>NW_027507758.1:418838955-419507507 GCF_037356315.1 Lithobates pipiens | reverse complement strand
TGCTACAGCCAACATCTCGCGTGATTTTGGTAATTACAGCCGAGATCTCGCGAGATCTCGGCTGTAATTACCAAAATCACGCGAGATGTTGGCTGTAGCACCCGAAATCTCGCGAGATGTCGGCTGTAGCACCCGAAATCTCGCGAGATGTCGGGTGCATTAGCCGCACTGTCTCCTGTGATCTCCAACAGGAAATTACGCTGATCCCCGCAAGAGACCGCCCATCGCCGCAAGAGACCGCCCATCGCCGCAGGGGTTTGAAATAAAGTACTGAAGATTACAAAAGGTAGGTGAATCAAAAAAAAAAAACAGGTGGCATTATGAGATATATTAACTATAGGCAACAGAATGGGCAAATGTTGTATTTTGAGTGCAGAACCCCTTTAATGTGATGTTGTGCCTTGATTTCTTTCACAGTAACTTTATAATTTACACATCCCTTTGTATCTAATTAGAGTTTATTTGCTGTTATATGGTGTTGTGTAATGTCATCAGTGCTTAAATTAGTTCTGAAGTGTTATTTGTTGTCAGTGATGCAGTTTCACACTAGTCCCAAAGGCAAACAAACTTTTCTCCCTCTTTCCCTTCTAGCTTTATGGAAATATCGCATATATATATATATTTGCAGCTATTTTATACAATGTTATTGCATTAAGACCCCTTTCACACTGAGCCGCCCTGGGCGTCCGCGGTAAAGTGTGCCATGAGCTGCATGGAGGAGTGCATGGTGAGGAGTTGCACTATGAGTTACATGGCGATGTATAATATGCTGTAGCTCACTGATGTGATGTGGCTGAACAACAGAGAGTTGTGATCTGAAGGCAAATACATACTATGTGCTAAAAGTTTACAGTGTGATGGAGATGTGCGATGTGCTGTAGTGCGATAAATGTTGGCAGTTTGACATAAATAAGTTGGTTTTATGTTGCAGTTTGGGCACTCAGGCTCAAAAAGGTTCCCCATCACTGGGATAGGGAGTTGTGCTGGGAGGGGGGATTTGGGGGGTGGAGGGAGATTTTTGTTGGGAAGGTGAAAGGATTTACACTGGGAGAAATTTGGGGGATTTGTGATGGGACGTGGGGATTGGTGGGAGGGAAGAGGAGATTTGTGATGGGGGAATTTGGAGAGGGGAATCTGGTGGGGAGGAATTTGTATTGGAATAGGGGAATGTGCTGGGAGGGAGGATTTGGGGAGTGAATGGGGATTATTATTCTGAAAGGGGTACTAGGCAAAGGAGGATTTGTGCTGGGAGGAGAAGAGGATTTTTGTTTTAAATGGCAATTGAGGGGGTACGTTTTGGGAGGGGGAAGAAGGGAGGATTGTGCAGGGACTAGGCATTTGGGGGGGTGGAGGAGGACTTGTGCTGAGGAAGAAGGAAGAATATTTGTGTTGGGAGGGAGAATTTGGGGGATAAGATATGTTCGGGGAGGGCAGGAGAGGATTTGTGCTGTGGGGGGTGAGTATGCAGATTAGTGCTGGATTTTTATTTATTTTTTGGAGGGGAAGGAGTGGTAATTGTTGCTAAATGTGCAAAGTGGGAATTTTGCATTCTCCTTACCCTTACACTATGCGTTACACATCCCTGACTCCTGCACTCTGTGTTTTTAATCCTAACTTAGACATTGACTGCTGCACTCTGTACATTGCACACCCCCGACCTCTGTGCTCTGCCTTACAGACTCCTACACTGTATACACAATGCTGCACATTATATACTTCTCACCAAACTGTTCATTATCTCAACAGTGGCTGGTTGCTATTCAGTCCTTGAATTTTTTAATTAAGTTCTTCTTTATAGTAGGCTCAAAGTGTTAGTGCTTTGTTTATTTTTAGTGTGTGCACAACCATATGGAATGGAAGCTTTTTTTTCTTTTATATGATTGTGTCCGGGTTTATATGTGTCCATGGGACTCTTGTTTTGGTCAAAACAGTCAAAGTATATTTAATCAGTACAAGGAAACCCGGGTTTTGTTTGACCATGCTCCTTAAGCCCCTCCCACTGTTATGAGTTTGGCCACACACACTTTTTGTTGCAGGTCACTACTTCCCTCAGTTGTCCCTCATTCCAAAGTTCGAAGTTGAGAGTTATAGTACAGTCCTGTCCGTCTGTACTGTTACCTTTACGGTTGATAGGCATTTGTTTTTACCACTCCTCAGTCAGCTGAAAGAGCCTATAAAGTGCCTGTGCTTCACACCCTTGATGATGTACTGGTATAACTAACTCACCCGCCAGATTTAGTTGACCACTTGCTACAAAATTGTCAAACAGCACAGAGTACCATTGCTCAAAAGGTACAGAAATCCCTTTGTTCCTAAGGTCTACATAACACTCATGAAAAGAAGGTCCCATTCATTAATGTACCAAAGGAGAAAGAGCTCATAGGAAGGGTATGTAGGCACGATGAAGCTCGATGAAGTAGTTTAATTTATGCTTCTCTCCAAGATTCACTGGGGATCAGATGAAGGACTTGGTTGTAACCGTGCAGTAATTTGTCAAGTATCTCTGCGTCCATAAAGTCTCCTGAGCAAAAATGGAAGCCAGTTCCTTAGAAGTGGGCAACTTAAGTGGAATACAATGAGACATTTTTGAGAACTGGTCAACCACCATGAGGATAACTGTGTCGTCCTGGGAGTTGGGTAACTCCACAATGAAATCCATAGACAGGTGGGTCCAGGGCCTCTCTTCATTGGGTATGGGTTGTAGGCGGCCCACTGTAAGATGTAACAGGCAGTTACAAAGGCGGTTACTTCAGCACGTAGACTAGGCCACCAGAATTGTTGGGAAATGGCCTAAAAGAGTTGATTGGGAGAATGGCAAGTCTGGAGCATGGCAGTACTGAGACTCTCTGGAACAAAGCAGCGGTCACAAGGTTTCTCAGGAGGAGCATGGACCTGAGCAGCAAGAATTTTGTCACCCAAAGGAGAAGTGAGACTGGTGCGAATCGTAGCCAGAATACGATCAGAAGGAATCACAGGAACCAGAACCGACTTCAACTTGGAAGTGGAGGAAAATCGTTGTGACAAGGCGTCAGCCCTTACATTCTTAGTACTGTTTAAGAGTGAGACAATGTAATTGAAACTTGACAAGAAAAAAGCACACCGCGCCCTTCTGGGAGAGAGGCGTTTAACCACAGACAAGAATGTGAGATTCTTATGGTCAGTAAGAATGAGAACCAGAACCTTTGAGGAGATGTCTCCATTCTTTCAGGGCTAAAATGATCGCCAACAGCTCTCTGTCACCAATCTCGTAATTTCACTCCGTAGGTAACAATTTCTTGGAAAAGTAGCCACAAGGATGCAAAGTGCTCTCAGAGGTAGGACGTTGAGACCCAAGGGCACCAACTCTAGTCTCAGAAGCATCAACCTCAAGGTTAAAGGGTAACGTAGGATCAAGATGTGCCAACACAGGAGAAGAAACAAGGGCATCCTTGAGACTCTCAAAGGCCTTAACGGACTCCAGAGACCAACTCAGTAAGTTACCGTCCTTTCTGGTCCTATCAATCAGGGGCTTGACCAAAGATGAGAAGTTACGAATAAACTTCCAATAATAGTTGGCAAAGCCCAGGAAACGCTGCAGAGAACATAAACCCATGGGTGAGGGCCACTGTAGGACTGAAGAAAGTTTTTCTGTGTCCATCGAAAAACCAGCAGTGGAAATGAAATAACCCAGGAATTTAAACTGTTCACAATGGAACTCGCACTTCTCCAATTTACAATAGAGATTGTTCTCTCTTAGTTTCTGAAGCACATGACAGACATCTGTGTGGTGGCTCTCCAGGAACTTGTAAAATATGAGGATATCATCGAGGTAAACCACCACACATAACTTCAAAAAATCTCGGAGGACATCGTTATTGAATTCCTGGAAAACTGCCAGGACGTTGCAAAGGCCAAAAGGCATTACGAGGTAATTATAATGGTCTGTTCTGGTATTAAACACATTTTTTCCACTCATTGTCCTCCTTAATCCTCATGAGATTGTATGCCTCTCTCAAATCAAGCTTTGTGAAAACCATTGCTCCCTTGAGGCGGTTAAATAACTCAGATAGGCATTCTTAGGCCGCGTACACACGCGCGGACTGTTTGCCCAACCTTGTTCGTCAAACAGTTTCGGCAAACAGTCCGCTCAAAATTTGCATGAGCGGACTTGCCCACACACGAGCGGACTGTTTCAGCGAACTGTTTGCCAAACAGTTCGCTCAACTTTTGAAATGAACGGACTCGCCCACGTAAGGAGGAGGCAAATCCGCCCATTTCGAGCACGTGTACAGGTAGGCGGGGCCCGCGAAGGAGACGTCGCGGGCTCCGCCGCCTGGAATGGGCTTAAAGGGGAACCCCAACGCCGAAAAAAATCGGCGTGGGGGTTCCCCCAAAGTCCACACCAGACCCTTGTCCGAGCACGCTACCCGGCCGGCCAGGAAAGGGGGGCGAGCGAGCGCGCCCCCCCTCCTGAGCCGTACCAGGCCGCGTGCCCTCAACATGGGGGGGTGCCTTGGGGAAGGGGGGGCCGCGCGGCCCCCCCACCCCAAAGCACCTTGTCCCCATGTTGATGAGGACAAGGGCCTCTTCCCGACAACCCTGGCCGTTGGTTGTCGGGGTCTGCGGGCGGGGGGCTTATCGGAATCCGGGAGCCCCCTTTAAGAAGGGGGCCCCCGGATACCGGCCCCCCACCCTATGTGAATGAGTATGGGGTACAATGTACCCCTACCCATTCACCTGTGAAATAAAGTACAAAAAAAAACACAACACAGGGAAAAAATATTTTATTGCACAGCTCCGGGGGTCTTCCGTCTTCGGGGGTCTTCTCGCCGGACTCCTCCGCTATCTGTGTGTAGCTCTTTTACTAGCGGAGGAGTCCGGCTTTCTTCCTCCCCGCCGCCGGCCTCTTCTCCCGACTTCGGGGGTCTTGTCCCCCTCTTCGGTTCTTCTGCCGGGCCACCGCGCCTTCTTGTAGCTCTTTTGCAGGCGGTGGCCCGGTCTTCTGTCGCCGCTGCCTTCCGTTCTTCTGTCGCCGCCTTCGGTTCTTCTGCCGGGCCACCGCGCCTTCTTGTAGCTCTTTTACAGGCGGTGGCCCGGTCTTCTGTCGCCGCTGTCGTCGTCGCCGCCGCCGCCGCCTTCCGTTCTTGTTCTTCTTCTTCTTCTTCTTCTCCTGGAGATGTTGACTCGGCGAGCTCTCCGGCCGGAATGCCAGGGACACGCTCCGCTGCCACTTATATAGTGACAATGGGGCGGTGTCACATGGTATATGTCACATGGGTTGGTCACATGGTGACCCCGCCCCCTTACGATGTCATAGTCCCCATGTGACATCAACCCATGTGACCAACCCATGTGACATATACCATGTGACACCGCCCCATTGTCACTATATAAGTGACCACACAGCGCGGCTCTGGCATTCCGGCCGGAGAGCTCGCCGAGTCAACATCTCCAGGAGAAGAAGAAGAACAAGAAGAAGAACAAGAACGGAAGGCGGCGGCGGCGGCGGCGACGACAGCGGCGACGACAGCGGCGACAGAAGACCGGGCCACCGCCTGTAAAAGAGCTACAAGAAGGCGCGGTGGCCCGGCAGAAGAACCGAAGGCGGCGACAGAAGAACGGAAGGCAGCGGCGACAGAAGACCGGGCCACCGCCTGCAAAAGAGCTACAAGAAGGCGCGGTGGCCCGGCAGAAGAACCGAAGAGGGGGACAAGACCCCCGAAGTCGGGAGAAGAGGCCGGCGGCGGGGAGGAAGAAAGCCGGACTCCTCCGCTAGTAAAAGAGCTACACACAGATAGCGGAGGAGTCCGGCGAGAAGACCCCCGAAGACGGAAGACCCCCGGAGCTGTGCAATAAAATATTTTTTCCCTGTGTTGTGTTTTTTTTTGTACTTTATTTCACAGGTGAATGGGTAGGGGTACATTGTACCCCATACTCATTCACATAGGGTGGGGGGCCGGTATCTGGGGGCCCCCTTCTTAAAGGGGGCTCCCGGATTCCGATAAGCCCCCCGCCCGCAGACCCCGACAACCAACGGCCAGGGTTGTCGGGAAGAGGCCCTTGTCCTCATCAACATGGGGACAAGGTGCTTTGGGGTGGGGGGGCCGCGCGGCCCCCCCTTCCCCAAGGCACCCCCCCATGTTGAGGGCACGCGGCCTGGTAGGGCTCAGGAGGGGGGGCGCGCTCGCTCGCCCCCCTTTCCTGGCCGGCCGGGTAGCGTGCTCGGACAAGGGTCTGGTGTGGACTTTGGGGGAACCCCCACGCCGATTTTTTTCGGCGTTGGGGTTCCCCTTTAAGCCCATTCCAGGCGGCGGAGCCCGCGACGTCTCCCTCGCGGGCCCCGCCTACCTGTACACGCGCTCGAAATGGGCGGACTTTCCGAGCGGGAACAGTTTGCTCATTTCGAAAGTAGCCTACACACGGGCGGACTGTTCGCTCAAACACAGTTTCAGCGGACAGTTTTTCGGAATTTCCGAAAGACTTTGTCCGTCCAACTGTCCGCTGAAACTGTCCGCTGAAAGCCCACACACGGGCGGACTGTCCGCCCAAACACTGTTCAGCGGACAAGGTTGGGCGAGCAGTCCGCCCGTGTGTACGCGGCCTTAATCGTGAAACAATTGAGACCCCTATAATCAAAACAGGGACTCAGTTCACCACTCTTCTTCTTCACAAAGAAGAAACCAGCACCAGCAGGGGATGAGGATTTGCAGATGAAACCTCAAGAAAGTGTGTCTGCAACATACTCCTCCATGGCCTTATACTCCAAGACTGACAAAGGGTAAACCCGGCCACGAGGGGGTATGGCACCAGGTTGAAGGTCAACTGCGCATTCATGTTATGGAGGCAAACTATCAGCTTGACCTTTGTCAAATACATCGTTAAAATCGCGGTACTCCTCCAGCAGGGTGGAGAGTGAAGAGGTGCACAGGACCTTGGCTACCTTCTGGAAGGATGTCTTGCTGCATTGTGGTGACCAGGAGAGAACCACAGCACAGACCCAATCAAAAGAGGGGTTGTGCCTCTGTAACCAAGGATAACCAATAACCAACGGAAACTTAGGGGAGGAAATAACTTGGAATTGGATTATCTGATGGTGAAGAGCCCCATGGCCAATGGACAATTGAACCATCTCATGAGTCACCTGGGCAGGCTGTGAGGGTCTCCCATCGAGAGCCTCAGTGGCAAGTAGAGTTTCCCACAGCGGAATCGAGTGCTTCGAAACAAAAGCAGCATCAATGAACAGGCCTGCAGCCCCAGAGTCGATGAGAGCCTGTATCTCGACGGAAGACTCAGCCCAAGAAAGGGTGACCGAAATCAGAGGCTTATCCTTCTGGATAACTGGGGAAGAAACAATGCCACCTAAGGTCTATCCGTGACAGGACCTCAAGGTTTGGACGTTCCCTGGATGGGTAGGACAAAACTTCAAAAAGTGACCTGCCTGGCCACAATAAGGCCGGGTTCACACTATAGCGATGCGGGAACGCCGCGAATCCGCGGCGTTTTCCCGCATCGCATGACTCCCGCCGGCAGTTCACACTGCCCTATGCGGACTGCTGGGAATGTCAATGAAATCTTAATGACACCCCCAGATCCGTCCGCATATCGCAGTGCGATCTGCACACTCGCACAGGAATCGGATCGCATGGTGTGAACACCCATGCGATCTGATTCTGCTGCGGACCAAAAAAAGGGTCCCGTGCGAGTTTGCTGCGGGAGCGATGCGAATTCAGCCATACTATCTGTATGGCTGAACTCGCATCGCTACAGAGATCCGATGTGATTTGCACTGCAGTGCGGTGCGAATCACATCCGGATCTCCCCCCCGCAGCAGTGTGAACCCAGCCTTGAGGCACAACCTCTCCCTCCTCCTAAAGGTTCTCTCACCTGCAGAGAGAGGCATGAAGCCCAAGTGCACGAGTTCATCTTCACTGACCCATTCGGTACCAGGAGGCATGGGAGGTGAGGGAGGCACGGGTGGGACTGCAAAGCTCGGAGGAAACATACAGGAGGCTTCTGCAAGTGCTCCTTAAACACTAGGCGTCCGCTCTATAGCCGAAAGATGGCTGCAGAGTGGACGCCGATTGCCGGGAGGCCGTCCCTGGACGTCCTCCTGTTTACTTCCGCAATGCGCGCTCCCGCGCATCGGGGAAGTTCTGTGCTGGCCGTGTCCCCCGGACACAGCCAGTCACAGATCGCTGTAAACGGCAAATCACAGCGGCCGTTTACAGCGCGATCGGCATGCCCAATGAGAGATGATCTCATATGTAAACATATGAGATCATCTCTCAGCGCCGCTCTTCCTCCTCACACAGACAACGTGTGAGGAGGGAGAGAGGAATGGCTGCAGCGGCCATAAATAATGTCCCCAGTGTGCCATCTGTCCCCAGTGTGCCATCTGTCCCCAGTGTGTCATCTGTCCCCAGTGTGCCAGTGCCATCTGTCCCCAGTGTGCCATCTTTCCCCAGTGTGCCAGTGCCATGTGTCCCCAGTGTGCCATCTGTCCCCAGTGTGCCAGTGCCATCTGTCCCCAGTGTGCCACATGTCATTGCCATCTGTCCCCAGTGTGCCACCTGTCAGTGCCATCTGTCCCCAGTGCCACCTATCAGTGCCATCTGTCCCCAGCTCCATTTGCCCCAGTGCCACCTGCCCCAATGCCACCTGTCAGTGCCATCTGTCCCCAGTGCCACATATAAGTGCCATCTGTCATCAGTGCCACGTGTCACCAGTGCCACATATTAGTGCCATCTGTCATCAGTGCCACCTATCAGTGTCACCATGTGCCATCTGTTATCAGTGTCACCAATGGCATGTAACAGTGCCATCTGTCATCAGTGTCACGTGTCAGTGCCCCATATTAGTGCCATCTGTCATCAGTGCCACGTATTAGTGCCATCTGTCATCAGTGCCATGTATTAGTGCCATCTGCAGGGCCACGTATTAGTGCCATCTGTCAGTGCAACGTATTAGTACCATCTTTCATCAGTGCCACGTATTAGTGCCACCTGTCATCAGTGCCACGTATTAGTGCCATCTGTCATCAGTGCCACGTATTAGTGCCATCTGTCAGTGCCACGTATTAGTGCCACATGTCATCAGTGCCAAATATTAGTGCCATCTGTCATCAATGTCACGTGTCATCAGTGCCACGTATTAGTGGTATCTGTCATCAGTGCCACATCAGTGCCACGTGTCATCAGTGCCACGTATCATTGCCATCTGTCATCAGTGCCACGTCAGTGTCACTGTTCTGGTGCTCCAGGGCCTTCAAAAGTATAATAGGTAGTCAACAAGTTAGATGTGTAATGTATGCTCCTAGAACATGTGATAGCGCTCCCTGCATGTTGGGCCTCTGTATGTGGCCAGGCTGTGGGAAAAGTCCCACACATGTGGTATCATAATACTCAGGAGGAGTAGCAGAATTTATTTTGGGGCATTATTTGTGGTATACACATCCCATGTGAGAGAAATAACCTATTACAATGACAATTTTGTGAAAAAAATCAATAAAAAAAATCTTAATTTTGCAAAGCATTGTGGGAAAAAAATGACAACACCAAAAAGCTCACCATTCCTCTTACTAAATACCCTGGAATGTCTACTTTCAAAAAAGGGGTAATTTGGGGGGTAATTGTACTTTCCTGGCTTGTTCGGGTCACAAGAAATGAGATCGGCCACCAGTACATCAGATGTGATCAATTTTGTATGATTCACACCACAGCTTGTGGACTCTCTAACTTTCACAAAGACCAAATAATATCCACTAATTTGTGTTTTTTTTACCAAAGATATGTAGCAGTATAAATTGTGGCCAAAATTCATGAAAAAAATAAGAATTTGCTAAATTGTATCACAGAAACAAAGAAAAATGCGTTTTTTTTTCAAAATTTTCGGTCTTTTTTCATTTATAGCGCAAAAAATAAAAACCCAGAGGTGATTGAATATCACCAAAAGAAAGCTCTATTTGTGGGGAAAAAAAGGACACAAATTCATTTGGGTACAGTGTTGCATGACTGAGTAATTGTCATTCAAAGTGTGAGAGCACCAAAGGCTGAAAATTGGTCTGGTCACGAAGGGTGTTTAAGTGCCCAGTTGTCAAGTGGTTAAAAGAGAGTCTTTCTCTGAGTCTGGAGTCAATGAGGATGGCAAACGTAATCAACTTCTTTAGCTCAGCTGCTATCTCTTCCTTGATGGAATCCCAGAGACCATGAGAAAAAGCAGCCACGAGGGCCTCATTGTTCCAAGCAACCTCTGCTGCCAGAGTACAGAATTCAATGGCGTAGTCGGTAGCAATTCTCGTACTCTGTTTGATGGACATGAGGCACATGGCAGCAGAAGCGGAGCATGCAGCTACATCAAATACCCATTTAAAGGAGGCCACGAACTCAGGGTAACTCAAGACAACAGGTTTTTGCATCTCCCATAGAGGGTTTGCCTAAGCCAAGGCTCTCTCAGAAAGCAAAGATATCACGAAACCTACTTTGCTTCTGTCAGTGGGAAACACCCGGGGCAGCGTCCCAAAGTATATCTCAACCTGGTTGAGAAACCATCTGCATTGAACTGGATCGCCCCAAAATTGCTCGGGAAGCAAAGCGGAACCAGACATGCCTCTTATAGAGGTAATACTCGAGGCAGGTGCCTGCACAGAGACTGGCGCAGCAGCAGGGACGGCCTGTAACTCAGGTTGTACTGGAGCAGCCACAGTGGGAGATTCCAGGTGAGCTGTGCGACTCAGGAGCGTTTGTAAAGCTATGGCAAACTGATCCATGCAGTGATCTTGCTCATCCAATCTGGAAAAAATATTAGCAACAAGTGGATTGACTGTATCTTCTGAATTCATGGCCTTTGCCTACCGTCAGAAACCATTAAAACTAGATAGAAACAGAAGTACAGATAAATTGCACTTCTTTAATAATAAAAGTAAATAGAACAAATGTAGTCAAATATAGCCAGAGTTCAGGAACCGGAACGGATAGTCAGACAAGCCAAACATCAAGAAGCGGGAGATGAGCGTAGTAAAACAGCAAGCAGGATCTGGAACCAGAAGGGATGTCAGCCAAGCAAGTCTTTTAACAGGAATGCAGGACAGCGTCTCTGTGATGTTGACTAAAGCAGAGCTCCTCTGGACTGGACAGCTTAAGTAGGCAGGACTGACGAGCAGGATATCATCAACAGCTGAGTAACTGTGGAGAGATAGGAGCTGGCGATTAGCCAACAACTGAGCGGCCAGCTCAGAGAAGGAAGGGCTGAGACCAGCCCTGACATGTAGGCTCTTTCGTAGCTCCCTCCAGTCTATGGCTGTGTCTCGCAGAAGAAGATTATGTTGCAGATCTGACCGGATGGATTTCCATTTGCAGTGCAGTAGAGCTGCTAGAAAGTATAGGTAGGCCATTACTGATTTGATAGGATAGTTTGTGTAACAGGAACCCTTTGAAATCCAGTCTAGGCCTATTCGGTGCAAGCAGTCTAGATTATATACCCTAACATTTGGGAGACTGATACCCTCTTCTCTTCTGGGGAGATAAAGTTTTGTGAGTGCTAAACGTGGTCGTATATGTATAATAAAATGTAAAAATGTATAAATACATTTAGATATAGCTCTGTTTAGCAGCTTAATACCTTTATGTTTTAGAAGTAGTAGTATAGTTTGCAGTGGATATAATAGCTGGGCAAAGCTGACCAGGCAGATCCATCCAGTTTTCCAATTATTGAATGATTTTTGATTAAAGGGGGATGGTTTAGAGTGTACAGTGAGGATGGGATTTTGCCTTGATGCCTAAATAGGTTATGTTGGCTACGGTGAAGGGGGAATGAGTAGACCAAGGAGGATTTGGTGAGGAGCCCAAGGGGTAAATTTCGCTCTTGTTATAGTTGAAGTAAAGGCTGAAGCAGAGTCTAAAGTCACCAAAGGTTTCCTTAATGGTGGCCATGTCAGATATGGGGTATGCTGAAAATATCAGTACGTCATCTGCGAATACAGCAGTATGTAATTCACAGTCGCCTATATGTATCCCATGTTATGGGTCCTGCCCACAGTGCCCAGTTAGGCTGCACCTTTGACTTGTTCCTTTGAAGAGGCGGAATTCGCCAGTGAGGAGACCTGCCACCACCAGTCTGGCCACTGTAAAGGTCTACGTTGACTTTATGAGGTGGTTAACGGAACCAATAAAGCCCATTTTGGTTATGCCCCTCGAAAGCCAGTCAAACTAAAGCCAGAACTAACATTATCAAAGGCTTTCTTCGCATCCAGACTATAAGGGCAAAGTCTTTCCCTGTGTTAATTTTGTTCTGTTCTAGGGCCATTATGACCTTCTGAATATTTTGCTTGGCTGTTCTCCCTTTTACAAAGCCTGACTGAGGGGGGTGTATCAGGGATGGGATAATATTGACAAGTCTGGTGGCAACAATTTTTGAGAGAATCTTGATGTCTAGATTTAAGAGCGATATAGGCCTGTATGAGCCTGGCTCAAGGGGGTATTTTCCTTTTTTTGGGAGTAGTTTAATGATGGCTTGATTCCCTGTGGGTAGGTAAGGGCCTCCGAAAAGGCGGAAAAAAAGGAGATAAATTCCATCCAGGCTGAGTCCATATATGTCTGAAAGTCAGTGTTGTTATGTAAGTATGATGAAAAACGCAATAAGCGGGGATTGGATTGGGAACCTGAGATTTCTAGTGATACTGAGGTTAGGGCGTGATCAGATATGGCAATATCATGGATCTCTGCCCCTGAAATAGTCAAAATAATACTGTCAGTGCAGAAGATGTAATCATATCTAGGAAATACATTATGGGGAGGAATAAAATTTGATTTCTCTGTCTACTGGGTGAAAGAATCGCCATAATTCAGTGAAGTGAAGGGAGTCAATTGTAGAGACAAAATAGGTCAGGTCGGAATCTCTCATTGTTTTGTGTGGGCATTTGGGTGTTGCTCTATTATCTGTCGGATGCAAAATAGAGTTGAAATTCCCACCGATTATGTGGGAGATATGTGGGGATCTTAATAGTCTGGTAGATAGGTTCCCAAATAATTGTTTCCCAGGGCTGTTAGGTGCATACACGTTTGCGATCATAAGATCTCTATTACCTAGGCAGATGTGTGCTGTAATAAAACATCCCTGGCTGTCTGAGTATACTGATAGATCTTCCCATGGGAGGTTCTTGTGGAGCAAGATCAACACCTCGGCCTTCTTGCTGCTTGCGTCACAGTGCCCACCCAGAACTTTTTCATGGAAGTGAAGAGATATCAAGTGGGATTCCTGTAGCAGGACAATGTCAAATTTTATTCTCTGGAGGTGGCGGAAAATCTTAAGTTTCTTAATTGGTGACCTAAGCCCTTTCACATTCCATGACGTAACTCTCATGTGCGGGGGGGGGGTTCTTGTGAAAGGGTATGAGCTGATTTTGAGGTAAATAAGCTATGCTGAGAAACAGCTCTGGGACTTCACTTTTTTCCACATGGGTTTGCTATATGAGCCAGCTCCCCTTGACTGACCCAGTAAAAGGTGCATAGATTAGCTCGTTTGGTCAGGGGTATCAGTGTAACAGACTCGGGTCAATAGAAAGGGAAGCATAGCAGCTGCATTCAGTGAGGCCCATAAAGAAAGGTTAGAAAGCAAAGTCTAGTAGGGTAAAAACAGGCTGGTTGCTATTCATGGCCGCTGCAAGTAGCAAATAACAGAGAATACTACTAGAAACTAACAGAGGTCATTAATTTACCCATAGGACATTTGAGAAGAGTTCCAGGAAACAAGATGTCAACAATGCTTGTAGCGGTTATTCGGGCAAGAATATTTGAGGCGTTTTGGGGAGTCCTTGCGTGGGCTTCATTGATCTAGGGAGCAAAATAACAGGGGTGCCTTGAAGGAGAGATTTTGTTGGGTTTTTTGTGTGTATGGAGTGCAGATATATCTCAGCCTCTGATGGGTCATAAAAAAAGAGCTTATCCCCCTTGGGTGCCTTGAGGCGGAGAGTTGTGAAAAAAGCCAGAGGGAATTTTACTTGTTGCTGGTGAAGCCCTGTGCAGACATGCTGAAACGCTTTCCTTTTCTTTGAGACCTCAATGGAATAGTTGGCAAAAATCAGGATCTTTATTCCACAGATTTGTAATGATCTGGATTGCCTGTATTTTTGTAAGGTGGCAGATTTATCAGCATAATTCATGTACTTAGCGATAATTGGATGGGGAGATGTGCATTCAGCAGAGTATGCCCATGTGATGTGCCCGTTTTACTGTGTAAGGGCCTGGTAGGTTTGGTGCTTCAGGAATGCACTGGGTACAGAATTCTGCAATGGCTGACGATTGCATAGATTCTGGGACCCCCACGAAGAGCAGATTACTGCATCTTGACCTGTTCTCCAGGTCTTCCAGCTTCTGGATTATATATTGGTTTGTTTTGTTCTGTGTCTGTTCCGTGGCTTGTGCCTGGTGTAGCTCTTACTCCATATTAGAAATCCTTTGCTCAGCTTCATTAAACTGAGTAGCATGTTCCCCAAGT
The DNA here is from genome assembly GCF_037356315.1 of Lithobates pipiens. NCBI lineage: Eukaryota > Metazoa > Chordata > Amphibia > Anura > Ranidae > Lithobates > Lithobates pipiens. Next base: position 419,493,038 of record NW_027507758.1, on the reverse strand, counting down.
TCTTTTTTTTTAAGCAGCATCGGCATCTACATTTACAGCCTTCTCCACTGAGGCTGTTATAGTGGGGGTAAGAAGTGCAGGTGCCTCCGCCATGTTGAAGAGCGTTGCTGAGTCCGTGATTTCGGGTGGACACTGGGTTATTTGTGATTTTGGTCTGCTTTTATCCAAGAAGCGGTCCATGTTCATGGGGAAGCATCCCCAAGGAGCTGTGAGCAGCGGCAGCTTTCTGGGCTGGCTTTCTAGGCAGGTTTGTGGGCTGAGCTGATGTGGAGTACAGCTACTCCATGCGGTGCCAGAACCGGAAGTCTAAAACCCAATTCTTAGATGTGGTAGCTGCATTCGTCTATTTTTAGGCTTTTTTCCCCTTTCATTTCACTTGTAGATCCTGCCAGTACCACACTTTCTGTCTTAGGGTGTATGCATTCTGAATAAAGTAGTAAAGCAGACACATTTGATCAGCAGCATTGTCAGTCTGAGGGGGGGGGGGGGGGGGTAGTGTTATTCATTTATGTCAAATCTTTATCCCAGAAGGAAGAAAAACTGTTTGCTGTAACTGCTTACAAAGTTTTAACTGGAGTTCAGCTTTAACTTGTTAGTCAGGCCCATCTAAATCTGCTAGTCTATCTAACACTACCCTCTACCCAGACTGACAGTGCTGCTGTCTAAAAGTGTCTACTTTACTACTTCATCCAGAGAGGAAGTGTGTTACGTGCAGGATCACCAGGTGAAATAAAAGGAAAAAAAAAGCCTAAAATAAACATTAAAGTGGGGTACCCCCTAAAAAAAAAAAAATTAAAAGTCAGCAGCTACAAATACTGCAGCTGCTGGCTTTTAATAATCGGACACTTACCTGCCCCAGGGTCCAGCGATGCGGGGGAACGAAGCCCCCCCCCCCCTCGCTCCCCGCTCCGCTCGCGGCGCCGTCATGCATACTGTGGGCACCCGGCTGTGGCTTCACAGCCGGGCACCCACTGCGCATGCGCGAGCGGGGCAGGGCGCCGTGATACGCCGTACAGTCACCTGGGACACATGACAGGTCCCAGGTGAATGTGCGGCACGAGGGGAAGTGATGTCACCAGCCCGGGCAATGAAGAAGGCAGATTACGAGGGACCCCCTAGCAACCGGTATTTAGAGGTGAGTAAAAATTTATTTTTTTGCCAATTATTTTTATTTTATTTTTTTTACGAATTTTAAGCAGCTTTAAATTTTTTAGTGGCAACACCACTTTAATTCAGCCACCACATCTAAGAATAACATCTACAGCAAACCTAAAATAGATCTTCTGTCAAGGAATTGGATTATAGGAGTTTAATAAGCACTCTGCTTATGATCAGCACAAACAGAATATTCTCACAGCAATTTCAGAAATTAAAAACATTAAAAAACAAAAACAAAACATACAGTATTTCATATTTATTGTGTACCCATGCCTCTAATTGTCATACACATTTGATAAAATTAAATAAAAAGAAAATAAGGCAAGGCACTCCTCATCTTTAACATGTCACAGCTGTAAGGCCGCGTACACACGCGGGGACTGTTCGCCCAACTTTGTCCGTCAAACAGTTTCAGCAAACAGTCCGCTCAAAATTAGCATGGACGGACATGGCCACACACGACGAACGAACAGTTTGCTGAAACCGTGCGCGATGACGTGAACGGCACGTACGACGGGACGAAAAATACGACGTCCTATACACTGCATTATAACTTTCGGCGTGTAAATCCTTTCTGAGCATGCGCGGAACTTAGTTTGACGAACAAGCCTACACACGAGGGGACTGTTCGCTGAAACAAAGTTTCAGCGGACAGTTTTTCGGAATTTCCGAAAAACCTTGTTCAGCGGACTGTTCGCTGAAACTGTCCGCTGAAAGCCCACACACGAGCGGACTGTCCGCTGAAACACTGTTCAGCGGACAAAGTTGGGCGAACAGTCCCGCGTGTGTACGCGGCCTTAATTGTCTTAAATGGTCTTAAATGATCTTAAAGCAAAGAGGGTACTGACAACATATTATTCCAAGTGTCTGGTATGGTAGATCAGCTAATTTGCACATTAGCAACAATTTCAGCTTCAGAACTGGTGTCAGAAGTTGAAACAACTTAGCTATTGAAAAACATAACACCCCCATCACAAAAATGTTATAAAAGCTTTAACATGTGAATGCCATTTCAAAAGCAATTTTCAATCTTTTAAATCTGCAGCTTTTATTCAAATACGGTAATTAATTGTGATCTTATTACGAAGGTCCCTGCTCAGGCACTTGATTTTATAGGGTGAAAACGCTCTGTCCCTGACTTTTAGTTGTTCTTCTTTGTTGTCACACAATCACAAGGGCACCCAAAATAAACCTAAAGTTGCTGTTTCAGTACACATTAAGCAGGTATGGCCTACTGTTCCCACCATCAGAAAATCCTGTGGATGACATACACTTTTCTCTGAAGTGCATGTAGGCAAGAAGTATCTGCAAAGAACCTACAGGAAATAACCAGCACTAAGATGCAGCAATGAATTGTAAGGCCGCGTACACACGGGCAGACTGTTCGCCCAACTTTGTCCGCTGAACAGTGTTTGGGCGGACAGTCCGCTCGTGTGTGGGCTTTCAGCGGACAGTTTCAGCGGACAGTTTGACGAACAAGGTTTTTCGGAATTTCCGAAAAACTGTCCGCTGAAACCTTGTTTCAGCGAACAGTCCGCTCGTGTGTAGGCTTGTTCGTCAAACTAAGTTCCGCGCATGCTCAGAAAGGATTTACACGCCGAAAGTTATAATGCAGTGTATAGGACGTCGTATTTTTCGTCCCGTCGTACGTGCCGTTCACGTCATCGCGCACGGTTTCAGCAAACTGTTCGTCCGTCGTGTGTGGCCATGTCCGTCCATGCTAATTTTGAGTGGACTGTTTGCCGAAACTGTTTGACGGACAAAGTTGGGCGAACAGTCCCCGCGTGTGTACGCGGCCTAAGAGTATTTTATTTTTTAAGTCAGTTGTTTACTAAACACAGTACTTTAGCTGCTTGCATTGTAAATTGATGCCTGAATGGGATGTCCTATAACATCTTCCCCAGAATGAACCTTTCGTGGGGCCGATGTGCCACGCTCCCCCCACAATCTGCCCCCCTCTGTAGCCACTGGTGCACCGGATGAGTTACTGGTACCATATGATCGCTGTGATCAGCAAATCACATGACAATTGTAAAACAAAAATGTCTTTGATTTAATCCATTCATTGTGTACTAATGTGTTGATCTTTGTGATTGGTCACAGTGATCACGTGGTACAGACAGGGCCAATCACAACCCATCTGTACCATGTGATTAGCTGTGGCAAATCACAGATAATCACAACAATACTCACAGAATTAATATATTTCATTCATTAAAAATTCTTGCTTATAACAGTGAAATTCACTGCTTTAACCACTTGCTTACTGGGCACTTAAACCCCCCTCCTGCCCAGACCAATTTTCAGCTTTCAGCGCTGATGCACTTTGAATGACAATTGCGCGGGCATACAACACTGTACCCAAATGAAATTTTTATAATTTTTTTTCCCACAAATAGAGCTTTCTTTTGGTGGTATTTAATTACAACTGAGAGTTTTATCATGTTTTGTCATGTTTAATAGTTTGTTATAAAATTTTGCAAACAGGTAATTTTTCTCCTTTATTGAAGTGCGCTGATGAGGCGGCACTGATAGGCTGCACTGGTGGGCACTGATAGGCTGCACTGGTGGGCACTGATAGGCTGCACTGGTGGGCACTGATAGGCATAGTTAAGGCGGCACTAATAGGCACAGATAAGGCAGTACTGATGGGCATAGATAAGGCGGCACTGATAGGTGGCTCTGATAGGTGGCACTGCTGGGCACTGATGGGCACTGATAGATGACACTGATGGGCATGGGTATGTGGCACTGGGGTGCAGCACCGTTGTTGAGGCAGATTGTGGGCACTGATGGGTGGCTCTGTGGGCACTGATGGGTGGCACTGTGGGCACTGCTGGGTGGCACGGTGGGCACTGCTGGGTGGCACTGACGGGGGCACTTATTTATTAATGAAGTGGCACTGGCTGGGGGCAGGTGGGCTCTTTTTTTTTGACAGCGTGAGGAGGAATAATAGCCGATTACCGGCTCCGTTGTATCACATGATCAGCTGTCATTGGCTGACAGCTGATCACGTGGTAAGGGGTCGGGATCGACCCCTTGCTCGGATCAGTGATCAGGCGAGTCTCATAGACTCGCTGATCACAGAGCGCGCTGCGCGCGCCCCTCAGGGGGCACGCAGGCCGCTCGTGCACGGGACGACGTCAATAGACGTAGTCCCGGCAAAGGAGGTCTTGCGCTGTAGCCGTCATTTGGCTATAGCGCGGATCTCTAGTGGTTAAGCAATCAGTGTGTAAAACAAATAAAAACTAGATCACATCCCCAGAGTAGTACAGCGTTACTATGGCAACACTGTATTGCCCTGGTCACAGTATGTAAAAAAAAACAGGCTGTACTGTACTTTAAATTTCTTCATAGTTCAAAAAATTGTGACAAAAAAAGTACCTTGGACTGCACATTTCCAAAAAGGGATATTTGCACTGTTCTGGCATTTTGGTCCTTAAGAAATGAAGGTTGATAGGCTGTCAGTACATCAGGATTGATCAGTTTTCTGATATATACCATCGTTTGTGGACTCTATAACTTTCCCACAGATTACATAATATACACTGATTTGGGTTATTTTGACCAAAGAAATGTAGCAGAAACGAGGAACAAGTTTTTTTTCATAATGTTCTGCCTTTATTCGTTTGTTTAGCAAAAAAATAAAAACCCAGTGGTGAATAAATACCACCGAAAGAAAGCTTTATTTACTGTATGTGAAAAAAAGGATAACATTTTCATATGGGCACAGTGTTGCAATTGTCAATCAAAAATAGTGATAGCGCTGAAAGCTGAAAACTGGCAGGAAGGGGGTAACTGTGTTCAGTATTGAAGTGGTTAAAACATCAAATTTTGCCAAAAGTTTGTTTTAGATTAATCTAAACCGTTACTTACCCTGGGCTGAGTTTTTGCAGTATACTTTCCTGTACAGTGAAGGTTTCACTAGTCACTTTAACCACTTCAGCCCCGGAAGGATTTACGCTTCCTGACCAGGCCATTTTTTGCAATATGGCACTGCATCGCTTTACTGACAATTGTGACGCTATACCCAAAAAATTGATGTCCTTATTTTTCTCTTTTGGTGGTATTTGATCACCTCAGCGGTTTTTATTTTTTGCGCTATAGACAAAAAAAAAGCGACAATTTTGCAAAAAAATTTTTTTTACTTTCTGCTATAAAACATTTCCAAAAAAATGTAAAAAAACTAATTTATTCATCAGTTTAGGCTGACATGTATTCATTTTTTTACACATATTTTTTGGTAAAAAAAAATCACAATAAGCGTATATTGATTGGTTTGTGAAAAAGTTATTGTGTCTACAAAATAGGGGATAGATTTATGGCATTTTTATTATTTATTTTTACTAGTAATGGTGGTAATTAGTGATTTATAGTGGGACTGTGACATTGCGGCAGACAAATCGGACACCTAACTGACATTTTTTACACTTTTTTGGGAACCAATGACATATTACAGTAATCAGTGCTAAAAATATGCACTGTTATTGTATTAAAGACACTGGCAGGGAAGGGGTCAACATCAGGGGCAATTGAGGAGTTAAACGTGTTCCCTGTAGGTGTTTTATAACCGTATGGGGGACTGTGTGACTGGGGTAACACACAGATCCATCTTCCTGCTTAGCAGAAAGACAGGATCTGTGTGATCTCCCCTGTCAGAATGAGATCTGCCTTATTTACACAGGCAGATCCCCCTTCTGTCACAGCGGGGAACAATCCCGGGTGGCTGGCAGACATCGAGTCCACCGGACCCGCTGATTGGCTCCCCTACTGGCCGATAGGAGCTCATGCGCGTGCCCACAATTGCCAGTTCCCTAGCCAACATACAGCTATGGGGATTTGTGGGATCGTGCCACCTTGTCGCTGTATAATGAGGGTGGCTGGTCGGCAAGTGGTTAATGATGAAAGAGACACCAGTGACTCGGGACTATCTGTAAAGGCTCTTTCACACCAGCAGCTGAACTGAACACATGGACGCTGGTTGGTGCTAGAAGGATACAGTGCTGATGCACTGAGCACAGGACATCACACTGTTAATTCATTTTTTTTCCTTTTGTTAGAACTTTATTGATGTTATGTATTGATTTTTTTTAATAAAAAATATTTTTACATTTTTTTTATTACAAGTGACATTTCATTAATTCTACTGTGATGTGGTAGATTGCGCCACACCACACCACTGACCCATAGGGCCCATTGGAAACAAAGCTTTTTGCCTGTCTTGCAATGGGGCTGCTCAGGACAATGATGTCCCAGCACATCTGGTGTGAAAGGGTCTTAGGGCCTTGTTCACATGGGCACACCTAAGCGTACACCCATGTGTACAGGATCCACAGGTGTTTCATGCATCCGCATGCAGACAGTCAAATTCATGTCAGTTGGGGTGTAATGGTTGCATGGACACCAGACAGTGTGCATTCAGGTTGATGCACCGGGCCCCACATGGCTGTCAGATTGGGAGCAGTGGTTGTGTCGGTGCAGCTACTGCATTCCAAATGATGGGACTGCCTGCACACGGATGCATGGCACACCTGTGCATCCCATACAGGTAAAACACAGCCCTTATTTGATGGTTTGTGTTACTGAAACCATAACAAAATAAATAAAAAATTAGTACAGTAATTCCTCACTGAAACCTCTTGGTGGAGATCATAATTAGGAGTTTAAATGCAATATTTTTAATTGTTCTTTTGTGTGTCAAATTTACATAAAATATGGAAAAATATATCCAGACTTAATCAGGGTAAAGGTGTCATTTGCATTAGTTGCGTGCATTTGGTTATACCCACTTAAAAAAACAGCAAGTTTAAAGACACGGCAATAGTCTACTCAGGCCTTACTGTTTACAGCAAGCGTCTTTCCTTTGAACTACATTATGTTTAGCGTTGTAATAAGGCAGCAGCTGTTCAATGGGAATAATGGGCTGTGAAAAGAAATGTTTTAACAACCTCTGAAACCACTTCTCAGCAAAGAACACAAAATAATCACATTTTGGAGGATTCGGTCTCGTCGACAGAACAGATTGGTAGTTTGACATAGTGAGCTTTTTATTTTTGCATACTGTTTTATGGCATGGCGTACGAAGGCTCAGCTGGCACACTGTTGTTATGCTGGTAATCCACACACGGTGAGAGAGGATAAAACTATAAAACTGCTCCTAAATGACTCGCTGACAAATGGAATTCTGTAACAGGAAGCCACTAACTATATAGACTAGGAAGAAGCACACACCATGCTCCCTATAGTCCATCAGCCTTCTTCCTTCCGTAGAACAGGTGTACCACTATAAGCTCAGGGATGTCATTGTTAATTATTTCCCAGGTAATGTTATTCCACATAATCATCCGTTAGTTCTGACAGCACAGTCCGCAGTTGGCAATAGCGCAAGCCTTTCCTCATTGCAAACAATAACATAAACAATATATTGGCCTGGTGCATCCAACATAGTGAAATGTTTTTGTTGATTGCGGTTTCTGTTGAATTTATGAAAGACAAATGACATCTTGCCATTTAGGACTGGCGCATCCTGTGTTATTTAGAGCCACTGCATCCATAAAATATTATGTCCGCGTCCTATCAAACAACAGCTACAGTTTATGGTCTTAAATCTGTCCATGTAGCAGGTTATCAGGTGTCTTAACTGTCAGGCAGCCAAATCTTGATCAGATTTAATGTTTGACAAATGGGCACATAAAGAAGACCTGCCTTGTGCTACAGTGTTCTCGCTGTTTTTATAATAAAAGAAAAAAGAAAAAGAAAAAAAAAAGATTAAAAACATGTCCAAAAATGATGTAAAATATGCATGTAAGCGTCTGTAATGAAAAAAACAAATGACTTATTCTTTATTGTAGGAAGAATGTTGCTGGTTCATTTGAGGTTGGCAAAAAGTGAAATGTGCACTTGTCAGAAAACTAATCAAATTGGAGTGTGTGGCTCAATGTGGAAGGGAGTTTCAGCACTTAACTCCTTCATAACAAGGGATATTTTCCGCTTTTGTAAGTGGTAGGACTCTAGTCCAAAGTCATTTTTTTTTACGTGGACAGCTGCCAAGTGCTTTCACACTGTTTTGTGTTCTTATTCTCTCTTTGACACTTGGCAATAACAGGTGCAGCAAGATGAATTTCTAGGACAAAAGTATTTTTTGAAATATTTCTTTGTCGGGTAATTACTGTCAAATGAATGCGATCTCCTGCTGGGTGTCAGTTTGGCTCCCAGCATATTTATTATGAATGTTAGTAACTAGGGATGAGCACAATGTTCGAGACGAACATAAGTTTGACTCACACATCGGGTGCTCGCCTGTTCACCGAACAGCGAACATTATGCAGTGTTCACAGCAAATTCGAAAGCTGTGAAACACCATTAAAGTCTATGGGGCATTAACATGAAAAATCAAAAGTGCTTTATCTTTATCGGAAATAGGATGAACCTTTAGTGTTAAATTCTTTATGCTGCACCTTCTTTCCGCACACAGAAACCTGTTGATTGAAAAGCCACACACTGAAGTCAGCTTTTCTAGTGGCTGTTACATCAGGTCACATAGTCTTAGAAATACAAGCTCTAGGTTCTCAGGAGCCCCATTATAGTGTTCTACCAAAGCAGATCTTAGTCTATTCACCAATTCATGCCTAAGATTCAATCAATATAACCCTCCAGTCAAGAATGGGTCTTGCCGGCTTTTACAAACAAACAGGATTCATCAAAACTACATGAATTGGATGTGGCAAGGGCCTTAAAGTCCTACATCTCCACTACTCTACCACTTAAGAATGATGAGAGATTATTTGTAGTACCTAACACAGCAAGGAGGTGACAAGCAGCATTGAAAAAAAAATATTTTCGGGTGAATGTCAAGTATCAGACACAAAGCTTATGGGACTAATGGTCTACCCATCCCTCAGTAAGTGAATGCACATTTGACAGGGGGGGATTTCATTGTCATGGGCGGCTTTAGCGAAAGTTTCTCCAGAGATAATCTGTCGGGGAGCAAGTTGGTCTTCTTTTACCATATTTAGTTCCCACTACAGCTTGGACCTGGCCAGTCTTACCTTTCATGATTTTGGGGGAAAAACCTTGCAGAATTTTGTGGTATAAGTTTTCCCAGCAGTTCTTTACCTGGTAGCGAGCTATTTACCAAGTGTGCGCTACCATGGGGGCAGCAGGTGCCATCTATGGTGGCATATTTCCCTCCCTTGTTATCTGTTCTTGTGTCTGATTTGAGTCTAGTTACGAGAATGGGGCGGGGGTTCATTTTCTTTTCTCTTGCATCCTTATAACTCCCCCCCTCCCCGTCTTTACTTCCCTGAGTGCCCTCCAGCAGTAAGTTATGAATTTTGTTTTTTATATATGCAATGTAACCCATTAACAGAAGTCTTCAGGCAGTTACATGATGAATTGGATCCTTTTTGCCTCTTTTCTGGTGTTGGATACTCCTCAATAAAGCAGAGGGCAATGCACCATTACACTGATAAAGCCCCCTCAGGGAGTGTGTTCATGTCTCTTTTCACTCACAGTATATCTTCTTCTCTGCTGAATAATGCACAGCGTCAGTAACCAGGAAAACTGAGGACACCTTGTGACAGCAAAGAAGTACTGTGTGAGAGGTGAGTATTACAATGAAAAATATTTTTTTTGTTTTAAAAAAAGTTGGGGGACATTAAGCAAAATGTATTCCAAAGTTGGACTTTTATATTCTTCTGGTGAAATTGGGTATTACATCTTATCACAGCCTAACCATTAAATAAAAATGGTGCTCTGGGAGACCCATTGCAAATGAATGTTTAAACCTCCAGCTATCAAAATTGTTACAATCTCATCTCTAGAATGGGTTTGTAGGGAGTTTTCACTCTTGCCCCAAACTTCCCTTTTCGAGTTACCGAAATATTTAGTTTATATTATTGCTCTGTGACATAAACTGTACGAATATTACAAAAAAAGCTTTACTACCTTTTAAATATGGAGCCTGGCTCTGTTTTTGATCATTTTCAATTCATTAAACTGCTGCTGCATTTGACACTAATATAACTAGTTGACTTCTTTATTTCACAGGCATAGCTCAAATATCTGATTTTCACTTTATTGGTATAGCTGATTGTGCATATATTTACAGGATTTGTGGCATGCTTATTTTTGGGTCTGTGAAAATGTCTCCAAATGAATTTGAATTTAATCATGTACGCACACAATGTTACAAGCATACTTTATTGAAACAATCAGGAACCCACAGGGAATAAATTTGCATTCTTTGTGTTAATGAAATTCTACACTTTAGCTTCAATCAACCTGGCATTTGCTAAGTTACCGCTTTCCCACTCTTGAGGTGTCTTGTAAATTTATTATGGGGTGTAGAGACAATATCACAGAAAATTACATTTTGCTTGCCATTCCCTAGCAGTTCTTACTTTTGTAGCAAATCAAGCGAAACTGTGATTTCCCAGCAGATCTTTAATTCCGCTTAAATCTGTCAGTTTAGTTTAAAACAATATATTCTGCTTTGTATTGGCATCATCAACGCGAAAAAAATGAATATGATAAATATGTGAAATTCATTTTAACCACACCCTATTAACATAGCTGTTAGAATTGTAGAATTTATTTTTGAATGTTTTCATTTGAAGCATTTAGCTCTCTAAAAAAAAACTCGGCCACAGTAATAGAACAATGGAAGGAAACTTGGGCACTTGATACTTTCTCTATCGCATTACATTTTGTAAGTGTGAACAAAAATGGTGGTTGTGATTACAAATCATTCCCTTTGAATATATTTTGCTATGAAAAGATCAATAAGTAAATGAAACATTTTATTTTTCCATAAAGTAATTTTTTTTAGTATAATCCAAGGAGTACATTAAAAAGGACCTTTTGCTATATAAAACCCAATTAAAGTCTTGCTTTTAATTATTGTTATGCAGTCAGACTAAGTGACAACCAGATAACATTGGTTTTAAAAATGATGTATTAGTGCTTAAAACTGTAAGAAGCTGCCTTTTGCAGGCAGCATGAACCACTGCTCTCACACAGACACATAGGTCTCCAGATGTCTGACAAGCCACTTGCACAGTATTCTGGCCAACAAAGCTCCTTGCTTTATGCACTGTTTCACATCATTTGGTGGAGGGGGTATTATGGTGTAGGGTTGTTTTTCAGGGGTTGGGCTTGGCGCCCTACTTCCTGTGAAGGGAACACTTAAGGCGTCAGCATATCAAGACATTTTGGCCAATGTCATGCTCCCAACTTTGTGGAAACAGTTTTGGGATGGCCCCTTCCTGTTCCAAAATGACTGTGCATCAGTGCACAAAGCAAGGTCCATAAAGACATGGATGAGATAGTTTGGGGTGGAGTAACTTGACTGGTCCTGACCTAAACCTGATAGAACACCTTTGGGATGAATTAGAGCGGACGCCCAACATCAGTGCCTGACCTCACAAATGCACTTCTGGAAAAGTGGTCAAACATTACCATATACACACTCCTAAACCTTGTGGACAGCCTTCCCAGAGGAGTTGAAGCTGTTATAGCTGCAAAGGGTAGGCCAACTTGATATTGAACCCCACAGACTAAGCCCTTGTACACACGGTCGGACATTCTGAGGCCGCGTACACACGCGCGGACTGTTCGCCCAACTTTGTCCGTCAAACAGTTTCGGCAAACAGTCCGCTCAAACTTAGCATGGACGGACATGGCCACACACGACGGACGAACAGTTTGCTGAAACCGTGCGCGATGACGTGAACGGCACGTACGACGGGACGAAAAATACGACGTCCTATACACTGCATTATAGCTTTCAGCGTGAAAATCCTTTCTGAGCATGCGCGCAACTTTGTTTGACGAACAAGCCTACACACGAGTGGACTGTTCGCTGAAACAAGGTTTCAGCGGACAGTTTTTCGGAAATTCCGAAAAACCTTGTCCGTCAAACTGTCCGCTGAAACTGTCCGCTGAAAGCCCACACACGAGCGGACTGTCCGCCCAAACACTGTTCAGCGGACAAAGTTGGGCGAACAGTCCGCCCGTGTGTACGCGGCCTGATGGAAAATGTCCGATCGGACCGCGTTGTCGGATAATCCGACTGTGTGTGGGCTCCATTGGACTGTTTCCGTCGGAATATCCACGGACAAAGTTTTAGAGCTGGGCTAAAAAACTTTCCGACAACATGATCCGATCTGACTTTGTCCGATTGTGTGTAGAGAATTCCGATCGGACAAAGTTTTTTGGATTTTGTTGTCGGAATGTCCGACCGTGTGTACAAGGGCTAAGACTGGGGTGCCATTGAAGTTCATGTTTGTGTAAAGGCAGGCATCCAAATACTTTTGACAATATATTGCACATCTGTGGAACAAGTCAGATGAATGTGAATAGTTTTAGCAAATATTTTCATGTTTTAAATAAAGTAAAGGGTTGCTATAAAAAACTGGAGAGTGCAAAATAGGGTGCAGCTGTACATGGTAGCCAATCAGCATCTAACTTCAGCTTGTTCAATTAAGCGTTCACAAAAAAACAGGAAGCCGATCAGTTTCTATGCAGAGCTGCACCAGATTTTGTTTTCATATATTCTTTTTATTATGGTCATAACTAAAAATAGAGTTTAATATAGTTTTACATTTAGTCAGGTATTGCATATATTTCCAATTTACATATCAATGTTCTCCAACCTCTCCTTGGTGACTCAGTTGAAAACAAGCTGTGCTTTATGGTCTCAGAGGTTTTAGTCTGAATTTACAGCTACACAAGTAAATGTGTACACATAGTAACTCCTCCACTTCTCTCACCCTCTCTCCTGTTCTGCCCAGATAGTCCTATAGAGTTTAAGAGATTTATAAAGAAATATCTTCCATAGCTTCCAACTGTTCTACATTTCTGCGTCTCTTTTGGAACCAAATCCTGCTATAACTCTTTCCTTCTCAGTTGTCCTGCTTTTTAATCAGATTTATAGCTCTCTGTAAATTGTATCTAAAGCCAATTTTTGAGAGGTTTGATATACAGTAATGCTGCGTACACACGACCAGACTTTCCGGCAGACTAAGTCTGGCGGAATAAGTCAGTCGGACAATCCGATCATGTGTGGGCTAATCCAATCATTTTTCACATAAAAAATCAGATGGACCTAGAAATAGAACATGTTTCAAATCTGTCTGACTGACTCAATTCCTATGGAGAAAACCGTTCGTCTGTATGCTGGTCCGATGGACCAAATACAAGGCAAGGGAAGCTATTGGATACTGGCTATTGAACTTCCTTTTTTAGTCCCGTCTTACGTCATCACGTTCAAAACGAACAGACTTTTGAACGGACTTAGTCCGTTCGTGTGTAAGTCTGTTCGTTCGGAAGGTCCGTCGGGAAGACTGTCAGACCTAGTGTTATCTGTGTTTTGTTGGGCATTGTTACTAAGAGTTAAAGTAAAAAAAAATTGACTTGTCACTGGGATAGGAAGAAAGGGTAAAATGCCCAATGCTGACAAATCGTTCCAGTGACAACTAGACAACTAACTCAGAGAGGATTCCCCTCAGTTTCTTCAACTTCCTGTTGGGCTCATGTGACAGGAAGTGAAGGGAGATCTAATTTTAATGGCACACATAAGGCACAAAAACACTTGACATCGATTTTAACTATTTCATCCTCTAGCTAAAACAAAAAATGGGTTAACTTTAGAGGAAGGAATCACAGTGGCTAAGTGATTAGCACTTCTGTCAGCACAAGGGTCCTTGGTTAAAACCATAACCATGAAGTTTGCAAGTTCTCGTTGTTTCCTCTTGGTACTCCGATTTCTTCCCACACTCCAAAGACATGCTGGCGCCTGTTTAATTTGGCCCTAGTATGTCTATGTTTAAAAACATGTAAGGAACCTTTGAGAAATGAGTTAGAAACCTTTACTTTATTTAAAATATGAACATATTTGCTAAAACTATTCACATTCATCTGACTAGTTCCACAGATGTGCACTATATTGTCAAAAGTATTTGGACGCCTGCCTTTACACGAACATGAACTTTAATGGCATCCCAGTCTTAGTCCGTAGGGTTGAGGACTGCTTGAGGACAGGGACTGATGTGAATGTGCAGTATACTGTATATGTAAAGTTATTCATAAATTGTCAGTGCTACATAAGTACCAATATTAACAAAAAATATAGTAAACTTTTCATCCGACCTCAAAATTATTGCATTTATTTATATTAGAAGCCAGAGTAGAGGAAAAGTTGTGGAGAAAAATATATCCATTTTTCATGGTCCATATTACTGTAATCTTTACTTAAAGTAGAACTATATGCAAAACTTATTTTTTTCATTTTGGATAAAGTAAGGCAGTGGTCATCAACCCTGTCCTCAGGGCCCACTAACAGGCCAGGTTTTATGTATTACCTTGGGGGAGATGCAGACTAGAATACGGCAATCACTGAGCAGCAAATGATATCATCTGTGATGTATTTCAGTTATCTTGCAAACCTGGCCTGGTTAGTGGGCCCTGAGGACAGGGTTGATGACCACTGAAGTAAGGGAAGGTTATAACCCCTGTAAGGTTTATTTTTGCCATATGTATCCCAGTAAGGAGATTTACCTTCACTTCATGTCCTGTAGCAAAAACAGGAAGTGGGTGGAAATCCCTGCAAATTAAGGGAACCCCTTGGGACCCCCCAGGTCACCCCATTAGTGTCCCTATAGGGAGATTTCCCCTCTGGGGACAACCTAAAATTTGTGATTTTAATTTACTTTCACTTTTAATGGTAAACAAGACAAATAGAGAGGATGAATCTTCCCAATAGGGATGCAGATAACATTAAAATTGACATGTTCGAATCCGTCTCCACTCTGTCCAAAACAAAGCAAAACGTTTTACCTTAAGTTGTACTTTAACCACTTGCCTCCTGCCCATCGTCAAATGATGGCAGGACGGTGCGGCTCTTGTTCTGGGTGGACATCATATGACGGCGCAACCGAATGGCCGCTCCTGCGCGCAGTGCGGCGATTACCGTCCAAGCAACACGGCACGACCCAGGCTCCGTAAAGATCTAACGCAGCTCTTTAATCATGTGATCGGCTGTGTCCAATCACACCCTTTCACATGTAAACAAGGAAGTGCCGGCAATCAGCTCTCCTCGTCTCACACTGTCAGAGTAACTAACCTGTGCCAACCAGTGCCAGCAATCAATGCCCACCAGTGCCAACAATCAGTGCCCACCACAGCCAGAAATCAGTGCCTATTAGTGATGCCAGTCAGTGCTGGCTTTCAGTGCCACCTATCAGTGATGCCCATCAATGTCCATCAGTAAAGCCCATCAATGCCCATCAGTGCCACCCATTAATGCCCATCAGTGCCCATTGAGCCGCTCGTCAGTGCCGGTTATCAGGGCCCATCAGTGCCACCTATTAATGCTGCCTATCAGTGCTCATCAGTGCCACTTATCAGTGCCCATAAGTGCAGAATATTAGTACCTCCTCATCAGTGCCACCTAATCAGTGCCCATCAGTGCAGCCTATTAGTGTCTATCAGTCCCGCCTTATCAGCGCACATCAGTGAAGGAGAAAAATTACTTATTTCCAAAATTTACTAACAGAAACTAAGAAAAACTTTTTTTTCAACATTTTCAGTCTTTTTTTTTTTTAAGAAAATGATAAAAAATTCACATGGTTACAGTGTTGTATGACCGTGCAATTGTCATTCAAAGTGTGGCGCTGAAAGCTGAAAAATGGCATGGGCAGGAAGGGGGTGAAAGAGCCTGGGCGATAGGGGGTTAGCAACTTATCCACTTCTCTACATTTATGAACCATGGATCAGTCATTTATCAATGGCCCTGGATAAATAGACCTCAGGCGGCCATTTCGCCAGGTGATTTCTGTATACCCAGCCACCATTAGATGGCCATGTAGACATGGACACTGTACCCAGCTGATCTGAGTGGCTGGGCACCATGTGGTCACTGTGATTGGTCATCACAGCAATCGCATAGTATTGTTTACTGTACTGGTCTCTCTCCTGCATCTTACAACAGGGAAAGGAGAGAGATCAGTGCTTGTGAATAGGCACAGAATGAATGGATGAATGCAGCTGCTGATTCATTTTGCTGCAGTAACACAGAAATCCTTTTTTTGAATCCCTTTCCTGACTCCTGCTTTCCTACACACACTAGCCATAATACAGTTAATAAAGTCCCTATAAAAAAGACCCGTAAAGTTAACCCCTCACCTCCCTTACCCTGCCCATCTGAACATTAACTCCTTCATCTATATCCTGCCATTGTATGTGTCCAGTACATTAACCCATTCACTGCCTTCTTCCCCGGTGTATGACTTGTACAATGTATGCATCTGGTGCACTTTTACCAAGCTCTGTGTTAAACCCCCTCACTACCAGCATGTGTCTCAAGTTCTAAAAAATTATGTAAATAAATGAGAACAACTTGGGGTGTCTGCTTTCTACAAAAAGGGTCATTTTGGGAATTTTCATACTATTCTGACATTTTTATTTTAACAGAAAGTAAAGAAACTGTTCATTTTTCCTTTTTATAGTAAAAAAAATTCAAAACCCTGTGGTTATTAAATACCACCAAAAGAAAGCTATATCTGTCTAAAAATGACATAAAACTAATTTGGGTACAGCGTTGCATGACGGAGTAATTGTCTGTTTCATATCGCTGAAAACTGACAAATGGATTGGTAATGAAGGGGTATTACAGGCTGATATGCAAGGGGTTAAAGGCGTGAGTAAGTTGAGAGTTATGAGTTTCTGCTCTGCTTTCTCTAGAAAACCCATAATGATGACACCAGTCAAGAGTGTATTCTATATATTTTTTAAAGATTGGGTATGCAAAACAAGTATATAAAAACATTAGTTAAAAAAATGTTTGCCTTAGATAGGTGAAGGAAAATGTACCCATTACATCAGCAACTTTTACTTCTTAGCCCTTGTACACACGGTCGGACATTCCAACGAAAAATGTCGTGTTGCCGGATAATCCGACCATGTGTGGGCTCCATCGAACTTTTTCCATCGGAATGTCTGACCAACAAAGTTTGAGAGCTGGATATAAAATTTTCTGACTTTGTCCGATCGTTTGTAGAGAGTTCTGATCGGACAAAGTCCCACGCATGCTCAGATCAAATTACGAGACCAAAGATATTGGCTACTAGCCTGAATGTAGTCCCGTCGTAATGAGCGGACGTCATCACGTTCCGAACGATCAGATTTTCCGACCATTTTGTCCGACCGTGTGTATGCAACACCAGTTTCGGACAAAATCCGTCAGAAAAAATCCGACGGATTTTGTTGTCGGAATGTCCGACCGTGTGTACGAGGGCTTACTGATACTTGTATCTCAAAGAGGAGCTCCATGCTCCTTCAGAAATAAAGTCAGCAGCTACAAATAGTGTAGCTGCTGACTTTTAATACTAGGGCACTTACTTTCCAGGAATCCAGCGGTATCCTCAACCAAGCAGATTTTTCAATCAGCCCTTGGGTGCTGCCGCCGCCATCTTGGCTAAGCGAAACTGTCAGTGAAAACTTTGTGAATGGGCTGCTTGTGGGGTTCAAAACCAGGCACCTGCTCCCCCCCAAAAGATGCCAAATGTGGCAGCGGAGGGGAAGAGGAGGCAGACAAGTGGAGCTTCCCCTTTTAAGTGGAGCTCCACTTTAATGCCAGTATCTATCTGATTATAAGTAAGGGCCGGTTCACACTGCGGCGCGAGGCGAGGCGACACGGCTCGCCTCGCCTCGCTCCCGAAAGTCGTCCCCATTGAGTACAATGGAACCGTTCTGAGAGGAGCGACTCGAGTCGCTCCGACTCAGAAAAAAGGTTCCTGTACTACTTCGGGGCGACTTCGGGGGCGACTTGCATTGACTTCTATGCAGAAGTCCTCTGCAAGTCGCCGCTGACCCCCCCTGCAAGTCGCGGCGAGGAAGTCGGAGACGCCTCGCCGCGGCTCGCAGTGTGAACCGGCCCTAAAAGAGGTACTTTTTAATTATAAAATATAATGTGGTTTGGTGATGCTGATGTTGGTTCACGTGAAGTCTGATTTATTTAACGATTGGTTCACTTTAAAGTGAACAACATGTGTCACTGAGTTTATTTTACCTCTCTTTTACCATGGCTGGCAAGGTATAGATTCTGGTGCTTTTCCCAATGTAAAGTGTTTATTAATACCTGTATGATATATTATATTTATAAGGCACAATGAAAAACACAATTTTTGTAAGATACGAAGTTTAAAAGGGAAATAAATAGCAGATTTTCATTGATGATTGGCCTGGAAACTAGAAACTGAAATGCGCAAAAAATCACTTTCCGCACTTAATTGTTCTTTAATTTGTCTATTTGTAAAGCTACAACGTGTTCTAGTTGTCATGATACTTGGTGTCTGTGTTGTACAGTATGCTGCAATAATTTATATCTTTGTTATAGCTGGAAGCACACACCATTAAGCCTCCCCAGAAATGAGCCACGATTGTTACAGCAATTCTGCTCCCTGTCGTTTAGGAATGTCCACATTTGAAGGTCAATTGCTCTGTTCTGACAGCTTTTTGTTTAGGATGGTGTAAAACATAAGTACTCATGTGTGTATAGCAAAGCAGGAAATGGCATCTGTCAATTTATTGCAATGCTAGAAACAAACTACTCGTGAATCCTAATACTGGTCCCTAGAGAGGAGATGGTGCTGGGAGGAAATGCTGAAATAGAACCATTAAGGCTGCAGTGATGGCTTTCTCAATGACAGCCCAAGTGATAATTACCTAGTTTAAACTTCAAGATATATTTATCTGCCGCCGTAGTTAATTATTGTGCTGATTGCTGCTAAGTCTAAGTAAGGTAAAGGCTAAAGGTTAGATTGTTTCTTGCTACTGTATTGCATGTATTGTAAATCATGACCCATAGTATACATGAGTGCAGAGAATAATTATTATACCCATAGTTGTTTTCTTTGTATTGTTTAAGTTCAGACACAGAGGACTACATGTGGGCGGGGCTTGGGCAGGGACATTCTGAACTGCATTCACTAATGCCTATATGCTAGGCTGATGGGTACAATCATGTGGGCTCAACATTAAGACACAATTCCAAATTAGATGTGAGTGTCACTTGCATGGTTAACTCTCTTTATCCATGGCTGTTAACACTTGAACACTCCAGACACTCTTTATGTTAGGAGACACCACTTCCCAAGTTTGTAGCATTTAGGGACCATTACCACAGAGCCTGTACCAGTCTCCACGAATCCAGCAGTAGATGTCACCTCTCTCACAGTGACTAATTTCACAGTTGCTATGGGATACAGGAACATTTCTTCTCTCTATGCTTGCTTTTAGTCTCCCAGCGCCCCTCTACTTCTCTCTCTCCTGTGACTCCAGGTTTGGTCCATAGGCACTTGGTGCTGCAGGTCCAGTTCCAAAGAGTGGGGAACCGGTCACTAGTGGAAGTGTCAAGCACTTAACCCCTCCATTACCAGAGTGATCATCACCTTTGCCATGTCATCTGTATAATGGCCGATTCGATGCCTTGCATGTGACGCAAACACTGTAGTCCTTAGCACATCAGCTTCCTCTGGATAGCGCTCTGTTCATTAGGCCCAGGTACTGTATCTTCCTATAACTCAGCCCCCTTGTGTGTTGCAAACCCTGTTCTTTTGATACACTTTGCATGCACCCTTTAAGAGACTTCAGGCCAGGCAAAGCCAGTGAACAAATTAAGATCATTTACTGAGGTAGTTTGCAGAAAACAGTACAGTTCCAAAATACATCTTCACAAAGTTCCTATACACAGATTTCTAGTGCCACATAAAGTGACTATAACTTATACAGATGTCAGAATCCATGAGAATAATCCCTTTTAAATAATCCCTTTTAAGGCAAAGGTCTATTTAGGTAATAAATCCTCAAGAGACATTGGAAGTCCATGAGTCCAAGTCTAAGGCAATAATCAGTAAAGTGAAGGATGGAAAGAAAGAACCATGCTATGAAAATAGGGAATATGTTATAATATAATAGGGCTGCTGCTAAATTGAAAGGTGAAAGACCCCAATAAATGCAAAAATATTGCTGCTCCTATAACGCAAACCAATATGGTATTAAGCAAATGTATATCAACACATACAATGTCATGATATAGCTTACCAACATGATATAATGTGCTCAGTGCAAATATAAAGTGCAAAAAAATATATAATAATAATATTGGTTTGCGTTATAGGAGCAGCGCTGAGTTTAATTTTTACTTTTGCAATAATCAGTAAAGGCAGTAAGTTCATTACTGGCAGTATAAGTCCATGTAGGTCTCTAGGCTCCAGACCCCATTGGGAACCCTGACTGGGCTCCCATCACCACTCAAAGGGGCTGATTCCTCCAGCAGAGTAACAGTCTACATTTCGGCAGTATTTCCCCAGGAACTTGGCCCAGGGGCTTGGAGTCAGTCCCTTTATGTGGGTTGACCTGTAGGGGGCACTGGTGGGAAACTGTAGGGGGCAATGGGAAAATGTTAAACCTTGCCTTGTTAACCCTTGCTTCCAACTCACAGGTCGACCTAAGGACACAATGAAACATGAAGACATTGTAGCATTTAACACTTGTCTCAGGTACCATGAGGGCATGAGTACAGACAGGATACACAGAACAAATAACACATTAATCCATTTGTAAACACCTGCCTACATGCATCTTAAATATACATGAAGTATATAAGGCAAGCTGGCCTTTAAATGCAACCACTTATCAGACCTACAGAAGATTCAGTCTGCATCCTTACCTACTGTCCACGCCATTGTATATTGTCATTCTGGTATCACATATTGTAATACTAATATGCAACAATCTCTTGCTGTATATAAATGCCTTTAAATGATACTCACACTAAAACATGCAGGCAGCCATTGCTTGGCTTTCCTTCTGGTAATGGCATGGCTATCTTATGACTTATGTAATGACCTGGAACAAATATAACTATTAAAAGTTCTGAGTTTTAAGATCTGCTTGCTTGTTCTAGGTCAGTGCCTTAGAAAATGTTGAAGTCAGACAGTAAGGTAAATAGCATTTTTAGAAGACAAAAATAGCAGCCTTCGTCGTTGTCTCAGTACAAGTTTCTTTTAAGTCCATGTTCACAGCTGGAGCTCTTCACTATGAAAATTGCAAAACAGCATATTTGTGTTAAGCCTTTGAAGACATTTTCATTGGTAAAATCCTTTTCCAGTGAATGGCTGAACCTCCCACACCTTCATTACAATGTAATAAGACCATATCAAAACCTCTCGTCTATGCAATTATGCTTTTCACTGAACAATAAGATGGACACATGTTTAGAAAGCAAAACTACTCATTTACACTTTGAAATTATATCTGAATGACAGTACAAGAATACTATGGTATATATTAAAAGCTAATTTTACAAGGATGATTCCAGTTTAAATACAAGGGGTTGTGTGTGTGTGTGTGTGTGTGTTTGCCTTTATCTCTGTTAATAGTGTCTGCTTTCCTGCAGCCGAGATCATAAATGACTATACAACTATATTTTCTTTTCAACTATGTAGACTGGTCTCCTGTGCTCACCTCCCAGAAATTCAGGATGGTTATCCTCAACCGGTCATCCTGTCTAATACACTATAATCCTTAATTCAACAACCTGTGTCTGTAACTCCAGTAAATGTTTACCATCTCCCGGGCACACTTGTAAGTTTCTACTAACATTACACTTTCCTTTTTGCACCACAACTATTCTAACCGCATGCAATGTGTGTCTACTACCCTGCTACATTTCAGGTACCTTTCCATTTATATTCTCACATCCTCTAACCATCCTTTCCCCGTGGTCTCCTGGCCACTGCACTACAATAGTATCTTCACTAATAATCTTCTACTGTGAAGAAACTTTTCCATATTTGGAGATGAAATCTCTTTTCCTCTAGACATAAAGAGTGCCCCCTTGTCCTCTTTGTTGACTGTAAAGTGAATAACTCAACACCAAGTTCACTATATGGACCCCTTATATATTTGTACATGTTGATCATATCTCCTCTTATCAAGAGTGAATAAATTCAGTTCATCTAATCTTTCCTCATAGCTGAGCTCCTCCGTGCCTCTTATCAGTTTGGTTGCCCTTCTCTGCACTTTCTCCAGTTCCCTGATATCCTTTTTGAGAACTGGTGCCCAAAACTGAACTGCATATTCCAGATGAGGTCTTACTAATGATTTGAACAGGGGCAAAATTATATCTCTCTCTCTGGAGTCCATACCTCTCTTAATACAAGAAAGGACTTTGCTCGCTTTGGAAACCGCAGCTTGGCATTGCATTGCAACATATTGCAAATAAATAATCTTTCTTTAAATTGTAAGCCAAAAGGTATTCTGCTACACTTCTTTGGTGAAAATAATACACTTTGATCAGAACAATATAATGTTACCATAGTAACATTGTACTACTCTGGGGCGTGACCGGATGTGTAAGATGGAGTGAGTGAGAGATGTGAGACGCCGTGTGTGACTCTCTCCCAGACCCCCTTGATGAGAGCCTGGAGCGCTTAGTGCCTCGGTCGGACGTAGCGTGCGGTGGGCTGGAGCTGTACATTGAAGCTGGACGGGAGGAGGAGTGACAGCGCATTACTGTACGATCGTGCCGAGCCCTCGGAGATCCACGCGTACTTCCGGGTCTTGAACCCCAGCGAGCACGGCCAAAGAAGCACGAGTACCCCCGACCAAGCCGAACGCTTTTGAACCCTGCCGAAGAGACGCCGCACACTGTGGACACCAAGAGGCCCTCCCGCTCTCCAGTAAGCCGCGATAGGAGGAAGGAGGTAAGTGGCAGGATTGCGGGGGGGGGAAGAAGGCGGAGGTGTGAGGGGCATAGCAGGTGGAGGTCTGGCAGAGCAAGTTGTGGACATAGCGATGCCTGAGAACTGGTAACAAGTAAACAAGAGGGCGCCGGCCGGGGGTGAGAAGGACCTATAGCTTTTGTCCCCTGGAATTCATTGATTCGTTTTGTGCTCTAAGACGAACGAATGATAACCCAGGCAGTATAAGCAAAGAAGTACCTGCTGTAAAAACGAACGTCTGTAAGCAACGAACCAGGAAGTCTGTGATATGTGAATGGAGTGCTTGTGGACTGACTAACTATAAGATAAGATCAGTATCGCATTTATTGATTAACTGAGGGATGGTGGCTGCTCTAAAAATCAATTGGTTGAACGGTATCTGAACTAAGTGTGTGCAAATAAATGTCTGCTGTGAAGCATTAAAACAGGAAGTTTTGGTGATACATGAAGTGAATACTGGAGAACTGGTTATAAGATACGGTTAATATTGCACTAAGTAATCAACTGAGCGAGGGGCGGCTGGGTTAAAAAGTTAAAAATATATTAAAATACGATATATCCAGGACTGTTCTGTGGAAGGGGGTGAGAAAAGGAAATTAAGATGCAGCACTTGCGCTCTGCAAAGGAAAAAGGGGAAAAAAGTTCGCAACAGTCTACCACAGCAGCTAAATTAGAACAATATGCTCATAACCCTGCACAGTCATCACAGACCCCTCCAAAAAAAGGGCAGACAAAGGGGCAGCATGGAGAAATATCTGAAAGGAAAAGCATGGGTCAATCGAACATTAACATTAATACACAGGCCGGAGCAGTGTCCAAATGCCCAGTTAATAAAAAAGCGGGTGCAGGGGAACAGAATATGAAGGTCACAACGGGTGACTCTCCTCCGGTTGAAAAAGAGCCAACAATTAAGGATGTGTTATTGGCCGTAAACGCATGTAACATCTCACTGAAAGAACTCTGTAATCAAATGAAGGGAGTGAAGGAAGATCTAATGCTGGTAAGGCAAGACCTACAGAAAGTGGTGGAAAGGACGACAGAACTTGAGTTAAGGACCAGCAGATTGGAAGACGATACAACATTCCTAATTAAAGAAATAGAAAGCCTGAAGGAGCAGTTCGGCGGATATAGAACAAGAATGGACGAAATGGAAAATAGGCTCAGGAGGGACAATGTGCGAGTAGTGGGACTTCCGGAAAAAAGTGAGGGTGTAAACCCTGCTGAATTTATGGAGCATCTTCTGGTTGAACTGTTTGGGAGGGATGTTTTTTCAACAGCGTTCTCAATAGAGAGGGCGCATAGGGTACCCTTTAGAGCACCATTGGAGGGGGGCCGTCCTAGGCCATTATTAATGAAGTTATTGAACTATAAAGATAAAGTGGTATTATTACGGAAGGCAAGGGAAATGGGGAATGTATTGTATAAGGGTGTTAGAATTTCATTATATTCTGATTTTTCCCCAGAACTTCAGAGAAAAAGGGTAGAGTTCCTCCAGGTGAAACGCAGGTTACAGAAGCTCAGGGTGCCGTATGCTCTGCTTTATCCTGCAAAGTTACGGATTAATGCACTAGGGCATACTCAGGTTTTTAGTTCCCCGATAGAAGTGGAAAAATGGATAGAAGAAAATAAAGAAAAGTTGTAGTTGCTGGGGTTTCTAGTACTGAGTGGGATGGGAAGATAGAAGGAGAGGGGGGGGATGAAGTATGTGTGTTTTTTTTTTTTTTTTTTTTTTTTTTTGGGGTGTGTGCTGTCTGTGTCTGTATGGGAGGGGGGTGGGAGGGAGGTAATACACGGCGAGCGCACTAGGTGAGGGTGGTAAATAGGTTGTGAAGAGAGTGGTATAAGGTCACTAATAGCCCCTAGGGTAACACCTAGGAAGGTGGGGGAGGGGCGGGAGGGAGGTAGAAAGGGGGGAGAGGGGGTGGGTGTAGTAGGGAAAATAGGGGGGAGGTCGAAGGGGGAAAAAAAATATAAGTATGCACTAATAAATGTAGTACAGGAAATAATTCAAAGCAAAAAAGGACACAAACTGTGGGGTGGTAAAACTAGGGGTGGTAAAAAACAAGGAAAATTTATTGATCACAAGGGGGAAAATGGTAATAAACGATCATACAGTATAATGTATATTCAAAGACACATAACATACGAGTTAATGGTGACGCCTAATAAATTTGTTATTATACAAGGGAGTAATATATGGGGAGTGTGGTATAAGGTAATAAAAGAAGTTAGAGGGGAGTTGGTGGGTACTGGGAGACAAATGGTTCTCAATAGTGTCATCAGTAGACTGGTTATTTCGCTCTCTTTCTTTACTACCTTAGGTTTTTCTTTTTTTTTCTTTTTCTCCTCTATATTTGTTTATGGCTATGCAGGATGGTAAAATTAAGATAGGCTCCTGGAATGTGAGGGGTCTGGGGACGCGGCTGAAACAAAAAGCTGTGCTATCCTTGTTGGAGGGATGTGGAGTAGAGTTGCTCTGCATACAGGAGACCCATTTAAATAGAGATACAATATACCGGCTGCAGAGCAGAAAATATCAATTTCAATATCACTCTGTTTATTCGACATATAGCAGAGGGGTGAGTGTCTTGGTAAAAACGGGGGTGAATTTTGTATGCAAACGGGTTAGCCTGGATGAAAAAGGCAGATACATTTTCTTACAGTGCCTAATTGAAAATAGAGAATGTATGCTGGCAAACATCTACATCCCTCCACCATTTAAAATGGAAGTGCTTTTTAAATTACAGGAATTTTTAGTGGGGATAGATGGTGTCCCTATAATAATAGTAGGGGATTTCAACACGGTATTGGATATTAAAATTGATAGATTCCCAGAAAAAACACTGGCGGAACCAGCTTGGCAGGGGAGGTTGGGACAGTACCTGGAAGAAGTAGGACTACGGGATTTATGGAGAACTGGGAACCCGGGAGTTCGGCAGTATAGTTGCTACTCGTCCACACATACTACGTTATCCAGGATTGATATGATACTGGGGAATGACCTGGCCTTACAAATGGTGGAAAAGGTTGAATATCAGCCCAGGGGGATTTCAGATCATTCCCCAGTGACAGCAGTATTAAAAATGAGAGAACGTAAGGTACAGAGGTTGTGGAAAGTGAACCCGCTCTGGCTAGAACTGATAAAAAAAGAGACAGAAGAATGCCCTGAGAGAATTCAGTGGGAATTAAAAGAATTTCTAAAAAATAACCGGGGTACAGTAACATCGGGGATCCTGTGGGACACTCTGAAAGCTTTCCTAAGGGGCCTTATGATCCAATCAATAGCAAAAATAAACAGGAAATCTAGGGAACAGGAGGTACAAATAGGG
Organism: Lithobates pipiens; assembly: GCF_037356315.1. NCBI lineage: Eukaryota > Metazoa > Chordata > Amphibia > Anura > Ranidae > Lithobates > Lithobates pipiens. The sequence continues at coordinate 419,466,766 of NW_027507758.1, read as the reverse complement.
AGAGAAGTGTCAGAGGCTGAAAGAGATTTTATTAGTGACCCCACGCAGGGCAAAGAAAAAATCTGGTTAGATAAACAAGAAGAACTTAGGTTATTAGCCCTAAAGAAAGCAGAGATTCAGCATATGTTCCAACGCCAAGCCTCCTTCGCGGAAGGGGAAATTTTTTTTTTTTTAAAAAAAAAAAAAAAAAAAAGAAGAAAAAAAGAAAAAAAAAAAAAGAAAAAAAAAAAAAACATTGTACTACTCTGGGGAAGTGATCAGTATTTCTCTTTTTTTTTTACACATTATGTTTTCTAGCAAAAAATTTGGATTTTAACTTGTAAACATCAAATGTCAAAAATAGGCTTAGTCATGAAAGGGTTAAACCCCAAAACAAAATGTAATATATTGCGGCTTACTAATCCTTAAATGTGATGACTTTGTTAATTTTTTTAGGCTTTCTTCCTTTTATTTTCATCTTTTGTTCCAGTAAAGAACACACTCCCCCGTTGGAGGAAAGATGAGTATTCCTCCCTTGAGTTCCACTTTAAAGCCAAACTCCAGCTAACACTTTATAATCAGTTACAGCTGCCGTTTTTTTTTTCCTATTGGGAAAAAAGTTTTAACTAAAAAAAAAAGTTTGATGATGCTTACCATTAAAGCTTCCCGATCGTATAACATAGATGTATGGCAGCAAGAGAACTCTGCTGCACCAGATCACTGTCAGGGCTGGGCTCAGCCCTTCCTTCTCTGAGCTGGCCGCTCAGCTGTAGGCTAATTGCCAGCTCCCATCTCTCTCCACAGTTACCCAGCTGAAGTTGATCCTGCTCGTCAGTCCTGCCTACTTAAGCCATCCAGTCCAGAGGAGCTCTGATTCGCCTTGGTCACATCACAAGAAACAATCTCCTGAATTCCTGTTTTAAAGACTGGCTTTGCTGACATCCCTTCAGGCCATGAATTCAAAAGATACAGTCAATCCACTTGTTGGTAACACTTTTTCCAGATTGACCACTGCATGGATCAGAAAGCTCCCACTATGGCTGCTCCAGTACAACCTGAGTTGCAGGCTGTCCCTGCTGCTGCGCCAGTCTCTGTGCAGGCACCCACCTTGATTATTACCTCTATAAGAGGTATGTCTGTTTCTGATCCGCTTCCCCAGTGATTTGGAGGCGATCCAGTTCAATGCAGAGGGTTTCTCAACCAGGTTGAGATATATTTTGAGAGCTGCCCCAGACATTTCCCACAGACAGAAGAAAAGTAGGTTTCCTGATATCTTTGACCTTCTGAGAGAGTCTTGGCCTGGGCAAACCCTCTATGGGAGAAGCAAAAACCTGTTGTCTTGAGTTACCCTGAGTTTGTGGCCTCCTTTAAAGGGTATTTGACGTTCCCGCATGCTCCGCTTATGCTGTCAAGTGCCTCATGTCAATCAAACAGAGTACGAGAACTGTTGCCGACTACGCCATTGAATTCAGGTTGCTTGGAACAATGAGGCCCTTGTGGCTGCTTTTTCTCATGGTCTCTCGGATTCCATCAAGGATGAGATAGCAGCTCGAGATAGACCCACTGAGCTGGTGAAGTTGATCACATTTGCCATCCTCATTGACTCCAGACTCTCCTTTAAGGAGCTCTTGTGGAAGCCTCCTGTACATTTGCCTCCGAGCTTTGCAGTCCCACCCGTGACTCCCTCACCTCCCGTGCCTTCTGGTGCCGAGTCAGTCAGTGAAGAAGAACCCATGCACTTAGGCTTCATGCGTCTCTCTGCAGATGAGAGAACCTTTAGAAGGAGGGAGAGATTGTGCCTTGTGGTCAGGCAGATCACTTTTTGAAGTCTTGTCCTACCCGTCCAGGGTACACCCAAACCTTGAGGTCCTGTTATGGACAGACCTTAGGTGGCGTTGTTTCGTCCCTAGTTATCCAGAAGGATAAGCCCCTGGTTTCGGTCACCGTTTCTTGGGCTAAGCCATCCATCGAGATGCAGGCTCTAATTGACTCTGGGACTGTAGGTGTGTTCATTGATGCTGCCTTTGTATCGAAGCTCTCGATTCTGCTGCAGCTGCGTGACACTCCACTTGCCATTGAGGCTCTTGGCAGGAGACCTCTACAGCCTGCCCATGTGACTCATGAGACGTTTCCATTGTCCATGGCCGTAGGGGCTCTTCACCATGAGATAATCAAATTCCAGGTTATTTCCTCATCTAAGTTTCCGCTAGTTATTGGTTATCCTTGGTTACAGAGGCACAACCCCTCTCTTGATTGGCCCCGTGCTGAGGTTCTCTCCTGGTCACCACAATGCAGTGAGACATACTTCCAGAAGGTAGCCAAGTTCCTGTGCACCACTTCACTCTCTTCCCTGCCAGAGGAGTACCGCAATTTTAGCCATGTCTTTGACAAAGGTCAAGCCGGTAGTTTGCCTCTGCAACGGCCACATGATTGCGCAATTGACCTTCAACCTGGTGCCATACCCCCTCATGGCCGGGTTTACCCTTTGCTGGTCTTGGAGGATAAGGCCATGGGGGAGTATGTATCAGATGCACTTTCTCGAGGTTTCATTTGCAAATCCTCATCTCCTGCTGGTGCAGGTTTCTTCTTCGTGAAGAAGAGCAGTGAACTGAGGGATTATTTACTAAAAGCTAATCCACTCTGCACTGCAAGTGCACTGAAAGTGAACTTGGAAGTGCAGTCACTGTAGATCTGAGGGGAAGGTCTGAAACGAGGGAAAGCTCTGCTGATTTTATCATCCAATTTTGTGCAAGCTAAAATGCTGTTTTTTATTTTCCTTGCATTACCTCCTCATATCTACAGCGACTGCACTCGAAAGTGCTCTTTCAGTGCACTTTCAAGTACACTTGCAATGCAAAGTGGATTTGCCTTTAGTAAATACCCCCCCGTATTGATTATAGGGGTCGCAATCATTTCACGATTAGGAATGCCTATCCGATTCCGTTGATTACAGAGTTATTTGACTGCCTCAAGGGAGCAACGGTTTTCACAAAGCTTGATTTGAGAGGGGCATACAATCTCATAAGGATTAAGGAGGGCGACGAGTGGAAAACTGTGTTTAATACCAGAACAGGCCATTGTGAGTACCTTGTAATGCCTTTTGGTCTTTGTAACGCCCCAGCAGTTTTGCAGGAATTTATTAATGATGTCCTCCGAGATTTGTTGCAGTTATGAGTGGTGGTTTATCCTAATGATATCCTCATATTTTCCAAGTCCCAGGAGAGCCACCACACAGATGTCTGTCGTGTTCTTCAGAAATTAAGAGAGAAGAATATATATTTATAAACTGGAGAAGTGAGAGTTCCATCGTGAACAGGTTAAATTCCTGGGCTATGTAATTTCCACTGCTGGTTTTTTGATGGACATCCTCTGCAGCGTTTCCTGGGCTTTGCCCACTATTATCGGAAGTTTATTTGTAACTTCTCATCTCTGGTCAGGCCCCTGACTGATATGACCTAAAAGGACGGTAACCCACAGAGTTGGTCTCCGGAGTCCATTAAGGCCTTTGAGACTGGAGTCTCAAGGCTGCCTTTGTTTCTGCTCCTGTGTTGGCACATCCTGATCCTACGTTACCTTTTATCCTTGAGGTTGATGCTTCTGAGACTGGTGTTGGCGCCCTTCTGTCTCAACGTCCTACCTCTGAGAGGGCAATGTATCCTTGTGGCTACTTTTCCAAGAAATTGTCACCTGCAGAGTGCAATTACCAGATTGGTGACAGAGAGCTGTTAATTTTAGCCTTGAAGGTACCACTGTGCCGGTTCTCATTCTTACTGACCATATGAATCTCACATTCTTGTCTGAGGCTAAACGCTTCTCTCCCAGAAGGGTGCGATGGGCTCTTTTCTTCAAGTTTCAATTACATTGTCTCATTCTTACCCGGTACTAAGAATGTAAGGGCTGATGCCTTGTCACAACAATTTTCCTCCACTTCCAAGTCGGATTAGATTCCAGTTAGATTCCAGTTCCTGTGAGTCTCACTTCTCCTTTGGGTGAAAAAATTCTTGCTACTCAGGTCCATGCTCTTCCTGAGAAAACTTGTGACCGCTGCTTTGTCCCAGAGAGTCTCCGTACTGCCATGCTCCAGACTTACCATTCTCCCAAGGCAGCTGGCCACCCTGGGAAGAATGAACTAGTTTGGGCCATTTTTCAAAAATTTTGAGGGCCTAGTCTACGTGCTGATGTATCTGCCTTCATAGCTGCCTGTTCCATGTGTGCTCAGAGTAAGACTCCACGACACCTTCCAGTGGGCCTCCTACAACCAATACCCAATAGAGAGAGGCCCTGAACCCGCCTGTCTATGGATTTCATTGTGGAGTTACCCAACTCCCGAGGCAACACTGTTATCTTTATGGTGGTTGACCAGTTCTCAAAGATGTGTCATTGCATTCTACTTAAGAAGTTGCCCACTTCTAAGGAACTGGTTTCCATTTTTGCTCGGGAGATTCTTTCACTTACGTGGGCTACCCAAGTTAATTTTCTTTGACAGGTGTAGTCAGTTTATGTCTCGGTTCTGGCAAGCCTTTTGTGCACAGTTGGGAATTCAGCTGGCTTTCTCCTTTGCATATAACCTGCAGTCTAATGGGGCTGCAGAACGAGCCAATCGGCCCTTGGAGCAATTCCTACGTGGCTATATTTCTGACCATCATAACAACTGGTCAGACCTATCACCGTGGGCAGAGTTTGCTCACAACAGTGCCTTGAATTCTTCTTCCGGATTGTCCCCGTTTATGGCGAATTATGGTTTCCAACCTTCCATGTTGCCTGACTCATTTGTTCTGCAGAGTATCCCTGCGTTAGAGGAGTATCTCTGTGGTCTTCGTTCCACTTGGGCACAAGTTCAGGAGGCTTTGCGTCATGCTAGAGATAGGTACAGGCTTCATGCTAACTGCAGACACCTGCCTGCACCTTCCTACCAGGTTGGGGACAGGGTCTAGCTGTTGTCTCGCAAACCTCCGACTTCATGTTCCCTCACAGAAGTTCGCACCTCGGTTTATTGGGCCTTTCCGTATTCTTCGCAGGATTAACCCCGGGGCTTATGCATTAGACCCCCCTTCTAATATGTGTATTTCAAATGTATTTCATGTCTCCTTATTAAAACCTTTGGTCTGCAACCGCTTTACCACCTTGGTGCCACGTCCTCACCCTGTACAGGTTGGGAACCATGAGGAGTATGAAGTACGGTCCATTGTTGACTCCCAAAGGTTCCATAGCTGCATACGGTACCTGGTGCATTGGAAATGGTGCGGTCCGGTGCGGTCCTCGGATGTACATGCCCCTGTCCTCCTTTGTGATTTCCATAGACATTTTCCTCTCAAGCCTGGTGGTCCTCTGAGGGGGAGGAGTCATTGAGGAGGGAGTACTGTTAGGGCTTCTCTGTGCTGGCCGCTCAGCTGTCATCTCCCATCTCTCTCCACAGTTACCCAGCTTTTGTTGATCCTGCTCGTCAGTCCTGTCTACTTAAGCCGTCCAGTCCAGAGGAGCTCTGCCTTCACCTTGGTCGCATCACAAGAAACTCAAGACATCTCCTGCGTTCCTGTTTAAAGACTGGCTTTGCTGACATCCATTCAGGCTACAGATCCTGCTTGCTGTTCCACTACTTTGATCCCTGACTCCTGGTTTGGCTGATGATCCGTTCCGGTTACTGAACTTTGGCTATGTTTTGACTACGTTTGTTCTTTTTACTTTTATCATAAAACAAGTGTGATTTAACTATACTTCTGTCTCGGTCTGATTTCATGCTTTCTGACACTGGGTTACGGTCAATTAGTTACCACCGGAACTCGGTAGTCGTTATGAATTTATGTAAACAAGGCAGAGCTCTGTCCTGTCAGCGGGGAAGTAATAGATTTTCTTTCCCCACATAGCAGAGAATAAAATCTGTTACTTCCCCTAGTGAAAGTACCACACAAAGTACACATAAACACTGGCTAGGCACACATTTAACCCTTTTTATTGCTCTAGATGTTTAACCCCTTCCCAGCCAGTATCATTACTACAGTGACAGTGCATATTTTTAGCACTGATCACTGTGTTAGTGTTACTGGTTCCCAAAAAGGGTCAAAAGTGTCAGTGTCCGAATGTCCACCACAATATTGTAGTCCCCTTTAAAGTGGAGTTCCACCTAAAAATGGAATTTCCACTTTAAGGGAAGATGACCCCTTGACATGCCACATTTGGCATGTCATTTTTTTGGGGGGGAGCGGAAATCCTCTTTTTAGAGGGTTCCAGCTCCCATTTCCCCCCAGATTACCATGGCACTGGAAGTAAGTTCACTTCTCCCCTCTCTCTCTTGGCAATCATCTGGGACCTATCACAGTCCCAGATGATTGCCCAGCCAGTCACATCGCGCAGTGCGGCTCACTTATGTGCAGTTAGTCTTTGGTTTCACAGCCTGGCGCCCACAGTGACAATGCTGGCACTGCAGAGAGGAGGGGGAGACGAGCGGGGCTTCATTCCACTGCATCACTGGACCCTGGAACAGGTAAGTGTCTGATTATTAAAAGTCAGCAGCTGCAGTATTTGTAGCTGCTGACTTTTTACATTTTTTTTTATTTTTTTTGTCAGAACTCCGCTTTAAGTTGCTGATCACTGCCATTACTAGCATAAAAATAAAATAAAATAAATACAAATTCTAGTATATATCCAATAATTTGTAGATGCTATAACTTTTGTGCAAACCAATCAAAATATGCTTGTTAAAAAAAATTTTATTGGGATTTTTTTTTTTTTTTTACCAAAAGTATGTAGCAGAATACATTTATCAAGAAATTCAATTTTATTTATTAGATACATTTTATTGTTTTTCTTTTTCAAAATTGTTGGCAATTTTTTGTTTGTAGCGCCAAAAATAAAAAACGCACAAGTGATCAAATACCACCGTAAGAAAACTATTTGTGGGGAAAAAAGGACATCAATTTTATTTGGGTACAGAGTCGCATGACAGCACAATTGTCAGTTAAAGTAATGCAGTGTCAGTTGCAAAAAATGGCCTAGTCATGAAGGGGGGTAAATCTTCTGTAAGTAGTTAATAAAAGTAAAGAAAAACCCCTAAAGCCATGTACACACGACCACTTTTTCCATCAGAATAAACTCTGATGTTTTTTTTGGCGGAGTTCCGACGGAGTTCTGATGAAACGGACTTGCCCCTACACATGATCACACCAAAGTCTGATCGTTTAGAATGCGGTGACATACAACATGTATGACGGGACTACAAAAAGGAAGTTCAATAGCCAGTAGCCAATAGCTGCCCTTGTGTCGTTTTTGGTCCGTCGGAACAGCATACAGACGAATGGTTTTCCAGATAAAAATTGATTCCGTTGGAAAGATTTAAAACATGTTCTATTTCTAGGTCTGTCAGAATTATCTACAGAAAAAGCCACACAATCGGAATATCCGATGAAATTATTCCGTATGACCTTTTCTGCCGGAAAGTCTGGTTGTGTGTATAAAACTATCAACCAAACTGATGTAACAGAGAGACTACAGTAATGTCATTGCAGCCACCCATGGATTTATCGTAAAGATTTTCTCATCGACATGATGGTTTGTGGGGATTAAGTTAGAAAAGAAAAAACAAACTGTGCTCTTGTATTATTATGCAATTTTCCCATCTCACTCAGACTTAGCAATTGGCTTTCTCCAAATTAAAGCGGTGTGAGCAATATATGGAGATGTGTAGGGGATGTGTCTTGAGAAAGATGGACTGAACTTCATTAAAACACTATAAAAACACTGCTGTTTTTGATCTTCCTCTTCTTCAAAGACCCGTGAGTTCCTCTAAACTAGTTTTGGCTTCATATGGGCATGTGTAGGATATTTCCATTGATATTTCCATTGATTGGACCAGCCAAAGGGGTGAAGTGGAATCCTCCTGGACCATGCTAGAGGACCTAATGCACGTGTACTGATTTACAGATGGTAGTTGTTCTTTAAAAAAGAAATATGTTAATATCCAAACACAGATACTCCCTTTTCCAGTTACTAAAACTAAAGTCCCAAGATGCATCATCGTTCAGTACATAAAACCTTTTCTATTTGTAGCTCATCTTCACAGCTAAAAACATTTGGAGAACTGCCACCAAGCTGCACATAACATGTACTTAATTCTAAATGAAAAACAAAGTGCATATATTTTTACTGACATTTCCAGAAAACTTCTTCCATCTCCCTCTCACTATAAAGTCTTTATTAAGAATCTGAAGCAGTTATACTGGGGGAGTTTTATCTTGTCTGCTTTCTTGTGAAAGGATCTGCTTCATTGCTTACCATTGCTAATTTAGATGGCCCTACTGCTTTTCATAAGATAAAATGTTAATGCTAATTTAAATACATTTTGATCACACTTCAAAGACATGTCATGCCGGGATGAAATGAAAATAAAAGAGACAACTTGATGTAGGATGAAGCCTCCACAGCTTAACGCCGGTGGCACAGTCTGGTCTATTTTAAGCATGCTTATTAACAAAAGCTATATGCCAAAGACTTTTTCATGCAGTAATGATTATTTCATGTTATTTGCATGCAGCTTCCTAATGTTAATTGTACGCATTAATCAGCAATGAAAATATCTGAGACGTATTGCAACCATATGATGGAGCATTAAAGAAGACCTGAATTTTATTCAGTAATGCGGATTCACCATGACTAAATAAGTACAGTATTAATGTTGACTTTTTGCACTTTGGTTTTGTTAAAGAGAGCCTGTAATTATTCCTGGATCCTGGTATTACAGAAACAGATACTAAGAAAGCAATGCTCGTGTATAGAAAAGGATGCCCTTGTGCCAATCCCTGATCACTTTGTTTGAAAATACATAGGACTGTCCTCCCTTGCTGTATTCAATGTTGGTTTTCAGATGTATGCTGTTTTTGAGACCAAATAGGCATGTTGGAGAAACAATATTGTACAATCGAAATTACATGCTAATATGCTCATGCTCCAGGTTTCCCTCCTTCTTAACCATGTCAGCCCCAGAAGATTTGGCTGCTCAATAACCAGAGCACTTTTTGTGATACAGCACTGCGTTGCTTTAACTGACAATTGCGCAGTCGTGCGATGCTGTACCCAAACAAAATTGACATCCTTTTTTTCCCACAAATCTTTCTCTTGGTGGTATTTGATCATCTCTGTGGCTTTTATTTTTTAGCGCTATAAACAAAAAGAGTGAAAATTTTGAAAAAAAACACAATATTTTGTACTTTTTGCTATAATAAATATCCCCAATTTTTTAAAAAAAAAACAAATTTTTTTCTCAGTTTTGGCCGATATGTCTTCTTCTCCATATAAGCGTATATTGATTGGTTTGTGCAAAAGTTATAGTGTCTACAAAATAGGGGATAGATTTATGGCATTTTTTTATTATTATTTTTTATTAGTAATGGTGGCGATCTGTGATTTTTATCATGACATTATGGCAGACACATCGGATACTTTTGACACATTTTTGGGACGATTGACAATTATACAGCAATCAGAGCTTTAAAAATGCACTAATTACTGTATAAATGTCACTGGCAGGGAAGAGATTAACACTAGCGGGCGAAAAAGGGGTTAACTGTGTTCCCTGACTGTGTGTTCTAGCTGTAGGAGGGGGGGGGCTGACAATAGGAGATGACAGATCGCAGTTCCTAGCTATTAGGAACTCATGATCTGCATCTCCTCTCAGAACAGAACAGGGGTTTTTTGTGTTTACACACGTGTCCCTGTTCTGTCCCTTGTGCCCGAGATCGCTTGTGGCCGGTGGTCATAGTGACCGCTGGTCATGAGCATCGTCACCCCCTGAGTGCAGCGGGCATGTGCGTGTGTGCCTGCTATCCAGCTTAAAGGAGCCAACGTATAGCGACAACAGATTGTGTCAACCTGCCGCAGTATGGCGATGGCTGGTTGGTAAGTGGTTAAACTGAACCAAATTAATTTGCTTGGGCTGGTTGCTATAACCGTCCATCCAGCATATTGGGAAAATTCCTGTGACACACTAAGTCTTATACACTTTTGTTTGGGGAAAGAGGGGGTAAAAACACTTGAGGCTTGCTTTTACTGCTCCCCAACCTCTCCCCCTAAGATGTCTTTGGTTATACACATGCTGTAGCCATGATGCTTTCATTCTTGATTATATGTTTGGTGGGCAGTACCACCGGTTGAACATGACCCATTCAAGAGAATGGGACCGTGCCACAATCATCCGGCATTGCACGTGACTGTGGCATAGTGATGTGGGCTTTTAGAGGAGTACAACAGGCAGTAAGGGGGTGTTGTGTCCTTTCCTTACTGACTGTTTTAACCCTTAAAAGCATGCACAGTGCTGGATTCTGACTGTGAGACAGGGACTTCCCATTTCACATCGGGAACAATGCAGAGTTGGTCTGAGCTCCACTCAGCCATTCATAGGCAGTATGAATACAAAGCTTCCTCTGATTGGCCAAGTCGGAAAGCACAGAAATCAAAGCTGCCTATGAATGGCTGAGCGCCAATTAGACCAACTCCACTTTGTTCCGGGTGTTAGATGGGAAGGTTCTGTCTCACAGCTGGAACCCAAAACTGCAAAATTGTGCACTGTATGTAGCTGAAGCTACATAAATTTCATATAGTGCTTAGAGCCAGTACAGCACTTAGTGAAGGAAATAGTTAATTTGGACCAGCTTAGTCCGAATTAACTATTTAAGGTTACAATAAACATGGAAATCAGCTGTAAAAAAATACAGTATCTCACAAAAGTGAGTACACGCCTCACATATTTGTAAATATTTTATTATATCTTTTCATGTGACAACACTAGAGAAATTACACTTTGCTACAATGTAAAGTTGTGAGTGTACAGCTTGTATAACAGTGTAAATTTGCTGTTCCCTCAAAATAACAAAATAGTCACATGACACTGAGGGATAATGGCTAATTGGGCCGAATTTGGACATTTTCACTTAGTGGTGAACTCACTTTTGTTGCCAGTGGTTTAGACATTAATGGCTGGTGTGTTGAGTTATTTTGAGGGGACAGCAATTGTACACTGTTATACAAGTTGTACACTCACTACTTTACATTGTGGCAAATTGTGTAATTTCTTCAGTGTTGTCACATGAAAAGATATAATAAAATATTTACAAAAATGTGAGGGGTGTACTCACTTTTTGTGAGATACTGTATATAGTTACCTAAAATTCAGGAATGGAGACAAGTGTGTGATAACTAGGGAGATAATTTGGAGATTAAACTCAGGTGGGGTGTTATTAGGAATACATAATGGAACCTGACTTTGGGGTTGATTTACTTAAGATGTGGCAAATATTCAGTTAGCAAAGTAAATGTTGAATTAGCAAAATTAATGTTCATTAGGCAAAATAAATTTTCACTTAATAAACTGTAGCTGTGTTCACTTTGAATACCCAATTTGGTGCAGGGGAATTTACAATAGTAAATACAATTTTGCTTTATATGTGAGTGGATGATTAAAGTGATTAAGTGAACCTTTTTTTAATCTTTAAGTAAATAAAACACATCAAGTGCTCAAAAGAAAGTTTAAAGCCTATGGAAAAGACAGGTCCACACTGTTTATTTCTGTAAAAATACATGTATGTATGTATGTATCTGTCCATTTGTATCTGACTCTTGGCAAATCTATGGGCCAGTTTTCTGGGGCACAATGTCTCAGAGTGACAATACAAAGGGATGTGGGGGTAAGGGGTACCTCAAGGTTGAGTTCACACCTCTGATGGATGCGGCTCGCAGCAGGGTTCCAGTGCTTCCCTGTTCTCCATTTCAGGGACAAATCAGGGCCCAATTTTTGCCTGAATTCAGCCCTGAAACAGAGCCAATGACGCAGCTGCACTGGAAATATGTGAACCGATTCCATAGAGCGCCCGTCACAATCTCCTGTCATGCAAATTGGATGCAGGGAAAGCCGTATCCAATTCGCATATGTGTGAACCAAGCCTAAAAGTCTGCTTGTTGCTTTTGTTCTTTTCAATTACTGGGCACACAAGGGTTGATTTACTAAACCTAGAGAGTACAACATCTGGTGCAGCTCTGCATAGAAGCCAATCAGCTTCCAGTTTTTCTTTTTGTCAAAGCTTGTTATTTGAACAAGCTGGGGTTAGTAGCTGGTTGGCTACCATGCACAGCTGCACCAGATTTTGCATTTCAACTTCACAAAATGTTTGATAAACTTGAAAATCTTTTCTCATATATCCTTAAAGCTTTTTTTTTTCTTTTTACAAGGTAGGTAACAAGGCCTTTTCTCAGCCCTTCCTAAATATTTAGTCTTGGGACTGGCATGCAGAATATGATAACATATGTGCTTTGCTAATTTCTTCACACATACTAGGGCCAGCTTAGACAGGAGCCAATCACTCTACCAGCATGTCTTGAGAATTTAGAAGGAACACAAAGTACCTAGAGGAAACCCACCTGAACAAAGGAAGTGCATGCAAATTCCATGTCCTGCCTGAGAAGGGCTTCACTACTATGTGTTAAACCATTAAGCCACTATGCCACTCATCATAAAGACACAAAATGGTTTCAATTTCTTATACACTAAACTCCTATTGACAAATTCATACCATTAGCCAGGAACCCATTAAGTAACAATAGTTTTTTACTGTTAACCTCCCTGGCGGTACGATTATTTCGGATTTTAGGTGCTAAAAGCGGTACCATTATTTTGCATGAAAATTTGGCGTTTTATATTGTAGTCCTGCAATTCTTAGGAATAACTCTCTTAAATCTGTCCAAACCAGAGTCTAGCAGACATCCCGGGTATGATAAAGTTTGAAAAATTAAATCATAAATTATAATATAATAAATAATTATAAATAATTGTACCAAATAATAATATAACAATAATAAAAATTATTCAATAATGTAATCAAATCAAAAACACTGAAATTTGCTCAGTTGCAGAATTGTCACTGTCATTACTTTTCAGTATTTGATGACGGATCTCCCCACAAATCGCTGTCGCTCAATTCTGCGAGTGATTCTAATTTATTATCGCTGTTTTCTAGCTGGTCTTAAATAATTTTTGATGTACAGTGACAGTTTTGGTTGCTATGGGCAATCTCCAGTTTTCAGGCATAAAGAACAGTTTTTATTATATAAAACTGCATGCAGGACACTGGGCAGACCACTAGGGACAACGGGGATGTGAAATATTTACATACAGCAATGTAATCTGTAAGATTACATTATACTGTATGTATACTGTGTGTTTCACTTTTTGAATTTGGCGCCGATCTCCGTGCCCGTGCGTCGCAACGCTCGCAGGGCACAGAGATCGGCGATGTAATGCATCGAGCGAGACACGGCTCGCTCGTACAGCGGGGAGACAACGCTGGATCCGAAGGAGAAGGTGAGTAAACCTCCTCCTGGATCCAGCGACGCTGTCCCGAGTCTGACTCGGGGATACCGCTTTTGGTATGAAAAATCCACCCCGAGTCAGACTCGGGAATACCGTCAGGGGGGTTAAAGAATCTGCAAACTTTAAATTGTAACTCCAGGAATAGTGAATTAACGTTTGCTGGGACCAGCTTAGTTGCTTCTAATTCTTGGTATACTACATGTGGAGGGCTGCTGGGGATGTTAAAAATCATAGTTGTATTATGCCGCATACCATTCTGAGCTTTGATCTTTTAACTCTGCCGCTGTGAGTTCTGCAGTTTATACAGTGATGATAGCAGATCGCTTGCTATTCACCTCCTCAATTCGCAATACACCTTTCACTTAAAGTGATTGTAAAGGCTTGTTTTTTTTCCTTAAAAAATAACAAACATGTTATAATTACCTGCTCTGTTGCAGTGGATTTGCACAGAGCTGCCTGGATCCTCCTCTTCTCGGGTCCCTCTTCTGCTCTCCTGGTCGCTCCCTCCTGTTCAGTGCCCACACAGCAAGCAGCTTGCTATGAGGGCACCTGAGCTGAGTCACAGCTCCCTGTGTTCATTCAGACATGGAGCCCAGACCCAGCTCTGTCCACTCTCTCCACTGGTTGGCTAACCAACTTTGATTGACAGCAGCAGGAACAAATGGCGCCACTTTGGTGTCTCAGCCAATCAGGAAGGAGAATCTGGGACGGCTGAGACACTCGTGGACATCGCTGGACAAAGAGGGACCTCAGGTAAGTGTTAGGGGCCTGAAGGAAGCTGCTGCACACAGAAGTGCAAACATAAACATAAAACAAAAGGTAACATCTTAATGCAATGTCCAAAAAACTATATATAGGGAAGGTGCACATGCTCCGTGCATTGTACAAAAAATACTTAATATTGCAACAATCCAAGCATAATAAACCGTGATGGGGATTTCTTCATGCAGGTTTGCACACACCCCCCACCAGGTGTACCCTCACCTTAGGGGCTTTTCAAAAAAGCCTGTGATAAATAATATTATCATATATATTATAGGTGCTACAGAGATCACTCCTTCCTCCTGATCGTAAGCCAATATGTGTTCCATCAATGGACAAGAAGGTAGATGAACATCACAATCTACTGTCGTCTAATCAGAGAATATCTTATATTCTATGAAAAAATACAATGCTGAATAGATGAGGTGAAGAGCAAGCAACCAGATATCATCAACATATAAATGATGGAGCTCACAGCAGCTAGTCCAGGAGATAAAAGCTGTGATTGGTATTTACACATAGCACATAGGCTACCCAACATTAGAGGTGATTTATTTCTCCACCTTTGCACACTGGTACTGACTAGTACAGGCATACCCCACTTTTAAGTACACAATGGGGTTTATTTACTAAAGTCGGAAAGTGCAAAATCAGGCTCACTTCTGCATAGAAACCAATGAGCTTCTTCTTTTTTTTTTTCAGATCTATTTTCATCATTACATATAAAAACCGCATAAACATAAGAGACATTATCAAATCTGTAGGATTGTACAATGACAACATAATATAAAAAAAAAACTTGACACTTGTGGGGCGGTAGCAGGAATTTCTTATCCCTACTCCATAGATCCTACCTCATCCAAACATGGTCTTAACCTGTCTCTTAATACTTTAAATCTTAATTTCTCCCCCCTCCCCCCCCCCACCTGCTCCTTAGATAAAACATCCTTATAACCCATATACCTTGCTGTATGTCTCCCTTAATTTAAATGTTTTCCATATTTCCCATTTTCTCTGGGGTTCTCTATCCCCTTCTTCCTCACTTTCAAAATATTCAATCCTAAATATGTTGTCTATTTTCCCAAACCATTCTTTTATCATGGGCCCTTCCTGTTCTCACCATTTCTTCAGAATCATACTTTTAGCTATATTTAATAGTTGGGGTATGAGAGATCTACTACACTCTTTTAAGGATAATTCTGTCCCATGAAAAAGGCGTACCCATGGATTTTTTGGAACCTGAACCTTTGTTATTTTTTCTATATATATTAAAAAAATTTCACAGTATTTCTTAATCTTTGGACAGTTTCACCACAGGTGGGCCATAGATCCTATCTGTCCACATCCCCTCCAACACTACCCCGATTGCCCACTTCGGTATTTTGTTACTATGTCTGGTGTTCTATACCATTGCACCAGACACTTATAGTTTGTTTCCTTCATTCCTATATTGTCTGAGGAGCTATGGGCCAGTTTCAATATTTTTCCTGACTCTTGTTTATCATTTCGTGGCCCTATTTCACCCTCCCATTTTTTTTTTATATGGCGGTATCTCCACCTCCTCTTCCCATGTCAAGATTTTATATATTTGGGAGATTCTTATTCGTGTCATTTTCCCATTGCACAAACGCTCCAGAGCTGTCAATTCTTCTCCACTTCTCAGAGGACCTGGTAGGTCCAAGACCAGGTGTCTGAGCTAGAGATATCATCATTCATTTTATTCAAATATTTCTTTTCTCTCCTTTAATTTTTCTTGTGATATTATTTTCCCTCTGTGGATTATGTGTCTAAGCTGTGCATTTTCTACTTTTATCCAACTTCCTTAACATTCCCTCTTACCAGATGGGAAAAAGTTGTTATCTTTTAAGTGTATCAGTGGTGAATTATATTCCCATTTTTTGTACTTATGCATATCGTCCCATATCCTAATTGTATTAATTGTTAATATAAGTGTATTTCGCCCAAGTGCTCGATGTTGTGGTGGTAACCAAATAGTTTTCCCAAAATTTATATTTGCCAAGTGATTTTCTATTCCCACCCACCTTTTTTTTTACTATTCTGTCTAGTCCACTCCACCACCCTAGTTAATACTACAGCTTCATAATATTTTTTTTAAATCTGGCACACTTACTCCTCCCTGATCCTTATCCTTTTGTAAAATTTTTAGAGAAATTCTAGGTTTCTTATTTTTCCAAATGAACTTTGAGATTAGGGTTCTGATAATTCTGAAACTTGTACAATATTCTGGGTAATATTACCATTTTAAGGGCATTTATTCTACCAAACCAAGACAGGGGCTTTATTGTCATCCTCCTTATTTCTTCTTTTAGATCATTTAACAACAGGATATAATTCTCCTTATAAATATCTCAGATAAATGGGGTAAGTTTTATTCCTAGGTATTTAATTCCTGTGTTCTTCCATAGGAAGGGGAACTCCACTTGAAGTTTCTGCATTTCTTTTTGGGGTATATTAATATTTAATATTTCTGACTTTCTTATATTTATCTTAAAATTAGATAACTCTCCATATTCTTTTAGAGCTTTCAATAGGTTGGACATAGAGATTCGGGGTTCTGGGACATAAAATAATACGTCATCCGCAAATGCGGATAGCTTATGTATCTCCTCTCCTACCCTGATCCCTCCTATATTGGGGTTATTTCTTATTGTCGTCAATAACAGCTCTAATGCCAAATAGGAGAGGAGATAATGGGAATCCCTGCCTTGTTCCGTTGAACAACTCAAAAGAAGAAGATAATACTCCATTTATTCTCACTGCCGCCATTGGTCTTTTATACAGTACCTCAATCCATTCCAACACCCTTGGACCGAAACCCAATGCCTCCAAAGTGTCCATCATGAATCCCCAGTCTACTCGGTCAAACTCTTTTTCTGCGTCTATCGACAGGAGTAGACTGGGGATTCTGCTCTCCCTCATTCCCTGGAGGAGAAGCAATGTTCTTATTCCATTATTCCTGCTTTCTCTCCCTTCCACGAAGCCGGATTGGTCAGGGTGGACTAGGTTCGGCATTCATTTTTTTATTCTCATGGCTACTACTTTGGAAAACAGTTTCATATCTATATTCATTAACGATATCGGTCTATAGTTAGAACAAATTGTATTCTCTTTACCTTCTTTTAGAATTGTTGTAATTGTTGCTCTCAAGGCTTCTTCGCTCAGCCCGTATCCCTTTCCCAACCCATTGAAGTATAAGCAGAGTTTCGGAACTAGGATTTGCCTAAATTTTTTTAAATATTCTATTATAAAGCCATCCGGCCCTGGGCTTTTCTTCCACACTGACCCCATTACTACTTGATTCACCTCTTGTATTGTAATTGGTTTCTCCAATTCCTCCGCTCCCTCCTCGGACGAAGCAGGGATCTTAGCCGGCCTAAGATATTCTTTAATTTTCCCTTTTCTATTTAACTCTTTTTGGCCTATTTGTGATCTTTTCCCTGAATATAGTTGTTTATAATATTTTCAAAATACTTCAGCTATATCTTTAGTATTATGTACCAGGGTTCCTATTCTATCTTGGATTCTCTCTATATAGTTTATTGACCTTTTTTTCCTCAGAATTCTAGCTAGGTTTTTGCTGTTTCTAACCCCAGCTTGTTCAATTAAGCTTTGGTAATAAAACCTTGAAGCTCATTGGTTTCTATGCAGAAGTGAGCCTGATTTTGCACTTTCCAGCTTTAGTAAATAAACTCCATTGTGTACTTAAAAGTGGAGTATGCCTGTACTCCAGACTTTCTTTTCTCCTTCAGTTTCTCCTACTTTTGCTAAAATGACCCCAGTGCTGTGAGAGAGGGGCAAGGGAGAGGCAAACTCCCTTGCCAAATAGATGTCTGTGCAGGCACCCAATGGCCCCCTTATCTACCCATGATGTCACTGATTGTTAGGATGTCAGTGGCAGGCCGCATGGTGCCCAAGGTTTTAATGCTGTACAATAAAATCCTGTGGTTGTGTGTAACAAAAAGACAGGCTTCATCCACTCGCTGACCTGTTGACAATTTTTGGGCAACTTATGGCAATTTTTCCAAGGCATCCCTGAAGAGCCCTGAAGGCACCCTGGTTGAAAGAGGCTGCTCTAAATTTAGTATGCCAAGCACTGAAGGTAACTAAGCTGACACCAGCAAATTTCAAAACTTCTTTCTTCCAGGAGTTTAGATTAAACTTGTTCATCTGTAAGTTACTTTAAATCATCACATTTACTGCCATTGTACTTTTTAATATTTGTGTGCTTATTAACCGCTTGCCGACCAGGCGCTGCAGTTATACTGCGGCAGGTTGGTTCAGCTGCGCAAATTGCTGTACGGATACAGCGGTACCTTTAATGGCTAAAGCAGGTGCACGCGAGCACCGGTGGCACGTCACTGGAGCTAATTCATATAGCTGGCAGCCGCGATGTTCGCCAGCCATCCGCGATCGCTTCACAGAAAGCCAAAATGGGGATCTGTCAATGTAAACAAATAGATCCCTGTTCTGTCATTGGAATAGAGAGATCATCTGTTTCTAGTGATCAGGAACAGCAATCTCTCTCTACTCCCAGTCCATACACTCCCCCCACAGTTAGAAACACCTCCCTAGGACACACTTAACCCCTTGATCATGCCTAGCGTTAATCCCTTCCCTGCCAATGTCATTTATACAGTGATCAGTGGCTATTTTTAGCTCTGATCACTGTAATGTTGTCACTGTTCCCAAAAAAGTGTCCGATCTGTCCTCCACAATGTCGCAGTCCCATTAAAAATCACTGATCATCGCCATTAAAAAAAAATATATATAATAAAAATGGCATAAATATATTTCCTATTTTGTAGACACTATAACGTTCACGCAAACCAATCAATATAACCTATTGCGGGTTTTTTTTACCAAAAATATGTAGAAGAATACATATTAGCCTAAACTGATGAAGAAATGTTTTAATTTTAATTTTTTTTTAGATATTACAGCAAAAAGAAAAATTGGCTGCTTTGTTTGTTTATAGCACAAAAAATAAAACCGCAGAGGTGATCAAATACCACCAAAAAATTGTCAGTTAAAGTGCAGTGCCATATCGCAAAATAGGGCCTGGTCATTAAGGCGGTAAATCCTTCCGGGGCTGAAGTGGGTAAACTGAATATAATCCAATTGATATCAATAGTCAAAAAAATTCATGATTTTCCTATTGAGAGAACAACTTATAAAGTAAAAAATATAGAGGCAGTAATTAATACAATATGGAATAGATGGTCTAAATTAAACAGTCTGTAAACCTGAGAACCTACTTTAGTAGGTTTACTGCTAAGGTACCTGTGCTGAAAGGAATGTAAAGGCTGCTCATTCCGACCTTTCTTTCTAAAAGGGCTTCTTCCCTGGTGGTCTTGCTGTCCAAATGGCCAGCAGCTGCTCACACAGCATGGTTGGAACTACCTTCTATTTGACTTTCTCTGCCTTTAATACTTTCTAGTCAACAGTGGCAACCTGCATATTTTTTTTATTCAGTAAACGGTTCCTTTAAAATAATCCTGACCTTAGGAACAAAAGAATACTCGACAACCTCAATTGCTTGGCTTGCTTGGCATTTTTTAACTACATAGAAAGAAAGTGAGTCCACATTAAGTCTAGATATTTAAGAGGCTGAGCTTAGTTTTTTTTTTTCATTGTGCAGAAAATGAAATTCTAGTTTTTGAGCACAAAAGTACTTTTGATCATACAAATGACCTTTAGCAGTTTGAGATTGTTAAGCGTGAATTTTTTCCTTGTAGTACATTTAATTCTGGTTTGTTAGTTTTCTTTTGTGTTAATTCAGAGGGATTACAGTTTAGCCTTTTAGTGCTGTAATGACACATTGTTAATATTCATAAAAGAGGTCAAGAAATATTTTCAGAAAGTTACCATCCTGTTCTTTCAAAAATTATGATACTGAAATAACAGTATCCGCCCGTTCTTTATTACTTCTTGCATTTCCTAATTTCTTACTACAGCTTGCATATTTTTTAATCATCTTACTTCTTCAGCTGTTATCTTCCAATCTCTTATATCTACCACAGGAAAATGGTTCTGCCATCATCATCTCATTTCCATACAGCTAGCTATTAATGTTTTTGTATGCTTAATTTGCTCAACTGTTCTTTAAATGGTGCCATTTTGTGGCTTTCCAACATATCAGTGGTGGCCCGTCCATTAGGGGCCCCCGAGCGCCGCCCACCCTATCCACGGTGGCCACCTTCATGCTCTATCTAGGGCCGCTATTTTGACAGAACACCGTCACCCCCTATTCATGTGTCCGGCCCCTTTCAGGATGCTGGGCACATGAATTACATCAGTGGGGGTGTTTTTTTGAAGCACCTGACTAGAGCCAGAAGCTCCAAAAGGCTTTAAAATAGGGTGGGCTCGTGGTGCAGAGCATTGCGCCAGGAGCCCACCCGGGTGTTACAACAGCAAAGGAATATTCGCTATTAAACCACTGATCCTCAATCCAGCCAATCAGAAGCAGGTCTGAGACCTGATTTCCGATTGGCCGAAAAGAGAAGGGTCCCAATTGGCTGCTGCGGAGGAGGGAGGAAACGAGGAGGAGGGTCGCCATCGAGCAAGGGAAGCTGCCGGTGAAGCACGGGAGAAGCATTGCCCACCATAGATTGGGTAAGTGCACCAGACCCTCCTGACTGACCGACCGGGGAGTGTTACTGTTTGCTGCCCCCTCAAAAAAAAATTACCACTGGCTGCCACTGCAACATATAATACCAAATTCAATTTCAGATCTATATTCACATAACTCATTGTTCTTAACCACTGATGACTTCAGACAATCAGTTACCCAATGCTTGTGTTGTGATATTGAAAGGTGCAGATAACAGACAGGGTCTACAAAAAACCCTACAAAGAACAGCAGGTAGCATCATTAGATGAGCGAAAAGTTTGTTAAACATGTTGAAAATGTTATTTATGATAGTGAATTGCAATGGCAGAGATAGGAACATGATCTTTAAATCTAGGTGTGAAAGCTATAGTCATTTTCCATTCAGAATAGAAATAAACTACTGTATCTCTGCAATAACTGGATATGCTTTATCTGATGTAGGGAAATGTTTAAAGATTTTACTTAGGATTTTGTAAACCTTAACAATAAACTTCTCCTATTTGGTCCCTTTTGGACTGTTAGGGTGCATTGACAGCTGCAAGTACACCCGTACTCTGATTAGATGTCGCTCATGCAGCAATCACATGTGATCAGTCGTATATGATCCTGTATGACCAGTTACATACGATTTGCCACAATTAGCTGCAGGAGAAGGCAGCATCTCATTGCTTTCACTGAGGATGCCCCCCACAGCCAATAATAGGAACACCCGCTAGGGTTATCACATCTAATTAGAGTGTGGGCGCAGGTGTTAATGCAAATGCTGTACAACTGTGTGTAATGTATAAAAAACAAAACGGCCCCGCAACTCAAACCCATTGACCACAGAACTGGGTTAGAGATTATTTTTCCTTTTGGAATAAAGGATTTACATAAATAAAAGCTGATCATTGCATGTACGCATGTCAGTGGTAAATGGTTTGTCTCATCTCTGTAACTGCTCAAATACACTGAGTTCATTTATCACTAAATGGTATCTATACATGTGTTATAAGTGTATGCAGTAACTTTCATTCAGTGAAAAAAGTGCTAAATACCGCGGTAAATCTAAAGAGGGAGCTGCCAACACTGCAAATGACAATTGCAAACTGATGATGCAGCGCTGATGACAAATTGAAAATGAATCAATTGGCAAAAGTGGGTAATCTAAAGTGTATAGATAACCTGAAATAACATCTCAATAGTTCAGAATTTAAGATATTAACCTCCCTGGCGGTATGATTCATTCTGGTTTTAGGTGCTGAAAGCGGTACAATTATTTTGCATGGAAAATTGGCGTTTTATATTGTAGTCCTGTAATTCTTAGGTAATCAAATCCAAAAACACTGAAAAAGGGACACTTTTTGGTTGCTATGGACAATCTCCAAATTTCAGGCAGAAAAAAAACAGTATTTATAATATAAAAGGGCATGCAGGGCACTGCACAGACCACTAGGGACAAAGGGGATGTGTACTTTTTTTATACAGTACTGTAATCTGTAAGATTGCAGTACTGTGTGTGTTTTGTGTCTTTTTACTTTTTTGAATTTGGCGCCGATCTCCGCTCCTGTGCGCCGTAACGTCACAGGGAACGGAGCTCGGCGGCATTCGGCACTGTGAATCGAGTGGAGGACAGCTCGCTCACACAGCGCGGAGGACATCGCTGGAT
Source organism: Lithobates pipiens (assembly GCF_037356315.1). Lineage (NCBI taxonomy): Eukaryota > Metazoa > Chordata > Amphibia > Anura > Ranidae > Lithobates > Lithobates pipiens. The sequence goes on along the minus strand of NW_027507758.1, from coordinate 419,444,395 downwards.
CCAGGGGACAAGGTAAGTAACTCTCTATGTGTCCTCCCTGTATCCAGCGATGCGATCCCGACTCGGGGTTACCGCTCGTGGTGCTGAAATCCCAACCCGAGCCAGACTCAGCATTACCTCTAGGAAGGTTAATAAATAGTGCTATCAAATGATTTTACAAATACATGCAATGCAAATATAAATGCAGCGAACAACTTATTACAGGCTCAATACAAAAATAGTGGTGGAAAAAAAAAAAAAAAAGAGAAAGAAGAAAAGTCTACTGAGTGATAAAAAAAGTGTTTGATGGATGAAAATGTCTTTAAAACATATTTATCTTGATGCCCCAAGTAGTGATTTTCAAGCCACCGCTAAATGTGCATGGAAAGGGGAGATAGAGCACCACCAATAACACTGAGTCTTACCGGAATGTGTAGATTCGATAGGACATATGCTCCATGAATCAAACAGGCTTGTCTGTGATTCTACACCAAAGATGGAAGAACCCAAATGGAAATAGGCATTGATACAATTGGATAAGAAGCAATTGCAGATCCTCTCACAATGGCCACAGATCATCGGGAGAGGAGACTCCAAAGTGTATATAACATCATATGGATTCACACATAAATGGCCAAAAAGGATTAAAAACGCACATAGCGTGAATCCACATAACATAAAATTTATTAATAAAAATGAAAGTTTTGCACTCACATTTTGAAGAGATAAAACTATTTTATTGTGTTATTCAATAAAATGACGCAATGGGGACAGCAGGCTCGATCCGGCGCATTTCATCCACAAAGATATCGTCTGGGGTCAGACAATATCGTCTGACAGTAACTTTCATTCAACCAGGTGTGTTAGAGGGGTGGAGGTGTTCTTAGAGTAAAGGTACAGAACAGGGAATCCAAAGTTTCAAGCAGCTCCTGCGGGTGTAGCGTTACATATAAAAATAAAATGTAAAAATTTAAAATTGTGTTTTAAAATAATAGATTCAAAAAAACACATACATTCATGCACACACAAATGCACACACATAAGTATTTAATTGCTGATTTTGTAGTAGGCATGCTCGTGCAAGGCAGTGGCAGAATAATTTACAGGTTGTAATGGTTTTTAAATCATCGCATTTTTTCAATTTTTAGCCTAGAAATCTTTTTTTTTTTTAAGCTGACGTGGGATATCTTTTTAATTTTACCTATTCACATTGTTTAAAAAAAAAAAAAAAAGAAAAGCCTAGTAACCTAAAATGTTTGCACTGTTTTATGGAACATATTGACAAATGTATCAAAATTGACACATGTTTGGTGCCTATGTACTTAAGATAAATAGGAAAAAAAATATAGTGAAAATAATTTGAATAGTATTATTGATAAAAAAAAAAAACCTTGGGCCTTAAACGAACTAAAATTGCATTTTATTTTTCACATTTTTTCCCACATGTCTGCTTATTAAAAATATAATTAGGGTAGTTTTAAAAAAATAATCAAACCAGGTGATAAAATAATATTGTGAAAATTGTGGTTACAAATGTTTTATTGAGTAAACTTCACAACTTAAAAATGTAGTCTGATCCCAAAGGTCTTGATTATCCTGGGACATGAAAGGGTAATGAGCAAACATACATGGTGACTCTCTGGAATGCTTTATATGCTTGGGCTTGTTGTTTATGACTTGGCCAGACCTGTGCATCTTTCATGGTATTTATATTTGTTTTCTAGGGCAGCAAATGTTTGTGACCACCAAGACAAGGAATCTTTTATATATGGCAGCATGTGAGTATGAAAGAATATGTGGAAATATCCAGCCAAAATGTTTTATTTTTATTTTTTTACTTTTGTATTTAGTGGGTTACAACCTTGGTTGGGATTGTATTGCTGTCTGTGTTCCTATTGTTGACATGTTCCAACATTTCCTGTCCTAATGACACAACAGAAATTAAGAAAATCTCCACCATTAGGATGTCCTCTTATCTATTTCTAAATAAAAGTGATTTTATTACTGACAGTATGACAGGTGGGAGAGCTTTTTCTCAAGTTCTCTACTGTCAATAGAACAAGGAATTGAAGGGAAATCTCTCCAAAGAAGACACACAAAACTGTAAACATCTGACCAAAAAATAGCTTCCCCACTCTGTCAAAGTTGTTCTGCTTTCAGCATATGTTCAGACTTTATTTTCTCTAATGCCGCGTACACACAATCAAATTGTTCTACGGAATTGGTCTGGCAAACAATCCGGCAAACAATCCGCCAGACTTTATAACGAACGGACTTGGCCACACACGGATGCTCCAAAAGTCCGGCGATTTCTAACGCGATGGCGTACAGCACGTACGACGGGACTAGAAAAAGGAAGTTCAATAGCCAGTAGCCAATAGCTTCCTTCTCATACTTGCTTCAGAACATGCGTCATTCTTAGTCTGCCGGACTAGCACACTGACGAACGGATTGTCCACTGAAAGCCAAGTCCGGCGAACAAATTTTGAGTCAAAACTACTTTCTAAACTAAAGTTCTAAAGTTCTAAACTAAAGTACTTTTTAAACTAAAGTCTGCCGGACTTTATGATGAAAAAGTCAGCTGGAGCCCACACACGATCGAATTGTTCCACCGGACAATTCGATCACGTGTACGTGGCATACGAAGTACATTTAACATGGATGCGATGTATATATGATGTTGTAATAAAATATTGAATTATCTTGGAGTAGATATACCAGGTATGTTGCGTTTTACATTGATATTAAATCTAGCGAGGAAAGCAGTACCAGTTTTCTGCGGTTGTGCATTGCATAACACAGCCTAGGATAAGACATTATTAAGGGGGAAGAAGTTTAAAGTATATGTAAAGCTAAGACACTTTTTTAGATTTAGAGTGAAGAATATTGAAAAATTTAGAATTCTGTTAACTTCTTGTCCCGGAGAAACAATCAGGAGAATTCTCTCTTAGAAAATTGTCACAAAAACAGGTATTCCCACTGGATTATTTCCCCTCAGTGCAACTCCTGTTCATATGACAACTGTAAAATGTGAGCTTTCCCTTTACTTTTTTCCTGGGCAGGGTCCCCTAAGGCAGTGATCTGTGGGCTACTGATGGTCCACAAAAACATTTTTGTGGTCCAAAGAATTCTGCCAAAAAATCTACATTGTACCGGATGTACAATATCTCACAAAAGTGAGTACTCTCCTCACATTTTTGTAAATATTTTAATATTTCTTTTCATGTGACAACACTGAAGAAATTACACTTTGCTACAATGTAAAGTAGTGAGTGAACAGCTTGTATAACAGTGTAAATTTGCTGTCCCCTCAAAATAACTCAACACACAGCCATTCATTTCTAAACCACTGGCAATAAAAGTGAGTACACCCCTAAGGGAAAATGTCCAACTTGGGCCCAATTAGCCATTTTCCCTCCCTGGTGTCATGTGACTTGTTAGTGTTACAAGGTCTCAGGTGTGAATGGGGAGCAGGTGTGTTAAATTTGGTGTTACCGCTCTCACTCTCTCATACTGGTCACTGGAAGTGCAACTGCCATGTCATGGTAAAGAAATCTCTGAGGATCTGAAAAAAATAATTGTTGCTCTACATAAAAATGGGCTAGGCTATAAGAAGAGCTATGAGGAGGATAAGGGTTGCTCTGTGCAAAACCACTTAACATAGCCAGTAACTGTAATGTTTATTATTTAAAAAAAACATGTTATCTTTCAGAATCACTTTAAAAGCAACATATTGTATACAAGGATGTATGTGTGCCAAGTCTTATTAAAGCAGAAAAGGAAATAAAAATACATTATGCATTTATTAATTATATAAATAAAATACACATTTCTAATTGCCATACCGGAAACCATGAAGAGTGCTGGAAGTTTGTGGTTGTATAGCTGCCAGACAGGTAATGGGTTGCCCTTTGGCTTTTGAAATCAAGTTTGGGTTAGACCTGTTGATCACACTTTGAGGCGACCCATACTTGGTTTCTGAGACTGAAAGGCATAGCATGAGTCATCTATGTAATACATATTGACTTGTAAGTATTTTGTGCTGTTCTTTTTCATTAGATATATGCTTCTTTTACACAATAAAAAAAACTTTTTCTCTTCTTTCCCTCTAAATCCCTTGTCCTGTTATCTCCTTGTTCTTGTGTTCAAATTAAAAAAAAATATGTTACATTTACTTACGAATGCCATTTGACAGTCTAGGCCTCATGCACACCGCAGCTCAAAGACACTGCTCCTACGGCCATTTGAGCTGTTTTGAGTTTTTATTTTCTTTGCTTGTTAACTTCCCTCCATGTTATGTGTTCATGCATGTAGGAGTTTTAAGGAGTTTACAGGTATATTAGTTTATAGGCAAAAAAAAGATCAGACTGTTCTAAACACGGGAATCATGCGCCCCTTTACAGGCATACTATAGACACCCCCCAGGTACGAAATTTAAACCATAGACTTTTAAAGGGTGTTCCGCGGCTTTCAAATTTGCAGCGAACAACCAAAATTGTTCGCTGTTCGGCAAACTGGCAAACAGCCAAAGTTCAAATCAAACATGAGTTCGACTGGAACATAAGGCTCATCCCTGGTGTGGACACATAGGCTAACATGGGGAGAGTTAACAGGCAGCAAAAGTAAAAGAATGTTAGGGTAACATTATGCAAGAGGTTTAAGGCCTCATCCACACTTCAGCTCAAAGAAGCTGTTCCTAAAGGTGTATGTGCTGTAGTGTGGATGAGGCCTTAAACCTTTTGCATAATGTTACCCTAACATTCTAAAACATTAAATAAAGATATCATTGCAAATTTAAAAATAAATGATTACCTTCCTTGTTGCCCACTCCACCGAATGTCTCTAGTTTAGAAAATAAAGCTTGCCAAAAGATTTTGTGCATTGGACGCTTCTGGGAGTGTCGAATGCCGGCATCCTCTACTGTATTCTGTGTTTTTTTCTGCCAGCCTCTACATTAATGTGGGATTCATGGGTTGATGGAAGAAACAAAAATGCAATGGACCAGGCATTTGAGACACCTAGAATTGTGCTTGATGCTGAAGATCATTAGCAACATTGCTTAAATGTGACCCCCCCCTTTCTCTTCCACTCCTCTCTGACTCATCTTGATAGTGTTTCTCTCCTTATCTAGTTAAGCAAGATATGATAACCTGAGACCCCTTCAGGTTCCTCAGTGCCATAATTACCAGGTAAGAGAGGAACACTAATCCACTAACCTTCGCTGATGTCCGTAGTCTTCAAGGTCCTGACAGTACCCTGCCACTGGACATCCAATAGGAAGGTAGTGACAGAGCCATTCAAAGAAGAACCCATCCAAAAAGTAAACAGAAGAGGAGAAGGCTTCAGGCAAGTGGTGTTATGTGATGTGATCATGGCTCCAGCTAATTAACAAAGGACATTTAGCTAGGTTTTTTTTTTACTAAAGCAATCAGTTAAAGCAGTGGTCATCAACCCTGTCCTCAGGGCCCACTAACAGGCCAGGTTTTACGTATTACCTTGGGGAGATGCAGACTAGAGTACTGCAATCACTGAGCAGCAAATGATATCACCTGTGATGTATTTCAGTTATCTTGCAAACCTGGCCTGTTAGTGGTCCCTGAGGATAGGGTTGATGACCACTGAGTTAAAGTGTCTTTCAGATGTGTAGGCATTTGAACATGTTAGTATTTATTCTTTCCTTTGCAAGGAGCCCTTAATTACATGTTTTAAAATGGCAACACCTGATTTAAAATTAGGTTTGTATCTCAATTTGCAGCCAGCCAAATTTCACTGATCCTACTAAACTGTTTTCATCTTGCTACAACATTAACATTATTTTGCTTCTTCAGTGGACTTCATGGATATCAATGTCAAATTACAGCGTATTACATGGAATATTGACCCCAATGAACATTCTGAGGTTTGCTAACTGAGACATTTGGCCTATGGCTTAGATGTTGCATGTTTAATGAGTTGGGGGAGGTACAGTAGGGGTTATTTACGAAAGACAAATTCCCTTTGCACTACACGTGCAAACTACAAGGGCAAAGTGCACTTGAAATTGCACTGAAATTGCACTTGGAAGTGCAGTCGCTGTAAACCTGTGCTGATTTTATCATTCATTCATGTGCAAGCTCAAATTCAGTTTTTTATTTTCCTTGCATGTCCCCCTGGGTTCTACAACGACTGCACTTCCAAGTGCACTTTCAGTGTAATTTCAAGTGCACTTTGCACTTGTAGTTTGCACTTGTAGTGCAAAGTGGGTTTGCCTTTCGTAAATAACTCCCCATGTCTCTCACCACAACACTAGGTCTGATCATGTGTTTATAGCAACATTTTCCCCATATCATGCAATATATTACAGACAGAACAAAGTAGATTTATTTAAACCTAATTAACCCTCTAGTAGCACTAGATTTATTTTTGCTGCATAACATGAGCCTCTTACACTTCTTCACATAAAGCATTCATCTAATATTTCCATTGCATCAAATTATGTTCACTCATTAAATGAACTGAAATATAATTAGTGTTTTTTTTTTAAATATCCAAATGCATATGGTGCTTGTTTTAATCCATAAATAAAATAAGAACTGTGTATTAAATGGCTTAGTCATGAAATGCTTTGGTTTGAGAATAATACAATTTACTATACTGTGTAATAAATCAAATGGCTGTCCAGGTAAAATGGGCCTATCAAACAACCAAAGGCACTTAATTGGCCCTAGTCGGCCAATCAAACAGCCAAAGGCACCTATGCCCAGAGGGAAGACCAGGCGCAGATCGGAGCGCCAGGGGCCCACTGGATTGATCCCACTGCAGCACTAGAGGGCACCGTTTGACAGGTAAGTCTGCCATAATGTACTAATATGCTTTGCATACTAGCACATTATGGCATAACCCACCTGGGGGGGGGCATAAAAAGAAAATTTTATAGCGGAGTTTACTACTGCTTTAATGTAGTTTCACAGATTTACATTTTTGCTTTCATTTGTAGATATATTATCTGAGGAAGCTCAACATTTCGATAAAAATTACTCTGCTTAATAGTTATTGAAATTATATACCGTATTTATCGGCGTATAACACGCACCCCAAGTTTAGGAGGGAATTTTAAGGAAAAAAACTTTTAGGAGGGAAGTTTAAGGGAAAAAAAAAACTTACATTTATATGCCCATCAGTGTCATCTGCAGCCTTGTCCACCATTGCAGCCTTATGCAGCCTTGTCCACCATTGCAGCCTTATGCAGCCTTGTCCACCATTGAAGCCTTGTCCCCCATTGCAGCCTTATGCAGCCTTGTCCACCAGTGCAGTCTTGTCCCCCATTGTAGTCTTATGCAGTCTTGTCCCCCATTTCAGTCTTGTCCCCCATTGCAGCCGTGTGCCCCATTGCAGCCGTGTCTATTTTATTTTTTAAAAATGCCCCCGCCGGATGTGCATCTCGGTGGCGTGCAGTAGTTCTCGACGGGCCTCCGGCCGCCTTCGGCTCTTCTTGGGCAGCTTTCGGCCGTTCTCGGAAGCTTTCGGCCGCCGAGAAGAGCCGAAGGCGGCCGAAAGCTTCCAAGAAAGGCCGAAGGCGGCCGAAGGCTTCCGAGAACGGCTGAAGGCGGCCGAAAGCTGCCAAGAAGAGCCGAAGGTGGCCGAAAGTCGTCTTGAAGAGCCGAAGGCGGCTGAAAGCCGCCCAGAGGCTCAGAATTTCTGGGGATCGGCGTATAACACGCACCCACGATTTTCCCCTGCTTTTAAGGGGAAAAAAGTGTGTGTTATACGCCGATAAATACGGTACAAATCATTAGGTAGTGCACTGTGTTAAGTGGAGAGGGAGCAGTAAAATACTACCATTTTCAAACATTGAAAAGTAGAACATATGCCTGTATCTGAACATAGTGCTAGCAGGACATAAAGATTGTACTTGCACTCCCGTAAGTAATTAAAAACGAAAAAAGTAAACCTTAAAGTGTAAGGAAACCCAGTCACTAAAATATCAAATAGACTTTAAGTTGTTGATTTAAAAAAAATATTTTTTTATTTTTAAAACAACAACAAAAGCAATTTTCTATTAACCACTTTGCGCCCGCGCTATAGCCGAAATACGGCTACATTGTGGCTCTCCAGTGGCAGGAGGGCATCCCTGGATGTCCTCCTGTTTGGACACAGCCAATCACAGATCATGCTAAATGGCCAATCACAGTGGCTATTTAGCACTCGATCGGAGCTTCCAATGAGAGATGATTTCATATGTAAACATATTAGATCATCTCTCACCGCCGGCTCTCGCTCCTCACACAGAGACCGCGTGTGAGGAGGGAGAGCTTCTTGCTGCAGCGTGAATAAAAAAAAATCACACAACACAGTGCCCACACTGCCATCTGTCCCCAATGCCACCTGCCCCCAGTGCCACACGTCAGTGCCATCTGTCCCCAGTGCCACACATCAGTGCCATCTGTCCCCAGTGCCACCTATCAGCGCCACCTGTCACCAGTGCCACCTGTCACCAGGGCCACCTGTCCCCAGTGCCACCTGTCTCCAGTGTCATCTGTCCCCAGTGCCACCTGTGTCCAGTGCCACCTGTCCCCAGTGCCACCTGCCCCCCAGTGCCACGTATCAGTGCCATCTGTCATCAGTGCCACCTGTCAGTGTCATGTGCCATCTGTTATCAGTGTCACGTGTCATCAGTGCCACGTATCAGTGCCATCTGTCATCACTGTCACCAGTGCCACATATTAGTGTCACGTATTAGTGGCATCTGTCATCAGTGCCACATATTAATACCATCTATCATCAGTGCCATGTATTAGTGCCATCTGTCATCAGTGCACATATTAGTGCCATCTGTCATCAGTGTCACGTGTCATCAGTGCCAAGTATTAGTGCCATCTGTCATCAGTGCCACATCAGTGTTACGTGCCATCAGTGCCACATATCAGTGCCATCTGTCATCAATGCCACATCAGTGTCACGTGTCATTTCCTAGTGATCCAGGGCCTTCAAAAATGTAATAGGTACTCAACAAGTTAGATGTGTAATTTATGCTCCTAGAACATGTGATGGTGCTCCCTGCATGTTGGGCCTCTCTATGTGGATAGGCTGTGAAAAAATCATACACATGTGGTATTGTAATACTCAGGAGGAGTAGCAGAATGTATTTTGGGGCATCATTTGTGGTATACACATGCCATGTGAGAGACATAGCCTATTACAATGACAATTTTGTGGGGAAAAAAAAAATCTTAATTTTGCAAAGAATTGTGGGAAAAAATTACAACATCAAAAACTTCACCATGCCTCTTACTAAATACCTTGGAATGTCTACTTTCAAAAAAGTTGTCATTTGGGGGTTATTTGTACTTTCCTGGCTTGTTGGGGTCACAAGAAATTAGATAGGCCACCAGTACATCAGGTGTGATCAATTTTTTATGAATTGCACCACAGCTTGTAGACTCTCTAACTTTCACAAAGACCAAATAATATCCACTAATTTGGGTTATTTTTACCAAAGATATGTAGCAGTATAAAAATTGTGGCCAAAATGTATGAAGAAAAATTAATAATTTGCAAAATTTTATCACAGAAACAAAGAAAAATGCATTTTTTCCAAATTTTCGGTCTTTTTGCATTTATATCGCAAAAAGTAAAAAAACCCAGAGGTGATCAAATACCACCGAAAGAAAGCTATATTTTTATGAAAAAAAGGACAAGAAATTAATTTGGGTGCAGTATTACATAACTGAGTAATTGTCATTCAAAGTGTGAGAGCACCGAAAGCTGAAAATTGGTCTGGGCAGGAGGGGTGTTTAAGTGTCCAGTAGGCAAGTGGTTAAGACATTACCTGGAGCTCCTTCTTTACATGTCTTTGTTTTGACACTTCCTGTTATTTAGTGACCATGTCCCTGTCCCCCAATTGTGCCTCTGGAAATGACCAATGGAAAACTAACATTTGGACTCTTACTTTCTAAACTAGGAATGTCATATTACATGTACCAATATAGGATGTTAAGAAAAATAAAAGTTAGTGTTCAGGCATGTATCGACTGGAAATGTACAGCCATGCATGGGAGACAATATAAGAACCATTGTACAACTACACTGATAATGTCTGTGGTTGTTATAAATGTTGACAATTTTCTTTTATTTAAGAGTATCTAAATACATTCTGTGTGTTACAGAAAATGAATTCTTTAGCAGATTGTGACCACTTCTGATTGTCCAGAAGTGCTCAGATGTAATATTCTCCACCACCACTGTTTTGATCATTGTCTCAGTCTAAGGAGCTGTCAGGCAAAGAATGAAAGGCTTTACATCTTTCTTGAGGATGTCAAGCTTTGTTCTGAGAATTCATTTTTTTACATCAACATTTTAAAGAACCCTATAAATCAGTAGTTGCCAGATTCCAATCTTCCCAGAACCCAGAAATCCAGCACTGGAAACATTAGTCAGGTTGTCATTGACAATTCTAGATGGCAATCCTTATCATGAGTCCTATGCTCAGCAATAAAGCCAAATTCACATGATTAGTTCTTTGACTCTACAATAAGTAATGCTTGAAATACAAATTTAGTAGATCTACATGATCAACTAAATATTTTCTATTCAGGATTACAATTCATCACAATTTTCAATTAAGACAGTATGATGTTTTAAATCAGCAAAGAATTCACACACAAAAATTTTTTTTTTCCCACTGTCCATTTACTGTATAGGTCTCTTGTGATAGGCAATACATTGGATAAATGTTGGAAAAGATTTAGTTGCATTATTTTTTTAATACTAACATTTCCTGCTGATTATAATTAAGTTTAACCTGCTGTTTTGCAAAATATTAATGTGCAGTAGTAATGAAAAATTGAAACGCTTTAAAGAACCAAAAAGGGCAAACTGTTTCTTCAATTTGTTACTTTTTTTACCATAATTGAATAAAGACAGTACAAAAAGGTAATAGCATTAAGTTCAACAGCTTAACCCGCAGAAAAAAAGAGTGAAAGTGGCCATACGTAGTTTTTGTTGTACAGTTAAAGGAACATTTTCAGAAGAAACTATCATGCACCTGGTAGAGACTGAGTAGGTGAAGGACCTCCTCTTGTACCTCCTGGCCAACACTTTTGAAGGTGGTGACAGAGGGAATAAGGGCATAAAGTGGCATGAGTGCTGGATTTGCAGGCAGTATCATATCTGTATTACTACCAAATGCGTGGGGAAGAGGTCTGTGGATCATGGAACAGGAACAAAGTACATTTAAGTGTCATACATTACTTGCACACTCTAGAGTTTATATGGAAGAATTACTCCTGCATTTGAGGAGTGCTATGTTCAAATGGAAAAGGTTCAACTATATGAGACTTTAAAGACTCATAAATTAAGTTTGACAATGTTTGTTGTAAAGTGAAGAGACAGATCCTAAGACATAGTGACCCCTTTTTACTAAAAAAAAGTAGAACATTTTCCCTTTGCAAAGTGAATGTTCTCTTAGAGAATGAGGTTTAGCTGGCTTTTAATCATCAAATCATGTGCAAGCCAAAATCGTGTTTTTGATTTTTCTTGCACACGATTGGATATTCTTTGCAAAGTACACTTTTTTACTGTATTTTACCAAGTGAAAATCCACTTTGCAAAGTAAACATGCTCCACTTCTTTAGTAATTAACTACTGTTTGTATAACGATGTCTGAGTATATGTGAAAAGTAAAGAATAAGAAACTACAGTATGAACTATAGGCGAATACTGATACTCCCTTCAAACGTCACTATGGAGTAAAACTGGAGAGTGCAAAATCTGGTGCAGTTCTTCATAGGAACCAATCAGCTTCCAGGTTTTTTTTTTGTCAAAGCTTAAACACCAGGTTTAGTAAATTAAGGCGGATGAGTTTTAAAGTGACCGTGTTGCAAATTAGGAAATATAAAAAAAATGTCATGGTATGGAAAGTATGTTTAACTTATCTGTCCCACACTGCCGATTTACACACTCCAAGGGAGCCTAGAGAATCCTCTTCATCCAACACACTTCTGGGAGTGATAGATTCCTCCTCCCCCACTTATAGCTGTGTTTCCTTCTGCTGGCACTACATCATTGCAGTGATAGATCTATAGGTATGTATAACCTTTTCTATACATGAGAGTCATTTTCTTTTTTTAGTTTATTATCTTTTTAATAGGGTCACTTTAACAAGTTTCCATATACATGAACACAGCAGTGTTTGTTCAAAAATATCATTTCCCAATTATAATACTTTTGAAAGCTACAGGCACTGTTATAAAGATCTGTGTGTATTATGAAAAATAAAGCATGTATCTTGCCGATTTCAACCAAATTGATTTGCGTTTTAATTTATTACCCTGGACTGGAAAAGGAAAGAAATTTGATGCCTTAGTGTTGTAAAATATTCTCAGGTATCATGTATTTCATTTATTAAATCCTTTTAAGTAAAAAGATACAACAATTTAAAATTCTTGTATTTGTAAAAAGAAAAAAAAAAATCTACAGTGGAAGTTCTTGAAGATTGTTTATACTTTCTTAATAAAAGGAAATAAATTCCATGACATTTTAATGACCACTTTTGCATCGTTACAATACTTCCTTGCAGGAATATTTAGACCATCTGTCATTAAACAATGACTAAATTCAAGAAAATACAGATTGCTACAGAATCAAACTCTTTCATTCATAATATATAGAGAAATAAATTATTGCACTGATCTCCAGACTATTTTACAGCCAAGAAAGATTTAAAAATTCTTTGTAATCTCCAGCCAATAGCAAGCCTTCTGTATCATATGGCTGGGAGCCCAGCATTCCTCCTTCATATGAAGCTCAAATAATCACTACTGTAGCCATCACACATCCTTTTACACTTTTCCAGACATCCTCTGTGATTTTACACAGGCACATGACAGTAAAATGAAATACATTAAAAAAGCCCTCTAAAATAAAAGAGAGCCAGGTATGCGCTAGAACTAAGAGCAACTGAATAAAAGAACAATGCGACTTTTGTATGAAAGCTAAAGGAGTTAAATGAGTTCCTAAAGCAACCAAGACTTTTTTTGTTATGCCTTGAACTACGTAATTGACATCAGGAATGTAATTGGCTACTATAGGTAGTACAAACAATGTAGAAGTAAAGAGTTAAAGTTTAACCGAAATAGCAGTCAAAGAAAAATGTACTACTTGACAAATCTGATGAAAAAACTCACCTTGGTAGACTCTTTCTATTTCATTAACATATTTTGCAAGCAACCTCTAGGCCACTAACACTGAACAAGTTACCCTTCTTTCGCTCAGTGTGGTATATGCGTGATCAAGATGATCAAATATGGTGAAATATTATGGTATAGTATGTTCCAAGCACAGTCTTAAGCTAATGAGTTATAGTAAAGTCAAAGCTGGCGATGCTGAATAAAGTAAAAGTGGTCTGAGTGGCTAAATTTCATTTTGATCAGACGCTTTTAAGGGCAGAGGAAAGATCTAGGGTCTAATAGACCCCAAATCTCTCTGTAAAGAGGATGTCTCATGGCCCATGCCATGTCGTTCATCCCTTGTGCTAGCAATATAGTTGATCAAAATTTGTTTTTTAAAGAGACAAGTGTAGAGTTAAAATTGAATTAAATAAATATATTTTTTAAAGCCCCCCCCCCCCCCCCCCAGTGCTTGTGTGATAGCTTAATGTTGATCGTGCCACACATGTGAGGTATCGTCACAGTGAGAGCAATAATTCTAGCACCAGACCTCTGGAGTAACCCTAAACTGATAACCTGTAAAGGCTTTTAAATCAACGCCTACAGAGAGTTTTAAGTACCATAACTTGTCACCATTACACAGGTGTATGCACTTTTAAAGCAAGACGTGTTACGTATCTATATACTTGTATCATCTTTTATATTTTACCAAAAACATGGGTATTATATTGTGTTTATGTGCTTTATGTGTGTTTATGTGCACTAACGTTTATTAAGGTGTATTTTTTCCAAAAATGTTTTGTTGGAAAAAGCACTGCACAAATATTGTATAACATAAAAATCTCAACACCAATAATTTTCTTCTCCAGGTTCTCTGCTTATATTATATTGCTTGAGAGTTCTAAGTAATTTTCTAGTGAAAATTGTAAAGATTTTGTCAGAATAGGCTTGGGAAGCAAGTAGTTAGAGTCCTAGTTTGTTCAAAGAATTTGTGTAAGTTGATTCACCTCAAGTTGGTTCTCTCTACGACATCTTAAAAGATCTTCATGCATTTTCTCTCTTTAGTACCAAAAGGAGCAGTTATTGAATTTCCTGTAAAGTCATCTTCAGAACGAACTGAGTTCTGCAGTCTTATTTTTCATCTATTAATCTGACACTGTTAGGGAACACCCTTTATTTTGTTACGGGAGTGAAGCAAAGGAGGAGCTACATATGTTGTGTTATTATAGAAACCCCTTTAAAGAGGAACTGCAGTTTGCACTGATTAAAAAAAATATATAACATTGTGCAGTTTTAACATTGAAAAGCTTAGGAATTATTTGTATTTTAAAGCGTACTTTTTCTATTTACAACTGCCTCTTTTTCATCCCCCATGCTGCTTGAGTGAGTGGCCATGTGCACTGTGGAAAAATGAAGCCCTGGCTACAGTATTCTCACGCATGCGCAGTAAGAATAGCACTTACGTTCAGTTCCCTGCAGTCTTCTTCAATCTCTGTCCTCATCCGGCCCCCTCCAGCTCTCCAGCCTTCTTCGGGTCTTCTCAGACCTCCTCCAGTCTCCCTGCCCCTCCTCCCCTTCTAGCAAGCTCTCACAAGTGAAAAAAAAAAGTGATGACTCTTGGGATACCTGACAATTCTATCCCAGGAGTCAGCACAAATGGAGTACCCCATGTCACTTGCCTAAGCGAATTACAAAAACAGAAGGCGGAAGTAAAAAATATAATGTACTCACTGCCACCAAATTAACATTTTACTTTCCAAAGTTAACAAGGCAAGGATAGAGCATTGCAAAGAAGGAAAGGTAAAAAAAAAAAGTCTGTTGGCCTGCCTTAATATTGTCAGAAATTAATCAGTCAACCATGGAAATGTTTTTATAGCAAGTGATTTGGAGGTAAACACTAATTAATACAAACTTTTATTCATGCTTCACTGCAATTGTAATAAAAGTTAAATTGTGCTTTGCCCGTTCAGGTCAAAGCAACACATTCCCTGTAATGCTCTCTCTATCAGTAAAACTGACCATAGACTCTTATGCCCCATACACGCTATCAGATTTTCTGCAGATTTTTTCCTTCAGATTTACCAAAACCATGTAGTAGAAGGGCCTGGCTGATTGCATACAAATTGAAACTCCTAAGGTTTGACCTCATATTATATGGCTTTGGTAAGTCTGAAGGAAAAACTCAGCAGAAAAACTGATAGTGTGTATGGGGCTTTAGATTTTCTTTTTTCAGCCAGCATATTCCTCTATCCACACAAATGAGGTGAATAGAGAACCCCCCAGGACATACAGTGCCGTGGAAAAAGTATTTACACCCCTTGACATTTTCCACATTTTGTCATGTTACAACCAAAAATGTAAATGTATTTTAATAGGATTTTATGTGATAGACCAATTATTTGTGAAGTGGGAGGACAATGATAAATGGTTTTCAAAATGTTTTACAAATACATTTCTGAAAAGTGTGGCATGCATTTGTATTCAGCTCTCCGAATCAATTGCAGCTGCAAGTCTTTTTAGGTATGTCTCTACCAGCTTTGCACATCTAGAGAGTGACATTTTTGCCCATTCTTCTTTGCAAAATAGCTCAAGTTCTGTCAGATTGGATGAAGAGCATCTGTTAACAGCAATTTTCAAGTCTTGCCACAGATTCTCAATTGGATTTAGGTCTGGACTTTGACTGGGCCATTCTAACAAATGAATATGCTTTGACCTAAACCATTCCATTGTAGCTCTGGCTGAATGTTTAGGGTCGTTGTCCTGCTGGAAGGTGAACTACCGTTCCAGTCTCAAGTCTTTTGCACACATAGCAGATTTAGCAATCTTTGAAAATAATGGTGCCTTTTTTATTTTTATTTTGTTTTTTCTCACCTGGTAATCCAGGTGCTACACTGCTTTTGGGTGGCCCCATTCTGGATGGAGGAGCCACCACTGGACAACAGTGTCAGTCTGTGAAGAGGATGGTGTTAGACTAGCAGATTTAGATGGACTTGACTAATGAATTAAAGCCAAACTCCAGCTAACATTTTTAAGCAGTCACAGCAGTACTTTTTCTTTCCTTTTGAGATAAAATATTTAAACAAATGAATAAAACCAGACCAGTGTTATCACCCATGTCAATGGTAAATGGTTTATCTCAACCTTCTAACTGTCTTTATCGATGGGCAGCTTGGTCTGTTAAAAGAAGGTGAAAATGAACAGATTCACTAACTGGATCAACAGGTAAACATAAAAGGAAAAAGGTAAGAAAAGGAATTTAATGCAGCTACCACATCTAAGAATTGGGAAGCAACCCCTCTTTAAGAATGGCCACTTCAAAACACAGGTTTTGTGACATATTAAAATAACGCTTGATGTTTGCAGCTTATGTATATTTACCATAGGTGGAAATCCTGAAAGTCATGCCATAATTTTATTTACAGTGTCCTGTATTCCACTAGCAGTCCAATGGCTTGGTGTTTGTTTGGCAGGTGAATTTCTAGAGAGGTTTGGAGGATTGTTAAGCTCATTCTTCTGTAAAAATGGCCCATTTATTCGATCAGGTGATATTCATTGATATTGAGGAATAATAAAGCATATAAATACTAGTTACCTGACTGACCTATTCTAAACTGTTGCTGGTTAGTGAAAAATTCCAAAACACAATAGCGATTTGCAGAATTTAATCAGTTATGGCAGCCTCTGTTTTTCTCAGAAAAGGTTTCCTTTAGAGCAGTGGTCATCAACCCTGTCCTTGGGGCCCACTAACAGGCCAGGTTTTATGCATTACCTTGGGAAGATGCAGACTAGAATACGGCAATCACTGAGCAGCAAATGATATCACCTGTGATGTATTTCAGTTATCTTGCAAACCTGGCTTGTTAGTGGGCCCTGAGGACAGGGTTGATGACCACTGCTTTAGAGCAGGAGTCTACAAACTTTCTAGAGAAAGGGCCAGTTTACTGTCCTTCATACTTTAGGGGGACCGGAATGTGCCCAATGGGATTAAACAATGCCCAATATTTAGGTATTAGAGGTAGAATGAGTTGGTGTAGTTGGGAGGAATAGTGCCCCATTGTTGGTGTCAGTAGGAGCAATAATGACTCGAGGGCGGGATAAAGGCAAACAAAGGGCCGCAGTTTGGAGACCACTGCTTTAGGGCAGTACTTTCCTAGGTTATACATTGACTGTTATAAACTGTTAGCATATATGTATAATTGTAAGTAGTATTAGGAGGCAATGGCTGTCTAATAACAAGGGTACCAAAATATATACAAATCCTAACAAACTAACTTATCTTATTTGCTCCATTGTGGTTTGTTAAATATACTGTAACATTAAAAGTGTTTTGTTATATCTGTTGTTTGTAACAAAAATATCTGTTTATCTTGTCTGAAATCATTAGAGCTAAAAACGTCCTATACACGTTGCCTGGCTGCATTCTAATCAGCTGTTCACAGTTCTCTCTCTGGACTACAGAGCAACTCCTGCAAAATGATGTTATGTAGAGAGGGTATTGTCCTATTTTCCACACTTCCTGTGCTAAGACAATAAGTCTGCTCCTCCATAGATACAGTACATTGAGTGAGCATTGTTACCCTAGGACAGGAAGTGTTCTACTATTCGGGTCACCAGCTGAAAATAAAGGGAAAAAAAGCATGAAAATGTTAAGTATATATTACCCTAACATTCCATATTCCTGATATGTGTCTGCTGTACCATGTAATTGTATGAAAAAGTATCCTGTTCTCTTTGTATTGCTTTCTTTGTGTTTACTGGTGATCTTGCCAATCCCTCTTCTTTCCTATTTCAAACTGACCATGCCAGGGCATGGAAGCTCATTCATTCCAGCGTGATCAGTTTTTGTCTTTGCGTTCTACTGGTGTGTACAGCCTGCCTGTACTCCAGTGGTCAGACTTCTGCTGACAACCCCCCTGCACAGCTATTCACTGCTAAGATCCATGTATTACTGTTTCTTTGCCTCCTGCTGAAATGACCACCTGCAGTCTCCACCCCCAGCTGTCTAAGCTCCTTATGCAGCTGAGAACAGAGGTCAAGTGATCACTCATAAAAAAAATACAACATATACTCAAATGTTTGCCTTGCATGTATATTGTAAACTGACTAGTCTGTTTTCCAATGTAAGGGTTCACATATTTCACATATACTGTATTATATATATTTAAAAAAAATGCAATTCCCACATCTATAAACTGGTATGCTGCAATTATTTCATTTTTATTCTAGGGTATAGATACATTTTAAGGAACACCATGCCATTGCAGCAAAGCACAGTACATGCATCGGCATACTGTAGTGCCATTCATTATGAACAGCATCCCAACACACCTCAAAAAGTTGCGTGCCCTGTTGTTTTAGCTGCACTATTCGGGGCAGTTTGAACCCCCGCTAGCGGCCGAAAAAGGGTTAAAACTGCCTGCAAATCACCGCAGCAGGCTGGTTTGCAGAGCTGCCCCATTGTTTTCAATGGGAAGGGGTGCTTTAGGAGTGGTAAATACACCACTCCTACAGCGCTCCAAAGATGCGGCTTGCAGAACTTTTTTGACCGCCCTGCGAGCGCACAGCAGCAGCTGTTTCAGGGCGCTTTGCAGGAGCTATTTTTAGCACTTTAGCGCCTGCAAAGCGACTCAGTGTGAAAGCAGCCTTAAGGTGATGCAGCACACTGCATTGGGCTGTATATAAGCCCAAGTTATCAACACATACAAGCTTTATTAAAGCAGTCCAAGAAACAGTGGTGATTTACATTTGTCAACAATTAACCCATTTTTGGTTCCTTATCTTATTTTATAATGAGCCACACAGTTTTGCTAGATAATGTGACATAGTGTACTGCAAAGATCCAAAAAAAAAAGCTTTGTTTGAAGCTGCAGCTTCTATTTAACAGTCATATAACTTTCACACAGTTGAACAGTATAATTATATTTTTGCAAATTGTTCATTAAAAAAGAGATCAAAGCAGTGAACAGAACAAAAGATCCAAAAATGGAGAATGGTTACTACATTGTATCCTAATTCTGTGCAGAAAATTCAGAATACAGTAAGTGTGGATAACAAAGAACAGCTATTTCTGGAGAGGTAATAGAGAGTTTAGTGTCCCTCTACATGAATAATCATTTCTTCATTATGCCAAAAATATTTTGTTAAGCATTTTCAAATAACCCAATATGATTACAGGTTTTCTTACAGCATGCCTATTGTTAAAAAAAACACTTCTATTTCCATCCGGTAATATTTTGTATCCTGCATTTTAAAAATGACCTACTTGTAAATCCATTGCTGGTGCACATAACATTAAATCAGAGCCTTTCAGGCCAATTGTATATTATGTGCTTCAGCCTTCACTGAATACTGTCCACTTCTGCTCTATCATTTTTGACATTCTCATTTTCTTGTATCCTTTAGAAGCAATGTGAAAATGTTTTTGACTCTAAAGAAGCATGACTATTACAGGCTGAAATGGGAATTATGAATAGATGGAAACTGTCATGTCTCTTGTGAAATTTCAGTCCATGCATTTTTTTTTTTTTTCAAGTTCAAACGTTGAGAAAATGACTTGATCTGCTGCTCATGTTGTATATCTTAACTCAAACTATGGAGTAGCAATTGCTTCCATCACAACTTTTTTTTTACACTTTCACATCAAGGCTTTCAGAAGAGAACTGCTGACATTTAAAGGACCATCATATCCAAACAAAACCAAGACAACGTAATTGCGAATAAATGATTTATTGATTCATAACTACATCATCTAACATTCATCTTTTTTTCCCCAGAAAGTAGGTGAGGTGATTATGCTTTGTACTGTTAATCAGCAGTGTGATTGGGTCTCCAGTGCAGAATACAGCACAAGGGCTATGAAGAGATGGGATTTCTGTTGATAATGCTATTCTAAAGCAGGAGTAGGCAACCTTAAAGAGGTGGAGATCTACCTGAACACCATGGGAGAAGTCAACGCCCTTGTACACACGGTCGGACATTCCCACAACAAAATCCGTCGGATTTATTCCGACAACAAAATCCGTCGGATTTTGTCCGACGGATTTTGTCCGAAACTGGTGTTGCATACACACGGTCAGACAAAGTTGTCGGAAAAAAACGATCGTACGTAACGTAATGACGTTATTTCATTACGACAGGACTACATTCAGGCTAGTAGCCAATAGCTTTGGTCTAGGAATTTGATCTGAGCATGCGTGCCACTTTGTCCGATTGGAATTCTCTACACACAGTCAGACAAAGTCCAATTGGATCATGTTGTCGGAAAGTTTAATAGCTCAGCTCTAAAACTTTGTCCATTGGATATTCCGACGGAAACAGTCCGATTGAGCCCACACACAGTCGGATTATCCAACAACACGGTCCGATCGGACATTTTCCATCGGAATTTCCGACCGTGTGTGCTAAGATTACTGGGCACAGTGTCTCTTCCTCACACTTGATTTAAACTTCTAATTGGCATAATACCATGTTGCAATCGTATGCATTGCATGGCAATCATGGGTTTAAATCAGGTGGTGAGGCGGCAACATATTGCCTCCTCACCACCTGTCAAACACACTTGGATCACTTTTCAGAGGAGCCACAGTGCCTGTTGCACTTGTGAAGGAGCCCTGAGATCCATTCGGCAGCAGCACATTTAGGGTTCGTTAACACATAAATGGGGGGGGGGTTGTGGTTGAGTTGCAGTTTTATCACCCCCAATCCCTACCCCCTTTAGCTGCCAAGGCAGCAGCCAAAGGTGTACACATGGTGCAGCTGGAATTAAACTGCCTACTGCATTTGGCCTGCCAATCACGATCCATTTAAGCCTTTGTGGGGTCCAAGGGGTTAAAGCAGTAGGAGAGAAAGCAACACAACACTGCCTGCTTTAACCTCTTGTTTGCTGTACTGCACAAGTTTGCAGGGCATTTGCAGAGTGGCCTCATTCACTTGAATGGGTCATGCTTGGTAAGTGCTACACCCATGAACCATGACAGGGCATATAACGCTTGCTGCAGCTGCGACATATGTACAGCCCTGGCCACTGCAGCTAAAGGGGGTTCAGTTGGGATGAGGGTGGTAAAACATATCTTAACTATGGGGATTTACCACCCCTCCCAAACTACTTTCTGAAAGCGCATCAAAACTCCTGCATTCAGAAAGTGCATCAAACCCACAGGATATAATAGAAGTCTATGGCTAAGTGCAGAAAACCCACAGGAAAGCTGCAGGTACACAAGTGTGGGTAAGCGTCAGCATGAAAGCAGCCCTATACTATTATGCCCAGTGTGTTGCTTCACACTGACCTGCTGCTGGCACCACTCTGGGGACTGCTAGCAGGAATAAGAGGTGGAGTGCTGTTGGTATCACTCCGCATGGGACAGGTGCCAGCACTACAGAGGAGGCATCAGCTTATGCAGTTCTTGCTCTCTACTATAAATTTATATGTAGTCCCTCTGCATTGCACTCTGTTTGATGCTCTGGGAAGGCAGGTTAGCAAACCCAGATCACGATCTACCAGTCACCTGTCTGCAAGATAGTAATTTATGGGTTGCTGACCCCTGTTCTAATTCTAGCATACATACCCATCATCCCTGATGCTACTTAAAGGAAATCTTTGAAGGAAAATAGGCAGGCAGCCATTGCTAAATTCTCTGGAGTTGTCTAGCTATGGTGCTGATCTAGCAACTTCAAGAAATCCATTCTTGTACCTTGTTATATACTTAGAACATGCTAAAGGCATTGCAAAAAGACAACTAGTCTTTGCAGAGGGAGGTCAGAAGGGGCAGGCTACATATTTGTCTTAGCATAGGCTTCTTTTAAATTTGCAGAAATGGGAAACAATCCTTTCCTCAAGTGTATGTAAACCCTAACAATGAACTTCTCTTTTTTACCCACTTTTTTGGGGGATAAACAATTCAAAGTGGATTGTTATATCTGTTTGATAAGGGCAAAATAGTCTGTTGATCCTGCCAGAAATTCAGTGAACTTATAACTCCCTGTTTTCTTTGTCTTAGCTTCACTTATCACTGGCTAAATGCAACCTTCATTAACACACACCTGTTAACACAGTGGTCATCAACCCTGACATAACATCACAGATAACATCACAGATGATATAATTTTCTGCTCAGTGATTGCAGTGTTCTAGTCTGCATCTCCCCAAGGTAATACATAAAACCTGGCCTGTTAGTGGGCCCTGAGGACAGGGTTGATGACCACTGTGTTAACATATTGTAACGGACTGCCTGCAGCTACAGAAGTTGGTGAGGATTATTTTAAAGTATATTTACTGCTTGTTATTCTTGAATGTCCATAGCTTGGCTTCATTTTTTCTTTAAGTAACACTTGAATTTTTTCGAATTTTTGGATAATCCTACTGTTTCGCAAAACACATTTGTATGGGAATCTAAACTTGTATGACCAGAAAGTAACAATTGCCAATCACTCAGACATCGACTGGGCTGGACAAATGTTGAGCAATTGTTCTGGTTGTAAGTATGCCAATTCAGCTGTGAAAAGCCAGCACAGTGAGCAGTCAAGTAAGATGCACGGCTTACTATTCACTGGATGCACATTTCAAATAGCAAACTGAATTGTTTGAGGACCTGATCATTAATGATGGAATAATCACAGAGAGACAAATATGGGCACTGTCACTGGACGAAAAAATGTCCCACATGATAATTAGTATCAGCCAAGTTATTGAGTCATAGCTGTATCAAGGTCTGTTCATTCACAGGTGCTAATCAAAACGCAATCAATATTAGTTTTATTTTAAATGTAACAAAATAGCTCAATATAAACTAGAAACGAGATTCTAAATATTAAAAATCTGCTATTTTATTTAAAAGACAACTCCACTTTCGTGGGGGAAAATAATAGCAAATAAAGAAAAAATAATATAGCGTATGCAATTGCAAAACAATATTACATATTTTAAATATTACATATTACACAGATTACATATTGTAATGGAATGTTTTCTAAAATTACCTTTCCTTTTTAATTTGTAGCTCTGTAATTTTCTGAAAATGCAATGCAATATGGCTACCTAGAATTGTTCTGTACACAGCATGTGTACAGAATGCCCCCCAGAAACATAATTTCCTGCTTGTCTGATTGGCTCACCAATTTTTTCCAGATGTCTGCACTAATGCCGCACACACACGATTGCAATTTCGGGCAGCAAAAGACCGATGAGAGCTTTTCATTGGAAAATGAGGCTAGGTGTAGGCTCCATCGGAATTTAGCTGTCCAAATTTCCGCCAGCAAAAACTTGATAGCATGTTCTCAATTTTCCAGACGGAAAAACTTTATATCGGAAATTCCGATCGTGTGTATGCAATTCCGACACGCAAAAACTCACGCATGCTCAGATTCAACTACGAGATGGAAGCTATTCGCTACTAGGTATTGAACTTCCTTTTTTTAGTCCCCTCGTGCGTGTTGTACATCACCACGTTCTTGACGGTCGGAATTTGGTGTGACCGTGTGTATGCAAGACAGCTTGAGTGAAATCCCGTCGGGAAAACCTTTAGAGCTTTTTCCGTTGAGAATTCCAATCGTGTGTATGCGGCATAAGATAGTCAGATATCAGGCATCCCCTGCGACAATTTTTTTTTTTTTGTGAGATACTTCCAATAGGAAATTACAGCTAATGGTATGCAGGCCCAGCAGCCGTCCTCATTAGAACCCTGCAGGTGCAGCAGCTAATTGATAATTATGAAACCACTCCCATTAGACTCACTTTCCCACATGGATACAGAGGAACAAACAGGGATTTCTTCAGAATAACAAAAGGTAGGAATCTGCAAAAATGTTTGTTAAAATCTTTGCAATGTACACAGAACACCCAGAGCGGAATGTTTTTTTTTCAACAGAAGTGGAGTTACGCTTTAATGACCACTTGTACATTTTTATCTCACTGGAGGAAGTATTTTATCCAGTCTATATATAAAAAACATAGAAGTTAACCACAAAAGTGGAGAACTTTCCCATAACAACCATTCAGGTTTCATCTTTTATTCCTCAGAAGGAAGATGAAAAAAGTTTTCTGATTAAGCCACTGGACTCGTTTGAACAGAGATTCATGAGCACTTGTGTGGAAAACTTTTTTCTTTTTTTCTTTCTTTTTTTTTTTTAATAAATAGGCCCCTCTGAAACACATTACTGTTGAAGTGTAGTCTGATCTGTAATGTATAATTTACTAACTCCGTATAGCTGCACTACACAACCTTCATCTGAGAAGCAGGGATTTAAAGAAAAGCTTTTATTCTTTTATTACTTGTGGTTTACATTGCTTCGAAGATAAAAGTAGATTTAAATATATCAATGTTCCTCTAGAATATGCACATTGAAGAAATGGGTTTCATGCCTAAATATACTTATCACTACTGAAATAAATACATAAAAACGCATGTTTAGAATATTCTGTTTATCACTCTAGTTAATTTTAATGAAACATCTGTTTAATCTATTTTTCTGGTACATCAAAGAGAAAATGCTGCATAGATTAACAAGTAAAAGTTATACAAGTAAAATGTGACAAAATAAAGTAGTTATTTCCAAGACTTAAAAGGGTTGGGATAACAGTGGCACTAATACAGATTTACCATAACGTTTGAATCCATGTAAGAGTATTATATACGTTTTCCCTTTAAATCCATTTTTTATTACTCCCTTGTCTATTCTGGCAATCTAACTTGCAGCTGTCAGATAGCAGCCATTTGTATATATTAGTATATGCTGTACAATAGACTGTATATAGCCATTTCAGTGGGCAGAAATTAGAAAGACAAAGGTTAATAGAAAGGCAGGTCTTGCAACTCAGCTTTATACAGTAATAAGAGTTGGCCTACCTATGAAGGAATGTTAGGATGCTTTATATCATTTTTTTTTCACAGTTCATGAGTATTATTCCGATGTCTGGGCAGAATGGAGAGATATGGTTTAATTCTTAGTTTATAATATAATTTCTCCCTGAAGAGCAAATGGCTCCCTTTCATGAAGGGCAAGTATGATGTCTACCATTCAAAAAAAAGAAAACTTTCTGTTTTATCTTGTTCTTGCTCACAAAAAGCTTCCTTTTTTTTTTAATGATTAAAAACAGCAACAAAATACAGACATACCCCACTTTTAAGTACACAATGGGGTTTATTTACTAAAGCTGGAAAGTGAAAAATCAGACTCACTTCTGCATAGAAACCAATGAGCTTCCAGGTTTCATTACCAAAGCTTAATTGAACAAGCCGAGGTTAGAAGCTCATTGGTTTCTATACAGAAGTGAGCCTGATTTTGCACTTTCCAGCTTTAGTAAATAAACCCCGTTGTGTACTTAAAAGTGGGGTGTACCTGTAAATCCAAAGTACTTTAAGTTTTGGCTCTCCCATACTAGGACTCCATTTCACTCAAAAAGGGTTTGCTGCTAAAATTTTGTACATGCATCTCCAGAATAAATTATTCTTAGATTCGTGGATGGAAGGGCAGTATGGGACATTTTATGGAACAAGTTTATGAAGTGATATAATAAAATTGTCACCCTTTATGTGGGCCTGGCAGCAATAGGGTCGTCGGTTTGAATCCCAAAAATGGTACCACCTGCCTGGAGTTTGCATGTTCTCACTGTGCCTGTGTTTTCTCCCACACTCCAAAAACATGCCAGTAGGATAATTGGCTCCTGTTTAAATTGACCCTAGCATGTGTATGTATGAATGTGAGTTAGTGACTTTCATAGGTGTGCACAGCCTATTGCATTAGGGTGTGCACCCCAAAGCTCAAACACACATGTGTGCATGTGCGTAAATATATTTATTTTTTATTTTTTTAGATATACATACATGCATACTAATGGCAGATCCGGTGCAGTAAAGAGAAGTATGGTGGCACTCAATGAATGGCAGAACTGGTCAGAAGGAGATATTTCTCATCTCCCTGCCAGCACAGAGAGTGATAATGCTAATGCGCAGAGGGTGATTAGGGTGTGCCTAGGCACACCCAGCACACCCCCTGCACACGCCAATGGTGACCTTAGATTGTAAGCTCCTTGAGGGCAGGAAGTGATGTGAATGTTCACTATACTGTATATGTAAAGTGCTGAGTAAATTGACTGCACTATGTATGTACCTGTAATAAATAAAACATTATCACTCTCAGATTCCAGTGGTTCTATCACATTGCCTTTATACATTATTGTGTCACAAAGAATGATAGAAGGGGCTTCCCTCCTTTTAATTCAGAGGGAGAATACTTAATCTTCACGATGACATGAAATTCTATCAGGGAATTTGAGACCTTTTATAATGGTTGCAGCAGAACTGGGAATTCAAATGCAAAATTCTGGACTGTCTGGGTCACCAGAGCCTACTGAAGTATTTGAACCCTTTAAATAATTCATCTTCTAAAATAATGTAGCAAAATTATCCGTTGAAGATTCAGATATGAATACTTAATTTTCTTTTGGTTCATTGGTTACATTATTAATTCTTTTTGAAAAAAATATTCATAGGAATGTAATTCAGTCTATTTAAGCACCACTTCAGTACTTATGTAGTACATTAAGGTAGCAAACAGCCCTTTCCTAGCAGTGTAACCTCAGGTGAGCCATTTTCCTTTATTGATTCATCTGAGTTATGGCTCCCCCAGATGTGCTTAAATGTTCAGATTTCTGGATAGTAAAACACTGGAGAGGTAAAGAGAGAAGCAGATGGTCTGCTTCTGTGTGTTACTGTTTGATCTAGTGGGAGCAGTTGTGTTTGTAACAACGGTATGTCAAATGACAATGATGACTCTTTATGGATAGAACTATATATTTTTCTGAATCTGTGGGAGTTTATCTTGGTCTTATAATCCCACCTTGGCTCATTTGCATGTACAATTTTTAAAAAGTGTCCCTATTAGTAAGCTGAGTTTGTTTTCTTCCATATGGGTTGTTCATCAGCTAGGTGTAGTTTATGATATAAACACAATAGAGTTGATTTAATAAAGGCAAATAGGCTGTTCACTTTGCAGGGGGATTTTCTCTTAGCTTCGTGAATGTGGTAAAAAATCACTTTGCAAAAATAATCCAATACAAGGAAAACAATATTTTTGCTTGCACATGATTAGGTAATAGAAGCTAGCACAGCTTCACCTTATTCACTAAGTTAAGGGCACATTTCCCTGCAAAGAAAAAAATGCCTGGCAAAGTGAACAGCCCCCAATGTGTCCTGTGTCATTTAGTTCTTACACATTTTGAACAAATTTGGAAGCTGAAACACATAGTGCGCATATCAGTCACATAAATTATTCAAGGTAATAATCTATATTTTAGGCGTAAAAATATATATTATATTTTACAGAGGCGTAACTAGAATCTTCAGGGCCCAGGAGCAAGAAACCATGAAGGCCCCCCACCAGGGGCATTGCTGGGTCTACAAAAGATCTCAGGCTAGAGCCCATAGCGGCGAAGTAAACAAAGTCATACACATGTATATAATATACATGTGTGTGTGAGTGTGTGTGTGTGAGTGTGAGTGTGAGTGTGAGTGTGAGTGTGAGTGTGAGTGTGAGTGTGAGTGTGAGTGTGAGTGTGAGTGTGAGTGTGAGTGTGAGTGTGTGTGTGTGTGTGTGTATATATATATATATATATATATATATATAATCGTTACATCTCTGGGTGTGGATCCCCCACTTACATCAGGGTCCCCAGAACCCCCCTCATTACATAAGGGTCCCCAGAGAGCCTTCCCTTACACCAAGGTCCCCAGAGAGCCTCCCCCTTACATCAGGGTCCCCAGAGAGCCTCCCTTTACATCAGGGTCCCCAAAGAGCCTCCACCTACATCAGGGTCTCCAGAGCCCCTCTTATTACATCAGGGTCCCCAGAGAGCCCCTCCTTACATCAAGGTCCCCAGAGAGCCCCTCCTTATATCAGGGTACCCAGAGAGCCCCCCTCACATTAGTGTCCCCAGAGAGCCCCCCCCCTTACATTAGTGTCCCCAGAGAGCCCCCCCCTTACATTAGTGTGCCCAGAGAGGCCCCCTTACATTAGTGTCCCCAGAGAGAGCCCCCCTTACATTGGTGTACCCAGGATCTCCCCCTCACATTAGTGTCCCCAGAGAGCCCCCACTTACATTAGTGTCCCCAGAGGGCCCCCCTTCCAGGAGTTCCCTGTGTACCTGGCTGGTCGATCGGCAGCTCTATAGTGTCCATGGGCGGTGGGATCTGCCTGAGGCTAGTAGTTCTCTTCCCCAGTGTTTACAGTGGACAGGGGAGAAGCCCCTAGCCCGAGCATGTATCAGTAACAGTGTACAAGCAGAGCCGACTCAATTGTACACTGAAGAGTGAAACTGCTGGATGTTCGGATCAGAGGCCCCTCCCCTCTCCACTGTGTAGACTCAGGAAGAGAACTACAAGCTCCAGGTAGATCCCGCCGCCCACGGGCAACAGAGCTGACGATCGTCACCTCCCACCTCCCCCTCACCGCATTCTAAATGGACAGCCAGAGGTGCAGGGGGAGATGTCTTGTCTTGGGGCCCCCCACAGTAGCAGAACGGCAGGGCCCAGTCGTAAGTGTGACTGCAGCGACCCCTATAGTTCCGTCACTGCAGTAATAATAATTTTAATATGAATACTGATAATGGGAAGCAGCTCCCACAAATACCCACATGCAAAATGTAAAAAAAAAAAAAAATGTAAAGTCAAAAAGTGCTGCGCTATCCCTTTCAATCAATACCACACATAATGTGTACTGTATACCATACTGTCAGAAACAACAATGTGCAAAAGTGACACATCCATTAAAATGAATATAACTTATGAAACCCAAATTATTGTGTGTGACAGATCAGGTGACGATCTCTTCCACCAACATGGATAACAGGTCTCTTACCATAACAATATGACACCTTACCAAAGGTGGTGAAACACATTTGCCGCTATAAAATTTAATTTAACGGCAATTGCTTTTTCTTTCCAAATGTCACTTATGTATCATGTAGGTATGCCATGTCACATGTTATTTAAATTAATTGTGTATTTTTAATGTATCTTTTTAAACCTTATTTAAAAAAAAAAAAAAAAAAAACTGCACCTCGCTAAACCTAAAAAATGGGAAAGTCCTGTTGCGCAACACTCTTGCTCAATAAAAAATGAATATGGAATATAGGAAGCTGCTCACATATAAAAGTGTTCTTTGCACTCTAAATAAAATTGTAAGGGGTGTTTTTATGTGGCGCTACCTAGGTAAATACTAATAGAATAAAAAACTACCAAAATTAAATAAATACGATTGTAAATTAAATTATGTGAATCAATCCAATAATGAAAATTATAATAATCAGGCTACTAAGCAGCAATAAAGTTCATAAATGTAATTTCCTCTAAATATAAAAGTGCATTTTTCCACTTTTGTATATGAATATTTTTTATTATTTTCTTTGACATATTTCTGGATTTTTAAGCACTTGTTATTTATTTAGTCTAATAAGAAGCATGGCAGCATTATGCTAGGTGTGTTCTCACTAGTTGCACTGTCGCATGAATTTTTATAAGGCCGTGTACACACGGGCGGATTGTATGGCCTACTTAGTCCGTCATACAATCCGACGGACAGTCCGTCATACTTTCGAATGAACGGACTTGACCACACACGGATGCACAAACAGTCAGTCGAAAGCTTGCGCGATGACGTGTACAGCACGTACGATGGGACTAGAAATAGGAAGTCCAATACACAGCAATGCAACTTTCCGCCGTGTAAATCCTTTCTGAGCATGCGCCATTCTTAGTCTGTCGAACTAGCCTACTCACGAGCGGATTGTCCGCTGAAAGCAAAGTATGACGGACAGAATTACGGAAATTCCGAAATACTTAGTACGCCAGACTGCACGCTGAAAAAGTCAGCTGAAGCCCACACACGAGCGGACTGTCCGCTGAAATGTGTTTCGACGGACTAAGTAGGCCATACAGTCCGCCCGTGTGTACGCGGCCTAATTAAGACTTATTGTTGATGTACTTTTATATTTAGAGGAATTGACATTTATGCACTTTATTGCAGCTTAGTAGCCTGATTATTATAATTTTCATTATTGGATTGATTCACATAATTTAATTTACAATTGTATTTATTTAATTTTGGTAGTTTTTTATTCTATTAGTATTTACCTAGGTAGCGCCACATAAAAACGGCGTGATCCATTCCGGTAGTAGCAGCAGCCCCTGACATTTGATAGATCACCAGTGGTAGCGCAGGAATAAAACACTATCATTTATAAAAACACCCCTTACCTCGCTAAACCGTATTTTATAAAAAAAAATGTTTGCATTGGTACATGTCCTCTATGGCATTTCCCTTGATACTCATGGCCTATTTCCCAAAAAACTTGCAAACTGGCCCTGAAAAGGGCCCAAAAATCCATAGATTTCAAGGCAGTTCTGGTGCTATGATTGGGGTTTCTGAATTTGTTCAATTGTTTGCCAAATGTCCAGTGAATCAAACCTTGCTTGATTCACTCATCCCTACAACTTACTAGTCCTTGGAAGTGGTGATTGCATTAGGTTTCATTTTTCTAGCTCTAGCAATGCACACCAAACTGAGCATGTGCAGAGTGACTCCAAAGGCTCTGTTCTATCAGGAGATGGATTGGGGATAGTAAAAGAAGGAGAAGATCAGAGAAGACAGGATTAAACAGATTTTTTTTACACAATGCAGAGGATTAACCCCTTAGGTTCCACAGCGAGTATAACAAGCATGCTTTACTGCATATACAGACTGATTTTACTGTTGTGGGTTTAGTAACACTTTATCAAATGAAAGCGGTGCCCTCATTTATAGGGCTGTCAAATTGCAATATATTCCTTTTTTCTTTTTTTTTTTTTTGAGTTTCAATAAAACCTGATTCCTTTGAATACTTTTTTTGAGTTACAGCAAGAGTTTTTCTGTTGGAAAAATGGTTTAGGCTGTATAAATTGGAATTCACTTTTGCTAGACAGCTCGGTCTTAATGTAGATATCAAGAAAAAATTTAAATAAAGGTCTGTGAAATACAAAAAATTAATTAATATACAGGATATTACAATTGTTGGTATTACCCACATATAGTTACCAGAATGAAAAACATTACCGTATATACTCGAGTATAAGCCGAGATTTTCAGCCTCTTTTTTGAGGCTGAAAGTGCCCCCCTCGGCTTATACTCGAGTCACCGCCGTCTGTCTACCCGATCAGCGTGTCGAGCAGACAGACGGCGG
This sequence comes from Lithobates pipiens, assembly GCF_037356315.1. Lineage (NCBI taxonomy): Eukaryota > Metazoa > Chordata > Amphibia > Anura > Ranidae > Lithobates > Lithobates pipiens. The sequence continues at coordinate 419,413,063 of NW_027507758.1, read as the reverse complement.
CCATTCAACTATTCAAAAGCCGCGCCTCCCTGTCTGTGATAGGCGGAACACTCAATTTCCCAGCAGTCAGTGGTCCGCCTATCACGGACATCCGCTCATCCTCATACTACGGACAAGGATGAAAGGATGTCCGTGATAGGCGAAACACAGACTGCTGGGAAATTGAGTGTTCCGCCTATCACAGACGGAGGCGCGGCTTTTGAACAGTGGAATGGCAACCGTCTGTCAGACGAGAAGAGCGGCAATCCTGGCATGGCCGCCGTATGTGCAGAAGCACACAGGCTCGGGACGCAGGCTCGGGACGCAGGCTCGGGACACAGGTAGGCTGGACACACAGGGATGGACGGACACACAGGGATGGACGGACACACAGGGATGGACGGACACACAGGGATGGACGGACACACAGGGATGGACAGGCATGTCTCACCCTCGGCTTATACATGAGTCAATAAGTTTTCCCATTTTTTTTGTGGTAAATTAGGGGCCTCGGCTTATATTCGGATCGCCCTATACTCGAGTCACTTATAAACTGTTATATTGTTGAGTTGCTTGGAGTCTAGTGAAGATGTAGCCTATTGTATCTTGTGTTCATATTCATGCATTTATTTATTTTTGTTCTCTTGTGAGGCCTTTAGGAAAAATATTGTTTTCATAGGAAAGCACCTGTTCTTTCTATGTCATACTAAGGCCCCTTTCACATGGACGATCCGTTCAGGTCCACCTGTCAGTTTTTTAGGCAGACCTGAACGGACACTCCATAGACCTCACTGACATCTGACCCGCTACGATCCGAAAAAGAGTGACGAGGGAAAAACCTATGATGATGGGGTGATGGTGGACTCTACGGTCCATCTTCATCCGATCCCCCATAGGGGAGAGCGGCGCTCTGACGGGTCCATCCCTGCACAATGTGCAGAAACAGACCTGTCATCTTCCTGCTCAGCGGGGATCGACGGAGTGTTCCCCCACTGAGCAGAGCTGGCTCTGTATGTGGACCTGTCTGTATGAAGCAGCCCTTAATCAAAATTCATATTTTTGGAACATCCAGGTTATTGGTGTCAAATTGATTGCTTTTGACCACAGTGATGGGTAAATTTGAAAGCACAGCATGGATTATTTTTATTTTTTTCAACACAATTCTTACTGTCAGCACTAGTTCACATTGGTGCTGATTTGCCATGCGATTTGACATGTCAAATCACATGCCAAATCGTCAGCAATTGACGGCAAAGGCAGCTCCCAAATCAGTGCGATGCTGCACCAATTTTCTGTACTACTTTTGGTGATTTCGGGGTGAAGAAACCCGCACAGATGTCTCTGAAATCTCCCCTGAAATCGGGACTGGCACGCGGGAATGAAATTGTGCGAGTTCAGGTGAACTCACACAATTTAATTCCCACAGTCAATGTGAACCAAGGCTGAATGTGGGAAAAACCATTCAAGGCACAAAACAAAACCTATTTATTACGCCTGGTATTCCATTCAAGTAGCAGGCTTTAATGAATTTTTAAAGAATTTGTTGACTCAAAAACCATTAAAACTGTTGTCATTTTTTTACAGAACGAAAATCCAAAAATATGAAGATCCGAAAGAATGAAAAACATTTGGATAATTCATATTTTCTATTATAATTAAATTATTAACCATTATTATAGTTTTTTTTATTATTATTATTTTGTATTATTTATAATAAATAAAAATAATTATACTAAAAACCATAATAATAGTTATAAATTATTACATTATAGGTATTTGAATTTCCTTTCAAATTTGGCTAACTGTTAGTGAATGTAAGGAATACGAATTTGTCCGAAGTTAAAAATTATCCAAAATAATGAATGCTGCATCTAAATGAATGGAACGTAACAAATTCGAATGCATTCCGAAGTTACAGTTAGAACACGCTGAGGGAACACACTTAACCCCTTGATTGCCCCTAGTGTTAACCCTTCCCTGCCATTTTTTTGCATTTTTATAGCACTGATCAATGTAACAATGTCACTGATCCCCAAAAAGTGTAATTTGGGGTCAGATTTGTCCGCTGCAATGTTGCAGTCCCACTAAAAATCACATATCGCTGCCATTATCAATAAGAACAATAAAAAATAAATAAAAGTCCCTAAATTGATCCGTAGTTTGTAGACACAGTAACTTTTGTGCAAACCAATCAATATACACCTTTTGCAATTTTTTATTTACCAAAAATATGTGGAAGAATATATAACTGATGAATAAATGTGTTTTTTAATCATTTTTTGTTCGATATATATTTAAGCAAAAAAGTAAAAAAATATTTATTTTTTTCAAAATTGTCGCTCTTTTTTTGTTTATAGTGCAAAATATAAAAAAATGCAGAGGTGAGCAAATACCACCAAATGAAAGCTCTATTTGTGAGAAAAAAAAAAGGACATAAATTTTGTTTGGGTACAGCGTCGCATGACCGCGCGTTTGTCAGTTAAAGCGATGCAGTACTATATTACAAAAAATAAGAACTGATGAGTGATCAACTGTCAATGGATTTCCCTGCTGATTAACAAAAAATGTGCTGGTTAAAAAAAGAAACGAAAAACGCAGCATAGGATCCTCAATTTTTTTCTTTCATTTTGTAGTAGCCGAGTCCTGGCAATTGCAACCACGAGTCAATTTAAATGTGATTTGACTCGTTTCTTTTTCTTTTGAAATGTCATTTGTGCTGCAGCAGGTTCTATACACTGTACAAATGCTCTACTTTACATACTAAGGCCCCCCCAGACACTATATTTAAAGGAATTTTTCATTTTTATTGTTTCAAGCATAATTAAAATCACTGCTCCTGAAAAAAATGATTGTTTTAAAAAAAAAAATTTGCATTGATACATGTCCCCCAAGGCAGTTCCCAGACCCCCATACCTCTTTTATGGTCAATTACTTTGCATATAAGCCTTCAAAATGGGAACTTCTGATTTTTATATTTGACTCCTATATGCTTCAATAGGGTTTGCTGTTTAGGTTAAAACTTTTACCATGTTCGGGAGTCAGTGAAGCAAGCTAGGGTTATATACCTTCCCAGCAGCCAGCATAAGGTGGAGACTAGTTACTGGGATCACCTGGCTACTGGGAGACACCTGCTGGTGGCCAGAGAAACTGTAGTCCTCCGGTCTCCAATCCACAGTGTCACCAGTAGGTCAATCAGGTCCTGACACAAATGGGTACAGCAGTCACAAAGTCTTCTGGTGGTGGGGCCATTAAAACCGAATGGTGGAGCACTCAAGCTCCATGTGAAAATTTTTGTAATCCTCAAAGTATCCCAAACAATCAACATTAAAAGTTGATAGGGAATCCCAGCTGCCACATGGGAAGCCTGTTCTGTCCCCTTTCTCTGGTGATCTATGGATATCTTCCTGTTGTGTGCCAACTTTCAGCCTCATCCTAAATTGTGTCCTTTAGGGTTTTCTAAGTCTTCTCTCTGCCAGCTCCACAGGCAGCTTAATTATTCAGATGCAGATGCAGCCAATCCCTTTCCTACTCTCCTCCTTCTCTGCCACACTGTTCTAGCAGTGAGGAGGAGACCAAGGAATTTTTCAAAAGTGTGTTTGTCTTAACATTTTTTTACACTTGCTTTGTGAAATGGTAGGGGTACTTTGGTACCCCCTTACCATTTCAAACAGGGGGGGCGGGATCTGGGGATCCCCTTGTTAAAGGGGCTTCCAGATTCTGATAATCCCCCCGCCCGTAGACCCCCACAACCACCGGCCAGGGTTGTGGGGATGAGGCCCTTGTCCCCATCAACATGGGGACATGGTGCTTTGAGGGGTCACAGACCCCCAAAGCATCTTCCCAATGTTGAGGGCATGTGGCCTGGTACGGTTCAGGGGGTTCACATCAGCCAGCAATGCAGGTCCAAGTCAATCACACTCCCAAGAAAAGATGAAAACCTGTCTCCGGCAGATAGGTCCTAGCCGATCTGAACCAGTTCTTGACTCTTGCAGAATCACATCTTCTGGTTCACCAGTGGCTGCCAACTAACAACCTGTTAGGTCTGCTTGGGCCTTTTCAGCTGCCAATAAGGAATTCTCAGCTGACAAGTAAATGTAATCAAAAGGGTGGAGATAGCGTAATGAAAAAAGAAACTGGATACTTTTCAACATAGGTACATGGTACAACAGACATATATCAGGAATATTACATTTTGGGTAAAATATTTTTTAATCACATGAATCATTACACCCGTAGGCCATGATTGGGCCATGTTTTTAAGTGGCTGGAGCCACCAGGTGTGTAGGCAGCTCATTTATGTCTAAGGGGACGCAGTGGCTGCACAGACACAGCCACTTGTCACAAAGGGTTTTCGAAAAGGGGCCCCAAACGCAGACATTGTGCACCTGGGCTGCTCAGTCATATAGCTGTTAAATTGTAGCTGCTGTACTCCCATAGACATGTATAGGCAGCCTGCATGTAGCATCTGGTAGGAAAATGCTCCACAATGTATTTAGGCACCCATTCACAAAAGTGACTAATAGTAAAGTAGCAACATAAGAGTCAAGCTCTGCACAGAGGAGGTTTTACAGAGAAGGAACAGAGGTCAAGATTGGTGTCCAGGAAATGGTCAGCTAAAGTTGAGGAAATTTATTCTGGGACAGTGGAGTTCAAAGGAAATGCGTGAATCTACAATCTACATAACTGTGGTCCACAACATCCACTGAAGTGGTCCACAAACTGTAAAGGTAGGGGGGAGCATCCAGAAGAAACAAAGAGAAGTGTGTCAATAGAATTAGAGACAATGGAGGTTGAAATGGAGACACCAAAATGTAAGCGGGCTATTAGAAAGGAAGGACTGTGTCATAGAGTTCAGGAACATGGGAGGTGTTGCTGGGGACATGGGAGATGGGGCAGGGCTTTGTAGCTAGAGAATGTTTATACAGGAAAAGGGAAAGTGAAGCTCAGATTACCACTGGACCAGAGCCAGTGATGATAAGCTTAAAGAACAAACACCTCCTGCTGATACTCAGCTTTGCTGTACACCCCTGCCACTGTGTTTCTTCATTGGAGTCCTGCATACCTACCCAGTGTTTAGAGGTATGGAGGTACACATGAACTTCAATACCATCTGACATGAAGCTTACACAGAGTTTGGACTTCCACCTCCACCAGAGGAATGCAGAGGTGAGGGATTGGCAGTGAAAGATGAAAATCAATGAATGAGGCATTCTTACAAGAGAACCTGTCATTTTGCTATGAATGGGCACACTACCAGAGTCTCTTTATTTAACATTTGAGTAAAGGTCCACTTTAAAGCTTTCGTTTAACTAATTATATAATATATTCCACGTAACCTTTCAGTGAAACTAATATATTAGGATAACAATCTACACAAGGTTCAAAAATGTGATAGTAGAAGTGATACTAACAGAATCCATTTTCATGTTCTTAATACGCTTCACTGCTTTACTAGCTGAAGACTGTCAGCTGCTCCAAACACTTAACAATGAACCCCCAGTGTTACCATTATACTATGCTGAGCACCTGTTAGTCCAGGTGCACTGCTTCTCAATACTCACAGTTGTTCTGCTATAAGTAGCAATCGTAACAACATTATATGATGGCATGGGAGGAAGGAAATTCAGTTATTCAGATGTGGGATCAGTGGGAGATATAGTTGATGTTCTGTCTATCGTGTTTCTCATTTTAATGTGGAATATTTCAAATGCAACTCAAATCCTATGAATAATTAAAAGTTTCATGCCATTCCAGGCCCAAGTAGCAATTGAACCAAGACTTCATATTCTGTTTTTAAGAAGTATCTAGATGTTCTGGTAGATCATAAACTTAATAATAGCTTATATTACTGCCTTCTTGAATTAAAAGAGCTATACACTTCTGAGAGAAAGACATAATAATGCCCTGCCTAAGACATTAGTAAGACCTTACCTATGACATGCAGATCAGTTTTGTGCCCATGTACAAATATATATTATCTATATAGTAGACTTGGTGCAAAAGTTGTAAGCTTTGGGGCCAATACAAATGGCACTCTTTACAATCAGAGGACAGTAGTTTTAACCTTTGCATACAGAAAGGCATTTTCAAAGTAGAAAATGTGGAATATACTTCTCCACCACTAGCAGGGCCAGATCCAGGGGGGGGGGGGGGGGGCAACGGGGCAATTGCCCCCTCCGAGAATATGGCCGGCGGGTGCCTGCGCTGAGTGCTGGTGAGTGGACGGGTGAGGGGGGACAGCTGGGCGGCTTAGGGTCTGAGGGCTGCTGGCCAATCAGGAAGCCAGCGGGCAGGGGAGCAGGGAGATGACATCATCTCTCACTGCCCTGCATCCCTCCAGTTCCGCCCTCACTTTGTGGGAAGCTGTGTGCAGCAGAGAGATTACATCATCTCTCTGCTGCCTATCTTCACTCTGGGACACAACAAAAGACCACCTTAGCAGAAAAGTGACACAGTAGGTGACAATCTGCAATGTGTGGCAGGCTACGTGTCAAGTGGCAATCTGTAATGTGTGGCAGGTGACGTGGCAAGTGACAATCCACAATGTGTGGCAGGCGACGTGGCAAGTAACAATTCGTAATGTGTCACATGCCATGTAGCCTGCCACAATCAGCAATGTGTGGCAGGCGACGTGGCAAGTAACAATCCACAGTGTGTGGCAGGCTACATGGCAAGTGACAATCAGCAATGTGTGGCAGGTGACGTGGAAAGTAACAATCCGCAATGTGCGGCAGGCTACGTGGCAAGTGACAATCAGCAATGTGTGGCAGGCGATGTGGCAAGTGACAATCCGCAACGTGTGGCAAGCTACGTGGCAAGTGACAATCAGCAATGTGTGGCAGGTGAAGTGGCAAGTGACAATCCGCAATGTGTGGCAGGTGACGTGGCAAGTGACATTCTGCATTTGGTGACAAGTGACGTGGCATGTGACAATCCGCATTTGGTGACAAGTGACGTGGCAAGTGACAATCCGCATTAGGTGGCAGGCGACATGGCAAGTGACACCCTCAGATTCCCACTGATTCTGCATTATGGTGAGTTGAACCATTTAATTTTATATTACAATGTAATAATAGAAATTATGCGCTTCAATCATCCTGACACCATAACAACCATGGTGCCGTAATGATTGAAGCACCAATACCAGCCATTTCCCATATAAATTGCCCCAAAAAACATATTTTATAGCAGTACCCCTCCCGAGACTAGACTCTGGATCCGCCCCTGACCACTAGTTCTAGCCAGCTCAGTTAATTTCTAAATGCACTGAATATAACTGCTGTGGGATCAAGAAATGTTTTTTCTCCCTTTCGGAGCAAATTGGACCATACTTTATAATGTATTTTTTTCTTAATCTGGATCAATTGCGGGTTTAGGGATAGAGGCTTACCGTAATTGGAGGTTTATGGCTGAGAACATCCAGGAGCTATTTAATATTTGATGTGCCTATATTTAACCATAGTTTTGGTAAGTGCATTACTATTGGGAGCGTCACTGTGCACGGAGTTTTCACATTGGCAGTTTGGTGGATGGCTTATAAATGGACTCCTTTCTCTTCCTCTGAATATTAATTGAAGCACTCTATCCACAACTTAAGACTCAGCACATCGGTCAAATTTATGAACTTTCTGACCTTCACTTTCTGATCGTCTAATTTTTATCTTCTTAGCGCTGTCAATATAGTATACTCTGTGCTGCGATTTTCTTTGGAATAAGTGATACTATATATTTGTGGGTTTAGGGTTCTGTGTATGCAAGTTTTAAATTTATTGAGGTATTCAAACTTCTTTTGGGTGAACTCTATGGACTTTTGCTGTTATTTTCAAAATACATTCTCTCTCTCTCTCACATCTCACAAGCATTACTTCCCCTTTGTGTACGTCAGCTGTGGAGAGTGGAATCTCCCACCTACAGCTCATTGGCCCAGCAATGACAGCTAAAGCCCCATACACACTATCAGTTTTTCTGCTGAGTTTTTCCTTCAGATTTACCAAAACCATATAATATGAGGTCGAACCTTAGGAGTTTCAATGTGTATGCAATCAGATAGGCACTACATGGTTTTGGTAAACCTGAAGGAAAAACTCAGGAAAAAAATGATAGTGTGTATGGGGCTTAACTTTCAGGTTCTGATGAACTTGGCTTTGGACCAAAGTCCCAGCTAGCTCAGTGTGATCTATCCCAATAGCTGAGCTGGGGACTTACTAAGTCCAGTTTTCATTAACCAATGCCGACCAGCTCATTCACATTTACATTGGCAAGTTGGCTCGTTGGCTCGTTCTCACGCATCGACTTATGAGTATGTCAACTCCTTTTAAGAGCAGCTGCACGGTGGGGGACCTGATGCCGCGATGACCGCGGGCACGAGAGCCAGAACGGGCACGAGAGCCAGAACGGGGACTTGTGTAAGTAAACACACAAATCCCCATAATGACAGGGGAGGAGAGACAGATCTGCTATTCGTAGTAATTAGGAACAGCGATATGTCTCCTCCTCCAGTCAGTCCCATTCCCCCACAGTTAGAAACACTCATGAGGGAACAAATTTAACCCCTCAATCGCCCCTAGTGTTAACCCCTTCCCTGTCAGTTAAAATATAAATTAAGCTTTGGCGCTAAAACCTTTTTGTGCACTGTGAATACTAAAATCATATATGAGTGTGAGATGATTTATTATCTCTGCTGGTACTCTGAAGAATATTAAAACAAATTTCAGTGAAAACCTCTTAAAACCACTGTATACGTGTAAAAGAATGCGTGAAAAAAGAAAAGGGGATGTGTGTCTGTTAATTTACACCTCAGAAAATGCACATATGTATTGGAAAAAGTGGTGAATCGATCATATAAAAAACAATTCTACTGTGCTCGATAAACATACATAAACCAATATCTGAAAAAACATATGCAAATATGTTCAAAGTGATAACGTTTTGTGAAAGTACCCAAAAGAATAATAATAATAGTAACAAAAAATCTTATAATGTCCAACGGAAATTTTCAAAGTCGCATCAACCAGTTGCTGTAAAAACGCATGGAACTTTCATCAAATGAGGAAGGTAGAGTAAAGTGACTAGTGCAGAAGGGTTAAATACATTCCTCTCCGGTGCGCCACTCTGTGTTAGGCAAAAAGTATGTATATGTGCTCACCAGACAAAAAACCCTCAATGGGTTAATCAGGCAGCCACAGTATGAGCCACTGTGCAGCTTTCTTTGGGCTCTGCTTCTGCTATGCATGACGTCGCTCTGACGAAACGCGTAGGGCGTGGCCTAGAACGTGCACCTTACACTGGCATACAAGCAGTAACGCCGGCGCGGCTAATTTGAAAGCGATTTTGTCTCTTTGGATATTGTGAGTAACCTGACTTCTTAATAAACATAAAAAACGTTCAAACAACAGTATTGCACTATGTTTGTACTTCTGTTTCCCTTCATGTATAATTGCTAAACGGACCACTTGTGGAAGGAAAAGTATAAAGCATCTCCCCAGCATAGCAGAAGCAGAGCCCAAAGAAAGCTGCACAGTGGCTCATACTGTGGCTGCCTGATTAACCCATTGAGGGTTTTTTGTCTGGTGAGCACATATACATACTTTTTGCCTAACACAGAGTGGCGCACCGGAGAGGAATGTATTTAACCCTTCTGCACTAGTCACTTTACTCTACCTTCCTCATTTGATGAAAGTTCCATGCGTTTTTACAGCAACTGGTTGATGCGACTTTGAAAATTTCCGTTGGACATTATAAGATTTTTTGTTACTATTATTATTATTCTTTTGGGTACTTTCACAAAACGTTATCACTTTGAACATATTTGCATATGTTTTTTCAGATATTGGTTTATGTATGTTTATCGAGCACAGTAGAATTGTTTTTTATATGATCGATTCACCACTTTTTCCAATACATATGTGCATTTTCTGAGGTGTAAATTAACAGACACACATCCCCTTTTCTTTTTTCACGCATTCTTTTACACGTATACAGTGGTTTTAAGAGGTTTTCACTGAAATTTGTTTTAATATTCTTCAGAGTACCAGCAGAGATAATAAATCATCTCACACTCATATGATTTTAGTATTCACAGTGCACAAAAAGGTTTTAGCGCCAAAGCTTAATTTATATTTTAGATTTCTAACCTATTCCTATCCTTAGGGACAGGTCTCAAGCACAGGCAGCTTTAACCCCTTTAGTTTAATCTATAATTTATTTTTATTTACTTTCAATTCATTTAGATTTCACCATATTACATTATATATATATTCTTCTTTTTTTCCCTTGCCTGTGTGGCGAACGGGTGGAATTTGTCCATAGCGCAATCTTATCTATTTTTTGCCCTTCCCTGTCAGTGACATTTACACAGCAATCGGTGCATTTTTATAGCTGTGTAAATGTCAATGGCCCCAAAAATGTCTCAAAAGTGTCCGATCTGTCTGCCACAATGTCGCAGTCCTGCTGAAAATCACTGATCGCCACCATTACTAGTAAAAAAAAAAAAAAGATCTTAAATCTATCCGCTATTTTGTAGACACTATAACTTTTGCATAAACCAATCAATATACGCTTAGCACTTACCCCTGAATGAGCTGCTAGTATTTAATTGGGCTTACCGTACCTTCACAGTTCCACCATGTCTGTCATAGGGGTCCCATTAAAGATTCCTTTTCATAGATTTAGACTCCGACACAGTCTCTTTTTCCAATGCTGTATTTAGGAAACAACATTCCAATAGAGTGATGGAGGGTTTAGGGGAATTCAGGTACCTTTTCGCTTGCAAGTCAGGGATACTTTCTTTGATCCAGCTCCAGGATAACAGCTCCACAACTGGATTCAGCAACCACTGGATAGGCCTCTCTCACTGACCTAGCAGCCGATGCGATGCTCGTTCATAGTCTCTGCCACAGACTTTAAGATTCAATAGAACTGTTACACAATCTTCTGCAACAAGATTGGGTAATTAGCGACTTTTTGCAATGTCAAGGCTTATTCACATAGTACCAGTTCCTTTTTCCTGAACTGACAGTACTGTGTGGTAGGTGACACGGGATGCATCCCCCAACTGAGTCTCCAGGCTCTTCTAGAGGCACCAGCCTTGTTGCTCGGTCCTCTCTCTGAAAAGTCCTCCCCTGGATCCTCTAGCTTGGCTTCTTCCCGCAGGCAAGACAGCACAGGACCACCCCTGGATCGGTAGGCCCCAAGACTTTTCTTGGGGCCTACTGACCTCTTCAGCAACGACGCCTCGGGCCAGCCGGCCCAGGACAACTTAGCGGACAGCAATACACCTTAGGCCAGGAGGGCCATCAGGTCGGAACCACACCTGGTCATGGGGTCTGTCCCTTAAGTACCCTTTCCCAGAATGCACAGCGGGTAGACCACACCGACTGACTGTTTCTGGACAAAGAGGCACTCAATACACCCAGCTTGTTGCAATTTTCAACCTTGGCTGAATAATAGGGGGCCATCCCTAGGCCAAGGGAAAACCACACAACCAGCCAAGCTGAAACAGAACCAGAATTTACAACAATATCAGTCCGAGCTATACTACAGCTTCAGACAAACTACATTTTTATACATACTGTTATTACAATTTTTTTACCAAAAATATGTAGAAGAATATATTTTGGCCTAAACTGATGAAAACGTGTTTTAAAAAAAAAAAAATTGGGATATTTATTATAGCAAAAAATAAAAAATATTGTTTTTTTTCAAAATTGTTGGTCTTTTCTTGTTTGTAGCATATAAAATAAGAACCGTAAAGGTGATTAAATACCACCAAAAGAAAGCTCTATTTGTGGGAAAAAAAGGACATCAATTTTCTTTGGGTACAGCGTCACATGACCACGCAATTGTCAGTTAAGCGTTGCAGTGCCATATCGCAAAAAATGGTCTGGTCATTAAGGGGGAAAATCATCTGGGGCTGAAGTGATTAACATACAAGGGAGAGGCCCAGGTCCTAAATCTTTTATTAACTTGGTAAGAAGACAGTGTTCAAATCTAGCACAACTGATGAAACATCTGCCTCCAGGCAGGGTTAATTATGATAAACATAGCTTCCAGGTCCTTCAATGAGGACTAAATTGAATTCTTTCTTGCTGGAAGTTCCAGAAAATAACATCTTAAAAAGCTAAGCTGAAAAGCTTTAAAATGTTTTAATGTTTTGCTATGTGACTTGGGACATATGAAAATTAATAAGTAGGGACTATTCCAATTTAGCTGCAAAAGTGGAAATACCCTTTAAAATATACCTAAATCCATTCACTAAAATCTTACATAAGCTTTAACATGTTCATCTAGTTTTCAATCAGGACCAATCAGCTATGCATCTGGCTCCCATGCAGGAGGCCGGATACATGGATTCCAATAGGGGAGGATTTAAGCATGTGATTAGAGCTGGAAGCTCTAATAGGCTTCAAAATAGGGTGCACTGTGAACTGAGCCCACCCAGGTGTATTAAAATAATGAATGAATATTCACTATTGAAAAACTAGTACTCCTCCCAGCCCATCAGGAAGTGGGTCCTGAGACCCGTCACCCAATTAGCTGAAAGGACAGATGATGGGATTGGATTCCTAGGAGGAGGAGGAAGGCAACACACAGTGGAACCTGCCATGATGAAGAGGAAGAGAAGACCTGGTGAAAGCTGCAAACCACCGTCCGCAGCCCATTTGCAACCTATATAGGGTAAGTGCAAGGCTGGATGACTGACCGACAGACATTACCAACAGGAGGGGGGAAGGGTAGTGCGGGTGACCTGACCAACTGACTGACAGCGGGGGTGGTTGTTTGCAACTCCCCCCAAAAAAAACAGATGCCACTGTTTTCAATATTTTAAATATTTACGATTTCATAAAAAATACTTGATGATCCTGCCTTGAAGATCCTAGTCCAGACAGTTCTTGATTGATGCATTTTCAACAGTTTTTACCCTTTAGGAGATGCACCTTGATAAATGCCATGCAATTATATCTGAAGTATATGTATACAGGAAATGGTTTGAAAGTTGCTCTAAGAGGGGCATGGCCGGCTGCCGAGGAAGATGGCCGTGAAAGGAGAGAGCTCTGTGCAACCCAGCTTTCCCAGCCTGTCAGCAGCAACACTGAATTACACTAACAGTTTACACGGGTCCCTAAGACTCTCGCTGACTCCTCGATCACCATGGATAAGCGAAAGCCCAAAGAAAGCCCCCACAAGCTGATGGACTTTTTTATGTATGCCAGCACACCGAGACCCCAAAATGGCGCCACAGCCTCCACACAGCAGTGCAGCTCCCAAGGTAGTTCACGAGGGGTTGAATGGAGCCCACACAAACCTGTCTCCCTCTCCCCCAGTAATAGCAGCCATTCCTCCCTAAGTAACTAGACATGTGCAGAGTAAAATATTTTGTTTCGGAATTTAGTTTTCGTCCGAAAAATTAATTTATTTAGTTATTCCCGAAATTCGTTTTATTTATTTCGTTTTTCGTTCAAAAATTGCATTCGTCCAAAAATCCACATGAATTACGGTCGAATCTGTCTTTGAAGGCTTCGTGTGAACTTTAGAACCCTATTAAAGTCTATGGGACTCCAACGTTCAAAATCTAAAGTGCTAATTTTAAAGGCTAATATGCGAGTTACTGTCCTAAAAAGTGTTTGGGGACCCGGGTCCTGCCCCAGGGGACATTTATCAATGCAAAAAAAGTTTTAAAAACGGACGTTTTTTCGGGAGCAGTGATTTTAATAATGATTAAAGTGAAACAATAAAAGTGTAATATTCCTTTAAATTTCCTGGGGGGGGGGGGGGGGTGTCTATAGTATGCCTGTGAAGGGGCGCATGTTTCTGGTGCTTAGAACTCTCCCTGCACAAAGTGTCATTTATGCAGGAAAAAAAGTCCTTTAAAATCACTCGCAGCTATTATGAATTGTCGGCTCCGTAATACAGAGAACACTCATTGAAAGTCATTGATAAAAAAAAAATTTAAAAAAAAAAAAAAAAAAAAAGGTATGGATATTAAGGGGAACCCCGCGTCAAATTAAAAAAAAAAATGACGTGGGGTCCCCCTAAAAATCCATACCAGACCCTTTATCCGAGCACGCAACCTGGCAGGCTGCAGGAAAAGAGGGGGGGACGAGAGAGAGCACCCCCCCGAACCGTACCAGGCCACATGCCCTCAACATTGGGAGGATGCTTTGGGGGTCTGTGACCCCTCAAAGCACCATGTCCCCATGTTGATGTGGAGAAGGGCCTCATCCCCACAACCCTGGCCGGTGGTTGTGGGGGTCTGCGGGCGGGGGGGTTATCAGAATCTGGAAGCCCCCTTTAACAAGGGGACCCCCAGATCCCGCCCCCCCTGTTTGAAATGGTAAGGGGGTACAAAAGTACCCCTACCATTTCACAAAGAAAGTGTAAAAAATAGTTAAATAAGACAAACACACTTTTGAAAAATTCATTTATTAAAAATGAAAAAAAAATAAAAAAAAAAAAAAAAGATTCCACCGGTGGTAATCCACTCTTGCTATCCAGCAACGGACAATCATCTCTCCGGGGTCCAGCAATGGCTGATCTGAATCAGCGCAGGGAATCCATCCATCTTCTGTCTCCACGGAGGAGACACTGCGGGGATTCCGGCGGCCTGGCGTTTGTTATATGCGGAGGGTGGGGCCACCCGTCACCTGACCCCGCCTCCCTCTGACGAAAGGGGAAACCTGGGCTTCCCCGTGACGTATGGGTGACCCCGCCTCCCTCTGATGTAACGGAAACCTGCCTGTGTTACATCAGAGGGGTGCGGGGTCACCCACACATCACGGGGAAGCCCGGGTTTCCCCTTGTGTCAGAGGGGGGCGGGGTCTGGTGACGGGTGGCCCCGCCCTCCGCATATAACAAATGTCAGGCTGCCGGAATCCCCACAGTGTCTCCTCCGTGGAGATAAAAGATGGATGGATTCGCTGCGCTGATTCAGATCAGCTATTGCTGGACCCCGAAGAGATGATCGTCCGTCGCTGGATAGCAAGAGTGGATTACCACCGCTGGAATCTTTCTTTAATTTATTTTTATTTTTAATAAAGGAATTTTTCAAAAGTGTGTTTCTTATTTACCTATTTTTTACACTTTCTTTGTGAAATGGTAGGCCCTTACCATTTCAAACAGGGGGGGGGCGGGATCTGGGGGTCCCCTTGTTAAAGGGGGCTTACAGATTCTGATAAGCCCCCCCGCCCACAGACCCCCACAACCACCGGCCAGGGTTGTGGGGATGAGGCCCTTCTCCACATCAACATGGGGACATGGTGCTTTGAGGGGTCACAGACCCCCAAAGCATCCTCCCAATGTTGAGGGCATGTGGCCTGGTATGGTTCAGGAGGGAGGGGGGCCGCTCTCTCGCCCCCCCTCTTTTCCTGCGGCCTGCCAGGTTGCGTGCTCGGATAAGGTGTCTGGTATGTATTTTTATTTTGAAAGTCATAAAAAAAAATTACGTGGGGTTCCCCTTAATATCCATACCAGACCTGAAGGGTCTGGTATGGATATTTAGGGGGAACCCCACGTCAATTTTTTTTTAATTTGACGCAGGGTTCCCCTTAGTATCCATACCAGACCTGAAGGGCCTGGTAATTGAATTTGGGGGACCCCCACGCTTTTTATTTATTTATTTAATTTATTTTTTATGACTTTCAATGAGTGTCCTCTGTATTACGGAGCCGACAATTCATAATAGCTGCGAGTGATTTTAAAGGACTTTTTTTCCTGCATAAATGACACTTTGTGCAGGGACAGTTCTAAGCACCAGAAACATGCGCCCCTTCACAGGCAAACTATAGACACCCCCCCCCCCCTGTACGAAATTTAAAGGAATATTACACTTTTATTGTTTCACTTTAATCATTATTAAAATCACTGCTCCCGAAAAAAACGGCCGTTTTTAAAACTTTTTTTTGCATTGATACATGTCCCCTGGGGCAGGACCCGGGCCCCCAAACACTTTTTAGGACAGTAACTTGCAGAACCTTTCCTCTCTGTCAAATCTTTTTTCTCTGTCGAATATTTTCTCTATATAATCTTGGACTAATAGAGGTAAGGTTAAGCCCCATACACACTATCAGATTATCTGCTGATTTTTTCTTTCAGCTTTACCAAAACCATATAATATGAGGTCAAACCTTAGCAGTTTCAATGTGTATCCAATCAGGCAGGCCCTTACACTACATGGTTTTGGTAAATCTGAAGGTAAAAATCAGCAGAAAATCTGATAGTGTGTATGAGGCTTTAGGCGCATTCGACCACAGGTTCTATAGATACAGATTGTTATTGTCAGAGTCACGTCGAATCTCCTATTCTATATCGAACTGTTGTAACGAAATACGTTAGAAAACGAAAATAAAGCATTTATTTATGTCGGATCTTTCGTTTTTCGGATTCTTATAACGAAAATAGCTGAAATTCGGAAGAAAATGCATTTGAACGAAAACGAATGCACATGTCTATAAGTAACACTCCACTGCATAGCCCAAGGAAAACATCGGCAAAATGCTCCTTGACTCATACCTTTGCAGGGATATATCACAAAACAGCACCACTGAATTCTTTGAGCAAATTCATGATTTCCCCACTACTGGTCAACACCTTAGTGACACTACCATGAAAGAGATGCTGATATCCCTGCAGAGATCTATGTACAGGGATCTAAAGTCTGAAATAGCTGAAGTGGGGGACCGCGTCAGCTATGTTGAAAATAAGATGGCATCATTTTGTCTCAGCTTATAATGAACTAGTTGATGCGCACAATGATAAAGATGAAGAATTGGAGTTATTGAAAAGCTAAATAGCGGACCTAGAGGGCTGGTCCCGCAGAAACAATGTCAAACTTTGTGGCGTAGAAGAATCTGTACCCATTTTGATCTTCAGCAATACGTGCAGGAACTGATAACTGACTTACTTCCTGATACACAGGCTGGTGAAATTATCGTAGATCGGACCCACAGATTGCCTAAGCCACAACACCTTCCAGACAAAATCCTGTGAAACGTCATAGCCCGCATACATTTCTTTGATGTGAAAGACAACCTAATGTGGTCTGAAAGACAACATTCTCCGCTACCTGATCCATACACAGGAATTGCCATATATGCTGACCTCTCCCAGTACACTATGATGGTGCGCAAAAAATTAGTACATCTTACATCTTACTAAATTGCTCATCTCTCATATTCATGGGGGTTCCCAACCAGGCTACTCGTCACAAAAGAAGGTCGCACCTATGCTGTCAAGTCTTTGGAAGAGCAACTCATCAAAAAATGGGGCCTACTTCCACGAGACGAGGAGACCGACAGGACAACCAATATTCCCGGGCATATCTCACCAGAATGGAGACAAGTAGATGCCACCTGAGCCTACTCTTGGAACTTTACAATTTATGACCCAAAAAGGTTTATGCTGTTTAACACCTGCAAGGATTAACGCTGGATATTTGGAGCTGTTGCACCTATACAATATTCTTCGCACACTGAGGTTTATCTCCTCTCTTTTAAGTTACTTATGTTGTTCTATTAGTGACGTTAATGTTTTATTTCTTTATTTTTCACCACCTACATTCTACGATGGAAGACTTGATGAAATCCCTCTGAAGTCCACCCACCACTGTATTTTGCTAAATTGATTCTCTTGCACCTACCATAGGAGCTTCATATCATCACCTACAGGCAGGGCTGTTTTTAAGGCAGGGCAAAAGGGGCAGCTGCCCTGGGCCCTGTCATTGTTGTGGGGCCCAAAGCAGCTGCCTCGTACTTGCCAACTATCCCAGTTTAAATGTCCTTGTCTCTTGCTGTGTCCTGATATCTCAGTGTGAAGTGCAGCTACAAATGCTGCCCAGCTCTGCCCTATTGTTGTGCACAGATGACTCACCTGCAGACCCTGTGTTTACATGTAAATAACCAGTATTCATATGTAAATAGCAGCAGCTTTCATATGTAAATAGCTGCATAGATATGTAAATAAAGGTTGCATCCATATGTATAACATGACCCCTGGAGTGAGGAGATGATGTGTTGTAACCTCTAGCAACTAATCAGTGAGCTTTAATGTGTGCTGTAACCTCTAGCAACCAGTCAGTAAGCGGTAATAATACACTGTAACCTCTGGCAACCAATTGCAATAGCTGCCTGATCTGATTCAGTAAACTGATTTTGAGTCTAGCTGCTATTTATTGTATGTCACAGAGCAGGTGGAGAGCAAAACTGCATGGGGGGGGGGGCAAAAAAAGTTTTGCCCAGGGTCCAATCAATATTAAAGACGGCCCTGCCTACAGGTACCCATGTTTATGCACACCTACCACTAGTTTTCAAGCTACTCCTATAGGGCATCTCCCTTTCACTGGAAAATGGTGCTTAAATTTGTGTCCATGAATGTTCATGGTCTTAATAGCCCTTTCAAAAGAAGGGCTATGTGGCAAGAGGCAACATCTTTGAAAGGAGATGTTTTGTGCATACAGGAGACACACTTTGCACTGTACAAACAGCCTATGTGCACAAACAAACTATTCCCTCAGATATTTACAGCTTTTGGCCCTAAGAAAAAATGCGGAGTGTTAATCGCCATACATCACACTGTTGCTTTCCGCCTCCATGACGTTATCAGAGACAAAGCTGGGAGATACATTATACATTATCTGTGAACTGAATAATGTCACATATACTCTGGTTAACTTATATGCTCCCAATTCTGGTCAATTACCTTTTCTACATTCCCTGAGAAAAAAAAAGTTGATAAGCTTAAGAAAGGCTTTTTGCTGTACTGTGGAGATTTCAACTGTGTTGCCAATAAAAAAATAGACTGCTCCTCTCCCCGTCGTTCTGCACGAAGTGAACTACAGCTGTTTCTGCATTCTTCTGACTTATATGATATGTGGCGCTGTGCAAACTCTGGTGAAAAAAAATTCACGTATTACTCAGTTCCTCACAAATCATATTCAAGAATAGATTTATCAGTTTCTGAATTGCCACTTGTACAACATGCTATATCAGTCAACATCCATTCAATCACATGGTCTGACCATGCATCGGTCTCGCTGACTATCAAAGAACGATATAACATGGCACCAGTACATTTATGGCGCAAAAACAGGGCTATATTGAAAAATCTAAAATACAGAGACTGACTGCATGGTCAGATCGATGATTTCTTTCTATGCAATGATGTACCACAAACCACTGTCTTTTCTTTGCGGTGCGCCCATAAAGTGTATAGTAGAAGTATGTTACTTCAAGCAGCATCAAGGGAAAAGAGGCGGAAAATACAAACACCGACTACATTGTTAACTAAACTCAAATCCCTTGAAGTGCAGCACAAATCTAACCTTACCCTTCTCATACAGTCTGTGCTATTCCAAAGACAAGATGTTCGATTGCATTTAATCTCTGATCACCAGACATATCTGCAGAAACTCAAAGCAACCCATTACACACAGGGGAATAGTGCTGGCAAATTTTTAGCTACCTATATATGCAGGAAACAGCAAAAAGCTAAACTTTCCAACATAATTGAACCCAACACGGCTAAACTTGTACACCATACTACAGATATTGCCAACACGTTTTGCAAATTCTACAAACAACCATATAATTTAAAATCAGACCATTTAACATCCCAACCTACTGATATCGACATCACTAATTTCCTCCGGTCTGTCAAACTCCCGTCTGTAGATGCAAATATGCTGAAGTCTCTAAATTCTGATATCTCAGAAAAAGAAATCCTCCAGGCCATTGATTCACTAGCTACCAACCGCCAGGAGCAGACGGCTTCGCAGCTGAGTACTACAATGCCTTTAAGACCACACTAGTGCCATACATGTGTAAACTTTTTAATAGGGCAATTACCTTCTTCACCTCTTTTCCAGAAGAGATGCATGCTCCAGGCAGCCAGTTATAGTGGCCCAACCAAAACCAGGGAGAAAAACAGACACC
Organism: Lithobates pipiens; assembly: GCF_037356315.1. Classification (NCBI taxonomy): domain Eukaryota; kingdom Metazoa; phylum Chordata; class Amphibia; order Anura; family Ranidae; genus Lithobates; species Lithobates pipiens. The sequence continues at coordinate 419,393,162 of NW_027507758.1, read as the reverse complement.
CCACAAAACTTCCAGCATATATAGCCCATAAAAATGTATGCGAAAATTCTGGCCAACAGATTGATGGAAATTACTCCCCATTTAATAAAAGCAGACCAAGTAGGCTTTATGAAGTGACGGCAGGCCCCAGATGGTACTCGTAGGATGTACAACCTTATCAAAATTGCAGAAACTCGTAAGGTGCCAACAGTGTTCCTGAGATTAGATGCTGAAAAACCGGTCAATGAGATTCACTGGGGGTACCTGAGAGCGACACTTCAGAGAGTGTCTAATTAGCGATTTCAGCACTATACACAGTGCTGACTGTGTACATATACACCTCTAATGTTATGTCAGATAAATTCTACATTATTAATGGTACTAGTCATGGTTGCCCTCTACCCCCTTTGATTTTCTCACTGGTGATGGAGCCCCTGGTGGAAACGATTAGGATGGATGCTCTTATCAAGGACATCCGAGTAGCTGACATGGACCATAAAATTGGCTTATTTGCGGATCATGTGGTATTAACCCTGACATCACCAGTTACCTCTCTGGATAGGATACAATGAATACCGAATCATTTTGGGTCTTTGTTGCATTACAAGCTCAATGTTACCAAATCCGCTATTCTACCCATACATTTGCCCACCTCAACTTTAAACTAATTAAAATTGAAATTTCCATTTCAGTGGGCTACCAAAATCTTCAATACCTAGGGGTTACCCTCTCCTTTCCTTCTAACATCACATATGAGAATAACTACCCTACCCTATTAAACACAATTAAAAAAGATTTAGAACACATTTCCTCCCATGAACTCACCTGGCTAGGGAAAATAACAGCTTTAAAAATGACGCTGTTGCCAAAAAGAATCTATTATTTCCACACTACCCCCATACGCTTACCCGACTCCTTTTTTCACATGGTTGGAAAAAAATCTTCCAGCAATTTTTATGGGCTGGTAAAGTAGCTAGGATTTCATATTCTATATTACTCAAACAAAGGCAAAGAGGGTAAGCAGGGTTTCCCAGCTTACGCAAATACTATCATGCAGCACTTTTGGATCAGGTGAAGTCTTTGTTTGACCAAGAGACTGATAAACTATGGGTACATGTAGAAAGAGCAATAGTCTCACAAATAAATCTGCTCTCAATTTTACTAGCAGCAATGACTCAAAGACCATTATTCTACCCTACGTTCCCTTCCATCGATGCTACGTTGATTGCATGGGGTGCTCTACATGAACAAACTAACCAAGGTAAGCCCTTACTCCAGAAAGACCCCACACTGGGAGTTTACAAATACCTTACCCCCTCTAAGAAAGTAAATAGAGGATCCTTCACAAAAGAAATCACATATAAACAGCTAATTTTGAAATGTTGCACTATTGCATCTTATGTAGAAATTCAACTACACCACTACCATATGAAAAACCCAGGTTCCCACTGCACTCTACAACCAGGCATACAGGCATATAGGAATACTTGACCACTTCATTCCACAAACCTAAGGGCCTCTCATGGTTCTACCAAAAACTACAAAATAATCATAACCTTACAAAAGCCTCTAGTATGTTAAATCGGGAAAATGATCTTAATACAACGTATGCACTATCTGAATGGAATAAGGCAATTCAGTCTAACTATAAATACTCCCATTGCTCAAACCATTGGGACCTAGCCCTGAAACTCTTACATAGGAGTTGCTTGACACCTGTAAGATTATCATACATTTTTAAAGATGCTCCTAGCCTATGCTGGAGGGACTGCGGTTCCAAGGAAACTTTATTTCACTTAATGTGGGAATGTAAATCTTTGAGGAGTTTCTGGAACTCAATATTCTTCCTGCTAGCAACCGTTACAGGAGTTATCTTCCCTCCCAAATCCTCTTTAGCCCTACTTAACCTCGGTATTGAAGATATACCCATACAACATCAATGTATAGTCACTCACATCCTCATAGCGACACATCTAACTATTACCTTAAGTTGCAAGACAACTAACGCACCCAACGTAACAGACGTGATAAATGGAGTTAGAACCCAACACCTCTACGAAAAATTCTTTGCTTATGCTTCCAACTCAACCTCCCAATTTTCAGAAAAATGGCTCCTATGGGTCTCAAGATTCCCAGGGACTCCTCTATGAAATACTGGCATTTCAACCAGTTCAAGACTAAGTGATGTTTAATATAAAATTTATGGTGGTAACTTTTAATTTTAATTTCCTTTTTGTTGTCGATTGTTGATTTTTCTTCTTATATGACTTTTCCTGATCATACATGTCCTTATCCTAGTGTTACCTTTATATTATGACTAAAATCAAACAACTTGTTCCAATCTATAGTAGATTAGTACTGTTTAAATATACTCAATCATAAGGCCTTTGAGCCTTTGAGCTATGATTGGCAAATGTCTTATGGTCATGTGTAAACGGATACTGTTAAATGTCCTTTTGTAACTTGCTAAACTCTACTCTAAAAAACAATTGAAAGAAAATTGCTCTAGGAGATGAGCAGCAACAAAGATTTTGAGTAGGTATTTTATTTAAATAAAAATATAATAAATTAAAATTTGTGTTGGTTATTATCTGGGGTGGTGTTAGAGAAAGTGGTGTATTATTTGTATTTGGTAGTTTGGAGGGGCAGAGCAGAAAGAGCCACTGGATGAGAGAGCCAGAGCAGAGAGCCAAACTAAACCTTTTTTTTATTTGGAGTGGGGAGTAGTTACAGTCAGGTTTTTATTGCTGTCAAGAAATGTCATTTTCACATACCTCCCAGTTTCTGACATGAGAATGAAGGACATCTTTTTGCATAAAAAATGTAGACAACGGAGACATCCTTACCACAATCCCATTTACATGGCTCTTGAATAATTAATACACAAGACATTGTTGGTTAAACCCACTCTTGCTGACCCCACCCCCTCCACAGCCCAGCATTCAAGTGAGCCCTGGAGGAGGAGAACAGAGAGCTGCTGACTGAGAGTTGAGGCAGAGAACTGAATTTATGGCAAAATATTTTTTTTAATATGACTGTTGAAGGGTTACGGTCAGGTTCCTATTTCTGTCAAGAAATGTAATTTTCATATATCCCAGTTTTCTGAGAGGAGAATGAAAGACACCTTTTTACAAAAAAAAAAAAAAATAGGCAAAGGAGACCTCTCTACCACACCCTCATTTGCACAGCTCTTGAATTAATACACAAGACATTGTTAGTGAAGCCGACTGCTGCTGTGTTTCAGCGCTACTTTTGCTTTATACTGGCTTCTTGAAATAACGGAAGCAATAGAGGTTAGATGAAAGGATCAAAGTAGTACAGAACTTTAAGTAGTACATTTTACTTAGCAGTCTAAACATAAGACCAACAAAAGAGATACATAAAGAATAAACAGGGACAGGGGAATTTTGTTCCAAAAAATGAACAGTTCCTCCAAATGGGGTAAAGTTGGTACATATGTTTTCATAATATTTGGCCCAGGATGCCCCTGGAAAATGAAGTTATGTACAGAGTAGACCACCTGATTTGTGATTATATGACAGCCTAAATTGAAATGAAATATGGTCAAATCAGGCACAGAAAGGTACCCAAGCTGGAATTCTGCAATATCTACCTCCTCAAACCAAGAAAATCATGGGGGGTCAGAGATAGGTTGCACTCATGCTTATAAAAAGTTTGTGTCTATCATGTCATGAAGATTTGAAATCAAATACACACAACATACAGGAAAAAAACAACATCAAAAACATACTTCAATTATGCTGGTTGTCAGTTGCATTTCCACAACTCCATTCAAAGCACAAATTCAAATCCTTTTTTGATTTTGCGTTTGCCTTTGGTGCCCTCTAATGGAGAACATTCAGTATGACATGAAAGGAATATTTTTTTTTCCAGTACTATTATTTTGGAAGCAATGCTGATCTCTAATATTATAATTCAATTATTATCAGTAATATAATGAATTTTAACTATATCATTTACACACATTAACATGGATCCAAACAATATAATAATATGATTATTCTGCTTTCCAAAAGCTCACAGTTCCACTAAAGTATCATCAGTTGATTACAACACAGTCACCATGCCAAAGGATTATATCAAGATAATGAGATACATGGAAACATGGGCCCATACAGAATGTACATATATGAACACACATAAGTAAACATTAATTACAATTTTGTAGAGATGTTTTATGACAAGAATTTCTAAGGTTCTTTCCATCAAGATTGTCCACAACCACACAACATTAAATGGCAAGGTGTAAATATTTAAAAAGGATGCCCACCCTAGAAGGAACAAAATTTTAAGTCAGCAGCTATAAATACTGTAGCTGCTACTTTTAATAAAAGGATACTTACGTGTTCAGGTATCAGCGCCGTTCTCACCCTGGCTGGTTCTTCGCTGGTCTTAAGGTTCCCATAGCAGGCAAGTTTACTCTGGGAAGCTGGCTGTGACTCCTTGCAGGTTCATAGCCGGCTTTGCTCTGTGAATGAACAATCAACAATCCAAGCTGCACTTTGTGAATGGTCCCACAGCCTTCTGTGACTTGTCCCAGAAGGCTGCCGAAAAAAAGAGGGGGGAAGTGGAAGGTACCTATCAAAACTAGGTACCCACTCCCCCAAAAACCTATCATGTGCCAAATGTGTTAGAGGAGAGGGGGAGAAGTACATAAAGCAGGAGATCCCCTTTAGGGTGAAGTTCCTCTTTAATCTGTTTAATAAAAGTTATTTATCAATAACAACATAAAATAACACAATAAATAATGTAAGTCAAGGTCTGAACAACAAACTCTTTCTAGACAATATGGATTAGGGAGTTTACAAATATTGAATAATCAGTACTAAGACAGTAAGAAAAAGAAGATTGCTTAAATAAGTTACAACTTTTGTCAGATTTTATTGCTGTGTACATAGGTCATAGTTAAAGAGGAAGTAAACCCTGATGAGTTTACTTCCTCTTTCATTCCCTGCAAAGGCAAAGCATAATGGACTACTATGCATCGCATAGTAGCCCATTATGTGTCACTTACCTGACACAGGAGCCAGCGAAGTTGCCGCTGTCCCCTGTAGTCCGCCGCATCCATCTTGCTGGTGGCTGTCATTCGGCGGAGCCGCGATGACGTCACTCCCGCGCATGCGCATGGGAGCCGACACACGCGGCAGATCCATTGTTGGAAATGCCATGCTCAGTGCGCCTGCGCGTCGCTGTCTACGGCGCATGCGCCGTAGACATCGGTGCCTGTCTTCAGGCAAATATCTCCTAAACCGTATAGGTTTAGGAGATATTTCTTGGACCTACAGGTAAGCCTTAATCTAGGCTTACCTGTAGGTCAAAGTGGTTTGTAAGGGTTTACAACCACTTTAAGGGGCTGATAGAAAATATATCCACCGTGGACACTGAGTACTCCAATTGACTCCCTTTCTCCTAAGCCTTTGTGGTAGACACAAATAACAATAAAACATAACAGAGGTTCTAACCTTCCCATATTCTTTTCAAGAAAACAAAAACAAAAAAAAAGTTCTTGTTGGGATTGGCCTTGGACAATTTACTTTAGAAACAAACCTTTTTAGTAAGCCCCACACACTGCTGAAGTAATAGGCCAATTACAAATGAGAGAGGATGCCAAAGCTGGAATGCACATAGATTAAACAGAACTCAGTGAAGATCATCTATTCAAATAACAATTACAGTCCTATAAATATATATATTTTATATCTCTATCATGACTGTGTTAGGCTGGTCATACATAATACAATTTTCAATTTTCTTGTACAATTTTAGATTTACCAAAACCTTGCACTATGAGGTCAAATCTAAACACTTTCAATTTGTATGCAATCAGGTAGGCCCTTGTAGTACATAGTTGAAGGTAAATATAAAGGAAATTGAATGATAAAATTGTATAATATATGGCTAGCTTCAGTGGCGTAGCTAGCACATCTGGCATCCGGTCATTTTTTTGGCACCCCTTAAAGAAAAATGGCATGTGGCAATATAGCGGCACAGCGCCAAAACTGTGGGTTGTCAGATTGCATATAACAGTACAAACCTCAGTACGCTCAGTTGAATAAAATAAAGCTGTTCTATTGCATATCCTTTATTACACACAGCTAACCTTAAAGTGATATTAAAGTTTTTTTTTTTTTTTTATAACAAACATGTTAAACTTACATGCTCTGTGTAATGGCTTTGCACAGACCAGCCTCAATCCTCCTCTTCTCTGGTCCCTTGGGTACCCCCACAGCAAGCAGCTTGCTATGCAGGCGACTCCCACCCACTTCATCTCCTGATCCCAGGGCCTCCTCTACACCCCCCCTGTCCAGGGTCTCTGACATACTCCCCTCCTAGTCTAGGGCCTCCTTTGCATCACTCAGCCCAGAGCCTCCTGTGTACTTCACCCCTAGTCCAAGGCCTCCTCTGCACTCCCCTGCTAGTCCAGGGCCTCCTCTGAACCTCCCAGTCCAGGGCCTCCTGTGTACTTCCCTCCTAGTCCAGGGCCTCCTCTCCTAATCCAGGGTATTTTCCATACCAACTCTTTTCTAGTCCAGGGTCTTCTCTGCACCATTCCTGTCCCCCACTCCAGTGCCTCATTTGCACTCCCCCAGTTTAGGGCCTCCACTGCACGCCCCCCCAGGTCAAGAGCCTACTCTGCATCCCCCCAGTCCAGGGCCTCCTCTGCACCACACACCATACCAGGGCCACCGCATCACCCAAGTCCAGGGTCTCCTCTGTGCCCCCCCCAGGTCAGGGTTCTTCTGCACCCCCCTCAATCCAGGGCCTCCTTTGCACCCCCTTCAGCCTGTCAGAAACCATGAAATCAGACCGAGACAGAAGTACAGTAAATCACACTTGTTTAATAATAAAAGTAAAAAGAACAAACGTAGTCAAAACATAGCCAAAGTACAGTAACCGGAATGGATAGTCAGCCAAGCCAGAAGTCAGGAATCAGTGTAGTAAAACAGCAAACAAGATCTGCAGTCAGAAGGGATGTCAGCAAAGCAAGTCTTTAAACAGAAATGCAGGAGATCGTCTCTGTGATGTTGACCAAGGAGAAGGCAAAGATCCTCAGGACTGGACGGCTTAAGTAGGCAGGACTGACATGCAGGATAACATCAACAGCTGAGTAGCTGTGGAGAGATAGGAGCTGACTGTTAGCCGACAGCTGAGTGCCCAGCTCAGAGAAGGAAGGACTGAGCCCAGCCCTGACAGTATCCCCTCCTCAAGGACCCCTCCCCCTTGGAGGACCACCAGGGTTGAGGGGAAAATGTCTATGGAAATCACAGAGGAAGACAAGGGCATGTACGTCTGAGGATGAGACCCAAGAGCGTTCCTTCGGACTGTACCCTTTCCAATGCAATGGGTACTGTATGCGCCCACGGAACCTATGGGAGTCAACAATGGACTGTACTTCATACTCCTCATGGTTTTCAACTTGTACAAGGTGAAGGCATGATACCAAGGTGGTAAAGCGGTTGCAGACCAAAGATTTTAATAAGGAGACATGAAATAAATTTGAAATATGCATATTAGAAGGAAGGTCTAATGCGTAAGCCACTGAGTTAATCCTGTGAAGAATACGGAAAGGCCCATTAAACTGAGGTGCAACCTGCAGAGAGGGAACACGCAGTTGGAGGTTGTGAGATAACAGCCAGACCCTGTTCCCAACCTGGTAGGATGGCACAGCCAGGTGTCTGCGGTCATCATGGAGTCTGTACCTATTATTAGCATGTCGCAAAGCATCCTAGGCTTGTGCCCAAGTGGAAAGAAGACCACGGAGATGATCCTCTAACACAGAAAAACTCTGCGGAACAAATGAGTCAGGCAACATGGAAGGTTGGAAACCTTTATTCGCCATAAACGGGGACAATCGGGATGAATTCAAGGCACTGTTGTGAGCAAACTCTGCCCACAGTAATAGGTCTGACCAGTTGTTATGATGGTCAGAAATATAGCAACGTTGGAATTACTCCAAGGTCTGATTGGCTCGTTATGCGGCCCCATTAGACTGTGGGTGATACGCAGAGGAGAAAGCAAGCTGAATTCCCACCTGTGCACAAAAGGCTCACCAGAACTGGACACAAACTGACTACCCTTGTCCGAGACAATTTCCTTGGGTAGCCCATGTAAGCGTAAGATCTCCTGAGCAAAAATGGAAGCCAGTTCCATAGAAGTGGCCAACTTCTTAAGTGGAATACAATGACACATCTTTGGGGAACCGGTCAATCACCATAAGGATAACTGTGTTGCCCTGGGATATGGGTAACTCCACAATGAAATCGATAGACAGGTGGGTCCAGGGCCTCTCTCCATTGGGTATGGGTTGTAGGAGGCCGACTGGAAGGTGTTGTAGAGTCTTACTCTGAGCACACACGTAACAGGCAGCTAGGAAGGCAGTTACATGCACATAGAATAGGCCACCAGAATTGTTGGTAAATGGCCCAAAAGAGTTGATTCTTCCCAGGGTGGCCAGCAGCCTTGGGAGAATGGTAAGTCTGGACTCTCTGGGACAAAGCAGCGGTCACAAGGTTTCTCAGGAGGAGCATGGACTCGAGCAGCAAGAATTTTGTCACCTAAAGGAGAAGTGAGACTGGTGCAAACCATAGCAAGAATACAATCAGGAGAAATCACAGGAACTGGAAACGACTCCAACTTGGAAGTGGAAGAAAATTGTTGTGACAAGGCATCAGCCCTTACATTGTTAGTACTGGGTAAGAATGAGACAATGTAATTGAAACGTGACAAGAAAAGAGCCAATTGCGCCCTTCTGGGAGAGAGGCGTTTAGCCTCAGACAAGAATGTAAGATTCTTTTGGTCAGTAAGAATGAGAACCGGCACAGTAGTACCTTCAAGGAGATGTCTTCATTCTTTCAGGGCTAAAATGATTGCCAATAGCTCTCTGTCACCAATCTCGTAATTGCACTCCGCAGGTGACTAATTCTTGGAAAAGTAGCCACAAGAATGCATAGCACTCTCAGAGGTAGGGCATTGAGATAGAAGGGCGCCAACACCAGTCTCAGAAGCATCAACCTCAAGGATATAAGGTAATGTAGGATCAGGATCTGCCAACACAGGAGCAGAAACAAAGGCAGCCTTGAGACTCTCAAAGGCCTTAATGGAATCCGGAGACCAACTCTGTGGGTTACCATTATTTCTGGTCATATCCATCAGGGGCCTGACCAGAGACGTGAAGTTACAAATAAACTTCCCATTAATTGTTGGCAAAGCCCAGGAAACACTGCAGAGGATGTAAACCCATGGGTCGGGGCCATTGTAGGACTGCCGAAAGTTTCTCTGGGTCCATCGAAAAACCAGCAGTGGAAATTACATAACCCAGGAATCTGTTCACGATGGAACTCACACTTCTCCAGTTTACCATAGAGATTGTTCTTTCTTAGTTTCAGAAGCACACGACAGACATCTGTGTGGTGGCTCTCTAGGGACTTGGAAAATATGAAGATATCATTGAGATAAATCTCAGAGGACATCCTTAATAAATTCCTGGAATACTGCAAGGGCGTTACAAAGTGCAAAAGGCATTACGAGGTACACATAATGGCCTGTTCTGGTATTTAACAGTTTTCCACTTGTTGCCCTCCTTAATCCTCACAAGATTGTATGCCCCTCTGAAAATAAAAATTTGTGGGTACCGTTGCTCCCTTGAGGCAGTCAAATAACTCCGTAATCAACCGAATCGGATAGGCATTCTTAATCCTGAAATGATTGAGACCCCTATAATCAATACAAGGTCTCAGTTCACCACTCTTCTTCTTTACAAAGAAAAAACCAGACCAGCAAGAGATGAGGATTTGCAGATTAAATCTTGAGAAAGTGCGTCTGCAACATACTCTTCCATGGCCTTATCCTCTAAGACTGACAAAGGGTAAACCTGGCAACGAGGGGTTATGGCATCAGGTTGAAGGTCAATTGCCCAATCATATGTCCGGTGTGTAGGCAAACTACCAGCTTGACCTTTGTCGCTAAAATCGTGGCACTCCTCCGGCAGGGAAGAGAGTGAAGAGGTGCACAGGACCTTGGCTACCTTCTGGAAGCATGCCTCCCTGCATTGTGGTGACCAGAAGAGAACCTCAGTGCGGAGCCAATCAAAAGAGGGGTTGTGCCTCTGTAACCAAGGATAACCAATAACCAGCGGAAACTTAGGTGAGGGAATAACTTGGAATTGGATTATCTCATGGTGAAGAGCCCCTATGGCATTGACAACTAAACAGTCTTATGAGTCAAATGGGCAAGCTGTAGAGGTCTCTGTCAAGAGCCTAAATGGCAAGTGGAGTGTCATGAATTGACCGACACAGCCCAAGAAAGGGTGACAGAAACCAGAGCCTTATCCTTTATCCTTCTGAATAACTGGGGATGAAACAACACCACCCAAGGTCTGTCCGTGACAGGACGTCAAGGTTCAGGCACGAGAGAGACGCGTGAAACCCAAGTGCATGGGTTCATCTTCACAGACTGACTCGGTACCAGGAGGCATGGGAGGTGAGGAAGGCAAGAGTGGAACTGCAAGACAAATGAGGGTCTGGTTCATTATTAATCAGCTGATGCACTGTTCTAATGAGGAAAGTTGCAGTGTCTGTATCCCTTTAGAAGTAATTAACCCTTGGGTAGTATCTCACTCATACTTACATTTCTATTGCAAGGGGTGCCTAAAATCAGACTTTTATCTTACTGTAGAGTTCTTGGAAAATCGGTGAGCCAATCACACAAGCAGGAAATTACATTTCTGTAGATGTTCTGTACACCAATTGTGTATAGAATGCCACAAAGTTGCCCTATTAGACTGCATTTTACATAAATTACAGTGATGCAGTTTGAAAAGGAAAGGTCATTTTTATTAACATAAATATTGAGGATTAAGGGTGTTTAGGTGTCTCCTGGATTGAGTCATTAAATAATACATGCTGCAAGGTTCTGAGAACTTGTATACCTGTAACTGAGCTTCAATACCGTATTCAGGCATGTACCGGCCATCAGGGCTACTGGGAGTTTCCTGGTGGGCCAATGGCTCAGTGGGCTGGTCAGGCTTAGTCCTAGAGCCACTCTTCACTGACAGGAATGAATTATCTCAATTTCACTCCTGTCATCAAGGAGCAGCTGCCGACACTTGCTGGAGTGAGGATTAGGCTTTTTGCTCCCTCCAGCCTGCAGGGGGGTAGACAGCTGGCAGACTTTCCTTCCTCTCTCCCCTTATCACTTATCAGATGACTGAAGTTGAGAGAGGAATGAGCTACCTTCATTCTGGAGAGCTGTAAGTACACATGGGAGGGGGAGGAGAGGGGTGACATCTGATGTAAGGGGATGCTGATGGGGGACACTCTGATGTAAGGGGATGCTGATGGGGACACTCTGATGTGAAGGGGGTGCTGATGGGGACACTCTGATGTGAAGGGGGTGCTAATGGGTACACTCTGATGTAAGGGGGTGCTAATGGGTACACTCTGATGTAAGGGGGTGCTAATGGGTACACTCTGATGTAAGGGGGTGCTAATGGGTACACTCTGATGTAAGGGGGTGCTAATGGGTACACTCTGATGTAAGGGGGTGCTAATGGGTACACTCTGATGTAAGGGGGTGCTAATGGGTACACTCTGATGTAAGGGGGTGCTAATGGGTACACTCTGATGTAAGGGGGTGCTAATGGGTACACTCAGTTGTGAAGGGGGTGCTGATGGGGACACTCTGATGTAAGGAGATGCTGATGGGGACACTCTGATGTAAGGGGACGTTCATGGAGACACTCTGATTTAAGGGGGTGCTGATGGGGACACTCTGATGTAAGGGGGGCTCTGATGGAGACACTCTGATGTGAAGGGGGTGCTGATGGAGACACTCTGGTGTAAGGGGGTGCTAATGGGGACACTCTGGTGTAAGGGGGACTCTGATGGGAACACTCTGATGTGAAGGGGGTACTGATGGTGACACTCCGATGTAAGGGGGCTCTGATGGGGACACTTGGATGTGATGGGGTGATGATGGGGACACCCTGGCTTAAGGGCATGCTAATGAGAACACTCTGATGTAAGGGGGGTGCTGATGTGGACACTCTCATGTGAAGGGGGCACTTATTGGGACACTCTATGTAAGGGGGTACATTCATTATGCCATGGGAAATTATTAAACGTCTAGTACGTGCCAGGTAGCAAGAGTGTCAATCTTACCAACATCCACCTCCCATGCTAACATATACGGTAGTTTAGGTGCCTCTCTAATCCTTTGAGTAATAGATTGCAAAAAGTGATGAATTTGTTGGAATCTGAATCGTTTAAGTATCAATATTATTAAAAAAATACTTTAGAGAGATAGAACTCTGGGTGGTGGAAAACTGCCCTATACTGTTTAGGCAGAAACTTTGTTTCTGGGGGAAACTTAGGAGATATTTTCCACATCACAAAGTGAGTCCCATAGGGGAGCGAGATAGAGTCAGAGCCAACACTGGTGGTCTAAGCTTTGGAGTTGAACATTTCACATGCTTGATGGTAATGGAAGCAGCTCCCGGGGACCCATAGAAACCGATTTTGGTACTGTGGCAGTGGAATAGATAGCTGAAAACTGGGCAAATTGGGAAGCCCCATAGTAGACATGGGTAGAACGAAAAAAATAGTTTAGCTTCCTTTCGATTTGTTATTTACGTTAATTTGTTTGGTTAAATTTGTTTAACCCGTTTAGTTTGTTTTCTAAACTATCTTCATTTATACAATTCAAATTGATTCGAAATTTCGGAATTCAAATTCGAATCGATTCAAATAGTTTTTAAATTCATTTAGAATAGTATCCAAATGTGAAAAGTTTTCAAATTCGAATAGTTTTCGAATTAGAAGAGTTTTTGAATTCAAATAGTTTAGAATAGTTTTCAAATTCAAAAAGTTTTTGAATTTCCAAAGTGAATAAAATAGAATAGAAAATAAAGGAATGGAATAGAAAAAAATAGAATAGAAAAGAAGATACTGTATAACAGAAAATAAAAGAATATAGTATATCTAGAGAGTAAAACAGAACAAAATAGAATAGTAAATAAAAGAACAGAATAGAATGGAATATAATAGAAATGAATAACATAGAATTGAATAAAAAATACAGTAAATTATAAAGAATATAACCATCTTCTGAAATTCGAATAGAAAGGTTAAAATAGAAAATAAACTAATTAAAAAAAATAGAATAAAAATTTTAATTTAAATTGAATGGAAAACATAGATTAGAATAGAAAATAACAGAATAGTATAGAAAAAAAAAAAACAACAGAATAAAATAGAAAGAATATAACCATCTTCCTATTCTAATCTATTATTTTCTATTCTATTCAAAACAAATGGATTCTGATGTAGGGGGGTGAATTTTGGGAAATTTTTATATTAGTTCTATACTATTGTATTGTTTTTTTTATTATATTCTTTTTCTGTTTGTTTATTCTATTCTATTCTTTTCTATTCTATTTTGTTTTCTATTCTATTCTATCCTATTCTATCCATTTCTATTCTATTCCTTTCTATTCAAATTCAAATATATTCTATTCGAAAATTCAAATTTGGGAAGATGGCTATATTCTTTCTAGTCTGTTGTTTTTTATATTATATTCTTTTCTATTTTATTTAATTAAAATTGATTCTATTTGAATTTTGGGAAATGGTTATTTTCTTTGTCTTCTCTTCTCTTCTCTTCTCTTCTATTCTATTGTTTTTCTAATTCTATTCTTTTCTATTTTCTTATAGTCTATGCTGTTCTATTTTTTTAGTCTATTCTTTTCTTTTCTTATGTATTCAAGTTCAAATGTATTCTATTTGAATTTCAGAATTTCAGAAGATGGTTATTTTCTTTTTCTTTTATTTGATTCCTTTTTATTCCATTCTATTCAATTATATTCTATTCTGTTCTTTTACTTTCTATTTTGTTCCGTTTCACTCTATTATGTTATATTCATTTATTTTCTGTTATATTATTTTCTCATGTATTTTTTCTATTTTATTCGTTTTTATTTTCTATTCTATTTTATTCTCTTTGGAAATTGGAAAACTATTTGAATTTTAAGACTATTCGAATTTGAAAACTATTCAGATTTGAATTTGAAAACTATTCAAATTCTAAAACTTTTCGAACTTGAATTTGAAAACTATTCGAATTTGAAAACTATTCGAGTTTGAAAAATGTGATGCGACCTGACACAATCTATCTGTGACAGCGGCAAAGCCTCCATCCCTAATATATATGCACAACATTTGGAGAGAGAGGGAAATGGGACTTTACATGGGGCATGTCACTGAATGAATACGTGTCAGTCTGGGATACAGGACACAGTAAACTATGATACACTTGTTTAAATACACTTCTTTAAATATACCGATATTATACAGAGAATGCAACATGGTTAACAATGCAAATGCATAGACACACTCATCCATTCATAAAATCAATAAACATAAGCGATTGCTCATGATGAGCCAAACTTGTCTGGGCATCAGTTGGATATATACTCGATGCACGTTTCATGGCTCATGCTAATCATCAGGAGTAAAAATGCTCTGAAATTAAATCAAAGATATCTATAAATATGGGATAACCTTTAGACGGAGAACTCTCTCTCAAATAAAGGGAGGCCAACTTACAATCCGGCCCAAAAATGATGCCCAGCCTATGTCCAGGGCATGCAAAGGACAGGAACATCAATCTCCCCCGCGGCTGAGGTGAGGAATCGCATCCAGATCAAGGACAGCAGCTGGGTGGAGACCAGGTGACCATGTCACGACCATATGTGTCTGATGTATGCTTAACAGTCCATACTGCTCTGCAAGGATATAGAGATAAAACCTTGTAAAATAAATGTACCATTAGTGGGACAATTCCATACTTGTAGATAAATTAATAAATAGTATGCAATTAATGCAATGATATAAAATGTAACAATTGAGTAGACTACAACCGGAGAGAATGTGCAATGTATACCCACTGTGGGTGAATACAAGGCAAACCCACCATATGGTGGTAAACTAAAAGATGTAAGTAAATTTAAGTTACCTTATGTATAATTCTATGGCTGTAGACATGCCTGGAGTCCTGCTTGTGTAAATGGTCAGCTGGCTAACCCAGACAGCTTATAACCCCAGCAAAGGGCAGATCCCCACCAACGTCATGAAGCTCCAATTGGTGGAAAAAGAAGAGGAAAAACAGCTCCATGCTCAGGTGAGTGAACACACCGAGCAGGGCAAACAATCATGGCTGATGCACAGGAGGCAGGACCCCGCCCCCACCCTTATGCAAGGGGATGGTGAGGGAAGGGAAGAGACTGCTGTGCATCGCAGCCCCGGGGGCAGAGAAATGCCCCATCACCCCCCATCCCCCCAGCAACAAATGGGCCCACCCAGGGCCGTTGGAAGTACAATAATAAATTTCATCCCGTACTAAGGAGGAGTAGCAGAATGCATTTTGGGGGAGAATAACCTGTGAACCACTTCAACCCCGGAAGGTTTTACCCCCTTCCTGTCCAGAGCACTTTTCACAACTTGGCACTGCGCTGCTTTAACTGGTAATTGTGCAGTCATGAAATGTTGTACCCAAACAAAATTTGCCCCCTTTTTTCAAATGACCCCATTAAGAAAAGTAGACACCCCAAGGAATTTGCTGAGAGGCTTGTTAAGCACAATAAATGTTAGATTTTTTTGTCACAAGTGACTGAAAAATTACATAAACATTTTTTTACACAAGTTGTCACTAAATGATATATTGCTCAAACATGCCATGGTTATATGTGAAATTACACACCAAAATACATTCTGCTGCTTCTTCTGAGTACGGGATTACCACATGTGTGAGACTTTTTGCCAATCTAGCCAAGTACAGGACCCGAAAACCAATCACCGCCTTCAGGCTTTCTAAGGGCGTAAATTTATGATTTCACTACTCACTACCTTTCACGGTTTCAGAGGCCATGAAATTCCCTGCGAATGCTGCAGTTATGTGTTTTGTAAGTGACAGTGATCGATTGATACTGCACTTGGGTGGGCTGGGCTGAGCTGGGCAGAGGGGCTAAACGCAGGTGTTAGCAGGTACCTGGGCTGATCCCACTAACGCTGTGGGGTTTTTTTTGGGAACCCTAAACTACTGGGGACACTAGTATAGATCTGATTAACTCAAAGATATTGATCCATTCAAACACTATGCTAGTAAGGTGGGTGTATGGTGCATGCATGGGTGTTAGCGCTACTGGCAATAATCTGACTCTCCCTGGTGCTGATGCTGATCTTGATGCTAAAACCTGTACTGGGAGGCAATCAGGGGGCTAAACCTTTATTCAGCAATATATGGCGGGTACCCTGATGCTATAAAAACCTGACAGTGACAGTAACTAGTCAATTGGCTAACTAGCGTTACCTGTGACGCTAAATACAGTGATCAGAAATAAGAACTATACACTATATTAGTGACACTAGTGACAGGGGGTGAAAGGGTTAACTGGGGGGAAATCAAGGGGTAAAAACTTTATGGGGGGTTAGGGGGTACCTGGGCCTACTACTAACTGCCCTAACGCTGTGAAAAAATCAGAAAACTGCACTCGGTGACATAGTGACAAGGAGTGAAGGGGTTAACTGGGGGCAGTCTGAGGGTGACAAGTGTGCCTACATGTACTGGTGTAAGTGTAGTGTTGTGTAACTCACTGTTAGATGTCCTCTCTCTGGAACGGAAAAGAGTTCCACAAGGGGAGATGACATCACTTCCCCTGCCTGTGTTTACACTTACACAGGCAGGGGAGGCATTTCATTTACCAGAACTAATCGGAAGGTCCAGGCCAGAAATCTTTGGCCTGGACCTAAAGACTGAACGTACAGCGGCGATTCAGGCAGCAGTGCCATTCTGCTACCATCAAATGATGGTTGGCGGCCTTAAAGCAGTAAATATGACAATTTTGTTAAAAAAATAAAGAAATCTCCATTTTGCAAAGAATTATGGGAAACAAATTAAAACTTCAAAAAACTCACAATGCCTCTTACTAAATACTTTGGAATGTCTACTTTCCAAAAAAAAGGGTAATTTGGGGTTGTATTTGTACTTTCCTGGCTTGTTAGTGCCTCAAGAAATGAGATAGGCCACAGTACATCAGATGTGATCAATTTCCAAAGATTGGCACCATAACTTGTAGACTCTGTAACTTTCACAAAGACTAAATAATATACACTGATTTGGGCTATTTTTACCAAAGATATGTAGTAGTATAAATTTTGACCAAAATTTATGAAGAAGAATTATTAATTTGCAAAATTTTATAACAGAAACGAATAAAAATGCATTTTTTTTACAAGATTTTCTGTGGAACATCTTCTAGTTTTTTGGTTCTTTTAGGCCAAAAGGTGGGATGATGTTGAACAGATCATTTAGGCTGCCGCAACTGGGGTAAGAACATGTGTTTAACTTACTTATGACTGGTCACTTCTCTTGTCATTTCAGTAAGTGATGTACATTGTATAATAACCTGGCGAGTGTGTCTTTAAATACTTCTGGAGCCATTGCTCTGCAGCATTTCATCAATGACCTTGCTTTTGTCAACCTACATGACCTTTTGAAGTCATGATATATACTTTATCTGGGAAATGTCACTTACTAAGTAAGTGGACAGTTGATCATTTTGGACGCCGATCATTAAATCAGTGTTGTTTACGTCCCTCTGTCATCCTGCCATGTGTTCAGCATCTCTGCATCTTCCTCTCTCCCTTTCCCTGTCATTTCTATAGTCTGTGTGTGAGCCCATATCCTCCCTGCTCCTCCTCTTCCCCAGGGTTTATTTTCATAGATGAAAATATTTTTGTCATTTTCATCAGCTGCATGTTTTCAGTGCAGAAAACAAAACGAAAATAAAATTCATATTAAATTAATTGACGAAAACTATTATGAAAATCAATTCCAGTTTTCATCAGGGAATGAAAACAGAATGAAACTGTGGGGGAGGGACGTTTATCCACCCTAACTTCCCCTTCCATTGGAGCTCCACCAGTCTGTTAAAGCCTCAGCCCCCTGAGTCTATCAGTAATTGTATTGTCTCCCATAGGTTCCCATCAATCCTTTTGTTTTCCTTTGCAGTTCCACGCATTACTCTCATTCACACTATCTCTTTGGCACCCTCTGCTGGCCTTTTCTAAATCAGCAACACAATTCCATCCCCAGCATATAATTATAGCCCATTAAAGTTTTTTTTAATAAACGCTATATTACTAAAAATATTGGGATGCTTTTCCTTTGCACACACATGAACTTTAATGGCATCCCAGTTGTAGTCGGTAGTCATGTTGGAACAGAAAGGGGCCATGCCCAAACGGTTCCCACAAAGTGTGGATCATGAAATTGTTCAAAATGTCTTGGTATGCTGATGCCTTAAGAGTTCTCTTCACTGGAACTAAGGGGCAAAGCCCAGCCCTTGAAAAACAACCCTAGTGCACAAAGCAATGTCTATAAAGACATGGATGAGCGAGTTTGGGGTGAAGGAACTTGACTGGCCTGCACAGTCCCTGTCTCAGTCCTGACCTCAACCTGATAGAGCACCTTTAGAATGAATTAGAGCAGAGACTGTAAGCCAGACCTTCTCGTCCACATTAGTACCTGACCTCACAAATGCACTTCTGGAAGAATGGTCAAACATTCTTATAGACACACTCCTAAACCTTTTGGACAGCCTTCCCGGAAGAGTTGAAGTTGTTACAGTTGCAAAGGGTGGGCCAACTCAATACTAGACTCTAAGGACTAAAACTGGGATGCCATTAAAGTTCATGTGCATGTAAAGACAGGTGTCCCAAAAACTTTTGGTAATATAGTGTATTTTAAAGTTGCACTTCTGTTTGTCGAAAGCAATATTTTTGTTTGTTTATGAAACGTTTTATTTATAAATACATTATATATCACAACTGCTCAATCTGTTTACTCCTTGAGTACATTATAAGTTTGTCAATTCTAGAGAAATGCTTAAATAATACATTACAATTTGATTAAACCCATTAGATTTAAGTTGACAAAAAATGTACTAGAGATTTTAGTAAAATACGACTAAAAGTAAAAAAAATTCAGATGACTAAAATACGACTAAAAGTAAAACAATTCAGATGATTAAAATACAACTAAAACTAAAGTGGCATTTTAGTGAAAAGACAATGACTAAAAGTAAATCAAAATGTGTGCAAAATAATATTGCTATCCCCTCCTGCAGCTGCTCCAGTGGTTGTAAAGTAACATCTATTAATTACTTTTATCCTCTCTGTTTTAGCTCCATGATAAAATGATTGTAAACCCTTGTTTTTTTTTAAATATAAATAACAAACATATTATACTTACCTCCACTGTGCAGTTTGTTTTGCACAGAGTGGCCCTGATCCTCATCTTCTGGGTTCCCCCAACGGCGCTTGCTGCTCCTCCACGCATCGGAAAACTCCCTAGGAGAAGCGCTCTCCCTGGGGGATACCATGCAGGCGTGCTCCTAAGTCCAGCATTTGCATCCATAGACACAGAATGCTGGACTCAGCCCCATCCCGGCGCCCACGTCATTGGATTTGATTGACAGCAGCCGGAGCAAATGCCTTCGCTGCTATCAATCTATCCAATCAAGAGCCCAGACTCCAGCCAGAGAGGGTTTGCACGTCTCCGGCGTGGGAATGAACTGGCTCAGGTGAGTAAAAACGGTGGGCTGGGGGCTGGTCAGTAACAGAAGTTTTTTTCACCTTAATGCATAGGATGCATTAAGGTGAAAAAGTACAAGAGTTTACAACCCTTTTAAGTGCAGCGTGTGTGTTTTTTTAAATTCTAATCCTAAATACACAGCTCTACTGTGCGGTCATGTGTCCTCCTTCTGCTCTCTTGCATATGTCAGAAGGGAATCTCAGCCCCTCCAACTGTACTCCCTTACATCGGGAAGGAGAGGGAAGGGGGACATGTGACTGCACAGTAGGGATGACCTTTGAGTTCGAGTCAAACTCATGTTCGACTCGAACATTGCCTGTTCACCTGTTCGGTGAACAATGAACAATTTGGGCTGTTCGCTGCAAATTCGAAAAACCGCGGAACACCCTGTACAAGACTATGGGAGAAATCTAAAGTGCTAATTTTATTGTCCTAAAAAGTGTTTGGGGACCTGGGTAATTGAATTTGGGGGAACTCCACGCTTTTTTTTTTATCAATGACTTTCAATGACTGTTCTCTGTATTACGGGGAGCCGACAATTCATTATAGCCGCAAGTGCTTTTAAATGACTTTTTTTTCCTGCAGAAATGACACTTTGTGCAGGGACAGTTCTAAGAACGGGAAACATGCGCCCCTTCACAGGCATACTATAGACATCTCCCAGGTATGAAATTTAAAGGAATATTACACTTTTATTGTTTCACTTTAAGCATTATTAAAATCACTGCTCCCGAAAAAACTGCAGTTTTTAAAACTTTTTTTTGCATTGATACATGTCCCTTGGGGCAGGACCCGGGTCCCCAAACACTTTTTTTTAGGACAATAACTTGCATATTAGCCTTTAAAATGAGCACTTTAGATTTTGAACATTCAAGTCCCATAGACTTTTATAAGGTTCTAAAGTTCACACGAAGTTTAGGTCTGTTCGCAGGTTCTGGTGCGAACTGAACCGTGGGGTGTTCGGCTCATCCTTACTGCATAGCAGCACTGTGCACAACACACACACCGCACTAAACATGGACCTAAAACAGAGAGAATAAAAGTAATTAATAGATGTGACTTTACAACCATTTTAAAGCGGTTCTTCACCCTAAAGGGGAAGTTCCGCTAGTATTATCCCTCCCCCCCTCCGGTGCCACAATCGGCACCTTTCAGGGGGGAGGGGGGTGCAGTTACCTGGATAATCCAGGTAACTGCACCCACTTCCGGCCAGACCGCCGCATGGCTCCACCCACCGCCGCATGGCTCCGCCCCCATTGTGTTCTGGGAAACACACAGTTCCCAGAGACACAGCGGGGAACCAGCGCAGCGCGACTCGCGCATGCGCAGTAGGGAACCGGGCAGTGAAGCCCTCTTGCTTCACTTCCCGATTCCCTGACAGAGGATGGCGGCGGTGGCTGCAGCGAGACGAGCGATCGCTCGTCATCTGCCGCCGACATCGCTGGAACCTGGGACAGGTAAGTGTGATATTATTAAAAGTCAGCAGCTGCAATATTAGTAGCTGCTGGCTTTTAATAATTTTTTTTTTTGTGCAGCTCCTCTTTAAGTTTTGGAACTGCCATGATCTTAATCTAAAAAAATGTCTCTCAGTAGACATAATGTGGTTCACAGTAGACATAAAGGCTTATACAGTAGACCTTAAAAGGTTTAGTCCTCTTAATTGGGACTACTGTTTCACCTAAATTGACATGCCTGATATAGACAGTTGTACACTTTTTTCTTGTTCAATGTAGGGTGCAGATTGAGCCCCTAGGCTAGCACATTGGATAGAGGTGCTGTCCACATCTTTCTTGTGTTTTAGGGAAATAAATATCTTTTTGATACTTTTATTAGAGAACAATAGAACAGAAACATATTTTTTTAAAACAATTATTCCAGAAAAATGAAATTGTTAATATATTTCAATTTGTTTTTCTTTCGGATTCCTCATGCCACTTTTACATTGCTGCATTGCAGTTTGGCTGTAGCACAGGTGTAGTGCAGTTTACCCACAATTTTGGTGTGGGTTACCTGCAGTCTCCCATAGACCTTTTATTAGGTCCCACATTACATAGTTAGTTACATAGTTAGCCAGGTTGAAAAAAGACACAAGTCCATCCAGTTCAACCTTAAAAACAAATAAATAAAATAAAAAATAATCGTACAATCCAGATACCCAATTTTATGCCCACAATTGATCCAGAGGAAGGCGAAAAAAAAACCCAGCAGAGCATGCTCCAATTTACTACAGCAGGGGAAAAAAATTCCTTCCTGATCCCCCAATAGGCGATCGGATTTTCCCTGGATCAACTTTACCTATGTTAGTACCTAGTTATATTATGTACCATCAGGAAAGTATCCAAGCCTTTCTTAAAGCAATCTACTGAACTGGCCAGAACCACCTCTGGTGGGAGTCTATTCCACATTTTCACTGCTCTAACTGTGAAGAAACCTTTCCGTACTTGAAGCTGAAATCTCTTTTCCTCTAGACGTAAAGAGTGCCCCCGTGTCCTCTGGGTTGACCGTACAGAGAACAACTCAACACCAAGTTCACTATATGGACCCCTAATATATTTGAACATGTTAATCATATCCCCCCTTAATCTCCTCTTCTCAAGAGTGAATAAATTTAGTTCCTCTAATCTCTCCTCATAGCTGAGTTCCTCCATGCCTCTTATCAGTTTGGTTGCCCTTCTCTGCACTTTCTCCAGTTCCCCGATATCCTTTTTGAGAACTGGTGCCCAAAACTGAACGGCATATTCCAGGTGAGGTCTTACTAATGATTTGAACAGGGGCAAAATTATATCTCTCTCTCTGGAGTCCATACCTCTCTTAATACAAGAAAGGACTTGGCTCGCTTTGCAAACAGCAGCTTGGCATTGCATGTTGTTATTGAGCTTATGGTCTACCAAAACCCCCAGATCCTTCTCCACTATGGATTCCCCCAGTTGTACTCCCCCTAGCATGTATGATGCATGCATATTCTTAGGCCCCAAGTGCATAACTTTACATTTATCAACATTAAACCTCATCTGCCACATAGTCGCCCAATTAGACAGTGTATTGAGGTCGGCTTGTAAATTGGAGACATCCTGTAAAGACGTTATTCCACTGCATATCTTGGTGTCATCTGCAAAGACAGAAATATTACTTTTGATGCCAGACCCAATATCATTTATAAAGATGTTAAAAAGTAAGGGTCCCAACACTGAACCTTGGGGTACACCACTGATAACCTTAGACCATTCAGAGTAAGAGTCATTAACCACGACTCTTTGAATTCTGTCTTCTAGCCAATTTTCTATCCATTTACAAACTGATATTTCCAAACCTGTAGACTTTACCTTACACATGAGCCGTGTGTGCGGAACTGTATCGAATGCTTTTGCAAAATCCAAGTATACCACGTCCACCGCCACCCCTCTGTCCAAGGTTTTACTTACCTCCTCATAAAAAGAAATCAGATTTGTCTGACAACTTCTGTCTTTCATGAATCCATGCTGTCTGTTGCTTAAAGTGTTATTGTTCAGCAAGAACTCGTCGATGTGGTCTTTTATTAAACGCTCCAGTATCTTCCCAGCTATAGAAGTTAAGCTAACAGGTCTATAGTTACTTGGTAAAGACTTTGATCCCTTTTTAAATATAGGCACCACGTTCGCCCTGCGCCAATCCAGTGGGACTATTCCCGTCATTAATGAGTCCCTAAAAATTAGATACAATGGCTCTGAAATTACAGAGCTCAATTCTTTTAGGATCCGTGGGTGGATGCCATCAGGTCCAGGTGCTTTATCCACCTTTATTCTGTCTAAGTATTTCTGGACCATATCCCTTTTGAGCCATTGTGGATCATTTGGGGCTGTGTCACTACCACCCCCATTATGGACATGAGCTCCCCCATGCTCTTTTGTGTACACAGAGCTGAAGAAAGTGTTTAATAAATTAGCCTTCTCTTTGTCCCCAGTCACCAACTCTAGATTGTTTTGTAAAGGGCCTACATGCTCAGACTTGACCTTTTTACTATTAATATATTTGAAGAATTTTTTGGGGTTTGTCCTACTATCTTTTGCAATCTGTCGTTCGTTTTGAATTTTTGCATCCTTGATTTCCTTTTTACATATACTGTTAATTTCTTTGTAACATTTAAATGACACTAGTGATCCTTCATTTTTATATTTTTTAAAAGCTCTTCTCTTACAGTTTATAGCTTTTTTAACTTTGGCCGTGAGCCACATAGGTTTTGTTTTTAGCCTTTTAAACTTATTGCCCATGGGAATATACTTTGCAGTGAGGTCCCCAACAGTCTTTTTGAAGAATTCCCATTTCTGTTCTGTGCCCATTGAAGCGAATATTCTCTCCCAGTCTAAGTCCTGGAGAGTAGCCCTCATCCTTGGAAAATTAGCTCTCTTGAAGTTAAGTGTTTTTATCTTACCCGTATGTATTTCTTGTTTAGCGCTAACATCAAAGGAAATCATGTTATGATCACTGCTACCCAGGTGTTCCTTTATCTGGACATTAGTAATAAGCTCTGCATGGTTTGAGATTACCAGGTCCAACAGAGCTTCATTCCTAGTTGGGGCCTCAATAAACTGGACCATAAAATTGTCCTGTAATAGGTTTATCATTTTTTGCCCTTTAACTGTCCCAGCAGTGCCATTACTCCAGTCAATTTCTGGGTAGTTAAAATCCCCCATTATTATCACTGTCCCAGCCCTTGCAGCCCTTTCCATCTGTGCAAGGAGCTGAGTCTCCACCTCCTCATTCACATTGGGTGGTCTATAACAAACTCCAACGATTAACTTTGAACTACCCCCATCTAAATGCAGTTCCACCCATAATGCTTCGGACTCATCACACTCTCCATCCACCAGGTCCTCTTTCACACTTGCTTTGAGATCACTTCTCACATAGAGACAGACCCCGCCACCTTTCCTTTTTACCCTGTCTCTCCGAAAGAGTGCATAGCCAGGAATATTAATAGCCCAGTCATGTGAGGATTGAAGCCAAGTTTCAGCAATACCGATTACATCATAGCTCTCCTGATGCACCACAGCTTCCAACTCACCTATTTTGCTTGGCAGACTTCTGGCATTGGTGAATAAACACTTTAATGCATTATTACATTTTGCTCTGGTGTTTTTCATATTATTTTTAGTAGTACAAATTGCACTATAGTTTTCAATGGCTGTTTGCAACATGGGAAATTTCTTGACACCTGCCATATCCCACCCCCCATCTATCCCCATTCCACCCTCCATTAATGTCTGACCCCTAACTGACCTGTCTGCCCAATGTACTTCTGGTTCACCCTCCCCCCTCAAACCCAGTTTAAATACTCCTCCAGCCTTCCCATAAACCTCTTCCCCAGCACAGCAGACCCCCTTCCATTCAAGTGCAAACCATCATTAGCATATAGGTTGCACCCCAATGAAAAGTCAGCCCAGTGCTCTAGAAACCCAAATCCCTCCTCCCTACACCAGGTCTTTAGCCATGCATTCAGCTCTCTAATCACCCCCTGCCTTTCCTGTGTTGCGCATGGCACAGGCAATATTTCAGAGAATATCACCTTGGAGGTCCTTCCCTTCAACTTGCAGCCTAGTTCTCTAAATTGATTCTTGAGGAGCCTCCACCTTCCATGTATACGGTCATTGGTTCCAACGTGGACCAAGACTGCTGGGTCATACCCAGCCCCTCCCAGTAATTTATCCACCCGGTCCACCACATGCCGAACCCTAGCACCAGGGAGACAGCAAACTATTCGGTTGAGGCGATCCTGGCGACAAATTATTCTATCAGTCCTTCCGATTATAGAATCCCCTATAACCACCAACTGTCTAGGCCTTTCTGCACTCCCCTCACCTCCTCTACTAGATGGGCTGCTCTCCCGGCTGTTAGGGGGAGCAGTGACATCTAGGGCTGCCACCTCTGTGTTTGTCACCTCCACATTTTCACCCAACTCGGCAAATTTGTTTTGATGCACAAACACAGGACTGGCCTTCCTTTTCTGCGAGCCCCTTCCACTCCCTCTAACTACATTAACCCATCTTCCTACGTGATAATCCTGACTTGCCCCTCCACCCTCCACATCAACCCTACTGACCACCTGCTCAGCGAGCAGAGGACCCCTTTCAAGGTTGTCCTTTCCACCCAGTGTTGCAACTTGCTCCTCCAGATCTCTAATGCGAGCTTCTAGAAGGGCAACCTGCTCACATCTGTCACAGCGGTATGCATCCTGGAGCTCTTGCACCAGTTTTGCATACATGTGGCACACTGTGCACTGAGCAAAACCTTCAACCCTGCTAGCACTCATTTCCCAGTTACAATACAATTACTTAAATGAAGTTTAAGATGTTACTTACAGGTTAGAGACTCCTGTCTTAACTCCTGTTTTCAACTCCTGGTTATTAACTCCCCACTTTAGTTCAAAATTCCACTTGAGATCACAAAATCCACATGCAAACCACCAACAGGGAGCAAGCTCTTTGGGGAGTTTGTATACCTACCTTTATACACCTGTGAACAATTAACCCCTCCCCTCAATTAGCAGGAAGAAAGAGAGAAAAAAAAAAAAATGCTGTTTAAAAAGTGACAGAAAAAAGGTCTTTTAAAAACTGCTAGCAAATAAAGGAGGGGAAAAATAGATAAAAACACCCCCAAAAACACTTGCAAGCAGAAGCAGTCAAAAGCACAACTCCTGGTTATTAACTCCCCACTTTAGTTCAAAATTCCACTTGAGATCACAAAATCCACATGCAAACCACCAACAGGGAGCAAGCTCTTTGGGGAGTTTGTATACCTACCTTTATACACCTGTGAACAATTAACCCCTCCCCTCAATTAGCAGGAAGAAAGAGAGAAAAAAAAAAAAATGCTGTTTAAAAAGTGACAGAAAAAAGGTCTTTTAAAAACTGCTAGCAAATAAAGGAGGGGAAAAATAGATAAAAACACCCCCAAAAACACTTGCAAGCAGAAGCAGTCAAAAGCACAACTCCTGGTTATTAACTCCCCACTTTAGTTCAAAATTCCACTTGAGATCACAAAATCCACATGCAAACCACCAACAGGGAGCAAGCTCTTTGGGGAGTTTGTATACCTACCTTTATACACCTGTGAACAATTAACCCCTCCCCTCAATTAGCAGGAAGAAAGAGAGAAAAAAAAAAAAATGCTGTTTAAAAAGTGACAGAAAAAAGGTCTTTTAAAAACTGCTAGCAAATAAAGGAGGGGAAAAATAGATAAAAACACCCCCAAAAACACTTGCAAGCAGAAGCAGTCAAAAGCACAACTCCTGGTTATTAACTCCCCACTTTAGTTCAAAATTCCACTTGAGATCACAAAATCCACATGCAAACCACCAACAGGGAGCAAGCTCTTTGGGGAGTTTGTATACCTACCTTTATACACCTGTGAACAATTAACCCCTCCCCTCAATTAGCAGGAAGAAAGAGAGAAAAAAAAAAAAATGCTGTTTAAAAAGTGACAGAAAAAAGGTCTTTTAAAAACTGCTAGCAAATAAAGGAGGGGAAAAATAGATAAAAACACCCCCAAAAACACTTGCAAGCAGAAGCAGTCAAAAGCACAACTCCTGGTTATTAACTCCCCACTTTAGTTCAAAATTCCACTTGAGATCACAAAATCCACATGCAAACCACCAACAGGGAGCAAGCTCTTTGGGGAGTTTGTATACCTACCTTTATACACCTGTGAACAATTAACCCCTCCCCTCAATTAGCAGGAAGAAAGAGAGAAAAAAAAAAAAATGCTGTTTAAAAAGTGACAGAAAAAAGGTCTTTTAAAAACTGCTAGCAAATAAAGGAGGGGAAAAATAGATAAAAACACCCCCAAAAACACCTGCAAGCAGAAGCAGTCAAAAGCACAACTCCTGGTTATTAACTCCCCACTTTAGTTCAAAATTCCACTTGAGATCACAAAATCCACATGCAAACCACCAACAGGGAGCAAGCTCTTTGGGGAGTTTGTATACCTACCTTTATACACCTGTGAACAATTAACCCCTCCCCTCAATTAGCAGGAAGAAAGAGAAAAAAAAAAAAATGCTGTTTAAAAAGTGACAGAAAAAAGGTCTTTTAAAAACTGCTAGCAAATAAAGGAGGGGAAAAATAGATAAAAACACCCCCAAAAACACTTGCAAGCAGAAGCAGTCAAAAGCACAACTCCTGGTTATTAACTCCCCACTTTAGTTCAAAATTCCACTTGAGATCACAAAATCCACATGCAAACCACCAACAGGGAGCAAGCTCTTTGGGGAGTTTGTATACCTACCTTTATACACCTGTGAACAATTAACCCCTCCCCTCAATTAGCAGGAAGAAAGAGAGAAAAAAAAAAAAATGCTGTTTAAAAAGTGACAGAAAAAAGGTCTTTTAAAAACTGCTAGCAAATAAAGGAGGGGAAAAATAGATAAAAACACCCCCAAAAACACTTGCAAGCAGAAGCAGTCAAAAGCACAACTCCTGGTTATTAACTCCCCACTTTAGTTCAAAATTCCACTTGAGATCACAAAATCCACATGCAAACCACCAACAGGGAGCAAGCTCTTTGGGGAGTTTGTATACCTACCTTTATACACCTGTGAACAATTAACCCCTCCCCTCAATTAGCAGGAAGAAAGAGAGAAAAAAAAAAAAATGCTGTTTAAAAAGTGACAGAAAAAAGGTCTTTTAAAAACTGCTAGCAAATAAAGGAGGGGAAAAATAGATAAAAACACCCCCAAAAACACTTGCAAGCAGAAGCAGTCAAAAGCACAACTCCTGGTTATTAACTCCCCACTTTAGTTCAAAATTCCACTTGAGATCACAAAATCCACATGCAAACCACCAACAGGGAGCAAGCTCTTTGGGGAGTTTGTATACCTACCTTTATACACCTGTGAACAATTAACCCCTCCCCTCAATTAGCAGGAAGAAAGAGAAAAAAAAAAAAATGCTGTTTAAAAAGTGACAGAAAAAAGGTCTTTTAAAAACTGCTAGCAAATAAAGGAGGGGAAAAATAGATAAAAACACCCCCAAAAACACCTGCAAGCAGAAGCAGTCAAAAGCACAACTCCTGGTTATTAACTCCCCACTTTAGTTCAAAATTCCACTTGAGATCACAAAATCCACATGCAAACCACCAACAGGGAGCAAGCTCTTTGGGGAGTTTGTATACCTACCTTTATACACCTGTGAACAATTAACCCCTCCCCTCAATTAGCAGGAAGAAAGAGAAAAAAAAAAAATGCTGTTTAAAAAGTGACAGAAAAAAGGTCTTTTAAAAACTGCTAGCAAATAAAGGAGGGGAAAAATAGATAAAAACACCCCCAAAAACACTTGCAAGCAGAAGCAGTCAAAAGCACAACTCCTGGTTATTAACTCCCCACTTTAGTTCAAAATTCCACTTGAGATCACAAAATCCACATGCAAACCACCAACAGGGAGCAAGCTCTTTGGGGAGTTTGTATACCTACCTTTATACACCTGTGAACAATTAACCCCTCCCCTCAATTAGCAGGAAGAAAGAGAGAAAAAAAAAAAATGCTGTTTAAAAAGTGACAGAAAAAAGGTCTTTTAAAAACTGCTAGCAAATAAAGGAGGGGAAAAATAGATAAAAACACCCCCAAAAACACTTGCAAGCAGAAGCAGTCAAAAGCACAACTCCTGGTTATTAACTCCC
Source organism: Lithobates pipiens (assembly GCF_037356315.1). NCBI lineage: Eukaryota > Metazoa > Chordata > Amphibia > Anura > Ranidae > Lithobates > Lithobates pipiens. The sequence goes on along the minus strand of NW_027507758.1, from coordinate 419,363,867 downwards.
CACTTTAGTTCAAAATTCCACTTGAGATCACAAAATCCACATGCAAACCACCAACAGGGAGCAAGCCTGTTGGCGTGTTTTCTGAAAACGTACAAAAGATGCACCATGCAGGACTTTTGGTGCCCTTTCAGAAAAAGTGGCAATTGGGGGACAATATAGAAAGTCAACTGGAAACATGTAACCTATTCTGCAGCCAAACTGCAGCACAGCAGTGTGAAAGGGGCCTGATTGTTTGCAGTTCTTATCTTTAAAGTGATTGTAAAGATAAGACATTTTTTTACCTTCTACATTCTATGCATTAAGATAAAAAAAACTTTCTGTGTGTAGTAGCCTTCACAGTACCTCCTAATTACTTACATGAGCCCCATCTCTGTCCAGCAATGTCCACGATTGTCTAAGCCATCTGGGACACTCCCCCTAATTGGCTGAGACACAGCAGCAGCGCCATTGGCTCCCGTGGCTGTCAATCAAAGTCAGTCAGACACTCAGGGGAGAGAGGAGGTGGGGCCGGGCTCTGTGTCTGAATGGACACACGGATCTGTGACTCGGCTCCAGTGCCCCCATAGGAAGCTGCTGACTAAGGGGGCACTCGATAGGATGGAGGTGCCAGGAGAAGCAAAGAGGGACCCGAGAAGAGGAGGCTTGGGGTGTTTTTTGCAAAACCAACTGCACAGAGGAGGTAAGTATAACATGTTTGTTATTAAAAAAAAAAAAAGACTTTACAATCACTTTAAGGTAAAAAATGTCTCAACATTTGTATCTCCCCCTCACCCCCACTATACTATACTTACCTGGGTCCTTGCCTGTCTGCAGCGGTGCTGGTTTCTCTCTCTAGCCTCACAGCACAAAAAGGCTCCTGCTGCTGTCAATCAAATTCTATGAGAAGGGAGCAGGGCCACACGGTGCTGTGTGAGTCTACGGAGGCCTACTGCCTGGCTTGGGATTGAGCCCACACTTGCTATGGCAGCACAGGCAGAAGTGTGGGAGCCAAGAGTGTCAGTGGGGCACCCCAGAAGAGGAGGTTCAGGGCCGCTCTGTTCAATACCATTGCACATAGCAGTTAAGTATATTTGTTATTTAAAAAATATAATTTATAACTGCTTTAATAAGCCAATATTACAGGTTACAGGTATGAATAAATGGAGTCTGGAAAGTATTCTGTGTAGTAATTAGCAAAAAATAACATTCAGAGGTCCTGTTTAGAAACATCTATAAGATTGTTTCATGAACTATTTTGGTAAGTTGTACCATTAATAACATAATTAATTAACATTACCAATCTGTGCTTTATTGTAGGTATGAACTTCCGGTTTGCCACCACCATGAGTTTGCAGTGGATTTAGCAGGTTTGAATGTTGTAGTCCTGGCTGATCCTGGGTGGGTACGTGAGGTGCACCACATCCAGGCATCGCAGAGGGGAGGGCGCTGAAGTTCCGGAGTGCTTCCCTCCCTCCTCCTCTCACACACACAGTGGCCTCGCTAGAGTGGTAAGTTTATTCCTTACTCCGCTACTTCAATTACACGCCCACTAAGATATGTGCCCATGTATACAATTTTTATTGTGACAGGGATCAGATAGACCCTAGACCATGCAGATGCTATTTTTCAATTGTGTATACCCAATCATGAATATTGGTGGACTCCTTAATCTTATCATGTGATTAATGTTTATGTTACTACCAAATATTACCATTTTAGAAATTGACACCATGGAAGTGCGCATTTCTTTGTATATGAAATTCAATGTATGTAAACATGTATCTATGTATTAATAAATATTTTACTATCCACCAGCCACTCTATTCATTTTGTTACCATGAACTTCATATAGAGTCCCACCCTTTTTGTTGCACCTTTTCTTTTTCTGTTGCATTTTTACTCCTTTTCCTCACAATAATAGGGAAGGGATGGAGGCACATGACCATACCCGGCCATGGCTTAATTTAAAGTTGCAAATTCCTCAATTCCCCCCCCCCCCCTTTCTTTATGATTATCAATTTAGTGATGGAAGCTCATTGTAGCACCTATGGTTTAACTTCTTCAACCATAAGTCCTGCGTTTGGTAAAAATAGTTCTATGCTAGCTTTCCCCAGACAATCTGCTTGCTCTCTTAAAGTGGTTCTGCACCTTTAAAAAAAATATTAAAAGCCAGCAGCTACAAATATTGCAGCTGCTGACTTTTAATAAATTGACACTTACCTGTCCCAGGGTCCAGCGATGGCGGCGGCAGATGACGAGCAATCACTCGTCTCTCTGCGGCCCCCGCCGCAATCCTCTGTTAGGGAATCGTGAAATGAACCATTGCGGCTTCACTGCCGGTTCCCTACTGCACGAGTCGTGCTGTGTGTCTCTGCTGGTCCCCGCTGTGTCCTGGGAACTGTGCGGGTCATCTGCGGCAGTTTGCGGCGGTCTTGTCCTGGAAGTGGGTGCAGATACCTGGATTATCCAGGTAACTGCACCCCCTCCCCCCTGAAAGGTGCCGATTGTGGCACCGGAGGGGGGGAGGGATCAGATGAGTGGAACTTCCACTTCAGGGTGGAGGACCGCTTTAACCATGTATTATCTTTAAGTCTATTATACTTTGGTGATCGAATTTTACATATTTACTAGTTATTATATTACTGTGCATTAGCAATATGGATGTTCAACTGTGGTGTTGTCGGGAATCACTTGTGAGCTACGATGCGTACTGCGGTCATTCCTCATTCCTCCCCCCGCTCGCCCCTTCGATGCTCAGGGGAGGACGCGCCATCACTGCGCATCAACTTCACTCCTGCACGCCTGACTCATGACGCTGTCTCACCGACACGTCTTTTTCCTTCCCATGAGCACCTGGCTGGGGATATGATGGCGCCAACATCTGAGTGAAGCACCGCCTAGGTGTCAGCGCCCCTCCCGCCATGCTCATGTATGTGACGTTGGGGGTTGGTCTGCAGCAACGTACATTTATAGGCATTTGCCCTGGTGGGTCTGGGTTGCTCTGAGCTCTCTTGAACATTGGTTTTCACATTTTTATGCTGGACTGGTTTCCCTCCCTTCAAGCACCAGGTATTTATCAGGCCATCACAAGCCACCCTCTCCCCTTAGCCCCCCCACTTTCCCCTCCCCTGGAACCGGGAGTCTTGGTGGCAACCTTTCACCATGGTCCTCCGTCCCCACATGGTTCTTCATTTCTGCACTAACCATGTTTCCCACCCAGTCCACCTTCACCTTTAATTATTATTTCACTCTCATAGCCTCAATGTTGTTTCACTTGATTGATTCACTCAAACACTGATGTTTCCCATGCTTACACCAGGAGTGCTCGGTGTGCCCAATTCCGCCTAGGGCGTTGTCTGTGATGGGTGCCACCGCTGAACATGCCACCTCAGCTCCCGAAACTGATGCCCACGGGTGGTTCACAGTCCCTGACATTGTGCCAGTAACTGCATATATACCTGTAAGTGATCTTATTTCAAATGGAAGGGGGTGTTTGCTATCTATCCTCCCCCTATATTGATACAAACTAGTTTACTTAGTTACTCTCCCATTGCAGGTACATGACATCTTGTAGCTTGACGCATTTTGTGGCTTTAAGCTGCTCTTCAGGAGTAGACATTGTACTTCAATTACACGCCCACTAAGATATGTGCCCATGTATATCCAATCATGAACATTGGTGGACTCCTTAATCTTATCATGTAATTAATGTTTATAAATATGTTACTACCAAATATTATCGTTTTAGAAATTGGTACCATGGAAGTGTGCATTTCTTTGTATATGAAATTCAATGTATGTAAACATAAGCAGAGACAAGCAGCGCCAACCTAAGTGCAGCAATATAGTACATGTTTTATTTGTTTCAGTAGAAATGCACTCACTCTTTGTAGTATAAAAACAGGCACATCATGTTTAGGAATATTCGGGAGTATTCAAATAGATGATCTGGTGGACGACAAAGACTCCAAAGGAGGTGATCCTCTTGCGCTATGCGGTCCTGTCCGGAGGCACCGGTGGTTCCCAGTGTCCCAGGCTCAGGTCGGCACAGCGTCACAGGGGTCGTCGGTAGAAATATAAATCATCAAAGATCTTATCTGCAGCCGTGCCATATTGGATGGAAGCCGTCCACCGAAAGAGCCCATTGTAACAGCAAACTGTGTGTTGTCCGTGAGGAAACCAAGTCCAATGATCCAGGAAGTGATCCTCCTCACTTACCGTTATGGAAATTGGCATCATGGAAGTGTGCATTTCTTTGTATATGAAATTCAATGTATGTAAACATGTATTTATGTATTATTAACCACCTCCCGCCCGCCCTATAGCCGAATGACGGCCGTAGAGCAGGCGGGTTCCTTCGAGCGGTCGTCCCTGGACATCCTTGTGTTTACTTCCGCAATGCGCGCCGCCGGGGGCGCGCATCGCGGAAGTTTTGTATTCGCCGTGTCTCCCGGAGACAGGCAAACATAGATCGCTGTGAACGGCCAATCAAAGTGCCAGTGCCACCTGCCAGCGCCAGTGCCACCTGCCAGCGCCAGTGCCACCCGTCAGCCCCAGTGCCGTCAGCCCCAGTGCCGCCAGTGCCGCCAGTGCCAGTGCCACCTGCCAGTGCCAGTGCCACCTGCCAGCACCAGTGCCACCTGCCAGCGCCGAGTGCCGCCAGTGCCAGTGCCGCCAGTGCCGCCAGTGCCACGTGCCAGTGCCACGTGCCAGTGCCACGTGCCAGTGCCACCTGCCAGTGCCAGTGCCATCTGCCAGCACCAGTGCCACCTGCCAGCGCCAGTGCCATCCGTCAGCCTCAGTGCCGTTAGCCTCAGTGCCGTTAGCCCCAGTGCCGTCAGCCCCAGTGCCGTCAGTGCCAGTGCCGCCAGTGCCACCAGCCAGTGCCAGTGCCACCTGCCAGTGCCACCTGCCAGCGCCAGTGCCACCTGCCAGTGCCATCTGCCAGCCGCAGTGCCATCTGCCAGCCCCATTTGCCAGAGCAATTAGCCAGAGCAAATAGCCAGCACCATCTGCCAGTGCCAGTGCCAGTGCCAGCCTCAGTGCCATCTGTCAGCGACATCTGCAGCGACATCTGTCAGCGACATCTGCGTGGGAGTGCGTGGGAGTCTATGCCCGGAAGTGGGTGTAAATACCTGTCTTTGACAGGTATCTGCACCCCCCTCCCCCCTGAAAGGTGCCAATTGTGACACCGGAGGGGGGGAGGGTTCCGATCAGCAGAAGTTCCACTTTAGGGTGGAACCCCGCTTTAATGTTGGCAAATGCTGCTTTGAGTTTGAAGGCTTCACTCTGGGAAAGAGCGACGGCCTATCACCATAGGATTGTATGTTTCATTTTTGTTGTTGATTACCCTTCTCCTTTTCTCCCTGGAGAAAATCAATTGGGTCCCCCTTACAGCATCCTTCCCAGCTACCAATATTTTACCCAGTTTACATTGAATACAGACTACAGAACAGAATACAGAATACTTTATTAATCCCAAAAGAAAATTGTGAAATTGTTAGGGATTGCCATCCCTACCTGTGATTTCTTGAGTATCTCAGGGATGAACCTACAAAAAATGTAAAACTATTATTTTTTAAATATATGTTGTAGTGGATGACATTTTGGACAAAGTGTCATTCATGTGTAAATTTAGTTTTTGCCTCAGAACAGTAAAGGGGTTCTTAGGGTTAATTATGTAGGTTAACTTTGACATCAGTTTGGCTGGGCTGTGTAAGCCCCTGTACACACGTTCGGGCATTCTGCCAACCAAATCCGTCGTATTTTGTCCGTCGGATTTTGCCTGTCGGATCTTGTCCGAAACTGTTGCATACTGTCACGTAGCTAGTAGTTGAGCCTGGAATGCAGGGAGCGGCCCCTCGTATCCCCTGGCTAATGAACCCCTGGAGATGGAGACAGGTATCCAAAAGTTCAGGGGGCACAAGTGCCTGGCGGATTAAGACCGGTCCGGATAAGCAGCAGGGCACCGACAGCGAGTAGGTAGAGCTGATGGTACTTGACTGTAGCAGGCAGGCACAAGTGGGTAGACTGGCAGGCAGGTGGACGTCAGGAAATACAGGAACCCCAACAGGTAAGCCGGAACAGCAGGGTCAGGTGCAGGCCGGGTCAGCAGGAATCGATCAGCAAGGTACAAGAGGATGAGGCAGAGACGTGGTCAGACAAGCAGAGGTCGTAGGCAGGCAGCAATGGATCAGGGTCAAGGAACAAGCCGGGTATCAGGAACCAAGGTAACAGGTACAAGTATAGGAAGCAAGGTCATGGACACGCTGTAGACTGGACAGCACGGATGGAAGGGAGCAAGTGCCTTAAGAAGACCTTAGGGCGCCAAAACGGTCGTGCGATGGGTCAGCGCGCCCCCGCAAGTAGACGTGCGCCCGTTCGTGACCCCACGTGCGTGCGCTCGTTCAAGTTGACGCGAGTGCGTTCGTTCGCGTTAGCGCGCGTCAAGGGGAAACGACGGGTTCTCCACTACAGGTTTCTACAGGTAAGTCTCCTGTGTACGGCCGAAACGCCAGAGTGATCGTGACATTGCCCCCCCCCAAGGGGCAGCCTCCGGATGCCCAACTGGGCCAACTTATTCGGGTGGGAATTCTTGAAGGCACGGATGAGTCTCTTGGCATGAATGTTAGCTTCTGGCTCCCAGGAGTTCTCCTCGGGTCCGTACCCCTTCCACTTGACTAAGAATTGGACCTGGTTCTTTCTCTTCCTACAGTCCAGAATGGCCTTGATTTCAAACTCAATCTCCCCATTGACCAACACGGGTTTCTGGGGGACTGGAGATCCTGTCAGCGAAGGGGTCCGCGACTGCGGGTTTGAGAAGCGATACATGGAACACTGGATGAATTCGGAAAGATTCAGGAAGTTTGAGTTCAAACGCCACGTCATTTAATTTCCTCTTGATCGGGAAGGGACCCACAAATTTTGGGCCCAACTTCTTGGAGGGACAGGACAGTCTAAGATTCAAGGTGGACAACCAGACCCGATCCCCAACCTTAAGATCCAGCTCCCCTCTTCTCCTTCTGTCGAAGACTTCCTTGTTATGCTCCTGTGACTTGGCCAGGGTTTCTTGTAAGAGCTTGTTATTTTCTTCAAAGAAGTTAAGTTTCTTCTGAACTGCTGGTACCGAGCACTCGGGAAGACTGCCAGACAAAAACAACGGATGGAACCCGAAGTTCGCATAAAAAGGGGACTGCTTGGTGGCCGAGTGGATTGTGTTATTGTAAGCGAACTCAGCCATCGGTAACAGAGAGACCCAGTCGTCTTGGGAGAAGGACGAAAAACAGCGAAGGTACTGTTCCAGTGTCTGATTCGTCCTCTCGGTCTGACCGTTGGTCTGCGGGTGGTAGGCTGAGGACATGCAAAGATCGATCTTCAGAGTTCCACAGAGCGCCCTCCAAAATCTTGAGGTGAACTGCACCCCCCTATCAGATGTGATGTTGGCGGGAATGCCATGAAGTCTCACAATTTCTTTAACAAAGGCGTTAGCTGTCTCTGCGGCTGAGGGGGTGCCCTTCATGGGCAAGAAGTGAGCCATCTTAGTGAGTCTGTCGACTACGACAAAGATTGTTGAATGGTTCTCCGAAGGGGGGAGTTCGACGATAAAATCCATGGAGATCATCCTCCATGGTCTATCAGGAACAGGTAGCGGTCTTAGTAGACCCCAGGCTCTTGACTTGTCGCCCTTACTCCGAATACAGGTGGCACAGGCCTGTACATACCTCTTGCAGTCGTCCTTCATCCGTGGCCACCAGAATGTACGCCTGAGTAATTCCAGGGTTTTGAATACCCCAAAGTGGCCAGCCAGAGGATGGTCATGACAGGAGGCCAGAACCAGGGTCCGAACTGCCTGGGGGACAAAGATCCTGTTCCCATGCCACAGAAGGTCATCGTTGGAGGACAACGGGGCACCGGGTGGAGGTGTAGCGCCTATGGAGGCCCGCTTGACCTGAGACACCACATCTCCCTGGAGTAGAAGAAAGTTCCCAGCAGAAAGGATGGTATCGGTAGGTGGCGAGTTTTCCGGCTGACTAAACATGCGGGATAAAGCGTCTGGCTTAGTATTCTTGGATCCGGGACGGTAAGTGATGTGGAATACAAATCTTGAGAAAAAGAGTGCCCACCTGGCCTGATGAGGCTTCAATCTCTTAGCTGTCTTTAAATACTCCAAGTTTTTGTGGTCGGTATAGACCAGGATTGGATGGATAGCCCCCTCCAGCAGGTAGCGCCACTCCTCGAGTGCAGACTTAATTGCTAATAGCTCACGATCACCGACATCGTAATTTCTTTCGGCCTCTGACAATTTGCGAGAGAAGAAGGCAACCGGATGGAGTAAGGACTTGGGTCCCTGCCTCTGGGAAAGTATAGCTCCGACTGCTATTTCTGAAGCGTCAACTTCGAGGGTATACGGTAGAGCGGGATCGGGGTGCTTCAGAACCGAGGCCGAGACAAACAAATCCTTCAGGGTCTTGAAGGCCTCTTGTGCTTCGGGGGTCCAATGGAACCTTTGGCCCTGCTTGGTCAGCCCGATAATGGGGGCGATAATGGAAGAGAATCCCTTTATGAACTTACGATAGAAGTTAGCGAAGCCCACAAATCGCTGAACTCCCTTCCTATCGGAGGGGGCAGGCCAGTCCTGGATTGCGGAGATCTTCTGGGGATCCATCTCTACCCCTCTAACCGAGATGACCAGGCCGAGGAACTGAATACTCTCCTGTTCGAAAACACATTTTTCGGGCTTGGCGTACAAACCGTGAAGGCGGAGACGGGTCAGAACCTTCTTAACATGTTCCCGGTGGATGGCTAGAGTGGAGGAAAAGATTAAGATGTCATCCAGGTAAATAATTACAAACAAATCAAGATAATCTCTAAAAATTTAATTGACAAAATGCTGGAACGTGGCTGGGGCATTACACAACCCGAATGGCATCACTAAGTATTCGTAGTGCCCGAAGCGGGTACGGAAGGCTGTTTTCCATTCATCACCCTTTCTGATACGGACGAGGTTGTAGGCACCCCGAAGATCCAGCTTTGTGAACAACTTAGCGGAACCCAGTCTTTGAAAAAGTTCAGGTACTAACGGCAGGGGGTAGCGATTTTTAATGGTGATCTTGTTTAGAGCCCGATAGTCCACACATGGGCGCAGGGAGTGGTCTTTCTTTTCCACGAAGAAAATCCCAGCGCCAGCTGGGGAGGTAGAGGGTCGGATAAATCCTTTTTCAAGGTTATCATCCAAGTAGGACTTCAGGGTACTCAGTTCAGACTCGGATAGAGGGAAGATTCTTCCGAAGGGGATTTCTGCCCCCGGGAGCAGTTCTATAGGGCAATCATATGGCCTATGGGGAGGAAGAGTCTCTGCCCCCTTCTTACGGAAGACATCTAGAAAAGCATGGTATTCCTTAGGTACAGCTTGTTGGGTTTCATCATCCGATTCCAGACAGAGAAGGGCCGAGGAGTCCCCGTTGGGAGTCGGGCAGCAATGCTGGAGACAGTAGTCCGAGGGGAATTCAATTATTCCGGTGGCCCAATCAATGCGTGGGTTGTGTGCCTTCAACCAAGGCATACCTAGGATGATGGGGAACAGAGGAGACTGGATGACGTCTAGGCAAAGGAGTTCTTGGTGAGTTCCGGCGATGATAGGGGGCTAGTCTCCTGGGTCACTGGTCCTGATCCCAAGGTAGACCCGTCAGCCAGGTATACCGAGAGCCCCTTCTCTCTCGGTCTAAGGGGAATCCTGTTCTTTCGGGCGAAGGACGAGTCTACAAAGCCACTGCATGCCCCGGAGTCAATAACTGCGTGGGTTGAAACAGTCCTTCCTGGAAGCTGTAAAAGAACAGGAACAGCCAGATGAGAGGTGTTATCAGACAACACAGGTGAGGGAACAGGTGGAACAAGGAGGCACTTACGCATCTTAGCTGGGCAAGAGCGAACAAAATGCCCTGGTTCCCCGCAGTACAGACAGAGATTGTTGACCCGGCGACGTTGGCATTCTTCTGGAGTCAAAGATGGGCGGAGTAGCCCCAGCTGCATGGGTTCCGGGGTGTCCAATGTGGATGCGACTGGAACAGGAGGAGTTGGGTGACTAGGCACCCGTGGTAGCATCCAGATCGGGCGAGTAGTTGTGGAAGAACGTTCTTGGTGGCGCTCCCTCAAACGCCTGTCAATTTGGACAGAGGTGTCTATCAGGGCTTCCAGAGTCTCAGGGACACCCACACGTGCCAACTCATCCTTCAGAGCCTCGGAGAGGCCCATGCGGAACTGATACCGCAGGGCCGCGTTGTTCCAGTCTGTGTCTGCGCTCCATCGTCGGAACTCTGAGACGTAGTCCTCCACAGGCCTGCGGCCTTGTTGCAGGGCATGTAAGGCTGCTTCTGCGGTTGCAGCGAGTTGGGGATCCTCATAGAGTCTGGACATTGCCTGGAAGAAGGTATTCATGGAGTCTAAGGATGGGTCCTTCCGTTCCAACAAACGGTGTGCCCAGGCCTGTGGTTCATCTGTTAGCAGAGAGATGACAAATCCCACCTTCGTCGCCTCAAGGGAGAAGGTCCTAGGTTGCAGGGCGAAATAGAGTTCGCAGGAGTTGCGGAAGGCCCTGAACTTGTTCCGGTCTCCCGCGAATCGTTCCGGAGTTGGGACCCTGGGTTCGGGTGGCAACATCACGACTGACGGTGGAGCATGGGCCCCTGGAGCAACTGGTGCAGAAGCGGATAGCGCCTGGACTTGTTCCTCCAGTCTACCGTAGCCTTCCTGTAAACTCTTAACTGCCTGAGTAAGGCCGGCCAGGTGGTGGCAGAGCTCATCCATGGGGGAGGCTCCCTGCGCAGGCTCGGACATGGCTGTCCAGTACTGTCACGTACCTAGTAGTTGAGCCTGGAATGCAGGGAGCGGCCCCTCGTATCCCCTGGCTAATGAACCCCTGGAGATGGAGACAGGTATTCAAAAGTTCAGGGGGCACAAGTGCCTGGCGGATTAAGACCGGTCCGGATAAGCAGCAGGGCACCGACAGCGAGTAGGTAGAGCTGATGGTACTTGACTGTAGCAGGCAGGAACAAGTGGGTAGACTGGCAGGCAGGTGGACGTCAGGAAATACAGGAACCCCAACAGGTAAGCCGGAACAGCAGGGTCAGGTGCAGGCCGGGTCAGCAGGAATCGATCAGCAAGGTACAAGAGGATGAGGCAGAGACGTGGTCAGACAAGCAGAGGTCGTAGGCAGGCAGCAACGGATCAGGGTCAAGGAACAAGCCGGGTTTCAGGAACCAAGGTAACAGGTACAGGTACAGGAAGCAAGGTCACGGACACGCTGTAGACTGGACAGCACGGATGGAAGGGAGCAAGTGCCTTAAGAAGACCTTAGGGCGCCAAAACGGTCGTGCGACGGGTCAGCGCGCCCCCGCGAGTAGACGTGCGCCCGTTCGTGACCCCACGTGCCTGCGTGCGCTCGTTCAAGTTGACGCGAGTGCGTTTGTTCGTGTTAGCGTGCGTCAAGGGGAAACGACGGGTTCTCCACGACAGGTTTCTACGGGTAAGTCTCCTGTGTACGGCCGAAACGCCAGAGTGATCGTGACACATACACACGGTCGGACTAAGTTGTTGAAAAATTTGATCATTCAGAACGTGATGAAGTAATTTCGATGGGACTAGTAGCCAATAGCTTTGATGTAGGAATTTGATCTGAGCATGCGTGGCACTTGGTCCGATCAAAATTCTCTACACATGATCGGAGTATGTCCGATCGAACCAGATGGTCGGAAAATATTTCCAACATGTTGGAAAATTGGGTCCGACGGATATTTTCCGACGGAATCAGTCCGATGCATACCACACACAGTCGGATTATCCGACAACATTCCGACGGATTCTCCGACCGTGTGTACAAGGGCTTAGAGTTCTGCCTGGTCATGTGTACGTTGAGGTGCACATGACAGGCCAGAACCAGGCCTGGTTGGACAAGTTTGGGTATCAGCTTCCTCGGAACCAATCAGTGGGTGTGCCGGGCCCCGCTAAGGAGTCTGGGGAGGGGTACTTAAGATGTTGAGGTCACGTGTTACGCGTGCTTTGTTCGTGAGGCCCTAGCGGTCTGTTCCTGTTTCCTGGACCGGGCTAGCCCCACAAGAGGTCCCGGTCAAGGAGCGTTTGATGCTCCGCAACATGCATCTGTTGGTTACCCCCAATAGACCCGCCTGGTCTGGGGTAGGGCTCCATCTGTTCCCAAGTCTCGTAACCGGCTGGTCCGAGGCGCAGTAACTGAGGGAGGATTCAAGGCGCCCGGGTGTGCTCTCGGCTTGGAGAGGCACCACAGCTTGTCAAAATGACCGGGGGAGGACTCTTTAGAGGAGGGCCAACAAGCTGGCATCCTGAGAAGTGCCTGGTTACTGAGTTGGGAAGGACACTGACGAATCCACACTTTTTCCAGTACTCTCAAGGAGACAGAGAACATTCCAGGTACTGAGGAAAAAGGTTCCTGTTCACTTTCAGTTACAGCTTGTTCAAGGTCAGAGATTTTACAAGTTCTGAATCAAAGTGCTGACTGCCATAATCTCTGGCTAGAGATTTGTTCAGCCTTAAAGCATCCAGCTGCGAGTTGCTACTCTCTGGGTAGTACTAGAGACTTTGTTATGTCTGCAGTTCAAGGTGAGTTCTTCACCCTTGCCCTCTGTTCCCATACAAGACTGTGTTGTTGGATGTTACCCCTGCAAAATAAAACCTTTCAAAAGGACTTTATTGGTGTCAGCATCCAAAGTTTTTGGGTAACAACCCTTGGAACCCCTAGACGTGGAAGAACAAGCCAAGCGGAAGTAACCGGTAAGCCCAAAAAGTTAAGGCCGCCCTGCAAAGGGTTATGGCCGCTACATATAATTAAAATGTAGCAAAACAAAATAATTTTGGGAGCCTGGGAATATGTAATTGTGGAGCCACCCAGGCCAGGAACTAAATGTGGGAGAAGTTTCAGTGAATAATTTCTTGAGTAATCACATCAAAAACTTTGTGATAGAGTTTCTGCAATGGTTCTTCACCCACCGGGTATGATTCAGGATACCCGAGTCCCTCCTTCTGCTGTCAGTCTTTCTTTATAAAGAATGATTTTTTTTTAATTTTTTTTTTTTACAAATCACGTTTATTGAGTAAATACAAGAAAATGACAATGGATAAACAAAAGATTACAATTAACAGATGTGGTGAAAATCGATACATTCAATATTTCATTGCCCATACAGAAGGTAAAAAGGACCCAGAGGTTCTTATCATATTAAACATTCAAATTCTATGAACAGCTTTATGTTAAGTGGGGGTTGTAAAGGAGAAGGGGGCACAAAGAGGTAACCAACAGGTGCTGTGCCTACATCATAATGAGCAAATGATCTACAACCGTTATGTAGGAGCAGGTGAGTACCTGCGCCTGTTTGAAAAAAGAAAAAAAAGAAAAAAGAACACGCCAGAATTAAAATAAATTTGACCTTTGCTAATTAGAGAATGGGACTTGTTTTCTGGAAGGAAAAGGAAGGGGATCAAATCGTGCGTAATCGCTCAATCACTAAATGTGTTTGTGCTAATGATCCAGTTAGAAAACGCCACCTGACCACTGGCCAATGTGGCCAAGGGGATGGGAGGTTTGGGGCTATATGTTTATAATGTGGCTTGTTTTGATGGACCGGGGAGGTGAGCCTAATGGTCTCTTGGAGAAAGATAGTGCGTGAGTCTTCGGGGTAGGCGTTTTTATGTGTGTATGTCCTTCGGGATGTGAAAGGGTCAGAAAAAGACTGTAAAATGGGAGAGAAGGGTCAGAAGAAGCTGTGTGGGAATAGAAACCGGCGAGAGTGTCTTCTGCTTATGGCAGGAAGGACTTACATTCTTCAGAAGATCTGAAGTGATTCCAGCATGCCCATATCTTCCAGTAGTTAGAAGGGGTATCTTTTGCCTGGTGAATCAGGTCCTCCATCTCTGCTATTCTATTTACACGTTTGATCCAGTCGGTTATTGTGGGGGGTGCGTTGGAATTCCAGAGAGTTGGAATGCACAATTTTGCCGCGTTAAGTAGATGTAAGGCTAGGGAGCGGTGGTATGATCTCATCGGGAGGGAGGAATGGTGTAAGAGCATTTGTGCCGGGGAGAAGTCTATTTGAGTGGTGGAAATTTTTACAATTAGGCGGTGGATTTCTTTCCAGAACGGTTGGATGAGGGGGCAGGACCACCATATATGTAACATGGTGCCTTCCTCCTCTAAACAGCGCCAGCATGTGGAAGGTATATTCGGGGAGATTCTGTGTAGTTTCGATGGTGTTTTATACCATTTAGAGAATATTTTGAACCCGTTTTCTTGAGCCGACACATTGATCGATCCCTTGTGAATGCATGTGTATATGTTTTCCCAATCTTTCTCTGATCGATTCAGTGCTAATTCTCTTTCCCAACTACGAGAAGCTATATTAGATTTAGGGTTATGGTCCTGAAAGAGGAGGGAATATATGTTTGAGATCGTGTGTCTTTGGGGTTCTGTTTTGGCACAAATGGTTTCAAAAGGTGTGAGTTGTCTGGAATAGTCTGGCCAATTTCTGGGGGTGGTTAGAAAGTGTCGGATCTGGAAGTACACCCATCTAGTTAAAGGTCGATCCACGTCTCGCGTAGGTAGGTTAATTAAGGGAGTAAGTGTCCCGCTTGGATCTCCATATGTGGCCATTGATCTGTGAGAAACCTCTCCGTTAGACCAGGTGGGAAATCAGGATTGTGTCGAAGCGAGGTCAGCGGGCTATGTAGAGAGGAGATGTGGTGTGAGATGCATGTCTTCCAGAAGGACTTTAGTGTGCAGTTGATTAGTGGGTGTTGCTTGCACATCCTTGAGGTGTGTTTAGGGTCAGTCCATGGTAGGTAACGCACTGGTATTGGGGAAAGCTCATTTTCAAGACAAGTCCAGGCCTTGGTGTGTGTGTGTGCACATTCCAGTCCACTATTCTGGCCATTTGACATGCCAGATGATATTTGTAAATGTCTGGGAGTCCAATACCTCCTCTAAGCTTGGGTAGGGTCAACCTATCGAAGCTGAGCCTGGGGTGGTTGGAGCCACAGAGAAAGTGATTACATAAGCTACGGTAGGATCTGAAGAAGGCATTGGGTATTTGGATTGGGACCGTTTGTAGTACATATAATATTCTCGGAAGGATGTTCATTTTAATTATTGATGCCCTTCCGAACCAGGAGAACATTCCGGATGACCATGTTTTAAGACCTTTTTGGATATTGGTTAGGAGGGGGAGATAGTTTTGGGTGTATAGTTCTATGAGGTTGGAGGTGAGTTCGATTCCTAAATACGTAATTGTATGTCGATTCCAACGGAACGGAAAGTTTGTTTGGCATTGGTCCAAAACATCTTTGTGCAAAGAGATGTTTAGCGCTTCAGACTTATTAAAGTTTATTTGTAAGTTTGAGAGTGTTTTGAAGGTGGCAAAGTCATTAAGCAAATTGGGAAGTGTTATGTGAGGCTCCGTCAAAAACAGCAGGATATCGTCTGCAAAGGCTGAAATCTTATAGGTCGTGTTAGCTATAGTCACTGTCTGAGTTGGATCTTAGTCACTGGAGGAGGGGTTCTAGGGTCAGTACAAAAAATGAGGGGGGATAGCGGGCATCCCTGACGGGTCCCGTTCGACATGGAGAAGGCGTCCGACAGTTGGCCGTTAACCCTAACGCGCGCCGTAGGGGAATCATATAAGGCCCTAATGAAGTGCATCATACGTTCTTGTATGCCAATTTTCTTGAGAACTGCAAACATGAAGTCCCAGGCCACCCTGTCGAACGCCTTCTCCACGTCGAACGAGAGAAAGAAGCCCTGTTGACCTGTGGTGGATAGCCAATTGTGAATGTTGATAGCTTTTATGGTGTTGTCTCTTGCCTCTCTTAGGTATGAAGCCTACCTGGTCCAGCGAAATCAGTTTGGGCATTAGAGGCAAGAGAGGGTTTGCTAAGATCTTAGCGTACAGTTTCAAGTCCACATTTAAAGGGGATATGGGCCGGTAATTAGAGACTTGTCTTTCGCCTTTGTTGGGTTTGGGAATTACCGCTATATGAGCAGTTAGCAGGTCTCGCGGTGGCGGATTGTCGGAGGATTGGAAGCAGAGAGGAAGTTGGGTTTTAGTGAGTCTATGAAAGTTTTGTAGTAGATTGTAGTGAATCCGTCCGGGCCCGGACTTTTCCCCCGGTTTCGATTGTTTGAGGACCGTGTCTAGTTCAACACTCGTGATGGGTAAATCAAGGTTACATGCTTCTGCTTTGGATATAGGGGACGGGCTGAATTTATCTAGGAATTCCTCAATAATTTGATGTCGTTGGGGATCGATCGTTCGTGAGTCTGTAGGGTATAGATTATAGAGGGTCGTATAGTATTGGACAAATTGGTTGGCGATTTGAGTGTTCGTCACTAGTTTGTGACCGTGTGCTTCTGTCAATGAGTGGATAGTTTTGGAAGCCTTCTGTTTATGAAGAGCCCTGGCCAGAAGTTTTCCGGACTTGTTACCAAATTCGTAGAATGTTTTGCGAGACAAAATGTAGTTTCTCTTGATTTGTTTATTTAACACCTCCAAGAGATCTTGTCGAGCTTGAATTAGTTCAGGGTAGGTGGCCTTTGCTTGTGAGCTTTTGTGCGCCCTTTCTAATCGCTGGATGCGCGCAGTGAGCCGCCTGATGTATGAGGTGTTTTCTTTGTGTCGTTTGGCCGAGATCGCAAGAAATTCACAGCGTATTGTACTCTTGTGGGCTTCCCATATTATCATGGGAGATACTTCAGGGGAAGTGTTTTCTTGAAAAGTATAATTTCAATTGTTCGTTGATGTTGTGTACCACTTCAGGGTCTGAGAGGAGAGAGGGGTCCAATCAGCAGATAGAGGATCTGGGGGCTTTGTGTGTTAGTTGCAGGGTCATGGAAATGGGATGGTGATCCGAGATGTACATTGGGTCAATGGAGGCGGCAGTGAGAATGGGGAGGTCTCTTTGAGATAAGAATAGGTAGTCCAGTCTGGAGTGCTTGTTATGAGGATTAGAGAAAAACGTGTAAGCTTTGGTATTTGGGTAGAGTGTGCGCCAGGTATCATGCAGGGTTAGGTCTTGTAAGGATTTTTTTATGGACCTCAATGCTTTGTGGGGTAGAGAGGAGGTACCAGTTGAGGAGTCTTGCAGCGGGTTGAGGGTTATATTGAAGTCCCCACCAAGGACTAAAAGCCCTTCCTGAAAGGTAGATAGCGACTGGAGTGTGGATTTAATGCCACTTGGCCTGTATTGGGGGCATAGATGTTTGCCAGTGTGATACGTTTATCTAGTAAGATACCTTTAACAAAGATAAATCTGGCATCTCTGTCTAGAAGGGTATCTACAATTTGAAATTCACAATGTTTTGATATTAGGATAGATACGCCTTTCGTTTTCGCGACGTGGTTAGTGGCGTGTAGGACTGTCTGGAATCTAGAATTGGCCACTTTGGGTATGGAGCTGGTTTTAAAGTGCGTCTCCTGGAGGAAAACTATGTCAGCTTTGTGTCTATGTAGGGATAGCATGACTTGTGATCTTTTTTCAGGTATGTTGAGACCCCTTGTGTTTAAGGAGACTATTTTGAGGGAGTTGGTGCTTTGGTGTGGAGAACGTTGTGGCATTTTGTCAATGTCGATTGGGCAGTGTGGGGAGAGCGGTCGGTCAGTCAGAGGTTTGAATAGGTTTTGGGGGGTAGCTTGGTACTAAAAGTAGGGCCGCGAGGGCCGGGAGGATAAGTCTCTGGTGTCTGGCTTCTGTCTGATGGGGAAAAGGTGGTACAGCTAGGGTTCTATCTAGCGCGATGGTTTAGCTGAAGAAGAGCGTTATGTACACTGAATGTCGCGATGAGATAGTCTTTTTGAGTATGGGTTACGTATGTGCCTTGGGAATATTACCGGAGAGTAGCAAGCGCCTGCTTGCTAATCCAGAGGTTTAAGGGTGAACTTAAGAGAGAAATCCGGAGTGGGATTCAGCGGTGTCTCGGTTGTAACAGGAGACGTCCGGAAGGAACGTTTGAGGGAACCACTGAGTGGGGGGTGTATCTGGCTTGGCAGAGAATTTAGTTGTGAACAATGCGGGGAAGCTGCATCCCTCCGCACGGAAAGGAAGGCGTGTCATTTAGCATGGTTATAATTGACAAGGCCTGGTGTGGGTATGGGTCGTTTGTATCATGGTGTGTAAAGGTTTGATCCTGTAGTGCTGTATTCGCTAAGCAGCTTGAGTGTGGGTCGTAATCTCGGGGGTTGCGAACCGATAGCATATAGACAAGGTTCAGCAAAATGGTGGACGCTAGTTACGGGACCCCGTCCTGGCACAGCGAGATTATGTAAGAAGGTGTATGCTCCAAATCTCTGAGCAACCCAGGGGAGGGGGGGGGGGGAACTATTGCAAAGTCTTCAGTATGATATTAACTGATAACAAAACTTCATGAACACATACAATACCTAACAATACTGAAACTGTCTAGATCAAACAAATCAACAGGAGAGCCTGGTAGCTAACTAGCTCCAAAACCATAACTTAATCTATGTAAGGCAGTAGGCTTAGTGTTTGATTCTATCCCCCTCTTTTTAGGCTGGAAGGAGTGTTGTGTGAGTAGCGTCATGAGGCACATCATGGTTATGCTACTAGAAAAAAAATAACAATAAAAGTAACAATTTTAAGACCTAGGCATGTGCGGCTGCTTCAGCGCCATGGGTCGGGCTAAGGTAAAGGTACACGTTAGCATAAGCTGTGGGCGTACCTTCCTTACTTGTACTTCCGAGGTGTTAGGGGACATATATGCCCCGGCAATACTAAAAGCAGTGTAATGGCGGTGTGATGGGTTTATTCGTGAAACAGAGCTGCTAGTATGTTCCCAGGTATACCAAGAAGGTAGTGAAACTCCCCTCTCGCAACCCTGGAAGTTCAGATTCTCAGTCCCTGTAAGACCAAGGGAAGTTGGTCTCAGGCCAGGCACACATCTCATCCTTCCACCTGGCGAGGTAAAGTACTAAGAGATGAGATATGTCCCTGCCCCGTGGGTAGCCCTCTTTGTGTTAAGGCGGTACACGAGCCAGAACCTTCTCCTTTATCCTCTCTTGTAGCACTGGTCTTATTGGGATACCCGGGAGGTTTTGCTATTACAGGGGGAAGCCTGGTGTAGGATAGTGATCTAGGTATGACTGTAGGAGGTGTATCTCCCAGACCCCATGCGTGCGGATGTGGTAGGTGATCCCCGTGAGATGATGGTGGGTGCTATCTAATATGGGAGCCACGTGGGTTTAATAAATTCAAGGTAGTGTGAACACTTCCCCATGGAGTTCTAAGTTTGCTCTACATGAATTGAGAGATGCTAGTCCTAGATTTATCACAATAAGAATATGCTCTTGAGTACCCAGAAATCAGGTGGACGGGGAGGACTCCCCATGATTGCGTTCAGGAAAGCACTTGGAGATGGGATCAGAGTGGTGGGAACGGTGGAGGTGGCCAGGTGAAATAGACTCCAGCGCATAAGGTGAGACGATGACCATCTCATACATCAATTGGGAAGATAAAGCTTATGCAATTGTAAGGGACAGTGAATGCTGGGTATTGCGAGGGTGGAGGAGCCTCAAATAAAGGGATTCCTCCCCCGTCCACTAACTCCCATGGGTGTAAATCAGCAACTAAGTTCAATTAATCCTTTAAAAAGGGCTCTTAACAGTTTCTAAGCACTCATACAGCTAGGCTTACATGTGGAAGTAGAGGCTAACCCCCATCACAACGCTGCCAAACGTTACTGCATGCTAATCTGTTTAGATGGCTGTCATCACAGGTATGGTGGACAGTCTTGATTAGAGGGTGCACATGTCTCCATATCGCTGGAATGTTTCTATACTCAGTCGGACGGTAAAGGCGAATCTCGCTGATGACGTGACCTTCCGGCTGCTCCGTTCGGGTGTATGGTGGAATAGTCATTAGCCACGTTGGCTGGTGCCATGTCTGGATTTGTGCGCTGCTAGGATATTCCATCATAGGGAGCGTTAAGTGAGTCTGTTGGGCTGCCTAGCCGGGGCAACAGTGCTGAACTTGTTGATGAGCCTCAAGGATGAGCCTGTGACAAGTCTTTAATACCAGGTAGGAGGAGGGGGAAGGACATTCCAGTGAGTATGAAAGGGGAGCTCTTTAAGAATGTTGTCCCCAGCGGGCACTTGGGGCTCTAATTATTGATCTCTTCGTGCCCTCCTTGTGTGTGGAGCCTTGGAGGGACTAGATCCATGTTCCTGGGCGCTCGGTGCACGGTTTGCCCTGGGATTTGAGGGTGAGCGTCGTCTTCTGGAACATTGAGATTGAAATTCCATGGGCTCACTGTGAGGTTGATGATTTCTTGTCAGCGGCGGGCGGAATTCCGCATACCAATCAGGTACTTCAGTATGCGGGAGCTCTAGTGTGTCACAAAAGTGATGTAAGTCTTCTGGGACTCTGAGTAGTGCTGTTCTGCCTCGAGCTGTGGCGGATAGGGCGAATGGAAATCTCCATCTGTAAGGAATCCCCTTCGCCCTAAGGATGTCCAGGAAGGGGAGCAACTCCCTCCGACGTTGGAGAGTGATAGTGGACAGGTCTTGAAAGACTTGGATGGCAACTCCGTTATGTGTTAATGGGGCAGAGGCACGAGCTTTCCGTAAAATTTCTTCTTTGAGTTGGTAGTCAATTATGCAACAGACTACATCCCGAGGGGGATCAGATTCTTTGTCTCTAGGTCATAGGGCACGGTGTATGCGCTCCATACCTATCTGAGTGGATTGAGGCCTTTCTAGCAGGTGATTGAATAGGTCGGAGACTTCCGCATGGAGGTGCTCAGCATCGATCGATTCTGGGATTCCTCTCAGGCGAAGATTATGCCTTCTGCCGCGATTGTCGAGATCCTCTAGGTGGCGATTCTGTTTGCGGAGTTGGAGTGTATGGGTGTCCATAGTCTGACAGGCTCTGCGCAAAATGGAGGAGTGTGTTGCTGTCGTTTTTTCCACATCTTGTACTCTCCCTGCAATGGTTTGGATATCAATCCTGAGCTCTGATATGGCCGATGAGAGGGCTGCTGTTAGAGTCTCCTTGATGTCAGTCACCACTGACTGGAGATCCTGCAGGCTGAGCTGTGATTGCGGGGTCAATACTATGTCATCCCCTGAGGGGAGCCACTGGCTCGTACCTAATTGCCACTGTATGGAATGCGGCGGGCCTCGTGAGGACGCCATGTTTCCTGTGTGGGCTCGGAACATCTCCGGGATGTTCTGACTGAGCCGGCCGGCCTCGTCCCTCATGGAGCGGGAGCCGGATGTGGAGGAGTTGCGGGATGATGTCCCCATACTATCCGCTCGCTGTAGATGATAAGGGGCCTCGGTGTAATCAGTTCTTCCTCTCCGGCAGCGGGAGTTGAGAGACTAAGCTGCCATCTTCAGCCGAGGTCAGGCCACGCCCCCTTCTTTATAAAGAATGTTGTGTCCAACAACTGACCATTTACAGTTGTTGACAACAGAACAGCCTAGCGACAGTATTTCCTCTTGACAGATATCAGGTCATATTCCAGTTGGAAAAATTGCTATATTATTTTTCTAAAATTGTATATGTTTACAGTTTAGTAAGTTTATGTTGCTTATATGGTTTGCTGCGGCCACCATTTTCCTCTTTTTACCTGATTGTGGTAATATGCAGCAAAGCCTGGTAAATGTCATCATGTTTCCCAGTTCCATTACAACTCTGCAACTACAATTCCCAGTATTCCTGTATCTCTGCTCGATGAATTACCTGTCAAATAAATGTATCTTTTTGTAATATTGCTGCTTAGCTGTCAAGAGATAATTCAGTGACAATGAAAATGCTTTAATTCCATGAAACTGTATGGAAGCTGATTTTCAAAGCATGCAGAGGCATAATGTTAAAGTAGGAAGGGGAGAGGATTGGGATATTTCTGAATTACACCAGGCAAGCTTTTTGGAAATGTTTCGCTGCTTCTATCTCTCTCTTTCTGCTACTGTACTACATTAGCGGCAACTGTTTAGCTATATATAACTTACTTATTCAACAACTTTTTACCGCATGCTTCACAAAACAGCTTTCACACCATGCCGCAGACTTCCCCTAAGCCCTTGTACACATGGTCGGACATTCTGCCAACCAAATCCGTTGGATTTTGTCCGACGGATTTTGTCCGACGGACTGTGTCCGAAATTGTTGCATACACATGGTCGGACCAAGTTTTCGGAAAATCCGATCGTTCAGAACGTGATGATGTTATTTCATTACGACGGGACTACGTTCACGCTTGTAGCCAATAGCTTTGGTGTAGGAATTTGATCTGAGCATGCGTGGCACTTTGTCCGATCAAAATTCTCTACACATGATCGGAGTATGTCCGATCGGACCAGTTTGTCGGAAAATATTTCCAACAAGTTGGAAAATTGGGTCCGACGGATATTCAGACGGAAACAGTCCGATGCATACCACACACAGTCGGATTAGCCGACAAAACGGTCCGATAGGACACATTCCGTCGGAATCTCCGACCGTGTGTACAAAGGCTTAAACAAATATGTTGTTACTGTAGAGGTGTAGCTTTCTTTTGACAGGTAAGTAGTAATGCAAAAAAAATAAAAAATTACCTGCTTTCACTGGCTTCTATTTGGCATGTACTTCAATGGGTAGAGATATACTGTAGGTAGTGCTTTGTAGAAACCTGCAACACTTTAGCTGCGTAGGCATGCATATAAGTTGTAGTTTACAGTAGGTCATGATCAGTTAGCAGATAGTAGCTGGTTGTTTTTTCTGTTAAAGTGTAAGTTGCCTACTTGGCAGAATTAAAAGGTAAGATATTACAATAAAATGATAGCATTTTAAAAACAAAGTCACTGACACAGATTACATTAGCACGCTCAACAACACATGGTAATTTAGTTTGTGACCAGAGATATACTTACAATTTTAAAAATGTAAACATTTTAAAAAGCAAAATAATAAAAAGTAAAAAAAAAAAGAAAACTTTAAAAATTGTAAAAAATAAAACACAATACCACACAGGCCAGGAAGTATCCTGCTAAATATGGGAGCACTTTGTTTGCCATTTATGATCCCCTTGCTGTACCATGTCCATGAGCGCTGCTGTTATTCTTCTAATTACCTGGTGTGTTATCCCACAGTGCCTGTAAGACCAGGCACTGTGGAGGAGAAGGAAGAGAAGGTTGAGAAGTACAGTAAGAAGTGGAGGCGGAGGGGAAGGAGAAAGACAAGGGGAATGAGGAAAGGAGGTGGAGGAAGATGAGGAGGGGAAAAAAGTGGTGATGGTGGAGGTGGAAAAAAAATCACATCAGCAATGCTCCACCTATCTCCACATGCAGCACTTCTACCTCTCTGTCAAAAACCATGAAACAGACTGAGACGGAAGTACAATCAAATCACACTTGTTTATTAATAAAAATAAAAGGTAAATTGGAAAAAGCATAGTCAAGCAAAGCCAGAGTCCAGTAGCCAGATCGGGTAGTCAGCCAGTCCAAAGTTCATTAACCAGATCGGGTAATCAGCCAGGCCAGAAGTCAGGGATCCAAGAAGAGCAACTGCAAGCAGGATACGAAGCCAGGAGGGATGTCAGCAAGCCAGTCTTAAAACAAACAGCAGGAGATGGTTCCTTGTGATGTGACCAACGCAGAGGCAAATGAAAAAGTGAGCTGGAAGGCTTTAAATAGGCAGGACAGACAAGCATCATCGGGAACAGCTGATAACTGTAGAAAGAGAAGAGAGCTGGCAATTAGCCGACAGCTGAGTGGCCAGCCCAGAGGAGGGAGGGCTAAGCCAGCCCTGACACTCTCCTAGCCTTTGGTGGTATAATTATTCACTTCATTCTTGCGACTGCCTGCTGATCCCACAGTGTTGTGGAAGGGAGGGCAGCCTACGATTGTAGGATGTTAGGATGTCCCCTGCAGTAGTACCTTCAGTTCTCTAACTAAAATTAAATAAATAAATACAATAAAAATACAACTGGTTGTTGAGTGCCTGGGAGGTGAAAAATTATGCTTGCAAAAAAAGTAATTGAAAATGTTCCTGGGATCTGCTATGTACAGAAAATAACATATACATACATAGGAAAATTAGATTTCCATTAGATTATATGGGAGATGCTGCAACACCAAGAGCTTGGACAACATGGTACTCGTTGGTTTTAGCGTAACTGTTTTTTGCACTCCAAATGGCAGCTGGCATTACTTTTTTTTCTCCTTTAGAAAACTTCTGCTTCCCCCTACCTGATATCCAACCTCAGTCTGATGCATTATGTTTGTACTGGCCAAAGGAACAAAAGGAGAAAAAAATGTGACTCCATGTGCAAAAAAGCAGAAATGAAGCAGCCGAACAATTCCTTCTTCTCAAGGCATAGGCAGTCGGAAAGGAGCTGGCATGATATAGATAGATAGATAGATAGATAGACAGAGAGAGAGAGAAAATGGACAGAGGAAGGAAGTGTTCTCTTAATGGCCCTCTTGCTGATAATACTTTGCACGTTGGATGCATGTACCCTACATTCTTTCTTCTGAAATACCCACTATCATTCTTGGTGACTTCAACATACCTGTCAATGTTAACAGCCTAGCTACAGCTCAACCTCTCAACATAGCCTCATCTTTTGACCTAACCCAATGGACTCACTCCAGTGGTAATACCCTCAGATAGATAGATAGATAGATAGATAGATAGATAGATAGATAGATAGATAGATAGATAGATAGATAGATAGATAGAAGGGCAGCTGGATAGGATGTTCTTTGCCCTGACCTTCTCAAGAACCTCAGCCCCTCTGACACACCAGCTTGAGTGTACAAATATAAAATATCACAGGAAAATACTGAAAGTAATACAAAGTACCCAGTATCAAAGAAAATAGGCAACAAACCAAATAGTCACGCCAAACTTACTGTAATATCTTGTCACCCATAGGCAAATGAAAAACAATCTGATTAACAATGGTAATAACACAATGTAGCATACAAAATTATTAAAAGTAAGTACTAGGATAACATTTTGTGTCTAGATCAGCACCAAGGCCACCAAGTGCAGCAGTGAGCAGTAATAAAGTTTAAAGTGATACTAAAGTCCCATTTGTTTTTCTTTAAAAATAAAAACATGTTAAACTTACCTGCTCTGTGATTTTGCACACAGCTGCCCAGATCCTTCTCTTCTCTGGTGCCTTGCTGACTCTCTTGGCACCTCCCTCCTGTCGAGTACCCCCACGGCAAGCAGCTTGCTATAGGGGCACCCAAGCTGCAGCTCTGTGTGTCCAGACAAGGAACCACTATTTGGCCCTGCTCTCTCTCTCTCCTGATTGGGTAACTGACTTTGATTGACAGCAGCAGGAAGCCGACAGCCGAGGCACTTGTGGATATTGCTGGATCGAAATGGGGCTCAAGTAAGTATCATTGGGGCTGAGGGGGGTTACTGCATACAGAAAGTTTTTTATCTTAAGGCATAGCATGCCTTAAGATAAAAAAAAAACCCTCTGCCTTTAGAATCACTTTAATCTACTGATTGCTGGAACTATACACATGTATGACCATGATGCTAGTCCTAGACTGATTGGGCATACACTGTCTAAATAAAACAGAGGATGGTAGCAGAGGGGGCAGGGGAACAAATGGGGCAGAATAATTATTATAGGAGATGCAGACTTTTGACATGTTCTTCTACCGGCCATTATTGGGGCCCTTTAACTACTTAAGCCCCAGACCAATTTGCAGCCAAAGGACCAGGCCCATTTTGCGATTCGGCACTGCATCGCTTTACCTGACAATTGCGTGGTCGTGCGATGTGGCTCCCAAACAAAATTGGCGTTCTTTTTTTCCCTACAAATAGAGATTTATTTTGGTGGTATTTGATCACCTCTGCGGGGGGTTTTTTGCGCTATAAACAAAAATAGAGCGACAATTTTGAAAAAGATTCAATATTTTTTACTTTTTGCTATAATAAATATCCCCCAAAAATATATTAAAAACGTTTTTTTCCTCAGTTTAAGCCGATACGTATTCTTGGTAAAAAAATTCGAAATTAGCGATTATTGATTGGTTTGCGCAAAAGTTATAGTGTTTACAAAATTGGGGATAGTTTTATAGCATTTTTATTAATATTTTTTTTTTACTAGTAATGGTGGCGATTTATTGTGACTGCGACATTATGGCTGACACATCGGACATTTTTGATACATTTTTGGGACCATTGTCATTTATACAGCAATCAGTGCTATTTAAATGCGCTCATTCCTGTGTAAATGACACTGGCAGTGAAGGAGTTAACCACTAGGGGGCAGTGTAGGGGTTATGTGGGACGTTATGTGTTTTCTTTATTGTAGGGGGGTGTGGCCTGGCATGTGACATCACTGATCGTCTTTCCCTATAAAAGGGAACAGACGATCGGTGACAGCCACACTAGGAAGCACGGGGAGAGGTTTGTTTACACAGACCCCTCCTCATTCTTGAGCTCTGTGACCCGATTGCGGGACACCAGCGGCGATCGGGTCCGCTGGTCCCGCCGCCACGGTCACGAGCCTAGGACTGGGTCAGGAGCGCCCCGCCGGCGGCGCGCTCCCGACCCATGGCTGGGCACTTAAAGAGCCCCGTACAGGTACGTTATTGTGCCCAGCTGTCCCATTCTGCCGACGTTAAGAGCGTCTTTGCGCTTAATGACAGTCCCAGTTAATCTGCACATAATACAGGTACAGCATAGGTACAGTATAGTCTTGGCACAGGTGGAAGATAGATGTAGTTCAGAGGTCCAGTATAATGCGATATAGGGTTGGTATAGGTGCAGGCTAGATTTGGAATAAGTGGGATATAGAGGGCAGTATGGGTGCTGTATGGATTAGGTACACTTGGCGTACTGCTCTCATTGGCTCTGTCCCTGCTAAGAGTATAAGCAATGAGAGAATAACCCTCTCACCATTCCTGAGATGCAGTGGTTTCTTGCTGTGGGCCCAGGACCTGCATAGCAGGTGTCACTGAGTAGATTTAAGGGTGATCAGAGAACATCTGTTTTCTTATCTCCCCAAACTAGTAAGAACCCGGATGGGAGACATCAGGGGTCTACCAGTCCCCTATGTGATATCAATAAAAGTGTAAACATTTTTAAGTACACCCAAGCACTTAAAAAAAACATCAAGGGGCATGGCCTGGCCGCACACGGGAATGGCCACTTGAATACAGAGCTACACCCATCCACAGAGCAATTTCCCAGCGACCAGCTCAAGCAACCAGCCCTTTATCCTCCACGGAGGGGCGACCCTATCTCTGACATTGAGGACTCTGGGGACCAGCAGCAGCAGACAATCTCCTCACCAGCAGATAGAGGTAAGAGATATGCTATCTCTCCAGCACACTCTCCCACAAAGCCTCCCCCTGCGAAAAGGCAGCATGGCGCTGATACCTGCAGTGCCACAGCAGCTGATGTATCCACTGCCTCACTGGCTGCATACACTACCACAGATAACCCTGCCTCAGAACACACACTAAAAGCAATGCTGCTCTCCCTGCAAGCTGACATGCAAAGAGAGTACAGGTCATCAATTAACCATTTACTTGACAGAATGGATGATCTGGAAGATCGTGTTGAGCATATTGAGCAGCATCTCTCTGCAGCTACTATCGCTCATAACACCACTGTAGACATACAGGATGAACACTCGGAGGCTTTACAACAACTGCGCCTTAAAATCGCTGACCGGAATAATACCAAAATTAGGGGAGTGCCAGAAGCCATAACACCTCCTGAAATAACCCCATACCTTCACCAACTGTTCCGCAAAATCATACCGACACTGACACCACAAGACCTCCCCATAGACAGAGCCAATAGGATTCACAAGCCACAGCACTTGTCTGAATCTCTACCCAGCGATATCCTGGCTAGAATCCACTTTTTTCAGTCCAAAGAACAAATCATGAGAGCTGCCAGATCTCTACGCAACCTCCCTGAACCGTTCTCCAAAATACAACTTTATAATGACATCTCAGCAGCCACCTCGCAGGCACGCAAAGCCTTTGCACCAGTGACATCGATCCTCATAGAGCAAAAAATCACATACAAGTGGGGATTCCCTATTAAACTTATTGTCTATTATCAACACCAACAAGTCACAATTCTGACACCTAAGGACGGGATTAAATAGCTACATAACTGGGGTATTGTCCCTAATCTGCCTCCAGTGACCCCCTTAAACAAGAGGTCCTCCAGGTTCTCTATTACATGGATGGCAAGGGATAAAACCTAATTGTCTCAATGCATGGGAACAAACTTTTAGGTCATCCCTAAACTCAGCTGGATCTCATTCACCTTAAAATTGTGGATGAGTACCTCCCCCACTGGTTGACTCATCACGCCATATTGCTATAGTGTGCAAAGCACACAGCATTTTCTCAGGTTATTACAATACTTTTCAGGTTACTATAATTGTTCGCAACTTTATGTTTGTAACAAATCTACTCAGCTAAGTGTATAGACCCTCTATATCAGCTTTGATTACTGTATAGAAGTCAAATATTTTACGTTCTGTTCACTGCAGAAAATAGTAAACGAATTATAAGCTTTAGAACGTTTGGTTAAATACTGCTTATCTCACTACAGGATAGAACAATCTCGGTACCACCTTGACACCTGCTATCCATCTCTCATGTCACTCAAAATCCCCTCCCTTAAAGGGATTGTAAAGTAAAATTTTTTATTTTTTTAAAATAACAAACATGTTATACTTACCTCCACTGTGCAGCTCGTTTTGCACAGAGTGGCCCTGAACCTGCTCTTCTGGGGTCCCTCGGCGGCTGTCACTGCTTCCTCCCGCAGGTACTTCTCACGTTCATGCGAGCTCCCTCGCATGGTGAGAAGCACCTGTGGGCGCGCTCCCGTGATACAGCCGGCGGCTATAGACGCTCGCTGTATCACACGGCCCCGCCCCCTGGCGTGCTGCGTCATTGGATGTGATTGACAGCAGTGCAAGCCAATGGCTGCGCTGCTTTCAATCCATCCACTCCAGCCAATCAGCGGCCAGGCTGTGCGGCGAAGAGGACGGCAGAGGCGAGCGCGGGATTTTCGAGGGGTCAGATAAGTAAAACTGGGGGACTGGGGGCGCCGACAGTGTGAGATGTTTTTTCACCTTAATGCATAGATTGCATTAAGGTGAAAAAACATTTACCTTTACAACCCTTTTAACGTCAAGGGTTTAAATAGCCCATTCAAATGATCCCTGCTATGGAGGGAAGCAATCTCTCAATTCTCCCATATACTATGTGTTCAAGAAACACATCTTTCCTCAATTAACCCACCACATTGCACCCACAAATCTTACCCACATATTTTTCACTCCCAAACTAATAAAAAAGTAAGAGGAGTAATGATAGCGGTACGTTCTACTGTATTGCTTTCAGTCTCTAACATAGAACATGATCCCGCAGGCAGATACCTACTACTATCGGCACACTTCAATAACAGACCTTCTTTACGCCCCAAACACTCACCAAAAATCCTTTTATAAAACCATTATAAACAAAATACAACATTACCTGAGAGACCAAATTATTCTTTGTGGCGACTTTAATGATGTACTCGATCACTCACTAGATACCGCCACACTGAAGAGGAGACTATTCACTGCCGTCTCCACTATGACACTCCTAGAAGAGATCTACGGCCCTGGAGGTGTCAACGTAGTACTGAGAAAGATTTTACCTTTTACTCCAATGCTCAAAGAACCTATTCCAGGATCGACGTGTTCCTGACATCCAAAGTACTATTACAATCTATTACCAATTCCTTCATCTGAGAAATATCATGGTCTGACCGGGCCCCTATATCAATCACTCTCAACCTAACATCCACCACCACATTGCACAAATTATGGCGACTGAACGCCTCCCTAATCAGTACCAAGGACAATAGGGAACAGGTTGGATCCGTGATAGATGACTATTTTACTATAAATGAACATTCAGTATCCAATGCTACCACGCTTTGGAATGCCCACAAATCTGTCGTAAGGGTGACCCTACTAAAAATGGGAGCCCAGGAGAAGAAAAAATGTAATGCAACCCTTAACACCTTCCTAGACAACATAAGAACCCTAGAAAGATGCAACATGCAAACACCCTCAGAGGCCACCCATGAAGAACTCCTCAAGCTCAGGTCTGATCTGAGCTCTTATCTTCAGAACGGGCATGGGTTTTATATACGGAAACTAAGACTTACCTGGTATTCCCAGGGAAACAAGACAGGGAAAATTCTATCGCAACAATACAAACTTAAGGCAGCACAATCCTTCATCCCCTACCTCGAAGACTCTAATGTTCATAGACTAACTAACCCCAAAGACATAGCCAACTGTTTTAGCTCATTCTACTCCAAATTGTACAACCTAAAAGACCCCCCCCCCCCCCCCGAGACACAACCTACTGACACAAATATCCAAAAGTTCCTTTCTAATTTGAGCCTCCCCTCCTTAACCCCCACACAAGCTGCAGAACTAGCCCAACCTTTCTCGACTCAGGAAATCCAAAACAGGGACCGGATGGCTTTGGGAATGAGTATTACAAAACATACTGTGAACAATTGATCGCACACCTTTGCAACTCATTAAACAGGTTCCTTACTACTGGATAAATCCCAACCGAATCCTTAGAAGCTACTATCTCCACCATTCATAAACCAGGAAAGTCCCCCACGACCCAGCTAATTATCGCCCCATTTCTCTCCTTAATACCGAACTAAAAATCTATGCCAAACTATTAGCCACGCTATTATCACAACACATGATTCACCTCGTACACCCAGATCAGGTGGGATTCATTCCCCAACGTCAGGCCTCAGATGGCATCCGCCGATTTGTGGCTCTCATCCACTGGGCTGAACATCACCAGATGCCTTACCCGCTGATCTCCCTTGACGCAGAGAAGGCGTTTGATAGAGTCCACTGGGGCTATCTGGAGGGTGTACTAATGAAATTCGGCATAGAAGGTGAGTTCCTGCAAGCCATCTTAGGCCTATACTCCTCCCCCAGCACTAAGGTATGGACTTCAGGCATCCTCTCTAACTCATTTTCAATCACCAATGGCACCCGACAGGGGTGTCCACTCTCGCCCCTGATCTTTGCCTTGGTGATGGAGCCCCTAGCGCAGACCATCCACACAAATCCCCTCATCTCAGGGATCCTGGTAGGAGACACCCATCACAAAATGGGCCTCTATGCAGAAGATGTCATTATTGCACTCACTGACCCTCTAAATTCGCTCCCCACCCTATCACAAATATTGGATAACTTTAGTGAAATTTCAATGTATAAATTAAACTATTCCAAATCATCCATGATTAGTATTTCAATATCACCCACACTCAAATCAGAGATTTCAAAGGTTTCCCCTTTCTCATGGGCTCCCGGCTCCTCAATGACATACCTGGGCATTCAAATAGTATCCCCTTCCTCCATGCTCCTTCGTACTAACTTATCCTCCCTTCATCAGAAAATGATAACTATAACCTCGGCTATATCATCCATCAAAGCATCATGGGCTGGAAGGATAGCCCTGACCAAAATGTTTCTTCTCCCACATGTCCTTTACTACTTCAGGACACTACCATAAGTAGAACTATCCAAAATTTAACACACTCTCAACTTCTTTATTGGGCATCTCGCAAGCCACGTTTGAAAACATCAACACTGTGCACCCCTACCTCCTATGCGGGGATGGGTGCACCCAATATCAAATGGTACTACAAAGCAGTTGTCTTGGACCAAGTAAAGCAATGGTGGTCTCCACACCCCAACACAATGTGGCACCAAATAGAGTCAACTGCTATGCCAAGCACCCCACAACTAATATTATCAGCAACCTGGATGAACTACCATGTCCCATGCTCATACATCCCCACAGTGAATGCCTGTATGGCACAATAGAAAGCCCTAATGCCGCGTACACACGATCGGAATTCTCGTCAGAAAATGCTCTGATGGTTTTCCTGATGGAATTCTGTCGGAATTTGGCTCAAGCTGCCTTGCCTACACACGCTGACATCAAATTCCGACATATACTCTCAAAGCTACCTACCTTTACACAAATGACCTCCAGGGGCCTGCTCACCTACTATACTCACCCCACTAACAAAGTCAAGGACATTTCTTACATCTTCGCTCTCCTCTCTCGATCAGCAACCATGCATAAGCCAACAAACATAATCTATTGGGAGTCAAAATTTAAATCTTCATTTCCTATAGAAGAGTGGCACCGAGCTCTTCGCCTCCCATCCATCCTCTCCAAAAATGTATCCCATTGGGAAACCCTTATGAAGATCTACCACAAATGGTACTACACACCTGCTAGACTGGCATCCATCTTCCCATCTCAATCCCCAAAATGTTGGAGAATCTGTGATGAAATAGGGGACATATTCCACATATGGTGGGACTGTCCAATTATAGTCCCATTCTGGAAACAAGTTTCTGCACTAATTATTAGCACGACTAACATTTCCCAGCAATTGACTCCACGGATGGCTCTCTTCGGTCTGGATCCCCAACCTTGGCCTACAGCTAGCATCCCACTTGTACATCATATTTTAATTGCAGCACGCGTAGTCCAAGCACGCGCCTGGAAAAACCCACTTCCTCCAACCATCACTTCTCTTATTAACACACTCAATGAGCACTGTCATATGGAATACCTCTTTTCCAAAACGAATTTGACAGGGCACAGGTTCCACAAACATTGGTCACCTTGGCTAGCGCACCCTAGCAGTATAAAACTCATCTGAGTGATACACCAATTTTCATGGACCTGCTTCACACACAAAGAACTAGCCCATACCACAATCTAGACCAAACAGAGACCAAAAAGAGCCAGAAGTGAAAACTGCCCTGTAGTTCTCTATATAATTACACCTCCCAAGGTTTTCTACTGATTCATAGAATATACCTGTGAATATCTCATTAGCTCCTCGACAACTGCCTCCACAAAGTATATACCCCCCAACCCTTACCCTACTGTGTTTGAAACCCTGACCCCTTTTAGAGGCAAGCAGTCAAGACCTATGATACTCCTTGAAACCACTCGGGTCGATGTGAGTGTGGGATTGATGGTGCTACTCTCCCCCATGACACAGTCTGTTCCCAATGGGGTGTCTGGGGGGGGTCAAGGTGCTGTCGAAAAAGCCCTGGCCTCATCATCATATGACCCTCATGCATATGCGTTGTGGTACACTTCTTCTTGTATTATGTATCCGCAGTGTGATTTTATTCACAAGTTTGCTTGTAATCACTATATTGATTGTTCTTGAACTAATGTCACCTTATAGCTGACACTGTCTATCACTTGTATGTTCACTGATAAATCTTAATAAAAACATTTAAAAGAAAAAAAAACATAAAAATATTTTTACCCCCTACCCTCACCCCCATGTGCATGTTTATATAAGCTCAAAGGTCAAGGGCACCAAAGCATAAAACAAGTTATTGAGCTACAAACACAATATACACAATAGCAATAACTCTAGAGCCATTATTCACAGTTCACTGTACACTGATGACCTGTAAAAGCTTTTAAAGTGTAGTTTGTGGAACATTTTGGGCAATTTGTTGTAAGTCAGGTGCCAAGAAACCCCCCACCACCATATAAATGGCTCTGGTAGTGAAAGGGTTAAGGCATCCCTCAAACCAGGTTTTTGAAAGATTATAGATTTTTGCATTTTCCATGTTTTTCTTGAAGGCACTTGAAAAGACTCTTTCCCTGCTGTATGTTTTTTTTGTTGTTCTTTTGTTTTAATTTTTGCTTATGGTACGTGCCCACCATGTCAATGTCCAGGCTCCTCCATTACTTTTTTGTCAATAGTTTTGCTTATAAGTCTTAAATATGGGCAAAATCTGTTAACAGGATTCGCCCACCTATTGATTTAAAAGGGATTTGCTGCTAAGTTCTAGTTTTGCTAATTCAAACAAGATTTGATTAGTATCCCACAAGTCAATTATGTTCTCCACTGACATGACAAATATTCGTAATGCAATGAAGCATGACACACATTATTGTTTACTGTATGGTGACAACTGCTACCAGGGTTCTTCAAAAAGTTTCTGCACTTTTTGAACTCTATTATAGCTATAAAAGTGCGGACGTCTTTTGAAGACCCCTTGTGCATAAAATGTAGCTTTCTCCTATATCTCCTATATTGTACATCACACATTTTGAGACATTAAAGTGATTGTAAAGTTTTTTTTTAATAAAAAACATGTTATATTTACCTGCTCTGTGCAAGGGTTTTACATAGAACCGCTTTCACTGTGGGCACCCATGCAGCATGCTCCCAAGTCCCACTGCTGAGTTAATTGATAGAGACAGCAGGACTCCACCCGCCCGCTGCTCTCGTGTCACTGGATTTGATTGACAGCCAATGGCTCCCGCTACTATCAATCTATCCAATGAGGACAGAGATAGGGGCTGGAGCTGCTGGGCTCTGGATCGCCACTGGAATGATCGGGTTCAGGTAAGAAAATGTATAGAATGCATTAAGGTGAAAAACCTAGAGGGTTTACAACTCCTTTTACAACTAAATTGTAGAGATTATTATTGGAGTTATGAATGTGTCTTTTTTTACATATTTCTCTTGAACTTATAACTTAAATTTTTCATTCCCTTACTTTTCCTCCTTTAACCCCCAAAAAACTCAGTGAGCCAATCATAATTACTTGATTTGTAGAAAAATGTTTTTTAAAGCTACATTATTTATTTTTACTATTTATTTGGTAGGGGTGGACGTACAGAAATGAAATACAAAATAAATCCTTTTTCTCTTAGAGAGTACCTTTAGGTGTTTTTGTTTTGTGATTTAATGTCCATGAAGACCCTCAGTCACATCATTTAACGTGGTCAGGTGCAACTGGCAAGGAGCAAGGCAGGTAGAGAGAAAGTATTTTTGGCCATTATTTAAAGCACAATAAGGTTTGAGGTTTTCCTGAAAGCAAAAATTCTATTATTTTCTAGATTTATATTGTATATCACATCAAGTCAATAGCACAGTTGGTAATTTTATGTATCATCTCTGTATATTTAATTCTTACATACAAATTATTGTAATTGTAATACATAAAAGAATATATAAGGCACTGCTTTAGAATTTGTGATTTGTTTTTTCTTTCATCCAAATACAGATGGAATTATGCTGCTTAAAAATAT
The DNA here is from genome assembly GCF_037356315.1 of Lithobates pipiens. Lineage (NCBI taxonomy): Eukaryota > Metazoa > Chordata > Amphibia > Anura > Ranidae > Lithobates > Lithobates pipiens. Next base: position 419,328,690 of record NW_027507758.1, on the reverse strand, counting down.
ATTATCTTGATGGATCTTGATTACAAATATGTAAAGATGCTACACTTAAGTAAAAGCAATTACATGTGTCACGTCTTAATTTTTAATGTTTGTGCTGTGATTGTAAATTCTCTTCAGCGCTTAGCTTACATGTTTGGATTATACGCCTGCCGTGAATGGTAATAAGTTGACTACAATTTACTTATACGTAACTTCTGCAACATTTTTCTAAGGAAGAAATAAAGCACTATAAAAATAACTCAGCTTGGATTATTTTATTTTAATAAACTATTACTGATTGCTGTGGATTTAGGGCATTCTGGCCTTCGTATAATAGCCAAAAGCTATTCAATACTTCATTCTGGTGATAATTTATTACTTTTAGGGCACATGCTGTTCCCATCCTGCTTATAACAATCAGGCCACTAATGTACTGTATATAAGATACATCTGTATAGCCTATAGATGCTCCTATTGTACATTTAGTAAATGTGTGGATTTTGGAGGAGTTTAGTACCCCAATTTCAGCAATCAGCCTCATAAAAACCAAAGCACAGCTCTGTCAGCAGCTCTATTACAAACGTGTGCAACACTTAATTTTAAAATGTAAAGCCTATAATAAATATAGGTAAATAAACGAAAACATAAACTGTATATGGGTTAACATACAATAATACAATTATTAACTTTATACCAATAACTAAAATACAAACAACAGTAAAGCAATAAAGAAATGCACAGAAATAAAAAAAAGGCAGTTTCTCTTTAACCACATGCACACTGGGCACTTATATCTCCTTCCTAACCAGGCCAATTTGCAGCTTTCAGAGCTCTCGCACTTTGAATGACAATTACTCCTAGTCATGCAACACTGTACCCATATTACATTTTTGTTCTTTTTTTCACACAAATACAGTAGGTGCCCGAGATATTGTGGCAATCTCACCGCTTTTATCGCCGGGATTGACACCCTGTGAGCCCCGTCGCGGGAGCCAGCGCAAAGCGGCTTGCATCGGGAAAAGTGTTTATTTTCCTTTCCCGATGAACAACAAGCATTGCTGACATTGAGGCCGGGTTCACACTGATGCGGGGATCCAAACTGGATTCCAACCAATACCAGGCACTGTATTTGGTATGAATCTTAAGGGAGAACTCCACACCAAATTTTAAATAAAAAACGGCATGGGTTCCCCCTACAGAGGCATACCAGGCCCTTAGGTCTAGTATGGATTTTAAGAGGAACCCCCCTATGCCGAAAAAACGAAGTGGTGGTCCCCTCAAAATCCATACCAGACCACCTATCCAAGCACGCAGCCCGGCCGGTCAGGAAAGGGGGTGGGGACTAGCGAGCACCCCCCCGAGCCATACCAGGCCGCATGCCCTCAACATGGGGGGTGGGGGCTTCGGGGACGGGGGGGCGCCCTGCAGCCCCCCACCCCAAATCACCTTGTCCCCATGTTGATCAGGACAAAGGCTTCTTCCCGACAACCCTGGCTGTTGGTTGGCGGGGTCTGCCGGCGAGGGGCTTATCAGAGTCCGGGAGCCCCCTTTAATAAGCTACATCGTACCCCCACCCATTCACCTGGGGAAAAAAGTGTCAATAACAAAAACACACAACACAGGTTTTCAAAGTAATTTATTAGGCAGCTCCCCCTTCCGCCTTCAGGGGTCTTCTCGCTGGCCTCCTCCGCTATCTTCTGCTCTTTTGCCGCTCTTTTGCTAGCAGAGGAACCCAGCTATCTCCTTCGTCATTGGCCTGGGGTCTTCTTCTGACTCCTTCGTGCTCTCCGGCCTCTTCTCCCGCTCTCCAGCGTCTTCTCCCGCTCCCTATCTTCTTCTAGTTCTTTTGCTAGCGGTGGCCCGGACTTCTGGGTCCTTCTTCCCTCTTCTCTTCTCCTCTTTTTCCGATGTTGACGCAATGCTATCTCCCACTGTAATGCCGTGTGAGCACTGCGCGATCACTTATATAGGCATGGGGCATGGTCACCGGGTGATATCACAATGTGGCCCCGCCCCTTATGATGTCAGGTCCCGGGGAATGCTGGGATTTTGACATCATAAGGGACGGGGCCACTGCGTGACATCACCCAGTGACCATGCCCCATGCCTATATAAGTGAGCGCTCACACGGCATTACAGTGGGAGAGAGCGTAGTGTCAATATTGGAAGAAGAGAAGAGGGAAGAAGGAGAAGACCGGGCCACCGCTAGCAAAAGAGCTTGAAAAAGATAGCGGAGGAGCCAGCAGAAGAACTGGAGAGCGGGAGAAGACCCCCGGAGAGCAGGAGAAGATGCCAGAGAGTGGGAGAAGAGGCCAGAGAGCGCGGAGAAGAACTCATATTGATGGGGAAAAGGGCCCCATCCCCACAACTCTGGCCATTGGTTGTGGGGGTCTGTGGGCGGGGGGCTTATCGGAATCTGGAAGCCCCCCTGTACATTGTACCCTTACCCATTCATCAAAAAAGTAAAAACGACAGGAAGCAGTTTTTGTCAATTCCTTTATTTTTTTTTTAAAAAGTGTCCTGCGATGTCAGTCCATTGTCAATAACGTTGTCCGATGTTCCAGAGAAAAATTTCCATCAGCGGAAAATCTCCACCTCCATAGGAGGCGTCCCACCAACTGCTGTCTTTTCGCTTTTACAGCTGTTATATCGACAAGGGCAGGTGACACCCAGTGACGTAAACGGTTGACCTCATCCCCTTTGACATCACATGATGTCAAGAGGGGCGGGGTCACCCGGTTACATCACCGGGTGGACCTGCCCTTGGCTATATAACATCTGTCACCGTGAAAAGACAGCAGTCGGCGGGGCACCTCCCATGAAGCTTTTTTTAATTCTAATTTTCGGGTCCTATTTTTTCAATAAAGGAATTTTCAAAAACAGTCTCCTGTCGTTTTTACTATTTTGGCACTTTGGAGAGGTGTTCTCTTCAGGGATGAATCCCAGTTTAGATTGTACAGAGTGTATGGCATTGTGTGGGTGAGCGGTTTCATGATGTCAACCTTGTGGATTGAGTAGCCCATGGTGGCAGTGGGGTTATGGTATGGGCAGGCGTATGTTATGGACAACGAACACAGGTTCATTTTTTGAAGGCATTTTGAATGCACAGAGATACCGTGATGAGATCCTAAGGCCCATTATTGTGCCATTCATCCACGACCATTGCCTCATGTTGCAGCATGATAATGCACGGGCCCCATGTTGCAAGGATCTGTACACAATTCCTGGAAGCTGAAAACACCCCAGTTCTTGCATGGCCAGCATACTACCCAGACATGTCACCCATTGAGCATTTTTTGGATGCTGTGGATCGGTGTATACGACAGTGTATTCCAGTTCCTGCCAATATCCAGCAACTTCGCACAGCCATTGAAGAGGAATGGACATTCTGCAGGCCACAATCAACAACCCGATCAACTCTATGTGAAGGAGATGTGCTGCACAGCGTGAAGAAAATGTTTTTTGGACCCCCCCAACCCCCCCAATACAGTAAAACTGCACATGTTAGAGTGGCCTTTTATTGTGGCCAGCCTAAAGCATACCTGTGCAATAATCCTGCTGTCTAATTAGCATCTTGATATGCCACACTTGTGAGGTGGATGGATTATCTCAGCAAAGGAGAAGTGCTGACTAACACAGATTTAGACAGTGAACAATATAGGAAATGGGTCTTTTGTGTACATAGAAAAAGTCATAGATCTTTGCGCTCAGTTCAGATAAATGGGGCAAACACAAAAGCGTTGCGTTTATAATTTTGCATAGTGTATATAGTAGACTGTATATATATATATATATATATATACCAAATACACTGCTACTAACTAACCTGCCTGCCTAATCTAGCCATCCAAACACTATACACAGCCGCTATGTAAACAGCCTTATTTAGTGTGGGGTGTGGACTTAGTACCCCTGAGCCATGATTGGCCAAAGGCCCCCTACTTTTGGCCACTTATGGCTCTCTCAGCAGAGCACGCTGTAATTGGCCAAAGCATGCACGTCAGGTGCATGCTTTGGCCAATCATTATTAATGCAATGCACTGCGATCTCGCAGTGAATTATGGGGCGTTCCGCGGCGCTCGAAATTTCCCGCAAACACCCAATATGTTCAGTTCATTTTAGAACAAACAAACACAGGATGTTCGAGTCGAACTTAGGTTCGACTCAAACCGCAGGCTTATCCCTATTTAGTAAGAGGCATGGTTGTCATTTTTTCCCTCAATTGTTTGCAAAATTAAGATTTTATTTTTTCCACAAAATTGTCATATTAACAGGATATTTCTCTCACATGGCATATGCATACTTACAATTACACCCCAAAACACATTCTGCTACTCCTCCTAAGTATTGCAAAACCACATGTGTGAGACTTTAAACAACCTAGCCACAAAGAGGGGCCCAAAATGTTTAACGGTGTATAACACACACAGGCATATAACACGCACATTAAATTTAAGAGGGAAGTTTCAGGATTTTTTTTCAAAATAAACTACTTTGAAGCAAAATAATGGTCAGTGCCCATCAATGTAGCCTGATTAGTGCCCATCTGCAGCCTCAATGCAGCCTGATCTGTGCCCATCTGCAGCCTCAATGCAGCCTGATATGTGCCCATCTTCAGCCTAAATGCAGCCTGATCTGTGCCCATCTGCAGCCTAAATGCAGCCTGATATGTGCCCATCTGCAGCCTCAATGCAGCCTGATCTGTGCCCATCTGCAGCCTCAATGCAGCCTGATCTGTGCCCATCTGCAGCCTTAATGCAGCCTAATATGCACCCATCTGCACCTCCGCCATCGGCATTGGACCAGCTCCCGTGATTGACAGAAAACTGGTCCAATGCCGATGGCAGAGGTGGGAGTGTGTGTGTGACGTCAGAACCGAGTGAGAGACAATTATACAGGAGATGACGGCTCAGTGAATTCCAGCGGAGCTCGGCGGCTCCTACCACTCCGATGTACACAATCAGCGTATAACACGTATCCCTGATTTGCTGACCAATTTCAGGTGGAAAAATAAATACGATAATTTCTTGACTACCTATTACACTTTTGAAGGCGCTGGAGCACCAGGACAATGAAAAAGTCTACAAAATGACCCTATTTTGGGAAGCAAACACCCCAACATATATTCTATGAGGCATAATGAGTCATTTGAAGTTGTCCATTTATAAGATATTTCTAACACATAGCATGTACATAGCAAAAATGACACACCAAAATACATTTTACTACTCCTGAGTTTGGCAATACCACAGGTGTGAGACTTTTTCACAACCTAGCCACATAGGCCCAACATTCAAGTTGCCCCTCCAGGCGTTCTAGGAGCATAAATTACACATCTAATTTCTTGACTACCCATTACACTTTTGGAGGCCCTGGAGCACCAAGACAATGCAACGTGCACAAAATGATTTTGGAAAGCAAACACCCCAACGTACAGGTGATACTCAAAAAATTAGAATAACGTGCAAAAGTTAATTTATTTCACTAATGCAACTTAAAAGGTGAAACTAATATATGAGATAGACTCATTACATGCAAAGCAAGATAGTTCAAGCAGGGATCTGTCATAATTGTGATGATTATGGCTTAAAGCTCATGAAAACCCCAAATCCACAATCTCAGAAAATTTGAATAGTGTGAAAAGGTGCAATATTCTAGGCACAAAGTGTCCCACTCTAATCAGCTAATTAAGCCATAACACCTGAAAAGGGTTTCTGAGCCTTTAAATGGTCTCTCAGTCTGCTTCAGTAGGAATCACAATCATGGGAAAGACTGCTGACCTGACAGTTGTGCAGAAATCCATCATTGACACCCTCCATAAAGAGGGAAAGCCTCAAAAGGTAATTGCAAAAGAAGTTCCCAAAGTTCTGTATCAAAGCACATTAATAGAAAGTTATGTGGAAGGGAAAAGCATGGAAGAAAAAGGTGCACAAGCAGCAGGGATGACCACAGCCTGGAGAGGATTGTCAGGAAAAGGCCATTCAAAAGTGTTGGGGACTTTCACAAGGAGTGGACAGAGGCTGGAGTCAGTGCATCAAGAAGAGCCACCACACACAGACGGATCCTGGACATGGGCTTCAAATGTCGTATTCCTCTTGTCAAGCCACCCCTGAACTACAAACAATGACAGAAGCGTCTTACTTGGGCTAAAGAAAAACAGACCTGGTCTGTTGCTCAGTGTTCCAAAGTCCTCTTTTCTGATGAGAGCAAATTTTGCATCTCATTTGGAAACCCAGAGTATGGAGGAAGAATGGAGAGGCACACACTGCAAGGTGCCTGAAGTCCAATGTGAAGTTTCCACAGTCTGTGTTGATTTGGGGAGCCATGTCATCTGCTGGTGTTGGTCCACTATGCTTCATTAAGTTCAGGGTCAACACAGCCATGCTTATACTTTTCAGAGGTCCGATATTGTTCTATGTACAATCCTTGTTTTATTGATTGCATGTAATATAATTTTCTGAGATTGTGGATTTGGGGTTTTCATGAGCTGCAAGCCATAATCATCACAATTATGACAAATCGTGGCTTAAACTATCTTGCTTTGCATGTAATGAGTCTATCTCATATATTAGTTTCACCTTTTAAGTTGCATTAGTGGAATAAATCAACTTTTGCATGATATTCAAATTTTTCGAGTATCAATTGTATATTGTATGAAATATAATGAGTCTTTTAAACAAGTAATTTTTTTCCGCCGGTTTTTGCAAAATGTGGAAAGAAAATAAAAATGCATTTTTTAACGCAATTTTTTACACATTTTTACGGCACTGACGGGTGCTGATTATGATTCACTGATAGGGTGGGCCTCATGAGCACTGGTTGATGGGCACTGATGTGCACTATTGGGCACTGATGGGCAAGAATAGGACACTGTAGTGGCACTGATGAGCACTGTAGTGGCAGTGATCACTTTAGTGGCACCGATCAGCACTGTAGTGGCACTGATGAGCATTCAGGGCACTATAGACAACTGATGAGCACTGATAAGCACTGACTGATGTGCCCTGTAGGACGATGATAAGCACTCACTGATGGGCACTGATGCGCACTGTTGTGACACTATAAGGCACTGATGAGCACTGTAGTGGCACTGTAGTGGCACTGATGAGCACTGTAGTGGCATTGATGAGCACTGTTGTGGCATTGTAAGGTAATGATGAGCACTGTAGTGGCACTGATAAGCAGTGGCGTTGATGGCACTGTAGGGGCACTGTGATGGTACTGTACGGGCACTGGTGGCACTGTGATAACGCTGCAGGGGCACTGTGATGGCACTGTAGGGGCACTGATGGCACTGTAGGGACACTGATGGCACTGTAGGAACACTAATAAGCACCGTAGTGGCCCTGTAGGGCTCTATTGAGCACTGTAGTGGCACTGTGATGGCACTGTAGGGGCACTGATGGTGATGACACTGTAGGGACACTGATGGTACTGTGATGGCTCTGTAGGGACACTGTTGGTACTGTGATGGCTCTGTAGGGACACTGATGGCACTGTTGAGGCACTGAGGTCTCTCAGTGCCTCACTGTAGTGGCACCGTAGGGACACTGATGACACTGTAGGGACACTGATGACACTTCAATGGCACTGTGATGGCACTGTAGGGACACTGATGACATTGTGATGGCACTGTAGGGACATTGATGGCACTGTAATTGCACTGATGGTTCTGCAGTGTAGGAACACTGATGGCACTGTGATGGCACTGTAGGGACACTGATGGCACTGTAATGGCACTGTAGGGGCACTGTGATGGCACTATAGGGGCACTGATGAGCACTCTAGTAGCACTGATGGCACTGTGATGACACTGATGGCACTGTAGGGGCACTGATGGCACTGTAGGGACATTGACGGCACTGTGATGGCACTGTTGGGACACTGATGGCACTGTGATGACACTGTAGGGACACTGATAGCACTGTGATGGCACTGTAGGGACACTGATGGCAGTGTGATGGCACTATAGGGACACTGCTGGCACTGTGATTGCACTGTAATGACACTGATGGCACTCGGGATCATGCCAATTCACGCTGCTGCAGTGTTTCTCTTACTTCTCCTCGCACAGATACGAGCACAGGAGGCCATCATATGACAACCTCCCAGAACTAGCCAGCTGCGCTATAGCCATCAATCGTCTATAGCACAGTCGGCAAGTGGTTAAATTTAACTGTGCATATTTTTTGATATTGGTATATGGTCTTGCATTAACAACAACCATAGTTAAAATATATGTAGCACCCTCTACCAATAGCTAAGTGCTAGTAATAGTTTTTTTTTACTAGGAACTGTCAGCACAGGCAAATTTAGGCAGGCCTATGCTGCAAGCTAGGCCTGTCTGCTTTGATATGGGGATGGGAGTGGTCAGAGTAGCAGTGGGTGTGACCACCTGTACTCTAGTTCTGAGGCACCTCCCCTGCTTCCAGGGAGAATTTTCTGGAAGAGGGTCTGGGCCTAGAGCTGGAGTGACAATCAGCTCATATGGGAGCTCTGACCAATCCCCATCTGGTATTGGCAGGGGGCGGGCCTCCTATATAAACTGAGGTAACATGCCCCTGGTGAGGAGAAGTTGGCTGAGTGAAGTCAGGAATGGAATACTAGGCAGCAGCAGGAGGGCACACCCATCTGGGGAGGGAATATACCGATTGCAGGAGGAGGCCCAGGGAGAGCTGTGAAGGAACATTGCCTCTACACGGTCATTGACATTATCTTTGTCATCACACGATCAGTGATAAAGAACTCCTGTAGCAGAGGGGCAAGTGAAGCTGTCGGAACGTATGTCCAGTCAAGTTCCTCATCAAGGACTCAGGGCAGTGAAAGGCTGGTGATTGATACCACAGTGGAGGGCTGGATGTGCCAGGAAATCTGTGAGGGAACTTTGCTTCTACATGGTCATTAGCAAAGTCTTCATCATTTACACTGTGAATGATGGGGAGTCCTGGATCAGAGGAGAGACTGTGGGGATCTGTGTCAAATCGATGTGGCCTGAGGGCACAGGATTTGCAAGTTGGGCTGGCTGCCAACTACTAGGGCTCCGGGGAGAGGTGTTGCAGGCCTCAGGCCTAGTAGCAGTGAGCAACAAGAGCCTGCTTAAGGACTCATTCAGAGGGGGTCCTTCTTGCCCAAAGAAGAAGATGTGACATTACTTTACCTCAGTAGTAATAAGTTTGTGCAGGAGGAAATATGTTTGTGCAGGAGGAGAAGACGTTCTGGGACCATCACTAAGTGATGTTCTCATCCTTTACACGGTAATGGATGGGGAATTCTTGCAAGGAATAGTCTGAGGGAGTTAAGCAGAGGAAGAGCAACAGTCTGCATGGAGATGCGGGAAGAGATCATACTCATAATATATGCACATCACCTCTTCTAGCTCTAACTTTGTGCTATTGTGTTTAACCTTTAGAAAAGGATGGCAATTAAAAGATTCTATGGACATCACCTATATTCTTTCCCCCAGCCAAGTTGTACCCCCCAATAAGACAACAAAAACAAAACCAGCAAAAGTCTGTTCATTGTCTCTGAAACTGATGAATGAAGTCTGGCGGTGGGGTGAATTGGTGGATTGTCTGTTAATAGTGGGAACTACACCGCTACATATACAAACCACATATCAGTCTGTGTGTAATCTTACCCATTGAAAATGTATGTACATAATAACTGTAAGAGGAAGCAGCTGCCAGTTTTTTGTAAGGGGAGAAGCATGATGTAGGGCTGTTAGTTCTTCAAATCAAGATTGCCAACTTGAGATGGTATGTGCATATTATAAATTAGCTCACCCTGGAACTTTTTGGGAACATCTACAGTAACTGTAAAAGAATATCCCCAGCACATGAAGTTTGACACCTTTTGCTTGACTACAGTAAGCTTTGGGGAAGTCTGTACTGAATTGCCCAGACTATTATTTCTGACATTGCACAAGCATAAGGGGATTTAAACTGATTGTCATGATGATATTACCAACTTTTCAGGATAAAACTTCAGAAAAATGTAGAGTCTGAGAACCAAGTAGTACACCTGCAAGATAACCTCTCAGAGACAATATCTTAGCTTAAATCCAGTGATATTAGCTAAATTGTGAAAGAAGAACCTTTGTTGAAAAAAAAACATTCCGCTCTGAGTGATCTATAAACATTATTAGGAGTTTAACAAACATTGTTCAAGATTCCTACCTTTTGTTATTCTGAAAGGAAATTGAATCTAAAAGAAGAACGAGAGTTGCTGAAGTCCTAAAGTCATCAGCACCACATCCCTTGATTGATAAATACATAGCAAAAGAACAGAATATGGGATTTTTGAGGTGCCAGAACATGACAAATAATATAAAAAAATAATATATAAAAATATATCAATATTTTATTTAGAAACATCTGAAAATCAAAAAGTTGTCATCATAAATGACCATACAAAACATGGAACAGACGCAGCTGAATCGAATATCTTCACGTTTTGCCAAATGATGGCTTCTTCAGGAGGACTTTTATCAGGCCAGTCATAATTAACAATCAATATATACATATAATAGTAATTTTATTATATGATAACAAAAAACAATATAGTAGACAATATACAAACATGATGGAATATGGGCAAAAATATTTAATTGAACTGAGTCATATTGCCTAATTCATCATAGTACCATAGGACTAAGTAAGTATAAATAACATTTCATGGATAAAAACAAACACCAAACTTCATAACAACAAGACAATCCAAAAATATTTTCTAAGCATCCTATAACTCTAGATGTTTCATTGATTGGTCTCCACTTCTTTGGGAGTAGATGCAGAAAGCAGAGCCTAGAATTAATTACAAAAATAATTCATATATCTGGTGGGCATATTCCAGAAAAGAGTATTAAAGGGGCAAAACCCTAATACTTACATACCAGCTCAATAAAGAAGAGGGAATTTTCTGGCAGCCCTGTACATGAGGTGAGCACCCGCCACAGGGGCTGAGGCAGCGCAATCCAGGTGATTCCCAAAGAGGGAGATGAACAGCGGACCAAGCATCAACGTCCAGATGTATTCCTATAGAATGGATAGGAAATATCATAATAACCATAAATCAACTGTCAGAAAAATATATATACAGTATCTCACAAAAATGAGTACACCCCTCACATTTTTGTAAATATTTTATTATATCTTTTCATGTGTAAATTTGCTGCCCCCTCAAGATAACTCAACACACAGCCATTAATGTCTAAACCACTGGCAACAACAGTGAGTACACACCTATGTGAAAATGTCCAAATTGGGCTCAATTAGCCATTTTCCTTCCCCGGTGTCATGTGACTCATTAGTGTTGCAAGGTCACAGGTGTGAATGGGCAGCTGGTGTGTTAAATTTGGTGTAATTGTTCTCTCTCTCTCATACTGGTCACTGGAAGCTCAACATGGCACCTCATGGCAAATAACTCTCTGAGTTACAGAATCTATTTTCTATTGAAAAAGATAAACATATGTAAACAAGAAATACATTTATGGAGAATAACCTCAATTTGGACTACTTAATGGAAAAAAACTAAAAATTACAGAAAGGGCTTGTAGCTAATGGATTCATTCATACCCGGATGTCTAGTAAAAATAATTCTATCCACATCCCCCCTTTCCTGTACCAATATGTGCTCCAAAGCAAAATATTTAATATTTGACAGTTGAAAGGAGTGGTATAAACTCATATGCCTACTGATGGGAGTTTTCATTTTCTTGTTTGAAACAAGATAAACATGGTTGCTTATTCAATAAAAAAAAATAGCCTTTTGGTTTTGCCAACATTGAATGCTTTACAATCACACTCCATGTAATATACCACCCCTACTGATTGACAGTTCACAAAAAGTTGGGTCTGTACTGCTTTCCTTTTGGCAAATCAATCGTTGCAGCATTCTAAATCTGCAAAAAAACACATTTACCGCATGGGACAGTACCTTTTCGAGAATTAGGTTTTGTGGTTAGTAGGCTATCGAGAGATCAGTTGGTCCAATTGATCTCTCAACAATAATGATTTCTTATAGGTAATCTGGGGATATGGATTTACATATTTGGATACCACTTTATCTGTAGCAGATGCCAATATTTTTGGATGATGTGGTGAACTTTGCTGTGTTGTCCTGCATAACGGTTATTAACCTAACCTCCTGATACTGTGGTTTAGATTTTTTACCATGTATCATCTCTGTTGATGGATTTGGCTCGATGATATGCTTTTTTGAGGCAAGAACGACTGTATCCTCTATTTATTAAACAACCTTGTGAGGCCTTTGCCTCATTTTTCAAAGTCTTCCTCATGACTACAGTTTCATTTAAGCCTAAGATACTGGCTATAAGGTATGCTTTGAACTAAAGGTTTAGAGTGAGAACTCTTAGCGTGCACTATTGTGTTTCCAGTTGATGATTTCCTATTTAGAGAGGATCCTATATTTCCAATAGGATTGGCATAGACAATAATGTCCAAAAAATTGATTGTCTTTTGATCAAAAGTCATGGTAAATATGAGATTGTAATGATCTATCTTTAAAGTATCCAGGAAGCAAATGAGTTCCTCCCTAGCAGATTCCTAATGAATGCTGCAATAATTGATTTGCCAAATGGATAGCAGTACAGACCCACATTTTTTGCAAACTGTCAATCAGTAGGGGTGGTATATTACATGAAGCGTGATTGTAAAGCATTCTATGTTGGCAAAACCAAAAGGCCATTCTTTTTATCGAATAAGGGACCATGTTTCCCTTGTATACAAAGAAGAAAATGGAAACTCCCATCAGTAGGCATATGGGTTTATTCAACTGTCAAAGATGAAATCTTTCACTTTGGAGCACATGGTACATAAAAGAGGGGGGATGTGGATAGAATTCTTTTGCAGCCTGAAACCAGATGGATTCACACCTTGGCAGCTACTGCATGAGGGCCGACCATTTTTCCTGACATTCTTTGAACCATTAAAATTCGGTCTAAGTGTGTTCATCTGAGCACTAATACACTGCCCAACAATAATTTTCTTGTCTTTGTGGCTGTGTGTGGTGAAGAGATGAGCTCTGGCGTGTTATTTGGGTATATATATATATATATATATATATATATATATATATATATATATATACATATATATATATATTGTGGCCCCCAAAGAATCCCCGAGCGCTGATCAGGACTAAGGATGAGTTCGGTGTATTATTTGGATATACCTTATTTATCGGTGTATAATACACACAGGCGTATAACACGCACCTTCATTTTAGGAGGGAAGTTTCAGGAAAAAAATTATAATTTTAAATAAAGAACTGTGAAGAAAAATAAGGGTCAGTGCCCATCAATGCAGCCTAATCAGTGCCCATCTGCGGCCTTAAAATTGCAAATGCAATCAATGCAGCCTCACCATTGCAATCAATGCAGCCTTACCATTGCAATAAATGCAGCTTTACCATTGCAATCAGTACTCAAAACTACAGCAAAAATGGAAAAAAATGGTTCTTACACCTTGAATACAATTCCTGCATAATTTAAATGTTACCTTTACATTTTGCAACTGGGACTGGAATAGTTTTAAACCATGTTTTTACATAAAGAAATAGCATTTGATTAATTAGCCTGAAGTGACTGTGCTAATATGCTAATATCCTACTGAACATTAATGCCGCGTACACATGACTGGACTTTCCGGCAGAAAAGGTGCGGCGTTCTTCCCGACGGACTTTTGACGGAGTTACGACAGACTTCCAAACGAACAGACTTGCCCACACACGAACTAAAGTTTGTTCGAAAGTCTGTTGATTTTGAAAGTAATGATTTAAGATGGGACTAAAAAAGGAAGTTCAATAGCCAGTAGCCAAGTGCCCTTGAGTCGTATTTGGTCCATCGGACCAGCATACAGACGAGTGGTTTTCCTGATAGGAATTGAGTCCGTCAGACAGATTTGAAACATGTTCTATTTCTAGGTCCGTCTGAATTTTTTAAAGAAAAACGATCGGACTATCCCACACGCGATCAAATGATTCCGTCAGACCTATTTTGCCAGAAAGTCCAGTCGTGTGTATGCGGCATAAGGCTTATAGCCATGTATTGTATAAAGATCAATCAGCACCATTAGATAAGTGCTATGTGCAAAATAAATTAACCCCTTGCTGACCGGCCATAGCTGAAAGACGGCTACAGTGCAATCGTGTTTTTCTGGGAGGGCGTCCATGTGAATGTTCGAATTTTAATTTCCTTGTTCATCAGGGGGAGGGGAGTCTTGGCTTACACTATAAGACAGCTGGTTGGAGGAAAGGCCCATACCCCTCTCTACATAGGTAGAGGAACGAAGATACTTTCAGAGCTGTGCTATGACAAGACAAGCTCTCTGCTAATCTATTTATAGCAACCTCCCACAACACACATTTTCAGCTGCTTTTATCTCCCATTTTAGAGAACTTGTCAGAAGTTATCATGCTGATAACAGAGGAACGAAACAGCAGAAACACACTGGACTTAGTGCTTTGGAGAGAGATAAGTAAACACTACTGATATATGTGCCTAGGTCAAATTTCATGAATCGGGTTTACATCCACTTTAACCACTTCCCACCCGGCCTACAGCAGATTGACGGCTGGGAAGTGGTTCTGTTATCCTGACTGGGCATCATATGACGTCCAGCAGGATAACATGCTGGTGCGTGTGCGCGGGGGGTGTGGTGATCGCGAGTGCGGCATGTCAGTCTGACGGAGGCTTCTTACCATGTGATCAGCTGTGACCAATCACAACGTCATTCCTCGGTTTGCGCCGACAGGGAGAGCTGATCGGCAGCTCTCCCTGTCAGAGGGGGGGGGGGTCTGTGCTGATAATCAGCACATTGATTATCAGCACAGCCCCCATCAGATGTGCCCATCAGCTACCAATCAGTGCCCAAGAGCTGCCAGTCAGTGCCCCCTCAATAAAGTCTCTCAGTGCCCACCACAGTGCCAATCGGTGCCCACCACAGTGCCAATAAGAGCCCACCACAATGCCAATCAGTGCCCATCCCAGTGCCAAACAGTGCCCAGCAGTAACACCTGTCAGTACCTCATTATCAGTGCTGCCAATCAGTGCCATATGTCAGTGCCACCTATCAGTGCCCATGAGTGCAGCCGGTCAGTGCCCTTCAGTTCCGCCTGTCAGTGCCCATTAGTGCCACCTATCAGTGACCATCATGCTACCTATCAGTACCCATTAGTGTTGCAAATCAGTGCCGCCTATCGGTGCCCATCAGTTCTACATATCAGTGCCTATCATTGCCACCTTATCAGTGCCAACTTATTAGTGTATATCAGTGCCAATTAACCACTTTCAGACCAGACCACTTTTTGCGATTCAGCACTGCGTCGCTTTAACTGACAATTGCGCGGTCGTGCAACGTGGCTCCCAAACAAAATTGACGTCCTTTTTTTCCCACAAATAGAGCTTTCTTTTGGTGGTATTTGATCACCCCTGCGGTTTTTATTTTTTGCGCTATAAACAAAAATAGAGTGACAATTTTGAAAAAAACGCATTATTTTTTATTTTTTGTTATAATAAATATCCCCAAAAATATATAAAAAAACGTTTTTTTCCCTCAGTTTAGGCCGATACGTATTCTTCTACATATTTTTGGTAAAAAAATAAATCGCAGTAAGCGATTATTGATTGGTTTGCGCAAAAGTTATAGCATTTACAAAATAGGGATAGTTTTATAGCATTTTTATTAATAATTTTTTATTATTTTTTTTGTTACTAGTAATGGCGGCGATCATCGATTTTTATTGTGACTGCGACATTATGGCGGACACATCGGACATTTTTGACACATTTTTGGGACCAAATGCTATATAAATGCAGTGATTCCTGTATAAATGACACTGGCAGTGAAGGGGTTAACCAGGGGTGGCAGTGTAGGGGTTAAGTGTTCCTAGGATTGTTTTACTAACTGTGGGGGGGTTGGGCTTTCGTTTTGTGAACACTGATCTCTGCTCCAATCACATGGAGCAGAGATCAGAGTCACTAGTTGCTAGGCAGAATGGAGAAATGCTGTTTACATGGCATTTCCTCCATTCAGCCATCCCGTGAGACGATCGCGGGTATGCCCGCGACGATCGAGTCCGCGGGTCCCGCGACCGGACTCACGGGGGTCCCGACCAGCGCGGGAGCGCGCCGCCGCCGGTGCGCTCCCGATGGCAGGGCGGCATTGAAGATTGGACGTACATGTACGCCAATATGCCTGCCCGTGCCATTCTGTCGACGTGCATCGTCGTGCGCTGGTCGGGAACCGGTTAATCAGCGCCTGTCAGTGAAAGAGAAAACTAAATTTTATGACAAACTAAGAAAAACATTGTTTTTCAAAAGTGTTGGTCTTTTTTAGTTTGTTTAGCAAAAGATAAAAACCCCAGAGGTGTGGGAAGAAAATTATTAAAATTTAGTTTGGGTACAGTGTTGCATGACCACGCAATTGTCATTCAAAGTGTGACAGCGCTGAAAGCTGAAAATTGTCCTGGGCAGGAAGGGGCGAAAGTGCCTGGTATTGAAGTGATTAAGCCAGTTTAATCCATATATAGACAGAAAAGATCAGATTAAATGCTACAGACACTCCAAATATAATGTTCCATTTATGTAAAAATGTATCTTCAGTGCAAGTGAGCATACCTCATTTCTACAGATTCCCAGTATCCCCTAAACATGATGGACTTCACAATTAGTTTTGGTTTTGGTGAGCACCTTAATCATAATTCCAGTCCTCCCAAAATTAGTTTGGCATTATAGAAACATTTTAGAGTATGAAGAGTTCATCTTAATGTAAATAATTTTATTGGCATGTGTTAATGTTTTTAAGACCGTGGGGGAGAGTTACTAAAACTGGTGCACACAGAATTTGGTACAGTTATGCATAGTAACCAATCAGAGAGAAGATTTACAGGGGAAGGATTCCCACTGAAACGAGACACAGGCGGACCATGCTGCTTAACCACTTGCCTACTGGGCACCTAAACACCCCTCCTGCCCAGACCAATTTTCAGCTTTCAGTGCTCTCACAATTTGAACGACAATTACATCGTCATGCAACACTGTACCCAAATTAATTTTTTGTCATTTTTTTCCCACAAATAGAGCTTTCTTTTGGTGGTATTTGATCACCTCTGGGTTTTTTATTTTTTTCCCTATAAATGTAAAAAGACCAAAAATTTAGAAAAAAACAAAACATTTTTCTGTTTCTGTGATAAAATTTAGCAAATTATAAATTTTTCTTCATAAATTTTGGCCAAAATGTATACTGCTACATATCTTTGGTAAAAAATAACCCAAATTAGTGGATATTATTTGGTCTTTGTGAAAGTAAGGCCGCGTACACACGCGGGGACTGTTCGCCCAACTTTGTCCGTCAAACAGTTTCGGCAAACAGTCCGCTCAAAATTAGCATGGACGGACATGGCCACACACGACGGACGAACAGTTTACTGAAACCGTGCGCGATGACGTGAACGGCACGTACGACGGGACGAAAAATACGACGTCCTATACACTGCATTATAACTTTCGGCGTGTAAATCCTTTCTGAGCATGCGCGGAACTTAGTTTGACGAACAAGCCTACACACGAGGGGACTGTTCGCCGAAACAAGGTTTCAGCGGACAGTTTTTCGGAATTTCCGAAAAACCTTGTTCAGCGGACTGTTCGCTGAAACTGTCCGCTGAAAGCCCACACACGAGCGGACTGTTTGCCGAAACACTGTTCAGCGGACAAAGTTGGGCGAACAGTCCCCGCGTGTGTACGCGGCCTTAGAGAGTCTACAAGCTGTATCACGAATCACACAAAAAATCACATCTGATGTACTGGTGGCCTATCTCATTTCTTGCGACCCAAATAAGCCAGGAAAGTACAAATACCCCCAAATGACCCCTTTTTTGAAAGTAGACATACCAAGGTATTTAGTAAGCGGAATGGTGAGCTTTTTGATGTTGTCATTTTTCCCACAATTCTTTGCAAAAATGAAGATTTTTTATTTTATTTAAATTTTTTCCACAAAATTGTCATTGTAATAGGTTATTTCTCTCACGTGGCATGTGTATAGCACAAATAATGCGCCAAAATAAATTCTGCTACTCCTCCTGAGTATTACGATACCACATGTGTGGGACTTTTCCACAGCCTGGCCACATAGAGAGGCCCAACATGCAGGGAGCACCATCACGTGTTCTAGGAGCATAAATTACACATCTAGCTTGTTGACTACCTATTACACTTTTGAAGCCCTGGAGCATCAGGACAATGACACGTGACACCGACGTGGCACTTATGACAAATGGCACTGATATGTGGCACTGATATGTGACACTGATGACAGATGCCACTAATACGTGGCACTGATGACACGTGACACTGACAGATGCCACTAATATGTGGCACTGATGACAGATGGCACTTATACGTGGCACTGAGAACACGTGGCACTGATGACACATGGCACTAATACGTGGCACTGATGACAGATGCACTAATATGTGACACTGATGACACGTGACACTGATGACACATGGCACTGATACCTGGCATTGATGACACGTGACACTGATAAAAGATGGCACATGACACTGACAGGCGGCACTGATGACAGATGGCACTGATACGTGGCACTGATGACAGATGGCACTAATATGTGGCACTGATGACACGTGAAACTGATATGGCACTGATGACAGATGGCACTATGTGGCACTGATGACATGTGGCACTGATGTGGCACTGATGACAGATGGCACTATGTGGCACTGATGACACGTGGCACTGATGACAGATGGCACTTATATGTGGCACTGGGGATAGATGTCACTGAGGACAGGTGGCACTGGGGACAGGTGCACTGATGACAGATGGCACTGGGGACATATGGTACTAATGACAGGTGGCAGTGGGGGCAGATGGCACTGACAGGTGACAGTGGGGGCAGATGGCACTGACAGGTGGCAGTGGGGGCAGTGGGGACAGGTGGGCACTTTATTTTCGTTTTATTTATTTATTTATTTATTTTTTCACTAACCGCTGCATCTCTGCAGCGGTTCATCTCTCCCTCCTCACACGCTGTCTGTGTGAGGAGGGAGAGCAGCGCTGAGAGATGATCTCATATGTTTACACATGAGATCATCTCTCATTGGGCATGCCGATCGCACTGTAAACGGCTGCTGTGATTGGCCGTTTACAGTGATCTGTGACTGGCTGTGTCCGGTGGACACGGCCAGCACAGAACTTCCCCGATGCGCACCCGCGGCGGCGCGCAGAGGGGAAGTTAAAGGGAGGACGTCCAGGGACGACCTCCCGGCAGATAGCGTCCGCGCTGTAGCCGTCTTTTGGCTATAGCACAGGCATGAAGTGGTTAATAAGGGATAAATGTTATTAGGAGAATACGTTTAATACAAAAAGGGCCAAGACCAGGTACCCAACACCAAGATCATATTAAAAAATAGACAACGTTGTCTGTTTAAAAGCAGCTGCATCACACTTCAATTATGCATGCACACACCTATAACAAGGCTATTGTTAATTAGAGTGGGTAATATTTGTGGATCAGACTGTTGATCTTAGTGACATGCACAATGCGTAACAAAGTCTGTCCTGTCACTAGGTTTAATTAGAAACCCTTTTGTGTGCACCAGTCTAGTAAATCTCCCCCTATATTTCTATATTTGTATATAAAATATATAGCATGGCTAGGAATAGCTACTTTGTTACGCAAAATAAAACATTTTTTTGGTAATGTTTGAATTTTATTGACAGGTCCACTTTCATATAGCAGCTTCCACCTACCACCAAAGCTATAATTTTTCTTTAGTCCTGTTCAGAATGTGGTCTGCAACAGCAGTGCCATATTCTCTTAAGCCTCATACACACGATCGGACTGTGCTCCATCGGACTTATGTTGTCAAAAAGTTTGTCCGTTCGCACAGCCAATGCACAGCCAACAAAAGTCCGATGAAAATGGAAAAAGTTTGTGGAGCGTACACACGGTCGGATGTTGCTCCAAAACAGCTAATTTGCATGTTTTTGTCAAAAAGTCTGATCGTGTGTGCAGGCCTTTAGCATTGATGCCCTTGTGTGTATAGTGGCCAGAATTTTTTTTTTAACTACTACTGGCCAGTTGAATTATTTATTATTTACTCAAGTTGGGCTTTGGCTGTAAATTATGTTATTCATACTATTCCTGTTAATTACTCCAATAATAAAAATGACTTTCATGCTTGCTATTTCCCTTTTATAAGTTAGGTGAAGAGTAAATAATAAAATATTTAAAGAGCAGTTATTATTTTCAGCATATGGAAAATCTGTACTTTTTTTTCCTATACAATACTAACGTTTATTTTAATTAAACTTTTTTTTTTTTTTTTTTTTTTTTTTTTACACAATACTTGGAAAAAAAGTAAAGCAAAAAAACAATTTCCTTTTAGCACTTCACACAGTCTCCGAAGTCCTGTTACACAATGAGTATAAAATTCTAAAATAGCTAATTAAACATTTGTTATGTTATGAGCTTCAGGGTGCAATAATGTAACTAATTTATCAGTGTTTAATTGAAATTCATTACACATTTTTTGTCTGTCATGCTAACAAAACCGCTTTGTGGGGAATGGTAATTAAGGGAGAGTTTTCTAAGTAGTGTGTGGGGAATTGAATTTATAATGGCAGCTGTGTGCATAATTTCCTTTACACCACCTTAAATGTTTTCTCTTTAAGTTCTTAGGTGTCAATAGCATTGCTTGTCACAAGATAATATAGCCATAAAAATACATAAATTAAAGGGTTTCAAACTATAAAATGTTTTCAGATCCCTACAACTCAAAGAAATGAGGAGGAGGGTTTAAGCATTAGTCAGACACTTTGCAAAGAGCAGGAAATTGCTCCTAAAATCCTGGTTGCTGATTTAGCTCTTTTAGGATTTTTTTTTTTTTTTTTTGCTCTGCTATGTTTTTATATTAATTTCCAGCTTGTCCAGATGGATTTTTGGGGCTTGAGTGTCTCAAGATTTGTGATTATAAGAATGGTTCTCTAGTGCAACCACATCACAGGACAAAGTCAATACTTTCCTGGCTGGACCAGAGCCATATGTAACCAATGTCTGTATATCAGTCATCCATCCAGCACAAACATATTCCAGGGCTTCTAAAATCTTCCCTGAGAGGGGTCAGATGCATTAACACTGTTGCTGCTATAGGGGTTTATAAAATATTCAAGTGCCACAACTGGATGGCTCCTGATTCAGCAGAAGAGTTAAAAAATGTGGCTTTGGTGACTCAAAAAGAACATTTATTTCTTAGGTAATGACAAGCAAATCTAGGGGAACTAATCCATTGTACACATCACTCATATTAAACACCAATAAAAAGATATTTGCACTAAAATGAACCAAATATTTGTGTAAAATAAAAATTTGAAAAATAAATGAATCAGAAAAAATGTGACAAATCTCCGTTGACCTTGATTGATCGTACCTCAGTTGTATGATTAATTCACAAAATTTACTAAACAAGGAACACAAGAAAAAAATTATCCTAGTCTCTGAGGATTAAATAATAAAATGAGCACATCCATCTTCATAAAAATATTACTTTCTTGCAATGTGTAACTGAACTAATGGTAAAATACACAGACACACACACACACATTTTTCTTTTTTTAATATACATAACTTTGATATAAAGCTAGTTAGTACGTATGAAAAGCAACTAAAATCCTGTTGATACATTTCATGGCTTATTTGCATTATTCTGCATTAATGTCTATTACATTTATCTTTTCACATTTTCTTTTAGGGAGGTTACTCCATTCTCACTCAAGTTTCCTAGTATTTAGTGCCAGGGGCACATCATTTTAGGTCTGCTACTAGTCCACAAATTCAATAAATTAATTTATGTAGTTACATTTTGTTATGGTCATATTTGTCTGCTACTATTGCAATCTTTTGCGTCCAATAATTGCACTCATTACATTTTTACTGAATGCAATATTAATATAAATCATTAAATAATTATAGCAACAATTTGTGTTTATTTGACAACTTATCCCACCAGACAGTACAATTAGACAAATTACACCCAAACGTGGGAAAGACCATGCTGTTTTCATTGTATTTATGTTACTGTAACATTTCATTAGATTTTTTTTAATACAGATAAGACTATATACTGTATATACTGTATATATTTTTTTTTATAGCGTAGGGAAAGATTAGAACCTCTGTTATGTTTGTATTGTCATTTGTGTCTCTGTCGGGAAGATTCACCCTCTTTCTTTGTCCCACTGTTGCGAGAACTGAAAGAAAATCCAAACTTTTGAGTTGTTGCTAGAGGTGAAATAGAAAGGAAATGTTTCTATGTGAACACTTTGTCTGATGACAAGAGAGGATTTGCCTCACTTTGAAATTATTTCCTCTCACTTGACATTGTATCCACAGAACAGGAAGTAAAGGAAAATCTCACCAATTAGTTATTGGGTCTCATTATGAATGTCTTGGGCTTCTCTTTGATTCTCGAACTTCATCTCCAAATAATAAACATGAATATCTTTTCTGTTCAATATTTTTTATTGAGGTTATAAAGAAGAACAAAGGGTTTACTCCAAAATAAAGTATAAAATACAATTTTACATGAAGTGGAAGTACTCCAATAAGAATCGTCAGTGCAAAACATGTACAATAGGAATACAACAGACATAACAAATAAAAAAGGCACAAGGCCTTCTGAACACATATTAAGAGAAAAATACAAGTAACATTGTAGTCAGTAACTAAACGATGCAATTTGGTCAACAATGGTAAACAAGGAATGTAATGTAGTATGAACTCACTATATCATGTACCAGTGAATTAAGGCATTGAATTAGGACAATAAGTCAAGAAAAGGAAGAAAGAAGGCGAGAAGTTGGAAAACAATCGGAGGAGGCTGACGACTCCCAGCCAGCACAGGACTAGACTATAACAACTGCAATGGGAGATGGCTTAGGTTTAGAGGAGGGACTCCTTGAAACCAAGAGGTAGAAAGTGCTCTACAAAGGCGTTACCAGATGTTAAGATGTTTGGGTGTTTTGTCTTGGATGTTAGCTTAAATTTTACTGTGGATCATGGCCTGGGTTATTCTATGATTGGTTTCAGTAGTGCAGAGTGTTGGTGGTCTTCCAGGCTTGTGCTATGTTTGTTTGGCTGCTGTCATGACCTGCAGGATAAGATTCAACTGCGCTCTGGTACATTCCAGGGTATCATGGTATAGCAGCGAGAGAGACGGGTCTGGGTCTAACATGGTGTTAAGCAGGGTAGAGGCCATTCTTAAAATCATAGTCCAAAACTGTTGTGCAATGGGGCAGGTCCACCAGACATGGACATGGGTTCCTTCTTGGCCACAGGCACGAAAACAAACAGAAGGGTACCCAGATAGAAATGTAAAGATCCTTACTGGGACCAAATACCACTGCATCAGAACTTTATAGTTCATTTCATGTACTACAATGTTTTGAGAGGAAGATTTAGTGGTCACCCAGATATAATCCCAATCCTCCACCTCCAGGTCAATCTCCAAGTCTCTAGACCACCGTGCAGTATAAGAGGGCATGTTGGTTGAAGGGGAAGTGAGATGAATATACAAACATGATATAATACCTGGGGCATGCAGGTCAGAGTTACATAAAGACTACTGAGAACTGAGTGTATAAGTATAATCATCTGGAAAAAAAATGATATCTGGAGGTAAAGGAAATATTCCAGAGAGGAAAGCTGAGCCTTTTCCTGCAGGATGGGAAATGTTTTCAGGCCCCATCAGTCACAAGGTCACATATGCGGGTCAGACCAAGAGAGTGCCAAAGGTTAAATTGAGCGGGTTCAGAGTAAGCCGGATAAAAACCTGGGTGATGTAGGAAAGAGAGTAGCAGTGTGTGTGGGGAGATGCTAATCTGAATGGGCCCTGAAGTTTATCCCATAACATTAGGGAGTGCTGGGTTATTGGATTTGCTATAATCCCAGGGTCAGAGTGCACCATCCATAACAGGTTGGTAACCGATAAAGGGAATAGGTTGATAACCTCAAGGCCTACCCATAGCGGGATCTCTGATGTTGCAGTGTGGTAGTACCTAAGAAAATGAGGTACTCCTAGTCCACAGTGAAGTCTGCCATGCAGTAGAACGGAGAGGGGAACTCTGGGTTTAATGGAGCCCCATATATATCTATATAGTCAACTCTGGAGAGCCCAGAAGAAATATGAGGGGATTGGAACCATAAGAACTCTAAAGATATACAATAACTTAGGTAGTAAGGTAATTTTCACTGCCGCTATAGGACCTAGCCAAGAGACACAGAATGGCTGTCGACTGGCCAGTAAGGAGGATAATTGTGACAACATGGGAAGATAGTTTGCGCGATAGAGGTGCGATGGACAACTAGTCAATTTAAATCTCTAATAAGTTATTAAGAAAGAGGACCATAGGAACTGAAACGTATCTTGGAGATAACTGAGGTCATGCTGGGGCCAAGGACACATCGATGGTCTTAGGCCGCGTACACACGGGCGGACTGTTCGCCCAACTTAGTTTGTCAAACAATCCGACAAACAGTCCGCTCAAAATTTGCATGAGCGGACTTGACCACACACGATGAACGAACAGTCCGCTGAAAGCGTGCGCGATGACGTGAATGGCACGTACGACGGGACTCGAAAAACGACGTCCTATACACTGCAATGCAACCTTCGCCGTGTAAATTCTTTCTGAGCATGCGCGAGACTTAGTTTGTCGAACAAGCCTACACACGAGCGGACTGTCCGCTCAAACCAAGTTTCAGCGGACTGTCTTACGGGAATTCCGAAAAACTTTGTTCGTCAGACTGTCCGCTGAAACTGTCCGCTGAAACTGTCCGCTGAAGCCCACACACGAGCGGACTGTCCGCTGAAACACTGTTCAGCGGACAAAGTTGGGCGAACAGTCCGCCCGTGTGTACGCGGCCTCAGATTTAGGCGGGTTGACCTCCAACCCCGACACTGAAGCAAAGTTATCTAATGGTTTAAACAAATTTGGGAGAGTTACTGTATACGTGGGGAAGTAATGAATAATAGGGCATCGTCAGCGAATAAACACACATTATGATGAGTGGAGGCAATTTCTAAGCCTTTAATGTCTAGGTTTGATCAGATCATCAGCACATGGGGTTAAACATGCATATCTTTAAGCCATTGCAGCAACTTGCACACACCTTCACCCTTGTCAGGCACATGACCATGCCTGCCACTAGAGCCAACCCTGGCTGCAGGACTTTATGAAGCAGAAGAAGAATGCTAACTTTCAAAGCAAACTAATTTACAAAGCTTTATGGGGAAATATTGACTACACATGTTGTTCAAGCAACATGCACTTGCCCTTTATACTAGAATATTATCTTTTTAGAAATGAAAAATGTAGTGGTATAATTCATTAACTGACATGCTAATTGTACATAAAATGAACGTTTTATACTTAATAAAATTGTATGTTTTTGGGGATTTATTTCTATTGTTACATCCTTATTACTGTGATTATTGTGCCCCTTTTACTGTGTAGATACGTTTGGCTGGAAACCTGTACCATAACATTGAGAGCCCATGTGGTAGTTTTGTCATAGTCCTGGACCTTCAACACGTGGCGTTCCCTGTACAAGGTATCTAGATTGCTGGTGTTAATCACCATTCGGTTCTGATTAAAATTATTCAGGGATCATAAACTTTTAGTGCTTTTTCCATTTGAAACTATAATTGCAAAAGATATCAGTTTTGCCTCAAGTAAAATTGTACTTCATTTTTTAATAGACATATGCAACTGTTTGAAAAAAAAAGTATTCCTACTGTGTTTAGGAGGGGAAAAGGTGTTGCTTGATGTGAAAAGCTTTGATACTCCCTAGTGTTGTTAATGAAACATACCATTAATATAGGGCTTAGAAACATTGTTGTAATTAGAGAGACATCTTCCAGACAGGAACATCATGAAACTTTTGCCTACAGCTTATTTGTCAAGGAATTTTCAGTATTTTGTTTGATTTGTGACCCCAGTGCATGTGCAAATGCTTCAAAAGTCTGGTGCAATGCTTGTATTAAACTAGCACATTCATATTTCTAAACATATGAGGGAATTTAGGAAAGAGGCTGTGCACTAACATAACGGAAAGTACCATGTTTTGAACCCTTTGTTTCTCTCTTTCTCTTAATATAGCAAGTAATCTAAATATGAAATACTATATACAAATATTTTGCATTCTCCTTTAGAGCCAACTAGTGCAGCTTTAGTATTTTATACACAATCAAAGGAGATTTATAGTCACAGCATATACTCTCATTTTATAACATACACACTGCAATCACAACATAAACAAAATATCAATTGTTTTTTTTTGTTTTTTTTAGACAATCCAAAATAAACTTACTTGAAAAATCAAATTTCATGTTGTGATTGCTGCATGTCTGCTGCCAATTGCTTTCATCAGCTTCCTGGATTCCCTGCAAGCTTCTCCTCTGCCCATTCCTTTGATTTACTTGGATTTCTAAGGACTACATATCTCATGGTATTTTGCTTCCTGCAAGCTTTGATGATGTAGTGTGTCTCTTGTAGTGACCCTGACTCTTGAAACTCCTCATCCGCACCCCTGTAGTTTAGAAGGCAGGCTCTCTGAAAAGGCATAGTGAATATGCATAACAAAATTCAAAAAAAGGAAATTTGTGATATTCTTTAACCACTTGAGCTTCAGAAGTTTTGACCCTCTTCATGACCAGGGCATTTTTTACTATTTGGCACTGTGCTACTTTAACTGGCAATTGTGCGGTCATGGAACACTGCACTGCAAAAAACGTTCAGTGCTATTAATTAGTGTGCTATACTGTGCTATTTTGCTTCAATTGTCAGTGTAGAATATTAGTTTAGTGTCAGTCTAGGGATAGGCTGACCATCATTCAGCTTTGCATAGTGTGCAACTAGAGTAGGAACAGCTGAGATAGTTTCACTGTAGTGTAGTGAGACTGTGTCATTCATACATACATTAGTGTAGAGTAGGAACAGCTCATATAGTTTTCATATAGTTTCAGTGAAGTGTTGTGAGACTGTGTCAATAATCTTGACATTAGTGCATAGCTAGAGTAGGGACAGTTCAGATAGCATCAGTGTAATGACAGTTGAACACAGTCTATTTGATTGCATTACTGCCAGTTTAACGCATTTACTTCTGTGTGCATTACTGCCAGTTTAATGCCATTTACGTCTGTGTGCGTTACTGTCAGTTTAACGCCATATAGTTCTGTGTGCATTACTGCCAGTTTAACATGATATAGTTCTGTGTGCGTTACTATCAGTTTAATGCCATTTACTTCTGTGTGTGTTACTGCCAGTTTAACGCCATATAGTTCTGTGGGCGTTACTGCCAGTTTAATGCTATATGGTTTTGTGTGCGTTACTGCCAGTTTAAAGCCATTTACTTCTGTGTGCATTACTGTCAGTTTAACGCAATGTTGTTTTGTGTGCGTTACTGCTAGTTTAACGCCATATAGTTTTGTGCGTTACTGCGAGTTTAGTGCCATTTACTTCTGTGTGTGTTACTGTCAGTTTAACACCATATAGTTCTGTGTGTGTTACTGCCAGTTTAATGTCATATCGTTTTGTGTGCGTTACTGCCAGTTTAATGCCATATAGCTCTATGTGCCTTACTGGCAGTTTAATGCCATTTACTTCTGTGTGTGTTACTGCCATTTTAACGCCATATAGTTCTGTGTGCGTTACTGCCAGTTTAAGGCAATATAGTTCTGTGTGCGTTACTGCCAGTTTAACGCTATTTACTTCTGTGTGCATTACTGCCAGTTTAACGCCATATAGTTCTGTGTGCATTACTGCCAGTTTAACGCCATCTAGTTTTGTGTGTTGCTGCCAGTTTAACGGCATTTACTTCTGTGTGCATTTCTGCCATTTTAACGCCATATAGTTCTGTGTGCGTTACTGCCAGTTTAACTCCATATAGTTTTGTGTACATTACTGGCAATTTAATGCCATTTACGTCTGTGTGCATTACTGCCAGCTAAATGCCATATAGTTCTGTGTGCATTACTGCCAGTTTAACGCCATATAGTTCAGTATGTGTTACTGCCAGTTTAACGCCATATAGTTCTGTGCGTCACTGTACATTTGACGCATTATATTGCAGTATATTATAGTGTATCCGTGGAGTGAGTCTATGTAGTGTGAGTACTCAAATGAAAGTGTACCAAACACCTCTTTACATCGATTAAAGTGCATCTACGTACAGATTTCAACTTCTTCTTTACATTTGTTTATAAGCACCGCCCCCTCCTTCCCAAAAATGCCTGGGAGGACAACAAGGAGAGGCAGATGTTCCCTTCACGCTGTAAGGGGGTCAGCGTCAAATGTGTCTACAGGCAAAGGTGGATGTGGTGGTCAGTCCTCAGGCAAGGCATAATTTCCTCTGTTTAGTGAGTTTGCCCCTGCTATCCAGCCACAGCATGACAAGCAGTGGAGGTGGCAGACTGGCTTACTAAACCTTTCTCATCCTCCTCATCCTCTGCCACACAAGCAGAGATAATTGTGCAGTCCCCTGCAGTTGCCAGAGCCACATCTATTCCTGCCATAACCCCAACATTAGCCATTGAGGAGTCAGCAGAGTTATTTGACCACAGCGTCAGCCACTTGTTCCTTGATGATGCCCAGCCATTACTGGATTCAGATATTGGTTCTGAGGTTGAGGATGACCGGAGCCTAGAGAGAGGGAAGAACACTGGTAGACAATTTGGCATTCATATTCCCCAAGCCGCAGCGTATTGCCAAGTTGTCTCCAGTGTTATTGATGAAGATGTTGGAGATGGAGGAGATAGAGATGATTATGATGATGATGAGGTCACTGATGTGACTTGGGTGCCAGGCAGAGCAGAGGAGTAAACTGAAGGTGAGGCAACACAACCCCAAGGAGGCTGAGAAAGAAAGAGTAGAGAGCAGCCACCCTATTCCATCACATTCTGCAACTGTTATCTTCCAGCCCACTCCCCAAAGCTCAGCTGTCTGGGCCTTTTTCAGTACAACTGCAGCAGATCGCACTGTTACTATCTGCAAACTGTGTCTTAGGCACATCAAATGTAGCAAAAACACCAACCATTTGGGTACCACATGCTTAACAAGGCATTTAACGTCCAACCACTCAGCCCATTGACAAGAGCACTTAAAAGCCACACAAAAGGGGCACAAATCTGTCCCTCCTCCTCCTCCTTACCCACTTCAGTCTGCCCCTGCTATACTGAGTCATTACCTCTCAGCAGCCTCCACTGACAGGGATGATGGTAAAGCACAGGGTGTCCCAGGTCCTAGCAGCACATCTGTCACCAGCTGTAGACTGTAGCTGGCAAATTGATCTGCCCCAACTGCAGCAGCAGGAAAAAATACAGTCCCTGCCACCATCATGCCCAGTGTCTAAATGCAAGCTTGTCAAAGCTGTTAGCTCTCCAACTTCTGCCTTTCAGCCTAGTGGATTCTGCCCCCTTCCGTAAATTCACACAATGTGCTGTACCACAATTGCAGGTTCCTAGTTGCTAATACTTTTCACATAGGGCCGTTCCATCTCTCTACCATCAAGTAGAAGGGAATCTTCTGGCATCATTGGGCAAGCCAGTCAGCCATAAAATCCACCTTACTGCTGACATGTGGTCCAGCAAGCATGGGCAGGGACTATATATTTCATTCACAGCACACTGGGTAACGCTGCTTGCAACTTGAAAGGATGCAGGACAGGGCTCAGTGCTGCAGCTTTTTGTGCCCCCACGTCTCCATATAGCTGGTAGTGATGATGCCAGACCTGTGTGCTCTAACCCTTATTCCTCCTCCACCACCTCCATGCCCTCCTCTGCAGAATTGTCCTATGAACATCAGGTACCCCCTAAGTTTTCAAAGGGCTATTCCATGAGTCAGGCTAAAAGGTGCCATGCAGTGCTTCAGCTGGTGTGTTTAGAGGACAGGAACCACACCAGAGCAGAGATTAATGCAGCTCTGCAGGGACAGGCCCAGAGGTGGTTCACACCACACCTGCTGGAGCCAGGAATGGTGGTGTGCGAAAATGGCTCAAAACTCCTGTCCACCCTTAGACAGGGAAAGTTGACACATGTGCCAAGCCTGGCACATGTCCTCAATTTGGTGGTGAAGCGTTTCCTAAATACGTACCCAGGGTTGATGTGCTAAAGCTGACCAGAAGAGTCTGTAGCCATTTCATGTGGTCATACACAGCCAGAGCTCAGTTGGCTGAAATTCAGCAGGAATTCCACCTGCCCATAAACCGCCTGATTTCTGACATGCCCACCAGGTGAAACTCGAATTTGCCAATGCTGCAGTGGCTATAGTGGCTATACATGCAGCAGAGGACAGCCAATGAGTACCTGTGCGAGTACGGCATGATGACAGGCTCAACCTGCCTCAGATTTTTTTCCCCCAAGCCAATGACTGATCATTAAGGATGCATGCAATGTATTGTCACCATTTGAGGAGGCCACAAGTATGGTGAGCTATGACAGTGCAGGCATCAGTTACACAATCCCTGCAGACTCTGCATGGCATTATGGACAGGGCACTATGACAGAGCAGCAGGAGGAAGAGGAGGACTTCCTTTCCTCTCAAGGCCCACTTTATCCAGACGCCATCATTCCTATGTCACAGAACATACAGGAGGAGAGAGGGGAGGAGGATGAGGAGGAGGATTCTGGCACTTTCATAGGCTTCAAAGAAGAGGAAGACATGCGTCAATTTGTAAGCGATGGCTTTCCAACCCTAGGAACCTTGAGAGTAGAACGTGGCTGGGAGGAGGAAGTTCCAGATGCTGTCATCCTGAGTGACCACAAGGAGTCTGCTTCTCAAGCCTCTGCAAATTTGAGACACATGGGTAACCTCATGCTTCAAAGCCTGCGAAAGGACCCAAGAATACGTGGCATAAAGAAGGATGATTACTAGTTGGCAACCCAACCACGGTTATAAGGAGAACGTCTCAGAACTCATCCCTTCCCCACAGAGTTTAAGTGCAGAGGTACAGCTCTAGTCTCCAATCCCATGATAAATGTATCCACCTTGATTCGACTTCACAGGTGCTGGCTCTGCTCGTAACGAGGTAGAAAAAGAAGTTCCTGGATGGCCGCACATTAGAAAGGCATCTTTATTTAGTTGAATAAAATCCAAAATACAGTCACATCATCAGAACATGGCAAACAGGATAGATTAATCATAGCTAAATGAAAAGAGTGTGTACCTAGATATATATAGGAAAACATTTGGCTGTTCTAGAAAGTGAGCAGCCAATCAGAGATGTTAAAAATAATCACAAAGTTAGATGTTCTTAAAAGCTTCACCGGACAAAAGTGAAGCACACCCGAGTTGAAAAAATCAATTAAACTCAGTGTGTGAGTTCATAATGTCAGAGAAAGAAACAAGGAAATAAGTAAAACATGGTATATATATATATATATATATATATATATATATATATATATATATATATTTATATTTATATTAAAACTGTCTGTAAATCTATTATAAAAATACCAAGGAATATGCAGTGAACAAATCATCTCATGAGGAAATAGATAACCCTGGATGCCACTTAATTACCATTGAAAAACAGGCTCAAGAGAGCCAAAAATTAACTAATAAATAAATAAATAAACATAGAATAAGGATTCCATAAATTCCCTCATGACATGTATCAAATTAAACAGATCAGAGAGTAACAATATATACCAGATAAATGCTCAATTAAAAAAACAAAATAGTTAAGTGAATAAACATTGCAAATTCGTGCCTACAGACCATGAATGAGAGTAAAACTCCTCCCACCCGGCGTAATCCATCGATCAAAACAGTTTTGTATATACACAGATTACAATATAAACCAAAAATTTATAAACATTAATGGATCGCCAGAGAACATTAGGAAAAGTTTTTAGGCACTAGTAATGCACGTCTTACATAAGACCGAACAAACTTCATAAACATATGAAGAAGGACCCTGAGGGAACCCCAAAAAGTTGCAAAAAACCTACCCTATGATTCCCTGCGAGTAAACTAATGTGAAAATAGCACACACGCAGATGATGAAAGAAGAAAGAAAGAAAATCCCCACAGAGTGTGCAGAAAATAAAATCTCTTGAGGACACGTTAAAGAGGATTTTGTTAAACGTTTTTCCTGAATCCAGTAGGTTACAGTGTCGTGGAAAACGTAGTTTTGAGTCTTCTGTTAATTGAAAGAGGAGCGTTGGAGAAGGCGTCCACCTAAGTGAGGCATTTCGTAATTTTTTTTAGTCCTCAGGGCCCAGGGCTGTTAGCTTCCACATCCCATCTACAGCGTCTGCAACACATGGTGGGCAATTAACTTGGACCAAATCAGAGATGGAGAGCTTTCCAGCTGACAATCCACTGACTTACTGGGTCATGAAAATTGACCGCAAAAACTAAATAAAACTACCGGCGCACTAGGGACAAAAAGATGTAAAATATATCTGTTTGCTGCAACCTAATATAGAGATATCACTATGTGAGTCAATCTAATTAATGTATGCATATGACGAGGGTTGTGCTAACTTTATTTCCTATATTAATGCCGTGCTTCCAAAAACAAAATCCATAAAGTCTAAACCATGTGTTTCAAATGCATTAATATCACTACCAAATAAACCACCACTTTTATAAACTATAAAACCAAAAAGGAAAGAAAATATGTGATGACACCACTGCAGTATGTGTCTGTTACCCAAACCACCAACTTCTGCACTGGTGTCAACAAGTAAATAAATAAATATAATTAAATATAATTTATCTTGATCAGACCACAAACAACTAAAGTGCTCAAGCCCCCAAACTTATATAGGGTTGCTGTGAAAAAAATCATCCACAATAAGTGATTTCAACAATGTGACAAGTGATTTCAACAATGTGACAAAAAATTACTTTCTGTATACCACATACAGTATAAGCCACGATATACCCTAATATAACATTAATATTACAAGTGCTTTAGTTTCTCCTGTAAGAAAAAGTGCTATGTGCATAAATATAGTGCATAAATGTAAACAGTCTCTTCAGTGTTTGAAATTTTCTTGATAGTGCTTCTATCTCAACCCAAAGTGCTTAATATAAACACCGACCATGGAAATAGACTATTGGCCAGAACTTGCCCAGTATGCTATTGAGTTGTTGGACTGCCCTGCATCCACGTTCTTTCAGAATGGGCATTCAGTGCTGCAAGCTATGAAGCCATTGATGCTGATGTCACTGATGAAGTCTCTGCAGGACTTCAAAGCTGCCTAGCTTTGAGAGTGTTCAATCATTTCATCTAAAATAATGTTTTTGTTATGTTTCATGGGCACAATTAACACACAGACCAATTTTTCAGCACCTGTTTCACAGGTGCATATATTGCATTTTTTTTTGCCTTCATCAAGAGCACCTCTATAGGGTTACAGTCGGAAGGCACCCTCAACACCCAAAGAGTAATTTTTCTGCACCTGTTTGACAGGTGCATATCATTGCAGTTTTTTGCAACTGACATTCTGTTTATCAACTGATGATGTCATTGGTAGGTAGTAGGTTGGCAGTTAGAAGGTTTTAATGGTGTACAATGAAAACCTGTGGCTTTGTATAACTAAAAAGCAGGTTTCATCCACCCACTGGCTTGTATAAAAATTTTGGGAAATTTTTAGGCATTTTGCCAAGGCACCCCTGAAGAAACCTCAAAGCACCGCAAGGTTGAAAAAGGCTGAATTAGATGACTGTTGATGCATTAATGGTAGTTCTTCTACTCTGCAAACAGTAAGGCCGCGTACACACGGGCGGACTGTTCGCCCAACTTTGTCCGCTGAACAGTGTTTCAGCGGACAGTCCGCTCGTGTGTGGGCTTCAGCGGACAGTTTCAGCGGACAGTCTGACGAACAAAGTTTTTCGGAATTTCCGCAAGACTGTCCGCTGAAACTTGGTTTGAGCGGACAGTCAGCTCGTGTGTAGGCTTGTTCGACAAACGAAGTCTCGTGCATGCTCAGAAAGAATTTACACGGCGAAGGTTGCATTGCAGTGTATTGGACTTCGAATTTCTCGTCCCGTCGTACGTGCCGTTCACGTCATCGAGCAAGTTTTCAGCGGACTGTTCGTTCGTCGTGTGTGGTCAAGTCCGTTCATGCTAATTTTGAACGGACTGTTTGTCAAACTGTTTGACGAACCTAGTTGGGTGGACAGTCCGCCCGTGTGTACGCGGCCTAAGAAGTGCAGTGTAACCCAAGCAAGACAGAACCAAAATGTGTTGAGGGGTGCACAGCAAAGCTGAGGTATAGCTGAACCCTTGTTTTCAGTATTCTGCTCTTGCTGCTTGTCTTTTGGTTAGTGGTATTAGTGGGCCAGCATTTCTCCCACTAACTCTCTGCAGTGGTGATGCAG
This sequence comes from Lithobates pipiens, assembly GCF_037356315.1. Lineage (NCBI taxonomy): Eukaryota > Metazoa > Chordata > Amphibia > Anura > Ranidae > Lithobates > Lithobates pipiens. The sequence goes on along the minus strand of NW_027507758.1, from coordinate 419,294,279 downwards.
TCTCTGATGGAAGGGTCCCCCTCTTAGTCTGGTCCTGACATTTACTCTGGTCTTTTGGCAGCAACTTTGCAATGCAGAATGGACAGTGACCGATTACAGCCTACCCCTGGGCTTTCTCAGGGGGCATTATGTCTGTCCCGCTTGTTCCAACAAATCAGGATGCTTGGGTTCCCTTAGTGCCAAGATAGTGGATTTTCCCTGATAAAATAATATATAGCCCCTCTGGCTCCTCCAGCCACACCCAGGTCATTGAGATCAGAAATGTAGTTGATTCATTAAATGGCCGCCACCTTGAACTACACATCCCAGAATTCCAGGTGTTCTACAGTAAAGTCTACAGGCTTCATGTAACTTGGCTCTCCCCTGCTGGCTGGAGGAGGACTGTACAGCAGTGTTAACAACTCAGCATAAGGAAGGAAAAAAGAAAATATATTCAGAGCAGATTATTTGTCTCATAACACCACAGTCCCATGGCTAGCTATGGCAAAACTAAAATGAAAGGACAATTATAAAAGTTGTACCTTAACTGAGCTCTGATGGGCTATTTCACTATTTCTCTACTTGATTTGATAAATGTATTCTTCATTTCACTACAGAATGAGTTATCTGTATTAGTATCATTCAAGCATAAATACTACTGCAGGACAAAAAAAGCCTCTTACATTCAGTCTGTAAAAGGACCTCTGTGTTAGCCTATGTATCCATGAACATACTGTGTAGGCATTTAGAGGCATATTAGAAGAGGATCTTTTACTAGCAGCAAAAAAAATATTTAGTGTGGTAATTCAAAAAAAATATTTACAGTGGGAAAAAAAAACACATATAGGCATGTTTGAGTGTTACTGTATTCCAATGACCAGAATAACTTAATATTCTGGCCAAAGGAGTCCATTAACTGCAGAGCTCTAGTTGTAAACAATGTTTCACCCATGCAGTTGGGCAGTTATGAAGGAGTGTTTGCAACACAAGTCTGAAGGCTAAACTATACTGCAAATATTTTGTCTTTGAAAACAGTTAACATATTTGTGTTTTTGCTTTGTATTTAGCTATTTGACCAGTTTTAATGGTCATAGTGTACATCAAGCCAAAAATATATTTTTCTCTAGTTTTTGATAGAGTAGGACTAAGAACCCTGTCTGGTTTTTACATCTAGCCAGGGCTCCATTACAGAGATCTTATCTTTCTTTCTTATCTGTTCACAACAGTTTAACCAGATAATAAATGAGGGAAAATCTGAAACATGGACTTGGACAGCAATACAAATCAAACAGAGGTTATAACTTTTCCCTACTCAAATAAAAATCATGTTTATTTCTGTCTGTGTTGGAGAGTTCCTCCCACTTCCTATCTGTTAACAGGTCAGGAAGCGGGGCTAAATCTTTCTAATGGAGCTCCAGATAGCAGTTAAAACCTATGTTTGAATCCACTTACTGTTGATTGACTTACTACCTCTTCTGGAAGTCTATTCCAAGCATCTCTGAACTTCTCTTTTCGTAAAAAATGCTTTTTAAGATTCGTTTTTAATTTTCCTCCTGTTAGTTTGAGGTCATGTTCCCATATTCTTGATCTAGAATTTATACAGAAAATACGGCCCTCCTGAAACTCCCTTAATGTAAGGGGTTGCAATCATGTCTCCCCTTTCCCTTCCTTCTTCCAGACTGTGCAAACTAAATTCCTGAAGTCTCTCCTAATCTGTTTTATCCATCACGTCTTTAACCAGTTTTGTTACCCATCTCTGGCTCTAAAGAATTATACCTAAGGTAGATATACCCATTTGTACCACTTGATGCACACCCAAGCAGCGCCAACATTTTATTAACCTTTTACAAAGAAACCAATGGCAGCCCGTTTTGTAAGTTGCCCTGTAAAGTTCTGTAATTACATTTTGGTGAATATAGTGATTTTATAATCATTGTTCCCATTTCTTTTTTTGTTCCATGTCAGTAGTGTTATTTCATAGAAAATCCAAATCCTTGTGAGAAGTTGGCCAACATGTTCTTTCATGCCAAATATTTTGACAGTTCTTACTTTCCAGACATGAGTAATCTTGTGTGAGGTGTGCAATGGATGCAGCAGAGATTGAAAGAATTGCTAAAGGAATGTGCAGGACACAATGATTAACAATGTGGGATAATTGGAGTGTGTAACAACATCTCTATAACTATATGAGTCCAAAAATGTAATCAAATAGAGAAAGGAATATAGAAAAATTAGAAGGGTATGCCAATAATGAAAGTGAAATAATAAAACAAGCAGGAGAGAAAATCTGGAACACACATTCAAAGATCTGCTAACCTTTGAACTACAAGCTGTATTCATGGTTATTGCTTTTAAAAATTGTATTGAGTTTACATTATGGATTTAGGTACTTCTTATTGGAGTTCTTCTTGGACATATATAGCTAAAAGGGGGTTGTGGCTAAAGCTATATGGGTGCATACTAAGATTTCATGTCATTTGACATCTTTGAAAAATACCACAGCCAGTTCCACCTAAAACTCTTCCCAACCCATAAATATGGAGTAGGTTATTGCTCAGGCAGTATAGTGGCTAAGTGACTAGTACTTTTGCTTTGTGGCTCTTGGGTCCTAAATTCTGTTCCCTTAAAGTGGTGTTCCGGGGAAAAAAAACATATTGCAGTTGCTGGCTTTTAATAAATGGACACTTACTTGTCCTGCAGTCCCTCGATGTCGGCACCGTTGGGTGCTGCCACCGGCATTGCGGGTAAGGGAACACGGCAGTGTAGTCTTTCGGCTTCATGCCGGGAACCCTACTGCGCATGCGTGAGGCCCCACTCCTCTCTCCTATTAGCCCAGCGGCCGAGGGAGGAGGAGGAGGAGATCCACGGTGAAGTCACGGCCGCATCACGGCCACGGCTAGACTCCTGGAAGTGGAAAAGGATATCTGTCAAAGACAGGTCTCCTGTCCCCCTTCCCCCCCGAAAGGTGCCAATTGTGACACCGGAGGGGGGGGAGGAATCCGATGAGGGGAAGTTCCACTTTAGGGTGGAATTCCACTTTAAGGCAGATCTCCATGGAGCTTGTATGCTCCTCCCTGTATTCATTAATATTTACACATTCTTTGGTTTCTTACCACAGAACAAAAGGATACTGGTAGTTAGATTGGCAAACAAGAAATGTGTTATTCTGTACAGCCACTCTTCTTGTTTACAGCTCCAAAGCTCGAATGTTCTCCATATACAGGGTTACGGTCACTAAATAGGTGCTTTGGGCACTAAATGTGCTCCAACGTAAGTAAACCTATATATTTTATATATATATATATATATATATATATATATATATATATATATATATATATAAATAAAACCCTATAGAAAATAATGGCATAATATAAAAAATAAAAATCACTGTCACTCCCCTATCCAATACATTAAAGACCAATATGTATGATCTCAATAGAACCCAAAGAAGTATGCAAATAAAAATAGACACCCAATCTATGGATCAAGCGCCCAGCCGGTGCCAGCGAGAGGTGTCCCAACCAACTATTGATAAAAGTGGCTAACATTCAACTCAAAGTTGAGCCCACTAGAGATGGAATATCCAGAACACCTCTCTCTGCCACAACAACCAGAAACCAGCACCACCCCTTTTAGGCACTCTTACCCTATCAATCACTTGAACCTGCATGACTGACTTGTCTCCACTGTGACATGCATTGAAGTGCTTGCCTACATTAGTCGACTGATTTGTATCAACACTATATAGGTGTTCATAGAACCAATCCTGAAGACATCTTGTAGTTCTACCCACATATTGAATGTGGCATAAACTACAAGTGATCATATGCAGTAGGGATGAGCCCACGGTTTGAGTTGAAAGTAAGTTCGACTCGAACATTGGGTACTCGTTTGTTCTAAAACAAACCAAACATATGGGGCATGCATCTGACCTGCATGCTTTAGCCAATGACAGCGTGCTCTGCTGAGAGAGCCATAACTGGCCAAAGGCAAGGTGCCTTTGGCCAATCATGGCTCAGGAGGCTAAGTCCACATCCCACACTATATAATGCTGCTTCTTACACGGCGTCCGTCTAGTGTAATGAATGAAGAAAGATTAGGCAGCTTAGTCAGTGGCGTGAAGGCAGTGCATTTGATACATATATAAACCCTAGTATATACTCTGCAGATAGGCACTGATTAGACTGCATATGGACACAGATCTGGCTGCAGATGGGCACAGATCAGGCTGCACTGAAGCTGCAGATGGCGCTAATCAGGCTGCATTGATGCTCACTGACCATTATTTTGCTTCCAAGTGGTTTATTTTTGTGTAGATTAGATATTCAGTGTAGAATCTATATTCAGGCAGGGTAATATATATATATATATATATATATATATATATATATATATATATATATATATATATATATATATATATATATATATATATATATATATATATATATATATATATATTGTGAGGGGGTATATATATATATATATATATATATATATATATATATATATATATATATATATATATATATATATATATATATATATATATATTGTGAGGGGGTTAGCTCGGTAGCGGGTGTTTGTGACCCCCTGGATGGGTTCACAACACAAAGTCAGGCACAGCAGACAGCGGTGTAGGTGCAAAAACAAAAGATCCGGTTTATTTAGGCTACGTGCAGTGATACATATAACAGCCAAACAAAATAAAACAGGAAAATAAATCCTGGTCAGCTTGACCATCTAACTACACACGTAGATTCCCTGTCTAACAACTGGGTGCAGCCTTGTGCTGCCCCAATCTCTATTGTAGGGGTTTGCCACACAGGCGTTAACTCACCGCACAGAACAGATCTCAGACTCCCCAGTCTATACACACAAAACTGGTTCCAGGATGGAGCATCTCCCTATGCATGCTGGGGTTTTTTGTAGAGGTCTTAATGAGCCCACTTACTACAGCTGGGCTCATTAACTCTTCCCCTCTAATTGTAAAAGTCTGCATAAAGCCTGAATCTAGGACACACATATTTCCCATCCTGAATACAACCAGGTGATTTTACCTGCGTGCTGCCACATACCCCCCCCTCTTGTTTCAACCTTGGGGTTGTAACACAAGCAGCCAGACACGCATGTATCCGAGACAAAGCATCCACATTCCCCATTTTAACACCAGGGCGATGCTTAACTGTAAAGTTAAATTCCTGTAGGGCCAGGAACCACCTATTTACCCTTCTATTGGTCTCCTTGTTTTGAGCCATCCACTTTAAAGGAGCGTGATCAGTCACCAGGTCAAAGTGCCTACCTAGCAGATAGTACCGAAGGGAATCTAGAGCCCACTTCACTGCTAAACATTCCTTCTCAATTGTGGCGTAATTTACCTCATGGGACTTCAACTTCCTGCTGAGGTAAATGACTGGGTGCTCTTCCCCATTCCAGACCTGGGATAACACTGCTCCTAACCCAACGTCTGATGCATCAGTTTGTACCACAAAGTCCTTAGAGAAGTCTGGTGAGTACAACACTGGCTGGCTACATAAGGCTGTTTTTAAGGACTGAAATGCTTCCTCAGCCTCTGGGGACCATTTAACCATAACCGACTCTTTCCCTTTTGTCAGGTTGGTGAGGGGCACAGCCTGAGAAGCAAAATGGGGAATGAATCGTCGATAATAGCCAGCGATTCCCAGAAAGGCTCGTACCTGTTTCTTGCTGTTGGGACGTGGCCAACTCTGTATGGCCTCGACTTTATTGACTTGGGGTTTTATCACCCCCCTCCCAATAGTGTACCCAAGATATTTGGCCTCCTCCTGTCCAATGGTACACTTCTTTGGATTGGCCGTAAACCCAGCTTCCCGGATAGAGTCTAGGACTGCTTGTACTTTTGGCAAATGTGAGACCCAGTCTGTGCTATGGATAATCACATCATCCAGGTAAGCTGCAGCATATTTCTGATGGGGCCTCAGAATCTTATCCATTTTCCGCTGGAACGTTGCCGGTGCATTCTGTAACCCAAACGGCATTCTCTTATATTGGAATGCCCCATCTGGGGTTACAAACGCAGTTTTCTCCTTGGCCGACTCGGCCAGGGGAATTTGCCAATACCCTTTGGTGAGATCAAGAGTTGTCATATATCGGGCTGTTCCCAGCTGGTCAATCAACTCATCTATACGTGGCATGGGGTAGGTGTCAAATTTTGTAACTTTATTTAATTGTCTAAAATCGTTACAAAACCGCCAGCTCCCATCAGGTTTGGGCACTAGTACAAATAGGACTGGACCAGTCACTCTGGGACTCCTCTATCACACCCAATTCCAGCATCCTTTGAACCTCCCCATGTATTGCCTCCCGTCGGGCCTCTGGTATTCTATAAGGTTTTAGTTTTACCCTTTCTCCTGGCGGGGTGATAATGTCATGCTCTACGCCAGATGTTTGTCCCGGAAGCTCAGAGAGAATCTCTTTGTTACGAAGTACAAACTCTTTAACCTCCTGTTGTTGGGGTTTCGATAAGGTGTCTGCTATTCCAACCTCAGGAACTAAGCAATCAGGCTGTACTTGTGACAAAGTCTCTGCGACTAGGGATTCCCTATCCCTCCAGGCTTTCAGCAGATTGACGTGATAGATCTGCTCCGGCTTTCGCCTTCCTGGCTGTCTAACCCTGTAGTTCACCTCACTAATTTTTTCAATTACTTCATATGGACCTTGCCATTTGGCCAGAAATTTGCTTTCAACCGTAGGGACTAGCACCAAGACCCTATCCCCCGGGGAAAAAGTACGGGTCTTGGCTCCACGGTTGTACACTCTTTGCTGTGCTAACTGCGCTTGGGTTAAATGTTCCTTTACAATTGGCATTACCTGTGCAATTCTATCTTGCATCAGGGCGACGTGCTCAATCACACTCCTGTGAGGAGAACTCCCATTTTCCCAAGTTTCCTTGGCGATATCCAGCAGCCCTCTTGGGTGTCTCCCATAGAGCAACTCGAAGGGTGAGAAACCCATAGAGGATTGGGGTACATCCCTAATGGCAAACATCAGATAGGGTATTAGACAATCCCAATTCTTTCCATCTCTATCCACCACCTTCTTTAACATTTGTTTTAGGGTTTTGTTGAATCTTTCAACCAACCCATCTGTTTGGGGGTGATACACAGATGTACGCAATTGCTTTACTTTGTACAACTTGCATAATTCTTTCATAACCCGGGACATAAAGGGTGTACCTTGGTCCGTAAGCAGTTCCTTACAAATACCCACGCGGCTAAAAACAAGGGATAGCTCTTTGGCTATGGTTTTGGCCGAGGTATTTCGGAGAGGAATTGCTTCCGGATAACGGGTGGCATAGTCCAATATAACCAAAATGTACTGATGCCTCCTAGCAGACTTCATTATCGGACCTACCAAATCCATTGCGATCCTCTCAAAGGGGACCTCAATGATAGGAAGAGGTACCAGTGGGTTACGGAAATGTGGCATAGGTGCCGACTTCTGACACACAGGGCAGGAGGAACAATAATTTTCTATTTCCTTCATGACCCCAGGCCAATAGAATCTCTGCAATACCCTCTCTCTGGTTTTCTCTGTCCCCAGATGACCTCCCAGAATGTGTCCATGAGCCAATTCTAACACCAACTTCCTGTAAGGTTTGGGTACTACAAGTTGCTCAATGGTTTCTTCTGCCCTTTGAGCCACTCGATATAGAAGGTCCCTTTCCATAGTGAAGTAAGGATAAGGGCAAGTCTTATCTGGGTTCACTAACTCGCCATCTACTTTCACCACATTTTCCCGTGCCTTTATTAGGGTGGGGTCTTTTAACTGTTCTGTGGCAAAATTTTCCTTGTGAACCTCAAGATCCGAAAACTCCACAGACGGCATGTTTTCATCTGAGGATGTTGGCTCCTCCCCAGTTTCTCGAGTTTCCCCCGCCAATACCGACAAGGGAAATTCAGGAGAGTCCTCACCACTCCCAGAGGAATTCTGGTCATCTTCCTGGTTTATAGGGGCACCAATGGGGGCCTCAGGACAATCCCAGAGTTCCCAGAATTTTGGAAAATCCCTTCCCACAATAGCATCATGTGGTAACTGAGACACTAACCCCACCTGATGAGAGAGAGGTTACCTTTGGGGGTCTCAAAAAACACTGAAGTTACAGGATACTCTCGGGTGTCCCCATGCACACAAATAACAGCCACCCTGTTCTTCCCAGAGACCTCTGTAGTAACTAATTCAGCTTTTATCAATGTTACCAGGCTACCTGAATCTAGCAACACATCAACATGTCTACCATTAATACACATTTTACATAAATGTTTCTCAGGTCCCCGAATGGCAGTGCATGCAACTGTCGCAAACAGCGACTGACGTCTCTCCCTTATAAAGTCACATTGCATAGGCTCATCCACAACTGGGCAATTGGCTGCAATATGTCCCTCTTGCCGGCAGCGGTAGCAAATAATTTTTTTCGCTGCCTCTTGCAGCATGGGCTTCCTGGGCTGCTCCCGCCAGACCTTAGGTAGAACTCCCACCCTCTCACTCTCTCCACCCTCACCCCTTGGAGTCATCTTACCCGCCACTGGGGATGATCTGGTCTTAGGGGGGAAAGTCCGTGAGTCCCTGGAAGAGGTGGTCATGTTCTCTGTAGCCAAGTACCTCTCAACCAGATCCACAAGTTTATCTGCATTTTCTGGGTCTCCATGGCTTACCCATTTTTGGATGGCAGTAGGAAGCGCTCTCAGGAAACGATCCATAACCACACGTTCCACAATGTTTGGTGCGGTCAAAATCTCTGGCTGCAGCCACTTCCTGCTCAGGTGAATGAGATCATACATTTGCGACCTGGGAGGTTTTCCAACCTGAAAAGTCCAGTTATGCACACGCTGAGCCCGGACGGCCAGGGTGACACCCAGCCGTGCCAATATTTCTGCTTTTAGCACCACATAGTCTTTTGCTTGGTCAGGCTCTAGGTCATAATAAGCTTTCTGCGATTCCCCAGTTAACAGAGGGGCCACCAGTCCAGCCCATTGCTCCTTAGGCCACTTTTCCCTTTCAGCAGTCCTTTCAAATGTGGTCAAAAACACCTCCGGATCATCCTCTCCAGTCATTTTTGTCAGTAAACGGCTCACACCAAAGGATGCGGTATTATTGTACCCACTTGCTTCATTGGTCTGCGGACGTTGCTGTATCAATGTCTCTATTTGCTGTTGAAAATTCTGCTCTTGCTTCTGCAACAGGTCTATGAAGCGGGCTTCAGATCGCTGCTGGGCTTGTTGCTGAGCTGCAAGGCTCTTTTGTAAAGCCGCATTTGTTTGCTGCTGATTTGCATTTGCTTGCTGCTGATTTGCATTTGCTAGAGCCAGCTGTCTCAGTATCTCCTCCATGCTGGCCTTTTAAAAAAAAATTGAGAAAAAAAAAAAAAAACTGCCAAAATTCTCCACCAACTGTGAGGGGGTTAGCTCGGTAGTGGGTGTGTGTGACCCCCTGGATGGGTTCACAACACAAAGTCAGGCACAGCAGACAGCGGTGTAGGTGCAAAAACAAAAGATCCGGTTTATTTAGGCTACGTGCAGTGATACATATAACAGCCAAACAAAATAAAACAAGAAAATAAATCCTGGTCAGCTTGACCTCTAACTACACACGTAGATTCCCTGTCTAACAACTGGGTGCAGCCTTGTGCTGCCCCAATCTCTATTGTAGGGGTTTGCCACACAGGCGTTAACTCACCGCACAGAACAGATCTCAGACTCCCCAGTCTATACACACAAAACTGGTTCCAGGATGGAGCATCTCCCTATGCATGCTGGGGTTTTTTTGTAGAGGTCTTAATGAGCCCACTTACTACAGCTGGGCTCATTAACTCTTCCCCTCTAATTGTAAAAGTCTGCATAAAGCCTGAATCTAGGACACACATATTTCCCATCCTGAATACAACCAGGTGATTTTACCTGCGTGCTGCCACAATATATATATATATATATATATATATATATATATAAAATATAATGTCGTGAAACTGACCCTAGCGCAAAAAAAGGACAAATACTTTCTCTATGCAAACATCTGCTGTTATAAATAAAAAATCATTAAAATAAAATAAAATAAAATATGCACAAGTACAGTCCCAAAATTCCGCTAAACACAGTACTCACACATTAAAGTGGTTGTAAACCCTTACAAACCACTTTGACCTACAGGTAAGCCTAGATTAAGGCTTACCTGTAGGTCCAAGAAATATCTCCTAAACCTACACGGTTTAGGAGATATTTGCCAAAACACAGGCACCGCTGTTTACGGCGCATGCCCTGTAGACAGCAGCATGCAGGCGCACTGAGCACGCCGCTGTCAATGGCGATATGCCGCGAGTGGTGGTTCCCATGTGCGGGAGTGAAATCATTGCGGATTCGTCGAATGACAGCGCCGGAGCAGCGAAACCCACCAAGAAGATGGAGGTTCCGTACACAAGGGGACAGCGGTGACTTTGCTGGCTCCTGTGTCAGGTAAGTGACACATAATGGACTACTATGCAATGCATAGTAGTCCATTATGCCTTACCTTTGCAGGAAATCAAAGAGGAAATAAACCCATCAGGGTTTACTTCCTCTTTAACAGTGCTCTAAAATTAAATGTGTATCATACAATATGTATACATTACACTAAAGTGAAAAAAAGAGTCCAAAGGATGAATGCATCCATCCCGGGGCATGCTGGGGACGTGACGTCATAAAGGGGCAGGGTCACCGTGTGACATCACCCGGTGACCACGCTCTATACCTATATAAGTCGCCGCGCAGGTCACACAAGCCAGTACAGCAAAAGACAGCGCCGGGTCAACATCAGAAGAAGAAAGAAGAGAGAAGAGGGAAGAAAGAAGAAGGACAGAGGACGGAGGAGACTGGGCTCCTCCGCTGGTAAAAGAGCTCCAAGAAGACAGCGGAGGAGCCCGGGAGAAGACGCCGGAGAGCAGGAGAAGAGACCAGACCCCGAGAGAAGAGGCCGAACAGAGCGGAGAAGTCGTCAGAAGACCCCCCGACGTCAGAAGAAGACCCCCGGAGCTGATTAATAAATTACTTTTAAAATTGTGTTTTTTATTGACACTTTTTCCCCAGGTGAATGGGTAGGGGTACGATGCACCCCTTACTCATTCACATAGGGTGGGGGGCCGGGATCTGTGGGCCCCCTTATTAAAGGGGGATCCCGGATTCTGATAAGTCCCCCGCCCACAGACCCCGACAACCAACGGCCAGGGTTGTCGGGAAGAGGCCCTTGTCCTCATCAACATGGGGACAAAGTTCTTTGGGGTGGAGGGGCCGCATGTTGAGGGCATGTGGCCTGGTACGGTGCAGGGGGGGGGCGCTCACTCATCCCCGCCCCCTTCCTGACCGCCCAGGCTTCGTGCTTGGATAAGGATCTGGTATGGATCTGGGGGGGACCCCACAACGTTTTTTCGGTGTAGGGGGTTCCCCTTAAAATCCATACCAGACCTAAGGGCCTGGTATGCTCCCGGAGGGGGAACCCACGCCGGATTTTTTAATAAATTTGGTGTGGAGTTCCATCTCAAGAGCTGATTATTCTGTGAGAGTCGCCTCAATATAGACGGAGATCCAACTTGGAGGCGACTTCCATTGAAATCAGTGGGTACCAGTCGCCTAGAAGTCGGATACAAGTAGTACAGGAACCTTTTCTGAAGTCGGAGCGACTTCAGTAGTGTGCATTAAGACGGCTCTCATTCACTTACATAGATTTTTACATGTAGCGTGACTAGGGGCAACCTGAAGTCAGATCTGAGTTGCCCCTGTGTGAACCGGCTCTTAGGTTCCGGGACCCCGTTTTGGGGGGTGGGTTGTCTGATTAAGGGGTAGTCGCTGTTAAGAGTCTATGTTTTAGTATATCTCTGGCAGAGTAATTCTTCCATATACTCCAGCTAAAGGAACATTTTGTATATTTATCCAGGGATTTGGCTTGCATCTCCTCCATAAGCATGATACTGTTTATCTCGTTCACCCATTCTATAAGGGATGGGGAGTTGGACGTTTTCCAGTGTCTAGGAATTAGTTGCCTACCTGCACTAAGGAAAAATTTCAGGAGGCCATGTTTTTGGGATTTAGACAGTACCAGGTAGTATGGAGAGGAGGGCAATAGGAGGGGAGGGTGTAAGTGGTTTGTCATATATTTCAGAGTAGATTTGGAAGATCTGAGTCCAGAATGGGCGGATCTCATCACAGTCCCACCAGATGTGTTTATACGTACCCATTGCAGAGCTACATCTCCAGCAGATGTCGGTGACCGAGTGAAACATGATCCTGAGATTGGTTGGCACACAGGGAACCACCTAGATAGCAGCTTGTAATTTTTGAGTGTAGCTCGAGACAGATGATTTGTGGGTAAAGAGAAAGGCTTTACTCCATTCCATCTCTGATATGTCTCTCCCTAGCTCCTCTGACCAATTTGTAAGGTACTGTGAGTACGATCTAATATAATTTTATAAATCAGTGACAGGGTGTGTCTAGGGGTTTCTGGAAGTGTGCATAGATGTTCAAAGCTCGTTAGAGGTCTATGGATCTGTTTGCAATTATGAAGTTTCTTGGAATAGGGGGCCAGGGGAAATCGGGTATGCCATGTTATGTTGGAGGTTGTAGTGGATCAGGCTGTTACAAAGGTGCCCAATTTGCTGTACTGTGGGCCAGGAGGTTCTATTATAGTTGTCTAGAGTTTGCGTCAAGCTACCTTCTGGGAGGGCTGGGTTGTTGAAAAGCGGGGTAAGAGGGCCTGGGTCAGTGGATAGTGCATAGTTCTCCCTTCTGCGGTACCAAATTGTAAGCGCATCTTTAGCGAGGGGAGATAACATTGGGAGGGATTTGTGGGTTCGCTCATGTCCCCAAAGCAGTGCACAGAGGTCGATCGAGGAGAGATCTTGTTCTACCAAGGCGGAGGCTTTGGTTAAAGGACGGGAGAACCATTCCAGAATTCTAGAGACCAGCGTTGACGTATGATAGAGTTCAAATTCTGGAAGGACTGTCCCTCCTTTAGAGGTATGGGAGCATAGGAGCTTATGTTTCAGTCCTGGGTGATTGCCCTTCCAAACAAACATGATGGCCATGGAGCGTAGCGTATGGAAGAAAGCGGATGGAAGTGCAATTGGCAAGGCCTGAAATAGATATAAAAGTTTGGGGACAATATCCATTTTTAATGCGTCCAAACCATGACATTGGTCTTTCCATTCTACTTTCTGCGAGACGCCTACTTTTCGTGAGTAATGGGTTGAAGTTAAGTGCGTATATATCTGTGATATGCGTTGGGATGGCTGTACCTAAGTATGAGATGGACTTCGTTTGCCATTTCTAAGGAGAAGTTGGTTTGAAGGAAGGAGAGGGTGGATGGTGGTAGGGAGAGATTCAGTGCTTTTGTTTTGGAGATGTTTAACTTATAGTTGCTGAGACGTCCAAACCTGTGTATCTCTGTAAGTATGGACATGATGCTAATATGGGTTTGGGTCACATAGAGGAGGAGATCATCTGCATAGAGAGAAAGTTTATACTGCGAGGAGGGGGTATGTATGCCTTGTATATTTGGATTTGCTCTGATGGCTTGGGCTAAGTGTTCAATTACCAAGGCAAACAGGATTGGGGAGAGGGGGCAGCCTTGCCTTGTTCCGTTGGAAATCATAAACTTTTCTAATTGTGTTCCGTTCACTAGGACCATAGCTGAAGGTTTGGAGTAGAGGGACATGATGCGTGAGAGCATGTTTGGGCCTAGGCCTATCTGGGAAAGGGTGGCTTGGAGAAAGGGCTAACTGAACCTATCAAAGGCCTTCTCTGCATCACAGGAAAGATGGCAAATTGTGGTTCTTTTGTGCGTAGGCCATCAGGTGTATAGTTTTGGTGGTATTGTCCCTGGCTTCACGTCCAGGGACGAAGCTCACTTGGTCCTTGTGTATTATGTCGGGCAATAGTGGGGAAAGGTGATTAGGTAAGATTTTGGCAAATAGCTTCAAGTCAATGTTTAAGAGGGATATTGGTCTGTAATTGGAGTATAAAGAGGAATCTTTACCAGGTTTTGGGATACAGGCTATTTGGGCTTGGAGTAGGGCAGGAGAGAGGGTAAGGTTATCGTCTATGGCATTGAATGCCTTCGCCAGGAAAGGGGCAAGCAGTAGTGGGAACGTCTTATAAAAACGTGGGGAAAACCCATCTGGGTCGGGGCTTTTGCCATATTTTTAGGGTTTTAATGGCCAGTTGAAATTCTGCTTCGGAAAGGGGGGAGTCTAATTCCCCCACGTCGGAGGCCGGAATAGTTGGTAGGGCAGTTTCCTGAATAGATGAAAGTAGGTCTTGTGTTGGGTTGGTCGTATGGGGCATGGTCGACATTAGACATGTGCAGACTGAAATATTTTGTTTCGGAATTTCGTTTTCGTCCGAAAAATAAATTTATTTAGTTACTCCTGAAATTCATTTTTATTTATTTTGTTTTTCGTAAAAAAATTGCATTAGTCCGAAAATCCAAATGAATTACAGTTGAATCTGTCATTGAAGGCTTATGGTGTCTGTCGGAATGTTTAAAGAAGATTCGACGGAGCAGCGAAACTCACCTATGATGCTGCAATCATACATTCCCGGTAGAATATTTAGACTACATGCTATAGTAGGATTCTAATGTTGTACGTCTTCTATGGGTTTTTTTTATGGCTATTTGCATTGGCACCCTCCCCTGTATGTGCATCCTGTTCTTTTTCTGGCCACCCAGGCTAAGGGTCAGGTATGGATTTTAGGGGGGAACTCATGTTTTTTTTTTTTTGGTGTGAAGTTCATCCTTAAACTCCATAACAAACTCGTAGGGTCTGGTATGGAATTTAGGAGGACCCCATGCTGTTTTTATTTTTCATAAGTTCGTCTTAAAATTCATACCAGGCTCTTTCGAGCATGCAGCCTTAGTGGTCAGGACCCTTTTACACGGGCAGATCTGATCTGGCGCTCCATGTAAGTCTATGACGAGAGCAACGGATGTCAGCAGTGACCATGTCCAATGATATCCGATCCGGTCCAATCCGCTAAAATCAGACGGATGGTTCTACGTTCACATCCATCCCTGGTGGATGGGATTGGGTGAGATCTGATGAAAACGGACATGCTCCGTTTTCGTCCGATCTCTCCATAGCAAGCAGTGGCGCTCGACAAGCCCCTCCCCACTCAGTGAGCAAAGAGGGACCTGCCATCCGCCGGCTCAATGGAGATCAACGGAGAGATCTTCTGCTGAGCTGGCAGACTCTTTGGCAGTGGATCCGCCTTGTGTGAATGAGGCCTTATGCATGCTTTTTGTTTACATTGAACTGTCAGTCCAGAATCCCCGCCTGGCAGCTGAAAAGGAGGGCAGAGATGAGTCACCGTTCTTTAGGATACCATCAGGTGCCATCTCCCTAACAGTTAGGAGGAGGCTGTCACATTTAGCAGTGGTAATAATATCACTAAATGTTTTGCTTCACACTGCAGCTAGATGTTCATTTGGCTGTTCACACAAGATTCCCAAAGGACTATACGCAGTACAAGAGTCTCTCTCATTATTTCTCCTGCTGGTTGAATGTTTTTAGCCTGTAGTGCATATTATGTTATTGTAGCTATTTTAGGGAATGTTGCATTTGCCCAGCAAAAGGCAACAAGGAAATTATTGCATACATGTTATAAATATATATCTTTTTTAAATTAACCCCTAAGTGTTACTAAGGGTTTACGTAGGAACACTTTTTTAAAATTTCTTTTTTTTTTTTTTTTTTTTTTTTTTAGTTGCAATAGATTTTTATTGTTAATTATAACAACAGTTTACAAAACATGTCAATAATAAGTGGCAGTAGGGCGAGATGCCCCCTAAAAGACAAATGCATCATACTGGTAAAGCATATAATGAGAAAACAAGTAAGAAAAACATATCCCTCCCCAGACCAAGGTTGCAATATAGAAGGTAAGAGAATAAACCTTGACCAGTCCGAGAATGAGAGCGCGTGACAGCAATAGTACATTCGAGAACAAGGGGTCAACGAGGCCCCCTCCTAAGTCGTGGGGACCCGGAGATCCCCCCTTAACACCTTCCACCCGAGGCCGAGACGGGCCCAGGGAAGATCGCCCTGCCGCCCCAAATGGGAACACACTGCAACCGGGCAACTCCCCAGGGCCCCCCCCACCCCCCAGCGAAAGGGACTGGTCAACCAACTACATTGGTTATGCATTCGAAATATAGCAAGTGAGAACTATGAGTTATGCAACTGAATGAGGCACACGTGATATATACTCAATATCTGGGAGGGAGAGCAAAAGAACATAGTAGAACAAATGAAGATTTCCTTGCAGCGTATAGATTAGGAAATCCAATAAGTGAAATGTTAACTAATCACAAAGAATATTTGCAACCAAAGGGAGCATCCCCTACAGGGAGGGGAAAAGGGAGTATAGGAGGAAAAGGGGATAGACAAAGAAAATAAGAGCAGGAAAAGTAGAGGAGAAGTAGAGGAAAAAGGTAATTAGCGCAGAAGAGTGTAAAAGGAGATAAAGGGAGGTTTAGAAGGTCGTCTGGAGAAGTGAGCGACAGCCAGTAGTACAGCTATTTCAATGTGGGAGGGTGATCCCAACAAAAGATGCCCAAGGTTCCCAAGTGTGATAGAATTTCTCAGAACGATCCAAGATTACACCGGCCATTTTTTTCTTGATTTATGATCCAATAAATTTTTTTCTTTGCTACTCTGGGTGATACAGTAAGCGTCTTCCAGGCTTTTGCCAGGGTAAGTTTGGCACCCAGTAAAATAAAGTGGATGAGGCGTTGTGTAATCTTGGGCGCTCCCGTGACTGGGAAGTTGAGAAGTGCAATGAGGGGGGATGGTAAGATAGGCTGTGAGGTAATTATGCTTATCCAGGAGAAAATTTTACGCCAGAAATGTCGCACCCTGGGACAGGACCACCAAACATGAAGCATGTCACCTCTAAGGTTACAGCCCCTGAAACATAGAGGAGATGTAGACGGGAAGATGTGGGCAAGTCTCGTGGGTACTAAGTACCACCTGGTAAGTACTTTAATGCTCGCTTCTATGAGACCGGTATTCATGATGCCCTTGTATGAGTAGGAGAAATTCCTTTGCCAAGTCTCCAGGTTCCAAGATTGGGCTAAGTCATCTTCCCAAGCCAACATGTAAGAGGTTTTGGACTGTTTACCCGAGAGTGCCCTGTAAACCAGTGAGATCCCACCCCTCTGCTCGATGCCTTGCCCACACCATTGTTCATAAGGGGTAATTTGTGGACCGTCTGGGAAGGATCTGCATTTTTTGTGAAGAAATGCGGATATCTGTGTAAATCTGAAGAATTCAGATCTGGGCATGTCCAGTTTACTTACACAATAGGCCTTCGTTAGGGGGCCTAAAGGTCTGAGAAAGTGACCGATTCTGTAGAGCCCTTTGTCTAGCCACCACTGGAATGCTTTGATGTCTAGGCCCGGGTAGAAGTCTGGGTTGTGAAATAAGTGTTTCAGGGGTTCTAAAGAAGAAATTAGGTGTGTATTACCCCTGAGGGAGTCCCATAAAGTGAATGAGTGGGACAGCGTCGGCGACATGATCGGGGGGCTGGATTTTTTGGGGCTCCATAGAAGGAAATCAAGGGTATGAAGCGGGACTGCCAATCTTTCAATGTGTATCCAGTCAGGGTGTTCCCATCGGGAGTAGATTCTGGAGAGCTGTGAAAGTTGTGCTGCTTGGAAATACCAAAGCAAGTTTGGCAGGCCCAGTCCCCCCTCTGTCCTCGATCTATATAGGACCGACTTAGCCAGTCTGCTTCCACCCTTCCCCCAAATAAATTTGATGACTTTGGCTTGGAAGAGCCCAAGGTGGTTTTTGTTTATTGGTATCGGAAGGGTTCTAAAATAGTAAAGGATACGCGGGAGTAATGTCATTTTGATGGCGTTGATCCTACCTAGCCATGTCATGGGAAGTCCCGACCACTTTAGGAGATCTCTCTCTAATTTTTTGTACAGCGACGGGTAATTAGCTTGGTAGAGGAGATCTATCCTTGGTGTCAGTTTTATTCCCAGATATGTAATAAATTAGTTGGTCCATGAGAGTTTAAAGCTATCTCGAAGCCTAGAGATGAGTGAGTCTGCAAGATTAATGTTAAGTGCTTGAGATTTGTTGTAGTTGACCTTGAGGCCAGATACCAAGCCAAAGTCATCTAGGAGGCGGCATAAGTTAGGGAGCGTTGTGAGGGGAGAGGATACAAAAAGTAGGATGTCATCCGCAAACAGTGCGCATTTGTGAGTTTGGGAGCCACAAGATATGCCTTTGATATTAGGGTTGTTCCTAATAGAAATCGCTAAAGATTCAATCGCTATAGTGAAGATAAGAGGGGATAGAGGACATCCTTGTCTCGTCCCCCGTAAGATAGGGAAAGACTCAGAGTAAAATCCCTGCAGACGTACCTGGGCCGAAGGGGTTGAGTAGAGAGCCCTCAGAACATTGAGAAAATGCTCACCAAAACCCCAACGCTGTAAAGTTGAAAAGATGAACGACCAGTTAATAGAATCAAATGCTTTTTGTAGGTCCAGGGAAAGCAAACAGCCTTGTCGAGGAGCTCCTTTGTCCCAGTTGGAGTTTAGGATAGAAATCAGGTCAATGGCTCTACGCGTCTGGTCAGAGCCTTCTCGGCCTGGTATAAAGCCTACCTGGTCCTTATGGATATACAGACTAATGAAAGAGGCCAGGCGGTCTGCAAGGATCTTAGTCAGAATCTTTAGATCATTGTTGATGAGGGAAATTGGTCTATAGTTGGAAACAGCCCTAGGGTCCTTGTCTGGTTTAGGAATAATCGTTACATATGCCATATTAGAAGAAGCTTCTAAGGGACCCCCTCTCCGAAGCTCATTGAAAAAACGAGCAAGGTATGGGGCTAGAGTGGTGGAGAAGGATTTGTAGTAAGGTATAGAGAAACCGTCCGGGCCAGGAGCAGAGTGGGGTTTTAATTTTTTGATCACAGCACAGACTTCTTCCTGTGAGATAGGGGCATCTAAGATTTGGCGATGTGAAGATTTCAAAATTGGGTTTTGTACCGTGTCAAGGAACTGATCAACCTGCGCTTGCGTCGGGCAGTCTTTATTACTATAGAGGGATTGGAAGAAGGAATGAAATTGTTCCATTATGCGTTGCGGATTTTGGGAGAGGGTACTACCATTTATTTTGATTTTAGGGAGAGCAGTGTGTTTGATTTTTGGAGAAAGTCTACATGCTAAAAGTGTGCCTATCCGATCTCCCTGGCAGTAAAAACGGGATTGATTCCAGCGGATCCATTTTTCAGCTCTAGTAGTGAGTGCTAAGTTTAAAGAAGCACGAGCTGCATCCAGGTCCGAGATGGGAACCTCGGAGGGGCGAACCTTGTGTCTTTTAGATAGGGCCGCAAATTCCTGCTCCAATCTGACAATATCAGATTTTTGTGCTTTGTTAATTTGAGAAGCAATTTGGATAAGGTGTCCTCTGAGAACCGCCTTATGAGCAGCCCAAAGGCACGAGAGTCCAACCTCCGGGGTGTCGTTGACTTGAAAATAAGTTTTAATTTTGGTATCAATCTCCGCCTTCCTGCCCGGGTCGCTCAAAATAGATTCATTGAGGCGCCATCTCCTACCGGGTCGAGCCACTCCAGGGCGTCGGAAGGCTATCACCACCATAGAGTGGTCCGACCAGACTACGTCTTTAATGAAAGCTCTGTTTGTTAATGGAATGGTATGGGAGGTAACCCACATGTGATCTATTCTCGAGAAAGATTGGTGGGGACTGGAGAAATGGGTAAAATCCCTCAGGGATGGATTCATTTCCCTCCAGATATCAATCAGCCCATGTTGAGAGATTAGTTTGGCTATCCGCAGACTTTGTTTAGTGGGTCGAACAAGGCGTTTACCCGGAGGACGTGCCTTGTCCATGCCCGCGTCAAAGGCCGTATTCGAGTCACCCCCAAAAACTACAGTCCCCTCCAATAAAGGTGACACGGTGTCTAGTAGATTCTTAAAGAAGGCATATTGACCTCTGTTGGGGGCGTAGTATGAAATGAATGAGTAGAGATGACCATCTAGCTCTCCAATCAATAGGAGAAATCTGCCTTCTGGATCTTTAAGTTCTGACTTGAGAGAGAATGTACATCTGTTGGAAATAAAAATACCCACCCCCTTTGTTTTATCATCTGCATTAGCCAGTGAGAAATTAGAGAATTTGGAATGGATAAAAGAAGGATGGAAGCGTTTAGGGAAATGGGTTTCTTGTAGAAGTGCTACATCAACTTTTTTGGAGTGAAAATGTTGAAACATTTTCCGACGTTTAGCCGGGGAGTTTAGGCCTTGGGCATTGTGAGTAATAAGCTTAAGGGGAATTTTGTCTGGGTCAGTTACCGCCATCGAGCAGAGGAGTGGGAATACCCCGATACACAAAGGCACTTACCCTTAGTAGATTCATAGACCAGGACAATATCAGACCGGTGTGTGACTTCAGCTAGCATGGATGAAGACCGTGCCCTCATTCTCCAGACGACTTCTAGGGGAAAGAAAGAGTAGAGAATGAGCAAGAAAAGGGGATAGAGAGGAGCAGAGAAGAGAAGAAGGGGGACAAACATGACCCCCGATGCGGGCGGAATAAAATACCACCTGCAAAAAAAAAAATTCAAATACCTCCCCAATCTCAATCCCAAAGGGGATAAAGATAGAGAGTAATCCTGACCAGTGAAGGGTCAATACCGAGTTCACTAGGCAGGATGGGGTGCATGAGCACCGCCCTAGCAGGAAGGACCATCTAAGAATTTAAACAAAATGTAACTGTCAAAAAGGCCCCAGAACCAACGTTAACATTAGAAATCGTTTGAATCTCCCCAAAGACCAGGAGAGAATAAAGAAAAACAAATCAGGAGAAGAAAAATACTTGAGTGCGGCAACATAAGATTGGTAAAAAAGGGTTAGCCAGTTCCCCCCAACACAGAGGGAGACCTTGAGTGCCGTTCCCACCTATATGGTGAGGTAGATTCTAGGCGATTTCCCCGCTCAAGGTCCCCGAGAGGGGACTAGTATCCCCCCAAAGTCCCAAAACTTGTACTGCAGGCAGTTCATAGTGAGTCAAGGAGGGACGTTGTCCTTCGATTTCTTGTATCTTGCAGGTTTCCACATCGAGTTCAGTGGACTGGATGGACTGGAGGGAAGTTGCCTTTTAGCCGAGTGAGGAGAGGGCTCCTGTTGCATAGCGATTGGGTCGTGAGAGATGAGGCCGAGTCGTAAGAAAAGCTGTTCCCCTTCTGGAAGTGAACTAAAGGTGTAGGGTTTGCCATTGAATAACATCTTCAGTTGAAATGGAAAGAGCCACCAATATTTAATGTCCTTATTCATTAGAATTTGAAGTAGCGGTTTCAAGGTGCGTCTCTTTTGAATGGTTGAGGGAGATATATCAGCAAAGACTTGTAATTGGTGTCCCTGAAAGACGATCTTGGACAGGGATCTGGATTTCTTCATGACTGCTTCTTTCACTGTATAGTGGTGAGGCTTTACTACAATATCTCGAGGCAGGCCATCATCCCTGGGGGGCCTGAGGGCCCTGTGAGCCCTATCAAGCTCTAGATGGTGTTGTGGGGTGTCAGGGAGCAGATCTCTAATGAAGGCCTGTATTGTCTCAGGAACGTCCTTGTAGGATTCAGGGAGTCCCCTGACTCTAAAGTTGCACCTCCTATTTCTATTTTCAAGGTCATCTATTTTGGCATTGGCAGTATCCAGTTGTTCTTGTAAAACTTGTAAGCAAGCAGAGTTTTGATTTGTTCTGGAAATCGTTGCATCCAGGTTGGATTCAATAGTTTCAATGCGAGATCCGATGTTCTGGAGGTCTGCTTTAATGTCATTTGTGATTTTGGTAGCCGTATTTTGTAAGCCCCTGTCCAGGAGTTCTGCAAATTTAGCAAAGAGTTCAGTCACATTGATCGGCTGCAGTAGGCCCAGATCCCCAGGCAGTGTTAGAAGTTGGGGCTGAGGGAGGTTAGCTCCCAAGGGTGGGAAATCCATGTCTGGGAATGATTGCTCCAGAAGGGACACTGTGGAGGCTGGGGAAGCCATTTCAGGACGATCGGTACTTGACTGTCGTTGCAGAGCAGAAGAGGGAGAGACTGCCAGCTGTGCCCCGGTCGTGTAAGCCGCGTCCGAGCGGTGAGGCCCGGCCGCCATTTTCACCTCTGTCTGGGAAGAACGGGTCGTCTCGAAAGTCGGCTCGAGGTTTCTCCTGACAGCCCCGGAGTACATTGGGGAGATCCCTGATGTATCTACTACTCAGCGGACGTGTTGTGGAGTGAGCGTTGGTTGTCTGGGCGCCGTTATCAGTCCTGATCCGCCAGGGCGGGACGGGGCTCCAGGTCTATGCGGCCATCTTCGGAGTTGCCGTGCATGCGCCCTCTGGAGACAGGGCTAGAAGATTGTAGGAGACTCCTCTCCCCCACCACACCAGCAGAGTGTGAAATGAGGAGTAGTAGGCCGTTGGGTGTAGCAAGATGGCTGACCTCAGTCAGCACAGGCCTGGATCAGGGCCAGGCCTGATGAAAGATGCAGTGTGGGGGTTTGGGAGGTATTTGCTGTCCAGGGGGGGACCCTGCAGTCAGAGGGACTCTCTCCCTATTTTCGTTGGGTAGTGGTCCGGGCGCGATGCTCTTCCGCGGGTGTCCGCAGTAGGAAAGGCCGGGGATCCACAGGCCTTACTAGGCCGCACTAGGCCGGACCCAGCCACGGCCTCCTCGCTCACCCCCGAGGCCCGAACGAACCACCGGAGCGCACAGGGGGGGAAGATCAGAAGGGTTGGAGGGTGGATGATAGTCCCCTACTGCTCTATGCAGCTGAAGTCCCGAAAATTCGCCAGGCCTCCGGAGCGGCAAGATGGCCGCCGCAAGCTCCCGGTGTCGACCGTCCCGCGGCTGAGTGGGGGGGTATGTGCTCCAAATATAGCCACCAGTCGCTGCAGGGCACTCCAGGGAGTAGTTGGCCGTAGTTTCAGGCACCAGTCGGTGCTGGTTAAGCGAGGATGGCGATGGATGAAGCTCGGAGTACACGGAGCTCCCTCAGAAAGCGTCCACCGCCGAGCACTTCCGGTCACGCCCCCTCTTTAAATTTATTTTTAAACTTGCAGTGTTGATTTAACTAACTTCTTATGCAGATCAAAGGTGACCCCTTTGATCTTCTATTAGTGACCAAGAGACGTTATGATGAAGCAATAATACTGTATCTCTTCTTGACATAGCACATGCTGTTTTGAGTGTACATTTAAATTTCAAAGAATGTATTTGTTTTCAAAGAAAAAGTACAAACATATAATAGGTACAGACATAAGTTCAACTGAAACATCCGAAACAAGTCGGCCAACTGAATGTTACAAATACAGGTGTATCAAAACGAACACTGGGAGCTCTAGAGGCAAAAAATCTGCTTTATAAGAATATAAACCTGAGGAGCGGAAAGACTCCGGATATCCGAGAAAATGAGAAGGCTCATAGGCCCCGGGGGGTCAGCCCAGCACCCCTAATGGGAGCTCGCTGTGCCAGGCTAGCCCCACCCAGGCCTCCAGGAACCCTCCGCTCCCATTAAAGATCCAGGGAGTTCCCAGAGTACTAAAGGCGTATGTAACTAAGGCTAGAGCTTCATAAGAAGGACCCTTAAATCAACTGTATAGTCTGGCTGAGAAACAATCGGTCCCCTCTGGCGGAACTATGAGACAGAGTTACAAATATGCCAACACGAACAACAAAACTTAGAAAATAGAAAAAAGAAAAAAAAAGGAAAAAAAGAAAGGGGGTGGGGGATACGAGGGGGGAAGAGACACACTAGGGAGGAAAGAAGCCGACAAGGGAAATGAGAGGGGACAGAAGGACACAGATCGGACACTAGACGAGAGAGCCTGCGGTTTAGGACTATCTGTAAGGGGTGCTCGATTTAAGGGCAGGCAGGGATCTAGGGAAGTAGAGGGAAGAGCCAGGCGACAGGCCGAATTGAGTGTACATTTACACCGTAGCAGAGAGCATCTTCTCCTGTGTAAAAAGTCCTGGGCATTGCCAGTAAATGTCACCATTTTGGGCTGAGGGAAAGTGGCTGGATGCCCAAAAACACATCCAAAGAATTTAGATGAAGATGTAAATTCTGGTGCAGCTCTTCTTAGAAACCAATCAGCTTCCATCTTTATTTTGTCAAAGCTTACTTGAACCAGCTGAAGTTAGAAGCTGATTAACTATCATGCAGAGCTGCACCAGATTTTGTACTCTCCAGTTTTCGAAAATCAACCCCAGTGTACAAACATAAAAAATAAATAAAAAAAAGAGCAATGTTATACTTATCTGTCCAGTGCCAGCAGTTTGGTGCAGAGCATCCCCGATCCTCCTTTTATTGGGTCCCCCACCTGTGCTCCTCCCCCCTGCTGAGTGCCTACAAAGCAAGCCACTTGCTATGGGGGTACCTATGCGTGCTTGCTCCTGAGCCCCACTTACTGATAGATGCACAGAGTGGGGCTTGGTGGGGCTTACCCCCCACTCCCTCCTCACTGGCTTGTGACTGCCACCAGCTGTCACGGCTGTCTCTGAGCAAATGAGGAGGGACAGAGCCAGGAGAGCTGCTGCTCTCATTGCACATCTCTGGATCAAGATTGGGCATGGGTAAATATTAGGGTGGGTGGAGCTTCTTAATGAAGGTTTTTTATTTTCAAGCACAGAATGCATGAAGGTAAAAAAACCTTCAGCCTTTAGAATCACTTTAAGTCAGACTTGACCTACTGTATATGCATGCAGTAGGAGAGACAAACTGTAAGGTACATTCATTGCATGGTAATACTAACTAGTAGGAAGTAAAGTCTGCAGGCCTGGATTTACATGAAGGTACTGTAGTTTTCAGAGGAAGTATACTGTGTATGTGTGCGTGTGTAAAAAATTTAAAAATGCTGTAGTTTTCATTTAAAGAACATTTCTTTAGACATTGTTTAATTAAACCATTGCGTGTTAGAGGTAGAATTATGTACATCCTGCAAATCACTTAAGGGCTTAATTATTTTGGCTATTTAAAATTGTCCTGAAATAACCAGTTTGTAAGAGTTATTCATGGTGGATTCATTTAATGTTATGGCATTTTATGATGTGACAAACTAAAGTCTCCATCCCTACATAGATAGACTGTAATGGAGCCTTTTACTAATGTCTTCTGTGGATAGCTGCAGGATACAATATTTCCACTACATCACAAAGGACACGATTCAATATAGACAAATGTCTGTACTTAAAGAACCATGAAAGTTTATGCCATCCGTAAGAAAATCTCCTTATGCCCACATGTAGCCTCTAGTGATTTGTGCAGTTGTTTTAGTTGATCTTACCTGACTTGATTCTATGATTTCTTTTACTTTTTTGTTTTGTTTTACGTGTGACAAGAAAATTGCAGCTTGCCCTTGACAGTCAGACACAAATTGACGGAACAAAACAAAATAAAACAGTGGAGTAATTCTAAAGTAAATGTAATCAAACTGAAATCCCACCAGACCTTGGACTTGAGCAGACAAAGGCTTTATTCAATAACACTTTCTCGCCTTTCTTTTTCAGCAGAGGACCTACTAAAGCAAATTGAATTCATTGCTTTCTACATCCTCTCCGCTTGCTTTCTTTGCTTTCCACATATGGTAAGTTAAGTACTGCATGTCACCATTTAAAAGAGAATCAACATTGTCACCAAGTGTTTGGTGAATGCACCTGCTGAGTAGTTTATCTGGGTGCTACATATGACTGATTAATATTGTTTTATGTTTTATGTATTCCAGATTGGTGAGTGTTGGCAATTACCAGATATAAAACCGTTTACTAATGACTTTGCTTGTCATTCATGTGTATTTAAATAAGGAAAGGGTTATGCAAGTGTGTTTTTTTGTATTGTCTTATGCACAAAAAAAAATCAACATTTACAAAGTTTACCAAAAGAACAGATTCTTTGACAAAAGAAAAGATTGCACAGAAAACAACAAAACAAGCATACCATGTCCTTCCCAAAAAGCCAATTACAGGTCATGTAAAAAAAAGTATTAAGGATTAATAAGAAAGCCTTTTTAAATAATTTGTTGCCACAATCACCATTACATACAGTAGCATTTAAAAATGTCTTGCTTACAGCGCCCAAGCTTGATTGAAATTTCCTGGATAACCTGTGCCTAAAATAAATGTATAGAGTTTGTATAAGTATTTTGTATCCTTTTTTATGAATTGAAAATTTTTTGTTCAGGTAAGTATCAAATATTGCGTATAGATATTTAATATTTATTATTTTGGAGCTGCAGCCATCCATGGGTAAAATAAAAGTTGTTTGTTTACAGAGTTAAAGCTTAGATCACACACACACACAGCTTAACAAGTCAAAGGAGATAATTAACCCCCTCTCTCTGTGTTTTGTTCAGTTCTGTATTGCCTTTCAATTGGAGAGTGATAGTTTGAAAGGAAAAAGCTTCTGCTATACTTTCTGTTTCTTTATGAAACAAAGCTCTGATACCAGTGTCATAGGTGTGCCCTTTGTTATTTTATTTCTCTCCCTAAACTACATATTTTAAAGAAATAGTAAAGCAAAAGTGTGAAACAATCTTTTAAAATCTTATAAGATTAACCGATTGCCGACCGCTGCACACAGATGTACGTCGGCAGAATGGCACAGACAGGCAAATGGGCGTACTGGTAAGCCTCTTTAAATTTACCACCTTTTGGGCACGTGGGAGTGTGCCTGCGGGTCCCGGGAACTCAATGTTCTCCGATGGCCCGCGATTGCGGTGTGGAGTGGTAGAACAGGAAGATGCCTATGTTACATATACAAGGCATCATGACAGAGATCCACTGCTCCTTGTGATCGGGAGCAGTGATCGCTGTCATGTCCAAGGTAGCACCTTCCCCCCACAGTTAGAATCTCTCTTTAGGACACATTTAACTCCTTCATCGCTCCTAGTGGTTAGCCCCTTCCCTGCCAGTGTCATTTACACAGAAATCAGTGCATTTTTATAGCACTAATCACTGTATAAATGAGAATGGTCCCAAAATAGTGTCAAAAGTGTCAGATGTGTCCACCATAAAGTCACAGTCATGATAAAAATCGCAGATCATTGCCATTAATAGACATGTGCGATTAGTTTCGTACGAATCTCAAATTGGTATGAATTTCCCTAAATTTGTACATTCGGGAGGATCTGAAATACGAATTGCCATGCGTCCGAATTTTGTACGAAATACAAACTTTTGTTTACGAATCCCCAGGAGGAAGTCAGCACAGCACAGGGGTGGTGGGAGCCCTCATCTAACGAAAATTCGTAATTTCGGATAGGAAATTCTTCAATGGAATTTCGTATTTTGGATAAAAACCAAACTTCCATTAGCATCGACTGTCATATTGAGGTATATTTTTGCCTTTAAATTCATCGTAAAGAACATTCGTACAAGTTAACGAACCTAACGACAATTCGTATTTCGTACGAATTGAAATTGAATTTCGGACACGAAATACAAAGTACGAATTAATTCTAATACGAACCGTAACGGAAAGGAACGGAACGAAACAAATTTATTGACAGCGCCCATGTCTAGCCATTACTAATAAAAAAAACTGAATAATAAAAATGCCATAAAACTATCCCCTATCTTGTAGACGCGATTACTTTTGCGCAAACCAATCAATATATGCTTATTGCAATTTTATTTACCAAAAATATGTAGAAGAATACATATCAGCCTAAACTGAGGAAAAAATCTTTTTCTTAATATATATTTTAAGGGGATATTTATTATAGCAAAAAGTAAAAAATAATGCGTTTTTTTTTTCAAAATTATCGCTCTTTTTTTGTTTATAGCGCAAAAAATAAAAGGAGATCAAATACCACGATAAGAAAGCTCTATTTGTGGGGAAAAAAGGATGTTGATTTTGTTTGGATACAATGTAGCACAACCGCGCAATTGTCAGTTAAAACGACACAATGCCGAATCACAAAAAGAGCTCTGGTCAGGTTAAAATTTTCCAGGGCTGAAATGGTTAAAAATTTACCTAAAACCAATATAGGTCCCTTTAAGTAAGTACCTAAATATTATTGAAGAGTGATTTTATTTATTTACCTATAGTGCCCTATAAGTAATAATCAGAACACTTTAAATGCAAGATCAAAGGTTTCCAGCTGTAAAATAAGAGATAAAGTATTGGTATCTCCCTTTTAATTTACATGTGTTCATGAAGTCACTTACCTTTGGGTAATTACACATATTTTGATAATTGAATAGAGGATGTTTTTCCTCATAAAACCCCTCGTTTTCAAAATACTAGCTTACAGCATATTGCCTGGAAAAGATCAAATGTGGTATGTTTTGTAGGACTTAGGTGTGTGTCCTGACTCTAAGTGACGTAATAGGAGGAAGTGCTGTGGCTTCCAGACTCCTGTGGGGTTCTGATTGTCCTGCACTTTTCAGCTCCTTGTTAGTGTAGGCAGATATCTCAGCTCTCCCGCAAGTCGTGGGAGTCTCCTGCATTTGGCTGCGGGCTCCCGGTGTTCTGGCAGATAGTGTCCTGCCATCATATAGCATGCGCAGTACGGGGCAGAAGAAGCTTCGGAAAATCTCCGAAGCTGAACGGCGCCTGCGCCGTGAGTGGAGGTGGTAGCCCCACCATCCAAGTGGACATAGGGTTGTGAAAATTAGAGGGCCCCTCGCGGGCGAGCTTCTCTCGCCACGCTTCGGGCTCAGCCTCGCTGCGCTCGGCTCTTTTTTATTCCTACTCTATGTCCACTTGGATGGTGGGGCTATAACCTGGACTCACGGCACAGGCGCCGTTCATCCTCGGCTATTTTCGGAATCTGTGTTGCTGTGTACTGTGCATGCGCAGTACACAGCGGACACTATCTGATGGGGGACCTTATATGATGGGACACCGGACACCGTGAGCACTGGGTGATCTCCCAGCTGAGCCTGTCACTCAGCCACAGAGAGAGCAGCCGAGTGGCCAAATGGAGTACAGCCGCCCGGTGTTCTGCCGTATAGTGTCCGGCCATCATATAGCATCCGCCCCATACTGCGCATGCGCAGTACGGAGCAGACGAAGCGGACATAGGGTTGTGAGTATTAAAGGGCCCCTCGCCACGCTTCGCTCGCCACGCTTCGGGCTCGGCCTCGCTGCGCTCTGCTCTTTTTTATTCCTACTCTATGTCCACTTGGATAGTGGGGATAGAACCTGGACTCACGGCGCAGGCGCGGTTCATCCTCGGCAATTTTCGGAATCTGTGTTGCTGTGTACTGTGCATGCGCAGTACACAGCGGACACTATCCGATGGAGGACGTTATTAGACAAGACACCGGGCTGCTTTGTCTGTGGCTGATTGACAGGAGGACAGAGCTGAAAGGAGGGGTGGGCGGGGTCTTGTCAGGAGGAGGAGGAGAGCATCGGGCCCTATACTCATTAGATTTTAGATCTCTTCATTGCAATCATCTGGCTATCACACCACTCCATGCCCAACACTCTGCTACAGCCCGCACGCTGAGCTGAGGTTGTGTCTGTGCATATTGTGTCCCACCTTTCTGCCAGTGTCCACACAGGAGAAGAACGATCATTCCCAGGTTGGATGCTGTTAAAGTGTGCTTGGCTGTATGGATTAGCTCTGGAGAGCATGGAGTGCATGGAGAGCATGTTTGCACACTCCACGTGCAGAGTGCCCCAGGAAGTCGGCGCAGTGCTGCGCTAATCACATGCAGTGAGACATTTCCTGATCTCTGCAGCCGCGCATCGAGGCAATGTCTCACTGCCTGTGATTCGTGCAGCGCTGCCCCGACTTCCTGGTGGGTTCTGCACGTGGAGTATGCAAACACGACGGAGCTCACCCTTACTTGAATGGATAGAGGCTTGCATGCTCTGAGCAGCAGTAGTGATGGGCAGAGCTGACAGAGAAATTTCATCACTGTGCACACAGCAGCACCAATCACTGTCCAGCCCAGCGGTAAGCAAAACTCTCCTCAGGCCTGCTCGAATGCTCTTGATTCAAGCCATGGCAGCTTCCATTAAGGTGAATTGCTAAAATGTATTGTAGAACAAGCTGGATTAGCGCCAGCAATACTAGATTTGTGAAACTTCCTGTCTGTCTCAGTCTGTCCAGCAACTCTGATGAGAGCACAGACCAGGATGACTTCTAAGTTTCCCAGGATCATTATAAATCTTTATTGGACATTTATTGAGGGCTAGGTATTTGCTTGCCTGTGAGGTTAGGGTCTGCTTGAATTAATTTCAAAGCCTATGATCAGTTGCACTTATTCTTTCATGTCATTTAGAAATGTCTAAAAATCTCTGCAGTGACTCAGTTTAATAAACATTTTTGTTTTGGATATCTCTTTGTAGCTGCTAATATGATACAAGAAATCTGTATTTTAGGCTGGCTATAAATTAAATAAACTTTAGCCCAAGAGCTAAAGTTGGGAAGAAATGCTAACCACTTACGTGGAAATCCATTCTATTTTTTCACCAGCTAAAAAAAAAAAAAAATATACTCACCTTTAGATTTACACTACAAAAAAAATTGTGCACCCAACTTTAGTTAAATGCACCCACAGAGCTCCACCCTCCTAGTTGCCATCCCTCCTTCATACCACCACCACATCAGTCCTCCTAAAGGTGGGTACAGATGGATTGAAATTAAACCAGGTCAGCAAGGAGCTGCAAAATTTCAATCTATATGTGGTTCTCCCCCTTCCTGTTAGACAGAATTTGATTGGTAGATTGACTTCTGTCGAACGGTCATGCTAGAAAACTTTCACGTAATCAGTGGCCAAAACCAATTGGTTGCAGCCACTGATCAGTGTATTCTGACAGTGGGGAGTCCCTACTCACTTGTGTGGATGGGAAGAACCTGTTCATTTTTTTTTTCTTCTGCCCACTAACTGAACAATAAGAGAGCTAACTGTTTATACTCACCTTTA
Organism: Lithobates pipiens; assembly: GCF_037356315.1. Lineage (NCBI taxonomy): Eukaryota > Metazoa > Chordata > Amphibia > Anura > Ranidae > Lithobates > Lithobates pipiens. The sequence goes on along the minus strand of NW_027507758.1, from coordinate 419,263,344 downwards.
GACTTATACCACAGACGCCATGGCATTTTTTCCTTCCAGTGAAAACACCAACACATAGGCATTTTCCCTCACGCTGACCCCAATATATTACTGCGGGATAGAATGTCTACTGCTATTCAATTGATATGTTACATATGTTTTGATGAGATGTGTTTCACGTGTCACTACAAGCTGCATCCCACCCCCTACTCCACCTGGAGGGGGGGGGGGGGCACAGTTTAACATTCGCCCCGGGCACTGGATGACCTTGTCCCAGCACTGCAGGTGGATGTGATGATGTCCTCGCCACGGAATGCCAGTCTGTTCGAGGTGGAGAACTGTAGCAAAGTCTCCTAGATAGATGGAATGATACATTGAATCAGTGTGATGTGTATCATAGGAGGCGGGACTTTTTTACAATGGCCACTGGGATATTCGAATCTGTAATTGCGCACTGCGTGAGCAGGATGCTTTTAATTGGCACGATCAGGCTGCATTCCATGGGCACTGGTAAGGCTGCATTTAATTGGGGGGGGGGGGGGTTGTTACGGCGGCGGCTCAAAGCGTTACCTCCCTGAAATGAGTTTGGCACTTCCCTGAAATTCGTTTTTGCAGGTTGGGATGTCTGCATAGGGTATTCAGTATACAGCACTGTGCAAATTTTGGCTCCGATGCTACAATTACTGGTACAAGCACAGCCCACTATCCTGCAAGAGGCACTACTGTTACCAGCAAAGCACAGTACCCTGCAAAAGAGAATTACTGTTATCAGCACAGCTCAGTACCCTGAAAAAGAGAATTACTGGTATTAACACAGTTCATTACTCTCCGAAGGAGCACTGCTAAAATCAGCTCCATTCAGTACTCTACAAAGAGCACTATCAGCACAGTTTAGTACTCTGCAAAGGAGCACTACTAGTATCCACAGTCTGGTACCCCGCATAGAAGAATTTCTGGTATCAGCATAGTGAAAGTTTTTTTGCTTTTACCTTGCTTTCTTGGTTGCCAGTAGAGATGCTAAAAAAGTTAGGAGAAGAGGTGCATATACCTGCATGAGTGAACATTCTTAATATTCTTTATATTCTCGTAGTGTTAATACACTTATATGGAGGCTGGTTCAGTTTACTTGTATTCAGAAAGAGGTGTATTCTAAAGGTAGATATGTGTAACACTGACCCCCGAAGGAGCAGCTGGTTTTATTGGGCTTACCATTACCTTCTTGACCACATGTGCGTCTAGGGGTTTCCCGAGGTAGATGGTCCAAAGAACTGCAGAAACTGACACTGGATCCACTTTTTGGGATATTTATTTGGAAACAAGTAGACAAAACAGTCTCTTAAAGGAAGGTATAGGGTTGGGTAGGAAGTTAAGGTACTCTTGGAACTGCAAAAGCTAGGCAGTCTCTCACTATAGAAATCCAGAGAATTACCGCTCACAACTGGATTCTCACAGCTATCAGATAGACCTCCACTCACTAGGCCTAGCAGCCGTTAAGTCCCATACACACTATCAGATTTTCTGCTGATTTTTGTCTTCTTTGTCTTTACCAAAACCATGTAGTAGAAGGGCCTGCCTGATTGCATACACATTGAAACTCCTAAGGTTTGACCTCATATTATATGGTTTTGGTAAATCTGAAGGAAAAAGTCAGCAGAAAATCTGATAGTGTGTATGGGGCTTAAGGCCGCGTACACACGGGCGGACTGTTCGCCCAACTTAGTCCGCTGAACAGTGTTTCAGCGGACAATCCGCTCGTGTGTGGGCTTCAGCGGACTGTTTCAGCGGACAGTCTGATGAACAAAGTCTTACGGAATTTCCGTAAGACAGTCCGTCCAAACTTGGTTTCAGCGGACAGTCCGCTCGTGTGTAGGCTAGTTTGACAGACTAAGTTTGGCGCATTCTCAGAAAGGATTTACACGGCCGAAGGTTGCATTGCAGTGTATTGGACGTCGAATTTCTCGTCCCGTCGTACGTGCCGTTCACGTCATCGCGCACGCTTTCAGCGGACTGTCTGCTCATCGTGTGTGGTCAAGTCCGTTCATGCAAATTTTGAACGGACTGTCTGTCAGATTGTCTGACGAACTAAGTTGGGCAAACAGTCCGCCTGTGTGTACGCGGCCTAAGAGTGTTTAAGTAAAGCAAAGTCTCTGCCACAGACTTGGATGTAGAACACTTGTGAATAATGTCTCTGCCACAGACTTGAATGTAGAACACTTGTGAGTAAAGTCTCTGCAACAGACTTGAATGTAGAACACTTGTTAATAAAGTCTCTGCCACAGACTTGAATGTAGAACACTTGTGAAAAAAGTCTCTGCCACAGACTTGAATGTAACTGAGGGACGTAGATAAATTTAGAGAGCTATCATACGGTAGCAGTATCTCGCGGTAGGTCCGGCGATACCATATGCGTGCAGATTCACTTGGTGTCCTTCAATTGAGCCTCCAGGCTCCTTCTGAGAAGCCAGCCTTATGCGTGGCCTTCTCCCGAAGAGTCCTCCCCTGGTTGCTTCTCCAGTTGCTTGGCCTCTCCACAGATGAGACGGCACGGACCGCCTTTGCATCCTCCTCCCAGTTACTTTTCCTCGGACTTGAAATTGGATGGATCAGGCCATGGATCAGGCCATGAGGGCCATGGGGGCTGGTCAGGAGGACCAGGACAAAGCAGAAAGAAAGATCTTCTGGACCGAAACCCAAAAGCATTTGATGTCAGTACCTTAAGTACACTCTCCCAGAATGCACAGCAAGATGATACTCCCACTGGGCTGGCTCTGAGAAAGAATGGTACTCAATGCGCCCAGCTAGACTGCGTTACCACACTTGCCAGTGGTGACAGCAACACCTGTGACCAAGCAGAACCCAGTGCAATCCAGCTAGACTGGTACTGAAACCATACTTTGGTATAATTAACCCTAAAACCCAAGTATGGCTTCAGGAAATCTAAATAGAAAAAAAAACATAGTGTGTGCTCTTCAGGAGCCGGCGCTACATATATATTTATATATGGTTTATAGTTTTGAACTACAATGTAAGTGTGTATTTGATAACATTTATATCCTCCTACCATATTCTAGAAAAGCAACTACATTTCTTTCCCAATTTATTTCAGATAATAGATATGAATTTCTTATTGTAGTAAGAGACTTTAAAGTGGAGTTCCATCCATAGTTTAATCTTTAGCTCAATCTGTAAATTTCGGTAACTTGAACAACATTTGACTATTTTTTTTTTGCTTACTTTGTGTATCTTGTTGCTAGGGTGTCTCCTGTATTCTGCCTTCATCTGGGCTGCTGCGATTACATAATTTCATTGCGTTATTTCCAAACAGGAAGTGACGTGATGAAAGGCGGATCTAAGCGCCATTTTAGAAAAGGGAAAAATATATATTTTTTTACCATTGTCCTATGTTTGTATACAGAGTAGGCAGCTGCAGTGACGGACGTGTCTAGAGCGGCTACAGTGAGGATCTTTCTGCATCTTTAGAATGAGATTACTGCACTTTTATGTGTAATTCTCCATGAGGCTTCCGGATTTTGGTTCATTATCTTAGTTGCCGTGAAAAGGGATGGGCACTTCCTCCATCACTGCCCGTTGTGATGGCAACCAGACACAGTGCCTGCGCTATGCCCTGTGTAGAATGTGCATGTGCGAGTTTGGTAGGTGTATGCAGGATAGCCAGCCAGCAGCACCTTATCCTGGAACAGAGTCCTAATGTGCTTCACACGTCTACAATCAAGATGGAAGCATTCAGAAAGCTGAAAACAAAGAAGTAAATAAAAAAAAATCTGTACTTGAACTGCGATTTTATTAAAAACATGCTTTCAAGTATTTTAGTCTTACCAGCAGAACGGGTGACTTAAAAACAAATGTGGGACCGAACTTCGCTTTAACAATATTATAATCCTTAATATCCTTAATAATTTCCTGTATAGACATCTCCCTTCTGGGGTACAGTCTCTTACCGTTTTTTTGTCTATTGGCAAGGGTTCTTTAAGAATTTGGGTTAATAGCAATATGGAGCATAATATATATATATAGTTACATAGTTATATAGTAGGTGAGTTTGAAAAAAGACACAAAAGTTCGTCAAGTCCAACCTATGTGTGTGATTATATGTCAGTATTACATTGTATATCCCTGTATGTTGCGGTCATTCAGGTGCTTAAATAATATATTCTTGAAACTATCAATGCCCCCCGCTGAGACCACAGCCTGTGGATGCGAATTCCACATCCTTGCCACTCTTACAGTAAAGAACCCTCTATGTAGTTTAACCAGTTCCGGACCAGCTGCCGCAGTAAAACTGCGGCAGGTTGATCTGGCTGTGCAAAATCATGTTACTATCATGTGCGCCCCCCTGCCGTCCACGATGATTGGATTTGATTAGGAACTGATCAATCCCCAGGCCCAGGCCCATGCCCAGGCCCAGGCCAATGAAATCTGGCCTGGACCTGGTGATCGCTCCTGGTGAATGAGTTACCTGTTGTGTAACTGCAAACACTGACAGGGGAAGTGATGTCATCTCTCCTCGTGTCTGTCTTTTCGTTCCAGACCGAGAGATCATCTAATGCCCTGTACACACGGTCGGAAATTCCGACAGAAAAGGTCCAATCGGATTATATTGTCGGAAAATCTAATTGTGTGTGGGCCCTATCGGACTTTTTCGTCGGAATTTCCGACGGAAAAAATTTGAGAGCAAAATCCGATCAGACTTTTTCTGATCGTTTGTAGAGAATTCTGATCAGACAAAGTGCCACGCATGCTCAGATCAAATTACGAGACCAAAGCTATTAACTACTATCCGTAACGTAGTCCCATCGCAACAAACGAACGAACGTCATCACGTTCCGAATAATCTGATTTTCTGACAACTTTGTCCGACCGTGTGTATGCAACATCAGTTTCAGACAAAATCAGTCAGAAAAAACCCGACAGATTTTGTTGTCGGAATGTCCGACTGTGTGTACGGGGGCTAACAGTGAGTTACACCAATACTACACTGACACCAGGTCACATAGGCACACAATTCACCCCCCGGTCACCCCCGATCACCCCTCCAGTTAACCCCTTCACCACCTGCCATTGTGTCACCCAGTGCAGCAATCAGATTTTTTATTTTTTTGTTTACAAACGTTTTTATTAGAAAAATACAGAAAAGATTACAGAGAATACCAGTATTAAGGAGCATCAATGGTTACGAGACCATTAGCAATAATACAATCAGCGACGAATATAGATACACATATAACATTCAACCTTGCATATCCGACAGTCAGGTAAGTAACATATCTCAATAAAGGCCAGATATGGTACAGAGATGTCCCTAAAGAGGCCACCATGAGGTATCCCTGAGAAAGATCAGGTAGAAAAGAGTAACCAACAGTAACAAGAAGAAATAAAAGCCTTTGATGCACTAGCTCAATAACCTATCTTAGCCATGATGGCAGCTGTATTGCAGGGTCACGAAACTTTTTATCCAACCCTCCCCTCTAACGTGAGAGGAGACCCTCCCTTCATGAGTTATAACCTTAATGCATTCCACCCATGAGGGTCAGGGGTCCTCGAGCCTCGAGGTAAGGAGGAGGGCCGTCCACCCACTCCACTTTCCATCGAATATGTGCATGGAGTCCAGGAGAGTATGGTAAATGCGCTCCATCAGTCTAATGGACTCCATGCGGAGAATAACTTGCAACAAGGGCACCAAGGGGCTCTTCCAGTTCAGCGCCACCGCCCACTGAATGGCGCTGAAGAGAGTATGGATCCGCCTTTGTTGTGGGAGGGGGACCCCTGGGAGATCAGCATAGAGAACACACATCTTATACGTAAGAGCGATAGAGGTACCAGTGATCCTATCGATCAATGTGGAGGTTTTAGCCCAGATATGTGCTAAGGCTTTGCACTCCCAGAAGGTGTGAAGGAGCGTACCCTTATCCCAACACCCCCTATAACAAGAGTCGGTTACCAGAGGGAACATCCTGTGCAGACGGTCAGGGGAGTAATACCACCTAGTGTGAAGCTTAAGGATTGTTTCTTTAATGGCGATAGAGCGTGTACATTTGTGCATATTGTCAACCATACTCTCCCAGTCCTCCACAGGAAATACCTGGGCCACCTCCGCCTCCCAACCCAGCATTGCCACTGACTTAAGGGCAGTGTTGTGATCGTTAAGGTATCTTAATAGAGCGGAGATAGTGCCGCTACCCCGAGCTGCCTCCCCACACAACACCTCAAACAGTGTCTTCCCAGCTCCCCTCAGTTCCTGGAATGTGGTGGAGTAGAAGTGTCTTATCTGGAGAAATTTATAGTGGGCCCATCTATCCAGATCATGTGTTTGCTGTAAGAATGCGAATGAGCAAAAAGTAGAGTTCTGTAGCAAGGAATCTAGCTGTGTGATGCCCCGTTCTGTCCATCTACTGAAGGATGTACCCGAGTGGAAGGCTGGGGGGAAACGGGGCTCCCCTATGAATGAAGACAGGAGGGGGACCCTAGATTTCAATTGAAATTTCTGCCCATAGAGAGCCCCAAGATAAAGAGCCTGGCCCACTATGCCATTCAGCGGGGAGATCTTCTTAGGGGAAACAGAGCTGGACCAGAGTAAACTCGGGAGGTAATATGGGGCTATTGAGGTGCGCTCAAACCGTAACCACGGTATAGAGGATGGGTCTACATGCCATTGCGCCGTCTGTGTCAGACGAGAGGCCAAGAAATACTTCCATAGGTCTGGACAGCCCAGACCGCCCATCTGCCTGGCTCGGTATAGCAGTGAACGATTTAGACGGGGCTTTTTCTTTTGCCAGATAAATGAGAGTAATAGTGCTTGGACTTCGTGCAGAGTGGAGCGAGGGACATATATCGGTGGGGATCGAAACAAAAAAAGAAGCTTTGGGAGAATGGACATCTTGACCACTTGGATACACCCCAAAAAAGATATGTGATAAGTGGACCATTGATTAAGAAGGGTTTTGATGGGAAGGGAAGTTAAAAGTGGAGTGGGAAGGTGTATAGGCATGGCTGAACATTTGGTCAGGTTCACACCCAATCCAGAGAAACGGTGAAACGAAGACAGGGAAGCAAATAGATTGGGTAGGGAGATAAGGGGGTCGGATAGGAACAAAAGGACATAATCTGCATACAAACTGATCTTAAATTCCTGGCCACCTTTCTCATAGCCCCTTATGTTCGGATTGTCTAGAATGGATCTCGTCAGGGGTTCCATGGCCAGGGCAAAAAGAAGTGGGGAGAGGGGACACAACCCAGGGGGAAGTACGCAGAACTATCACCCGGGATCTTAATACTCGTGCGGGGGTGATGGTAAAGGGCCTGGAATCCATGAACAAATTACCCCGGAAGCCGAATTTAGCTAGGACAGCCTCCAAGTATGGCCAGAGGACGCTGTCAAAGGCCTTATTAATATCCAAGCTCAGCATCAGGACCCTCCGGGAATTAGTGTCCGCATCCTGGATAATATTAGAGGCCAAACGGATATTATCTGTGATTTGCCTAGAGGGTATAAAACCCGTTTGTTCTGGTGAGATAAGGGAGGTGATTATCGAGGCTAGGCGGTCTGCTAAGATTCGTCCAAAAAATTTCAAGTCGTTATTGATAACGGAGATGGGCCTGAAATTTTGAGGTTGGGTGAGGTCCTTCCCGGGTTTCGGGATGAGTGACAGGCTAGCCAAGAGCATCTCCTCCGGGGAAATGTTGCCCTTGTAAGATAAAATTATAGAGCTTGGTCAATTTAGGGAGTAAGGAGTCCGCAAATTTTTTGTAGTAGGTTGCGGAAAAACCGCCAGGGCCCGGGGTTTTAGCAGGCTTAAGGGAGGAGATGACAGAGGCCACCTCATCTGTCGTACAAGGGGCATTAAGGGCCTTCTAACTTCAGAAACAGACTAGCAAGAGGGCACTAAAGTTAGACGGGGCATAATTTTGGGATTAAATTGGACTCCCTCCTTTTTGGATTGCGCATATGGTGCCTGAAAACTGGGATCGCATTTAAAGGTGTAGTACCCCGGGAGGGGTGTATTTCTTGGAGCGATCGCATCCCATATGGATTTGAAAAAATGGAATCGCATAAAGATTGATCTGAAGGCCTAGTACCCCTGCAGGGGTGTATCGTTTTGGTGAGTGGGGAACCTTGCGGGGGAGCACACAGTCACCTGGAGAATTTAGTCGCAAGCACGAAAAGTTACTTTATTACTGCTGGATTTGCACAATCAAGGATTTTATTGTGTTTTTTCATTTTTCTTTTTGCTCCCTTTTTTTTCACATGTGGACATTAATAGACTCTTTTTTTTGTGGTTTTTTTATTTTTTCTTCTTTTTTTCTGCTTTTGTTTTTTATCACATTTTTGGCTTTATTGTTTATTTAATGTTGTTTTTGAAAAAAAAATTATTTCAGATTTAAGCTTATGTTTTCACATATTTATGGACATAATCGCATATATATTTTTCCTTTTTTCTATAATATATAGATATTCTGGTTGATATCTATATGCATATACTCAGTTAGATTCTTTTGCAATTTTGCACATCTAGATACATGAGGTTTGGGGTTCTGTGTATATAGAAAATAACTTTTACAGCCATATTGTTTTGGTTTTTTCATGAGGTTGGATTTTATTTTTATTTTGATTATCTGATAGCTTGTAGTTTATCAATGTTGAATAATATAACACATATAGGGAATTGTGGGAATTGCATGTAACTTACATTAGGTATTAGGTATTATATGCAGCACTTACCTGTGCACAAAAGGCACTTTATAATATTTTCTGTAGTCCCTCTATGCACAGTCTTTGAATTTTTATGGTGAGAATTCAATTGCTTTCAACAAATTTATAGCGAATAACCTACTGTCTTGTGGTAATATTGTGTTTAGTGGAAATAAGGGGGCACCCATCTCTAATATTAGGTAGCGCCGGATACCCCACATTCTCCTGAGATTATTAATTTATTTGAAAGACCCTTGCGGGGATTTCTTGGCTGGGGGGCTGCAACCTGTATATACAGATATTTGTATGCTTTTTGCTCTTTGTATTTCTTCTGCTTCTCGTATTGCCTAAGCGCGGCTTTGTCCAATTTTTTAATTTCATTAAGGGCCTGTAATTGTTCGTCGGACAGGCAGGGAAGCCGTAGGGGGTCTAACCAGGACTGGGGAGGAACCGGGGGAGGGGAATGTGGAGCAGCATACACCTGTTGATAGAAGGTGAAAATCTGCAACACCTCCTTAGGGTGAGAGGTAAGGTTACCATCCCCGTTCCTCAATTTATATATGTGTGTGGGTCGGGAATGTTGTTTAAGTTTCCTGGCAAAGGACGTAGAAGCAGAGTTGCTGTGTAGGAGGAACCGTGCTTTGGCCCATCTGAGGGATTTTTCAGTATGTTCTGTCAGGATGGTGTCTAGGGCTCTTCGTTTGTCATTAATCTGGTTTAACAGGTCTTGGGACGGGGAGTGACTATGTTGATGGTAAAGTTTATGAAGAGCTAAGGTGAGCTGTTGGGCTTCATGTGCTTTCTGTCGCTTCCTTGTTGTGGAGATCTCTATCAGGTGTCCCCTCATGACGGCCTTATGGGCCGTCCAAAGGATAGTTGGGGCTATATTCTTGATGTCATTGAGTCTGATTCTGCAAGGCGTTCGGTCAACTGCGTGCGCACCACCGGGTCTGCAAGGAGAGAGTCATTGATGCACCAGGATCGGCATATGGCAGGCCTATACTAGAGAGATGGCAGGATACAATGTGATGATCCGACCATGGGCAACCATGTATGTTGGAAGAGGTAGAGTTTGCAAGCAAAATGGGGGTGCAGAATAGATAATCTAAGCGAGAGTAGGTATCATGGGGGTGGGAGAAAAAGGGGTATTCCCTGGAGCCTATATTGTGCGCCCTCCATATGTCAGACAGCTGTTGAGCCCTCAGGGAGTATTGGAGAGACTTGGGAAACACATTCCCGGCCTGGCTATCACTCGATCTATCCAGCTTTGAGTGAGCCACCAAATTAAAGTCCCCCCCATTAACATGTGGGAGGAGTGAAATTTTTCCAGATTTTGGAAAAAACTCTTGAAAAAAGTAGCCTGAGCAGAGTTAGGGGCATATACTGAGGCCAGGGTCAGGGTCCTATCCTGTACAGAGCCCTGTACTATAACAAACCTGCTAAGCGGGTCAATATAAGTCTGTTGTACCTGGAATAATACAGAATAATACAGAGTTTTTTATAAATATGGCCGCCCCTCTGGTCCTGGACCCATAGGTCGAGTAAAAGCATTGTTTGTAGGACTTGTCAAAGTAGGAAGGATGATTATTAGCGGAGAAGTGAGTCTCCTGTAAAAGGAGGATCTCCGCCCCTAAGGACTTATACATTCTGAAGGCCTTCCTCCTCTTTTGCGGGGAGTTAAACCCCTTAACATTGTGAGTTATAATTTTAAGGCCCATGAGTCCACATCTGAGGAAAGCCGCAGGGATGGGAGGAATCCAGGCCAAGAGGGGCGCCCATGCACAATATCAGCAAGACAACCCAGGAATAGATAGTATCCCTGGCATGGGAAGGTACAGTAATATCAAAGCTAGCATTCGATGACAACTTAAATTCTACATCATGAGCAGCACCGAAAAAAGGCATCAAGGCATCAGAAAAAGAAAAAAAATAGAAACCTAAACAAACAGAGAACAAATAGTGAAGAGTTTTCAGTAACCTTAAAAATGTGCCAAAAAGTGGCATACCACAGTCTTGGGGGGTGGGGGGAGAAAAGCTTTACCCAAAGAAAAAAAGTAATCCGGACCAAATGATCCGAAACTCCAACCCAACGAGTCCAGCAGTGCAACACCCCAGTCAAGTCTCTATATGATGTTACCTGCCGGAGGCCTAGCATCCTGAACAGCGAAGAGTCCTGGGGGAGGCCGCAGGGCTCAACGGTGCGGAGTCGGGGGGGGGGCAGGCCAGTGAGCGGAGCAGAGATTCGGCTTCCAAGCATGTCGGGAGGGTCCATGTAGTAACCAGCCGTGGGCCAACCATGACCTAAAGAGAGGAAGAAAGAAGAAGAAAAAAAAAGGGGGGGGGGAAATGGGGGAGGGGTGGCAAGTTCAGAAAGAACTTCAGGTCCGACGGTCCCTCCTGGGAGGTGGGGTGGCCCAAATGGCAGAATGGCGTGGAGTGGATGGCAGTCTCGGCAATGTGGCGGCATCCAGGGGGCCCAGTTTGACGAGAAGCTCCTTCCCTTCTGTGGGTGTAATCACGGTGTAAATCGTGCCGTTATGTGGGACTTGCAGCTTGAATGGGAACCCCCACCTGTAGCAAATCCTAGCAGACTGGAGCACTGTGGTGACCTCCTTCATTCTCCTGCGTTTATCCAACGTGGTAGGGGAGATATCCAGGCGCAAATTCTGTATGGGCGTATTTTCCAGGCGCAAATTCTGGGTGTTTCTTGATGCCTGGAGCACATCTTCTTTTACTAGAAAGTCCTTTAGGCACAGAACTATGTCCCTCGCGGGTTTCTCGGGGGGGGGGGGGGGCGCAAAGCCCTGTGGATCCTGTCACAAGCGAAGGCCGTAAGAGGGGCCTCAGGGAGTAGCACATGGAACAACTCCTGGACCGTAAGCAATAGATCCGTCACAGATTCGGGGACCCCCCGCACCCTAAGATTGTTGCGCCTGTTCCTATTGTCCAAATCTTCGATATGCGCCTGGAGCTGGGATACTGTCTCTGATAATGCCTCGTGATCCTTATGGAGGTCTGAGCAAGCCAGGGACAGTTCATCATGCTTGGTCTCCAGTAAATCTGTTCTGGAGCCCAAGGCCGCAATTTCCAAGGAGAGAGTGTTAGTGGATTTGTGCAGTTCAGATTGAAATTTCTGCACCAGCTTGTCATACATCAGTGTGAGACTCTCATCTAAATCAGCTTTTGTCAAGTGTAAAGAGTACTCACTGTCCGCCAGGGAGTGTGCTGGGGGAGGCCGCTGCAGCTCGTGGAGGAGTCTGTGCCTGCTTCTTCTGGGCGGCATCTTGAGCCTTCCCGCTCTGTTCCCTCACCCGCAGCAGATAGGTCGTCAGGGATTTCTGAGCCGGTGTGCTACGACTATGTTTGGGTCCTGGCATGCGCTGAGTGTTCCGCCAGGGGTGCGGAGTATAATCAGGCTGAAAATTTGTGCTTGAAGCCCCGGGGAAGTGCTGTTAGTCTCCGCGCTTCACGGAGCTCTCAGCCTGTGCGTCCTATCTCGTGCGCGCCACGCATGCGCCCCCCAGCAATCAGATTTTTTTTTGATCGCTGTACTAGTGTCACTAGTGACAAAATCAGTGTTAGGATAATTAGTCTTAGGCCCAGATAGGTCCCCCTAACCCCCCAAATAAAGGTTTAACCCCTTGATTACCCCCGTCACCTGTGATCATAGTATAAGTGTCACGGGTGACGCAGTTTAGCTAGTTTATTTTTTATAGCGTCAGGGCACCCGCTGTATTTTACCCAATACAGGTTTAACCCCCTGATCACCCTCATAATAAGCAGCCCCAGGAGGATGTCAGCATAGCACAGGGATGGTGGGAGCCCCTCATAATAAGCAGCCCCAGGAGGAAGTCAGCACAGCACAGGTATGGTGGGAGCCCCTCATAATGAGCATAGCACAGGGATGGTGGGAGCACCTCAAAATATGCACAGCAGAGGTACAGCCCCAGGAGGAAGTCAGCACAGCACAGGGATGGTGGGAGCCCCTCATAATAAGCAGCCCCAGTAGAAATATGACACCACTCAACCTCTTCAAAGAGGAGGGTACGGGCATATAGTACTGTGTGCTTTTTTTGGACAAGGAAGTGAGCCAAATGAAGAAAGAAGGTCTCTGTGCTCGATTAAAAAAATTGTTTATAGACATATACATGGTCTACTGGTCACATGTGTTGAATTCCAGAGATCCATGCCTCGTTCATTTTTAGAAATGTGAGGTAGTTAACACTGAGCTAGGCGAGTACGCTTATCGGTCACGATCCCCCCTGCTGCGCTGAACATCCTTTCAGACAGGACACTGGACGAGGGGCAAGCCAACAGTTCGATTGCAAATTGGGCAAGCTCTGGCCAGAGGTCAAGCCTGCCCACCCAGTAGTCCAGGGGTTCATCACTCCTCAGAGCGTCCACACCGGCCGTTAACCTGATGTAGTCGGACACCTGGCAGTCTAGGTGTTCCCTGATGCTGGATCCGGATGACACCTGTCGATGGGTCGGCTGAAAGAATGACCTCATATCCGAAGTCACCAACACATCTTCAAACCGGCCTCTTCTTGCAGGCGCTGTTGGATTGGTACCCACAACTCCTTCTCTGGGAGTGGGAATTTCTCCTCTGCCAGCGCACGCAAAAGCATAATGCAGCATTTCTCGAAGCAAGGCCTGGAAGTGCTCCATTCTGCCAGCCCTCTGTGACGGCGGTAACATTTCCGCCAATTTGTGTTTGTACCGGGGGTCTAAGTACGTTGCCATCCAGTACTGGTCCTTGACCCTTATGCTTTTTATAGGGGGGTCCCTATTAAAACACTGGAGCATGAAGGCCCCCATTTGCACTAAACTGGAAGCGGTGTGGTGGCCTGGCTCCTGCTCATCATCCAGGATAATGTCGTCCTCTTCATTCTCCTCTCCCCATCCACGCACAACAGGGATCCCAGAAAGGTTTAAAGCATGCTCTTCTTGCTCCTCCTCATCCGCCCCTGCACTATCCTCCTCTGACTCCTCTTCAGACTCCTGTTGTTGACTTGTCTCAGATAGAGTAGCCCCCCCCTGGGAATTCATCCAGCATTGCGACTTCCTCATCTTCCCGCTCCTCCAGAGCTTGATCAATGACACGACACAATGCACGCTCCATAAAGAAGGCATAAGGTACCATGTCACTGATGGCGCCATGGCTGCGACTGACCAGTTTGGTGATCTCCTCAAATGGGCGCAGAAGTCTGCATGCGTCACGCATGAGCAGCCACTGGCGCGGTGAAAAAAACCCCAGCTCCCCAGAACCGGTTCTGCCGCAGAGTTCATACAGGTAGACGTTAACTGCACGTTTCTGCTGGAGCAGCCTATCAAGCATATAGAAGGTTGAGTTCCATCGCGTCGGGCAATCGCAAATAAGACATCTGACCGGCAGATTGTGTCGCCGCTGAATGTCAGCAAGGCGAGCCATGGCCGTGTAAGATCTTCTGAAATGGGCCGAGATTTTCCTTGCCTGCCGCAAGATGTCCTGGACCCCAGGGTATTTGACAAGGAATCGCTGCACGACCAAGTTTAAGACGTGTGCCATGCATGGCACGTGCGTGATTTTGCCCTGTTTCAATGCGCTAAGCAGTTTGGCACCGTTGTCACACACCACTTTACCAACTGTCAAATTGAGTGGTGTTAGCCACTGATCTGCCTGTGAACGCAAAGCTGAAAGGAGTGCAGGGCCAGTGTGGCTCTTGGCTTCCAGGCACAATAGACGCAGCACGGCATGGCAACGTCTCACCTGGCATGTCGAATAGGTTCTGGGGAGCTTGGGCGGCGCAGCGGAAGAGAAGCTAGCAGCGGAAAAGGAGGAGTCAGCCGAGAAGGAGAGGGAGGAGGATGGAGTAGGAGGAGGAGGAGGAGAAGAAGAGTCAGGCCTGCATGCAATCCGTGGCGGTAAAACCAAATCTACACGGGTGCCACGGGTTACATGCTTGACGGCCGTTAGAAGGTTCACCCAGTGGGCAGTAAAAGTGATATACCTTCCCTGCCCGTGTTTGCTAGACCAAGTGTCTGTGGTCAGATGTATCTTGGCACTGACACTGTGTGCCAGAGATACATTCACTTGCCGCTGAACATGGCCATATAGCTCTGGGATGCCCTTCTCTGAGAAATACTTCCTTCCTGGGACCTTCCATTGTGGTGTTCCAATGGCCACAAATTTGCGAAAGGCCTCCGAGTCCACCAGTTTATATGGCAGTAGTTGGCGGGCTATCAGTTCTGACAAGCCAGCCGTCAACCGTTGGGCAAGAGGGTTATCCGGCGTCATCATTTTTTTACGCTCGAACATTAGGCCCATGGAAGCCTGCCTTTTTGCAGAAAAACGTGAGCTTGGCGTGATGGAAGGTGGAGTGGAGGACAATTGTGAGGAGAGAGGAGAAGGAGAAGTAGAAGACGAGGCAGGACGGTGAGAGCGTGCAGTGTGGCTTTGTGTGTTCCGTTGCTCCCACTCGGCTCGGTGATGGCTGCTCATGTGCCTTCTTAAGGCGGTCGTCCCTAGGTGAGTGTTGGGCTTACCGCGACTAATGCGTTGACTGCAAAGATTGCAGATGGCAATGCTATTGTCAGCAGCGGACACGTTAAAAAAAGCCCACACTGCGGAGCCATGTGCCGGTGTCCTGGGAGCGCCAGATGTGATCGTACATGGTCGATGACTCACTCCTGATACATTTGCAGTCTGCTTTGTCACTCCTGTGCAATGTAAGTTATTCCTGCTTCTCCTCCCTATCTACTGGTCCATATCTCCCTCTGAATTCCCCTCCTCTTCCTCTCTCGTGGGCACCCACGTGACATCACTAGACACGTCATCATCAACGTCACCTTCCCCACCTCTATAAGTAGAGATCTCGGAGTAGGCAGCAACAACGGGGACCAACCTCCTCCTAGGGCTGATCTGGGTACTGTCGTCAGACTGCTGAGTAGCGGTTGTTGCTACCTCCTCTTCCTGATCCAATGCCAAGAGTGGCTGCGCATCAGAAATGTCCTCTTGATATGGATCGGAAAATAATTCCTGTGACGCAAGCGGAAGCTATGTGGTGGTGGTGGTGTTGTTGGTGGTAGTGTCTTTGGGGGTGCACATAGCAGAGAGTGAAGAAGAGGGTGCAGATCGAGAGGATGAGGAGGGTGCAGAAGAGTAAGGCTGAGCGAGCCACTCAACCAAGTCTGGTGCGTCCTTTAAAGTAATTGAACGCACCTTCTGCAACTTCCCACTTTGGCTCAAGCCTGTTGCTCCTGCCCTACCCCTACCACCCCTGCGGAAGGGCCTGCCTCTTCCTCTGCCTGTCATTTTTTAAATGACCCTGTGACAAAACTCTCAGTCCCTATACCGATGAAGGACTGCTGCAGTATAGAGCAGCGGTCAGTTAGCAGTAGTGCACCTCAACCCTATGTATTGTGGACCTATACCAGTCCTTATAGAATGGCAGACTGTACCTTACTCAACCTTATGTACTGTAGTACCCTATACCTTACCAGTCCTTATAAGGACCTTTGTGGAACAAGTAGGTTGTGAATGATTAGCAGACTGTACGTCAGTCCCTATACTGATAAAGGACTGCTGCAGTATAGGGCAGCGGTCAGCAGTAGTGCACCTCAACCCTATGTATTGTGGACCTATACCAGTCCTTATAGAATAGCAGACTGTACCTCACTCAACCCTATGTACTGTAGTACCCTATACCTTACCAGTTCTTATAAGGACCTTTGTGGAACAAGTAGGTTGTGAATGATTAGCAGACTGTACGTCAGTCCCTATACTGATAAAGGACTGCTGCAGTATAGGGCAGCGGTCAGCAGTAGTGCACCTCAACCCTATGTATTGTGGACCTATACCAGTCCTTATAGAATAGCAGACTGTACCTCACTCAACCCTATGTACTGTAGTACCCTATACTTTACCAGTCCTTATAAGGACCTTTGTGGAACAAGTAGGTTGGGAATGATTAGCAGACTGTACGTCAGTCCCTATACCGATGAAGGACTGCTGCAGTATAGGGCAGCGGTCAGCAGTAGTGCACCTCAACCCTATGTATTGTGGACCTATACCAGTCCTTATAGAATGGCAGACTACTTCACTCAACCCTATGTACTGTAGTACCCTATACCTTACCAGTCCTTATAAGGACCTCTGTGGAACAAGTAGGTTGTGTGTGAATGATTAGCAGACTGTACGTCAGTCCCTATACCGATGAAGGACTGCTGCAGTATAGGGCAGCGGTCAGCAGTAGTGCACCTCAACCCTATGTATTGTGGGCCTATACCAGTCCTTATAGAATGGCAGACTGTACTTCACTCAACCCTATGTACTGTAGTACCCTATACCTTACCAGTCCTTATAAGGACCTTTGTGGAACAAGTAGGTTGTATGTGAGTGATTAGCAGACTGTACGTCAGTCCCTATACTGATAAAGGACTGCTATAGTATAGGGCAGCGGTCAGCAGTAGTGCACCTCAACCCTATGTATTGTGGACCTATACCAGTCCTTATAGAATAGCAGACTGTACCTCACTCAACCCTATGTACTATAGCACCCTACACCAGGTTATTACCAGTCCTTATAAAGGACCTTTGTGGAACAAGTAGGTTGTGAATGATTAGCAGACTGCAGCAGAAGGGCAGCAGTCAAGTATAATATTCTTTCTATATTTGGAAGAAAGAATATTATACGTGTACAAGCCTATTACCATACCACTGGTACCAGTCCTGAAAAGAACCTTTGTGGACCTAATATAGTAACAGCTACTGATTAAACTGACCCTCACTGCCTCACACACTGCTTCCTGCCTTTCCCTATATAAACTGACAAAACAGAGGCTGCTGGAACAATAACTGGTTACTGGAATAGCACTTTTGTGGACCTGATAGTAATAGCTAATTATTAAACTGACTCTCCCTGCAGCACACACTGTCCTGTCCCTTTCTCTAAACTGACAAAAGACACTCAGGCTGCTGCAACAATCAGTAGCACAGCAAACCTATATACACCTAACACCTATACCAGTCCTGAAAATAACTTTTGTGTACCAAATAGCTAGCGATTTGGGTCACTGCAATCTCTCCCTGCTCCACACAGCAACTTCTCCCTATAGTGACAGAAGAAAGAATGTAAAATGGCCGCCGGATCGGGTGTATTTATAAGTTAGGGGGAATGTCCAAGTGTCCATGTGCTGTAATGTCTCAATTGGCTGTCCTGTACCCCATGATGGATGTGTCATCATAGGTCAAAGTTATTTTTCACAGAAAACACGGAAGTCCGCCAGGCGAACGGCGGCAATAGTCTGCCGATCAGGCGAATCGCGAACAGCCGAAATTCGCCGCAAAATGACCGCCGGGCGAACCGTTCGGCCATCACTATTGATGAGTCCCTGATTCATTTTTCTGGCCATTTGTCTATCAAACAGTATCTTCCCAGGAAGCATGCCAGATAAGGAGTCATGATGTATAAGTGTCAGGGCTGGCTTAGCCCTTCCTCCTCTGGGCTGGCCGCTCAGCTGCTGGCTAATTGCCAGCTCTCTTCACTCTCCACAGTTACCATTTGTTCCCGATGATGCTCGTCTGACCTGCCAGCTCACTTCTCCTCTGCCTTCGCGTTGGTCACATCACAAGGAACCATCTCCTGCTGTTTGTTTCAAGACTGGCTTGCTGACATCCCTCCTGGCTCCTTATCCTGCTTGCAGTTGCTCTCCTTGGATCCCTGACTTCAGGCCTGGCTGATTACCCGATCTGGTTAATGAACTTTGCACTGGCTGACTACCTGATCTGGTTACTGGACTCTGGCTATGCTTGACTACGCTTTTTCTATTTACCTTTTTATTTTTATTAATAAACAAGTGTGATTTAATTGTACTTCTGTCTCAGTCTGATTCATGGTTTCTGACGCGAAGGCCATGAATTCAGAAGATACAGTCAATCCACTTGTTGGTAATATTTTTTCCAGATTGGATGAGCAAGATCACTGCATGGATCAGTTTGCCTTGGCATTACAAACGCTCCTGAATCGCACGGCTCACCTGGAATCCCCCATGGTGGCTGCTCCGGTACAACCTGAGTCGCAGGCCATCCCTGCTGCTGCGCCAGTCTCTGTGCAGGCACCCGCCTCGAGTATTACCTCTATAAGAGGTATGTCTGGTTCCCTTCCCCAGTGATTTGGGGACGATCCAGTTGAATGCAGAGGGTTTCTCAATCAGGTTGAGATATACTTTGAAATGCTGCCCCAGGCGTTTCTCACGCACAAAAGCAAAGTAGGTTTCATGATATCTTTGCTTTCTGAGAGAGCCTTGGCCTGGGCTAACCCTCTATCGGAGATGCAAAAACCTGTTGTCTTGAGTTACCCTCAGTTTGTGGCCTCCGTTAAAAGGGTTTTTGACGTTCCTGCACGCTCCGCTTCTGCTGCGAAGTGCCTCATGTCCATCAAACAGAGTACGAGAACTGTTGCCGACTACGCCATTGAATTCCGTACTCTGGCAGAGGTTGCTTGGAACAATGAGGCCCTCGTGGCTGCTTTTTCTCATGGTCTCTTGGATTCCATCAAGGATGAGATAGCAGCCCGAGATATACCCACTGAACTGGAGAGCTTGATCTCGTTTGACATCCTCATTGACTCCAGACTCAGAGAAAGACTTCCTCTTAAGGAGCACTTGTGGAAGCCTCCTGTATGTTTGCCTCCGAGCTTTGTAGTCCCACCCATGCCTCCCTCACCTCCCATGCCTCCTGGTACCAAGTTGGTCAGTGAAGATGAACCCATGCACCTGGGCTTCAGGCGTCTCTCTGCGGATGAGAAAGCCTTTAGGAGGAGGGAGAGATTGTGCCTTTATTGTGGCCAGGCAGGTCACTTTTTGAAGTCTTGTCCTACCCGTCCAGGGAACCTTGAGGTCCTGTCATGGACAGACCTTAGGGGGCGTTGTTTCATCCCCAGTTATCCAGAAGGATAAGCCCCTGGTTTTGGTCACCCTTTCTTGGGCTGAGTCATCCATCGAGATACAGGCTCTAATTGACTCTGGGGCTGCAGGCCTGTTCATTGATGCTGCATTTGTTTCGCAGCACTTGATTCTGCTGCAGCTGCGTGACAATCCACTTGCCATTGAGGCTCTTGACGGGAGACCTTTACAGCTTGCCCATGTGACTCATGAGACGGTTCCGTTGTTCATGGCCGTAGGGGCTCTTCACCATGAGATAATCCAATTCCAAGTTATTTCCTCACCCAGGTTTCCGCTGGTTTTTGGTTATCCTTGGTTACAGAGGCACAACCCCTCTTTTGATTGGATTCGTGCTGACATTCTCTCCTGGTCACCACAATGCAGTGAGACATGCTTCCTGAAGGTATCCAAGGTCCTGTGCACTGCTTCACTCCCCTCCCTGCTGGAGGAGTACCGTGATTTTGGCGATGTCTTTGATAAAGGTCAAGTCAGTAGTTTGCCTCCACACTGGTCTTATGATTGCGCAATTGACTTTCAACCTGGTGCCATACCTCCTCATGGTCAGGTTTACCCTTTGTCGGTCTTGTAGGATAAGGCCATGGAGGAGTATGTTGCTGACGCACTTTCTCGAGGTTTCATCCGCTAATCCTCGTCTCTTGCTGGTGCTGGTTTCTTCTTTGTGAAAAATAAGAGCGGTGAACTGAGACCTTGTATAGATTATAGGGGTCTCAATCATGTCACGATTAAGAATGCCTACCCGATTCCATTGATTACAGAGTTATTTGACCGCCTCAAGGGAGCAACGGTTTTCACAAAGCTAGAATTGAGAGGGGCATACAATCTCATACGCATTAAGGAGGGCGACGAGTGGAAAACTGTGTTTAATACCAGAACAGGCCATTATGAATATCTGGTAATGCCTTTTGGCCTTTGTAACGCCCCGGCAGTTTTCCAGTAATTTATTAACGTTGTCCTCCGAGATTTGTTGCAATTGTGTGTGTGGTGGTTTATCTCGATGATATCCTCATATTTTCCAAGTCCCTGGAGAGCCACCACACAGATGTCTGTCGTGTGCTTCAGAAACTAAGAGAGAAAAATCTCTATTGGAAACTGGAGAAGTGCGAGTTCCATCATGAACAGGTTACATTACTGGGCTATGTCATTTCCACTGCTGGTTTTTCGATGGACCCAGGGAAACTGTCGGCAGTCCTACAGTGGCCTCGACTCGTGGTTTTACGTCCTCTGCAGCGTTTCCTGGGCTTTGCCAACTACTATCGGAAGTTTCTTCGTAACTTCTCGTCTCTAGTCAAGCCTTTGACTGATATGACCAGAAAGGACCGTAACCGACAGAGTTGGTCTCCGGAGTCCATTAAGGCCTTTGAGACTCTTAAGGCTGCCTTTGTTTCTGCTCCTGTGTTGGCACATCCTGATCCTACGTTGCCTTTTATCCTAGAAGTTAATGCTTCTGAGACTGGAGTTGGCGTCCTTCTGTCTCAACGTCCTAACTCTGTGAGCGCTATGCATCCATGTGGCTACTTTTCCAAGAAATTGTCACCTGCTGAGTGCAATTATGACATTGGTGACAGAGAGCTGTTGGCAATCATTTTAGCCCTGAAAGAATGGAGACATCTCCTTGAAGGTACCACTGTGCCGTTCTTATTGTTACTGACCATAAGAATCTTACATTCTTGTCTGAGGTTAAGCGACTCTCTCCCAGAAGGGCACGATGGGCTCTTTTCTTGTCGAGCTTTAATTACATTGTCTCATTCTTACCCGGTACTAAGAATGTAAGGGCTGATGCCTTGTCACGACAATTTTCCTCCACTTCCAAGGCGGAGTCAGAGTCGGTTCTGGTTCCTATGATTCCTCCTGATCGTATCTTGGCTACAGTTTGCACCAGACTTACTTCTCCTTTGGGTGACAAAATTCTTGCTGCTCAGGTCCATGCTCCTCCTGATAAACCTTGTGACCGCTGCTTTGTCCCAGAGAGTCTCCATACTGCAGTGCTCCAGACTTACCATTCTCCCAAGGCAGCTGGCCATCCTGAGAAGAATCAACTCATTTGGGCCATCTCCCAACAACTCTGGTGGCCTAGTCTACGGGCTGATGTTACTGCCTTCTTAGCTGCCTGTCCCGTGTGTGCTCAGAGTAAGACTCCACGACACCTTCCAGTGGGCCTCCTACAACCCATACCCAATGGAGAGAGGCCCTGGACTCGCCTGTCTATGGATTTCATTGTGGAATTGCCAAACTCTCAAGGCAACACTGTTATCCTTATGGTGGTTGACCAGTTCTCAAAGATGTGTCATTGTATTCCACTTAAGAAGTTGCCCACCTCTAAGGAATTGGCTTCCATTTTTGCTTGGGAGATCTTTTGCTTACATGGGCTACCCAAGGTGATTGCCTCGGACAGGGGCAGTCAGTTTGTCTCCTGGTTCTGGTGAGCCTTTTGTGCACAGTTGGGAATCCAGCTTGCGTTCTCTTGTGCGTATCACCCGCAGTCTAATGGGGCCACAGAATGAGCCAATCAGTCCTTGGAGCAATACCTACGTTGCTATATTTCTGACCATCATAACAACTGGTCTGACCTATTACCTTGGGCAGAGCTTGCTCACAACAGTGCCTTGAATTCTGCCTCCCGATTGTCTCCATTTATGGCGAATTATGGTTTCCAACCTTCCATGTTGCCTGACTCGTTTGTTACGCAGAGTATTCCTGTGTTAGAGGAGAATCTCTGTGGTCTTCGTTCCACTTGGGTACAAGTCCAGGAGGCTTTGCATCATGCTAATGATAGGTACAGACTCCATGCTGACTGCAGACACCTGCCTGCGCCTTCCCTCCATGCTGACCTGCTGCCTTCCTACCAGGTTGGGGACAGGGTCTGGTTGTCATCTCGCAACCTCCGCCTTTGTGTTCCCTCACTGAAGTTTGCACCTCGGTTTATTGGGCCTTTCCGTATCCTTCGCAGGATTAACCCAGTCGCTTATGCGTTGGACCTTCCTCCTAGTATGCGCATCTCAAATGTGTTTCATGTCTCCTAATTGAAACCGTTGGTCTGTAACCGATTTACCACCTCAGTGCCATGTCCTCACCCTATTCAGGTTGAGAATCATGAGGAGTATGAGGTACAATCCATTGTTGACTCCCGTAGGTTCCGTGGGCGCATACAGTACCTGGTGCATTGGAAGGGGTACGGTCCAGAGGAACGCTCCTGGGTTTCATCCTCTGACGTACATGCCCCTGTCCTCCTCCGCGAGTTCCATAGATGGTTTCCCCTCAAGCCTGGTGTCCCTCCGAGGGAGAGGGGTCATTAAGGAGGGGGTACTGTCAGGGCTGGCTTTGCCCTTCCTCCTCTGGGGCTGGCCACTCAGCTGTTGGCTAATTGCCAGCTCTCTTCTCTCTCCACAGTTACCAGCTGTTCCCGATGATGCTCGTCTGACCTCCCTATTTAAAGCCTTCCAGCTCACTTCTCCTCTGCCTTTGCATTGGTCACATCACAAGGAACCATCTCCTGCTGTTTGTTTCAAGACTGGCTTGCTGACATCCCTCCTGGCTCCTTATCCTGCTTGCAATTGCTCTCCTTGGATCCCTGACTTCAGGCCTGGCTGATTAGCCGATCTGGTTAATGAACTTTGGACTGGCTGACTACCTGATCTGGTTACTGGACTCTGGCTATGCTTGACTACGCTTTTTCTATTTACCTTTTTATTTTTATTAATAAACAAGTGTGATTTAATTGTACTTCTGTCTCAGTCTGATTCATGGTTTCTGACAATAAGCTCTGTGGCAGGGCCACAGGCTATACAGTTTTATGGTTTATGAGGGAAGAGATAGTCACGTGGAGCCGGAATACTGCCCAGACTACATACGGAGTGCTGGTAAGATAGTGTGGGACTTGGTGTCACCCTTATTTGGAAAGGGTACCACTTGTACGGGGACAATTATTACACAAGCGGGCCACGTATTAGTCACCTTTTTGATTATGGAATTGGCGCATGTGGCACCGTGCAATCTAATTGCCGGTGCTTTCCCTAAGGGCTTGTAGAATCCTGACTTAGATGGGGGGAGAGAGCCTGCTTGAGGTGTAATAACGTGGAGGGATTCAAGGAATGGTTTCATTCTGTCCTCGCTTCATGCAGACATGACAGTCCAAATTCCTATGGCGACTGGTGTTAAGAAACCCCTCTGTGTCCACGAATACAACCTTAACATGGAAGGGGTGGACCTCAACAACCAGTTGCTGGAGCCGTACCTAATTGCCCATAAGGCCATATGGTGGTACAAAAAAGTGTCTGTTTATTTATTTCAATTGGCTTTGCGAATGCTTTTGTGCTATACAAAGCTTCAGGACGGACGGATCCTTCCATAAATTCCAGGATGAGATTGTCCGAGTCCTTCTGTTTCAAGACGGTGCTCTTGCCCAACTTCCCAATCCAAATGCAGTGAGCCGGCTACATAAGAGGCATTTTCCTTTTGCCCTCCCTGGTACCCCTACCCAAAGAAACCCCCAAAAAACATGTTGTGTCTGCAGCAAACACGGATTTAGGCGTGACATCCGCTTTTATTGTCCCTCCTGTCCTGACCAACCTGGTTTCTGCATTGGTGAATGTTTCAAATGCTACCACACACTAGTGAAGTTTTAGCATAGGGTACAGCACCACACAGTCTTAGGCACACTAACACAGGGTCTCAGTGTCTCGAAAGATGTGATAGCCATCACATTTTGAGAGACCCTAATCTGCAACATTCAGTTTTTTTTTACAGTTTTTATAAAAGTGAAAAAAGAGAAAAAAAACAAAAACACTAAAAAAATTAAGTAAAAAATCCAAAAATAGTTGTGGTTGTATTTTTCTCCTCTCTCTCTATTGTTCTCTCTCTTATGTTCACTCTCTACTGCCCGCTCTACTGTTCGCTCACTATTGTTCTATATCTAGCGTTCTCTCTATTTTTACTATGTTTTATTGTATTTGCTTTTCAGGTATGGTATGTTATACTGTAATGTTTGTTTTATTGTTAACCATCATTTGCTTAGCAGGTACGCCATTCAGCTGCAGCAGCAACGTTTGCTCCCACGATACCTAAAGCTGTGACTCCAGTGCTGTCGGAGGTGATTTCACCACCACAGTTAAAATAAAAATGGTGCATGTATGCCCATCATTAGAAGTGGGTGGATGAAGGGTGGTATTCTAATGGTGGGCATACCCACTGATCAATCTCTTTTTTTCATTCAGCCCACAGGCTGCATGAAAAAAAAGAACATTACAATGTATGCCCAACAAGGACCAGCAACGTACTGGTATGCTGCTGGACTTTGAGTGGTTATACCAGAATTATGCCTGTAGGTTTAGTTATCATCTTGGTATCATGCTTTTTAGCTAGCAGTCGGCTTTCATATAAAAGCAATCCTAGTGGCTATTTTTATTAATAAATTGTCCTTTTTTAACGGTACAGTCACTATTTGAGTCCGTTTGTCTCCCTCTCCCTTTCATTTGGGGCCAGAGGCCACTTCTATATAGGGCGCATGCAATCTGCACGCATCCTGGAACACATTACCATGTTTTCACCTACAGATACCGTATTTCAATCTCCTGCAACGTTTTGTTGTCTGCTATACCTGCTGCTTGCAATAAAACCCATATTTATGGAAGAGAAGGCATCAGGTGAGTTCAGGCTATCTGATAAGCACTGTCCGCTGTGATTACTGTACATCTGCTTATACAGGCCAGGCATGGAGGTCTCAACAAGGGATAAGTCACTATTATAACAGTTGGAGTCAGAAAATCCTTCTTTACCAATGACTCCCCCAGCTGTTCTCCTTCTAGTATGTACATATACATGTGGCACAGTGGTGTAGTGGTTAGCACTCTCACCTAGCAGTAGGAAGGGTCTCTGGTTCAAATCCCAACCAAGACACCACCTGCCTGGAGTTTGCATGTTCTCCCTGTGCCTGCGTGGGTTTCCTCCGGGTACTCCAGTTTCCTCCCACAATCCAAAGACATGCAGGTAGGTTAATTGGCTTCTGTCCAAAATTGGCCCGAGTATATGAATGGGGACCTTGGATTGTGGGCTCCTTGAGTGTAGGGAACGATGTGAGTGTGCAATGTACAGGGATAGGGACAATTGTAGACACTAACTCAGGTTTAACTGGATGGACTGGTGTCTTTATTCAACCTTACTAACCATGAAACTATGAAACTATGATATGTATAGGTGATTTTGTATTGAAATTCTAAGAGCGCATGTCACTTTATTTGGAGTAGCACTTGTCACTTTAGATTTGATGCACTATATTTAATGAGTGTTTTTATTTATTTATTGAGTTTCACACATAAACTGGATACATATAAATTGATCACAGTTTATAATCAGAGCTAGCACTGCTAAAATTTGTTATATTTATATTCATGTACTGTATATCTAGAGTTAATCTGTATCAATATTGGGGGTTTTGGTACTGTATAATAAAAGATGCGCTATGTAAATAAGATATATTTAGGGTGCGGGGAATACATTTTGACAGGAGCAGCAGTTTAAGATAATAGGATTGAGTTTGGTTTTGGTGATTGTGTCAGAGGTATTTTGGTTTTCATTTTTTCACACACAGCATACTTAGAATTACACCTGACAACAAAGAAAAGGGGGTCCCCTGGGGGTGGACTTTTAAGGCACGTACAAATTATATTAGTATACAAATTATTTTATTACATAAAACCAAACAAAAGGTAATTGAATATACAGTATATATTAAAAAGTCCACCAACAGGTATATATACAACCAGTATTGATGCTATGTCGTATCATTCATTTGAACAGAAAACACCCTACGCGTTTCGGAGCTTGGAAAAGCATGTCCTTCTTCAGGGGTGTGTGGATACAATGTTTCTGTAGAATAATACTGTTAACATATATGACAATAGCCGCTGGGTCTGTCTTATTGGCAGGACGCCGGCTGGACGGACCTCTCATCCTCTCCCACAACTCCATATGGTGAAGTGTTATTCTGGGTAAAACAACTATAAAAGTCCCAGTTCATATGAATAAAATCTTCTTCCCCAACAGGGGACTGCAGACCTGTTTTCACACCACTCCTGCAGGATCTCTACAACACTTTATGGAATAGAGATAGACTGGGGCATATACCTCGAGCATTGGCGGAGTCAAATATACCCATATGGTCCTGTACAATTGTTTGTTCTTTTATCAAATTGTGCCCAGCGGCTATTGTCATATATGTTAACAGTATTATTCTACAGAAACATTGTATCCACACACCCCTGAAGAAGGACATGCTTTTCCAAGCTCCGAAACGCGTAGGGTGTTTTCTGTTCAAATGAATGATACGACATAGCATCAATACTGGTTGTATATATACCTGTTGGTGTACTTTTTAATATATACTGTATATTCAATTACCTTTTGTTTGGTTTTATGTAATAAAATAATTTGTATACTATTATAATTTGTACGTGCCTTAAAAGTCCACCCCCAGGGGACCCCCTTTTCTTTGTTGTGATGTTTTAGGATGTGGCACAACAAATTTACGTGACCCTGTCATACCCTCTCTTTTGTTTTACAATTACACCTGAAAACACATTCATCTGCTCTTCCTCAGTATGGGGATAAAGGATCAAAATCCAAGGAGCACATTCAAACTTTCAAGAGGCATAAATTAGGCATCTAATTTTCTGACTAGCCATTGTATATTTGGAGACCCCGAAGTGCCAAGACAGTAAAAACATTTACAAAATTACCCCATTTTGGAAAGTAAACACTCAAAGGTATTTTTAAGAGGCATGTTGAGTCTTTTAAAGATTTTATTTTTCTACCACAAGTTTTGGAAATGTGGAAATAAAATTAAAATGTATTTTTTTTACACACAGTTGTCAATTAATACAATATTCCTAACACACAGTATGAGCATATTTAGAATTGCCCCCCAAAACACATTCTGCTACTCCTCCCAATACCTCCAAAAGAAAGCTCTATTTTTGTGAAAAAAAAATTATAAAAATGTGTTTGGGTACAGTGTTGAATGACCGCGCAATTGTCATTCAAAGTGTGCCAGCGCTGAAAGCTGAAAATTGGTCTGGGCAGGAGGGGGGTTTAAGTGCCCAGTAAGCAAGTGGTTAAACAATTGTGATTTAACTGTACTTCTGTCTCAGTCTGATTCATGGTTTCTGACATTGGATCATGCTTTGCTGGGGTTTTTGACTTCTTCTGGGTCAACTGTGGGTGTAGGATTGTGTATATAGGATTGTATAACTTTTATTTCCTTTTATTAGATGAACTGGATGGACTTGTATCTTTTTTCTACCAGACTAACTACATAACTATGTGTAGCGGCGGCTCCTGAAGAGCACGCGCTATGCGTTTCTTCAAAATTGAACTTTACCTAAACTGCAGTTTGGTTTGGGTTTTATTTGTCTAAATTGGACCTCTGCATCAGTCTGACTGGACTGTGAGATGTTCAGCCTGGCTACAGGGGGGGCACTGTCTCTTGTGGCATGCGTGGAACTAGGGTCTGGTCAGGCACTTAAGTTAATCTCTTTCGGAGCCAGGTCAGTGGGAGTGACCCTCTCGCTGTGCCCTCTGGGAGAGGGTATTTAAAATGCGGACGTCACGTTGTTCGGGGTTCTGGTACAGTATATAGTGCTGACTACATGGTCCTGGTCCTCCTGACCAGCCCCCAGGAAGTCTATGGCCTGGGGTGTGGATCCACCCGACTTTAATGTCTAGGGGCTGGCTAGCCCAAGGCATGGAAACGAAGAGAGGATTCTGAGGTGGTTGGGTGCCGTCTCCGGTTCGGGAAAGACCCAGAGTACTTTGAGCATTCCAGGGGAGGTCTTTTTAGAAGAACACCACGCACGGGTTTGTTTTCTTAACAAGAGCCTGGAAGGGCTGAAGTAACTGAGAGAATCCGGTCTTGTGGATATCGCCAAGCAGGCTGAAAGATCCAGGTATCCTACAAGTGTTCTAAAGCTTTGTTTCCCTACGTGTTCTGCAACAATGTCTGTGACAAAGACTTTGTTCCTGAGTAAGCACCTTGTTGACTGCTAGGCCTTGTGAGAGAAGGACTATCCAACCTGAATGTTCATCCAACTGCGAATGGTTATTCTCTGGATGCAGTCAAAGCAAGCAAGTTCTTTAATGTTTTTTTTGGACTTTGACATAAGAGTACCTGAACTTCCTTTCCAACCCTCTGATCCCAAGTTGAAAGACTGTTTAATTGACTGAGTTTTGCAAATAAAATCCATTCAAGTGGATCTGTCGTCAGTCTCTAGTTACTGGGCTATTTACCACGGGACATCCCTTAGACGTGCCACAAGGAGAACGGAAGGTAACGGTAAGCCCAGAAATAACCAACAGCTCCTGTGGGGGTTAGTGCTACATATGTAACCTTTCTTACTATGCTCTCACCTTCCATTATGACTTATAGTGTAGACCAAATAGGTCAAATATAGCCTTCCTTATTTAGGGGGTTATACACATCAGGACTCTTCCAAATAGGTTCATGCATTTCCAGATAATCTCGACTCTTTAAAGGTCGAATTACAGCTTTGAAATCCTCCTAAAGCAAATTAGCTCTATATACACACTCAAAAAAATAAAATAAAACCATCATAGTGCTTTCTGTCTTAAAAAAAATCCATATTTTATTAAAAATGCACTCAGGTTTCATTATGCACTAATATCTGGTGCACAACATAATAATTGCATTTAACCCTGCCCCTTAAAAATAAACAGGTATTTGTCAGTTTCAATATCACAGTTCCTTGACTGACTTCCTGGTTCTGACATCACAGACTCCGCCCTATGTGTTACATCACGATCATGCAATTTTGTTACATCAAGATCATGCAATTTCTTCAGGGGATCAGGGGACAAAGTTAAATGCGGTTATTCTGTTGTGCACCAGATACCCACGTACAGTGAAATGTGATTGCATTTTAATAATTTTAATATAAGATGGCATTTTTTAAGACAGCGCTTAAGGGGGAGGAATGTGTATTAGAATGCTGAAAAATGGCTGGATAGAAGCATGCATGCCTCCCAGTGGTTACATTTAAAAATAGAACAAACAAAACAGATTCAGGTACTTGGTCTGGTACCAACGTTGTGAAAATTTGAAAGGCGCTACAAGCTTGGGAGCATAACAGGATATAATATATTGTGTAATGTTTTAAATAAGTAAGGTTGGGTTTACTTTCGTCGTTTTATTTTATTATTTTGTGGATGGGTTCTGTTGTTTATTGTGATGTTTTTCCATGATATGTGTGTTTATTAGAGAAAAATAGTTTTTCAATAAATAACATCTATAAAAAGGGATCAGAGAGGTTTATGTGGGTAACACAGGTAGTTTGTTAGGAGAGTGTTAGTACTTTATTACATTTTGCTCTTTCTTTATTAATTCTTGCTTCTGTATTCTATTACTTTAACCTCTTGTTGTCCACCTACAAGTATTTTAGATAGTAGATTATATTATAATGCGTCTCTGTACTGTAATCTATTCTGGACTGTAAAATTATTAATAATAACCCATGCTTGTCCCATTTCTCTTTCAATAGCTGAAGTGTATTTGGAAGCAGCTAACAAGTACCAATGTCGACTGAAGTGTGAGATTGGGTAAGTTCCTTTCTTCTGTTCAGGAAACTGGGGATGGAAAACAGAGGAGATAAATCAGTCACTAAATTCAATGAATTCTGAAAATATTAAATCCTACTTGGCACCTCCAGATTGATGAGGTTTGCAAATGAAAATAGTTACAAAGAATAATTGTTTCTCAGAGTTATTCATTTTAAGTTATGTTTTTGCACTGCAGGCATGGCAAGCCAGGAACATAGAAATTGTACCAGCAGCCATTAGACCACTGTAGACAGTTTCTGGCTTCAGGATAAGTAATGCTTCAAAGAGCAACATCACTAAACACTATTATTCATGTAAGCCAAACAGTTTCCTATTTAAAAGAAATATACCACTTTTTATATAGATAGATAAGTATGATCAAATAAATCCTAAAGATATGCAGTGCACATATGGGTAAAATGTTTGTCTAATATAAATATATCAAGATCACATCTCTCAAGCATTCTAGAAGCATGACCTCATATCAGACTTCCACAATTGTAACCCATGTCAACACTTTTACTGCATTTTTCACAATGTAAAATACACAGATAAACACGGAGAGTGAGAGCATGCCAGTAAAAATGAACATTGGTAAGTAATGCATCTACCAAAATCATATTAGTTGATTTTAGTTGACCTCATTCTTTTCAATCTTAACCAAGCAGTACACTAATGTACATCCCTAATACCCCATTCACACTTGTGTTACTTGTCATGTGACTTTGGACATCAACGTCGCATGGCAAGCCCTACCCCATGTTTTCCAATGCTAACCATTCATAAATGTGCAACTTAAAGTCGCAGTGACTTCAAAGCAGTTAATGCTCTTTGGTCCAACTTTCATGCAACTTAAGGGCCATAGACTTCAATGTTAACTCTGAAAAGTTGTATGAAAATTAAGAAAGCATTTATAGGCACAAAATTTATAAATACATTTAAAGCTTTTCCTATTTACTGTTCCAATGTTAATTAGATTCAGAACAGAGGAACATTGTCACCATACTTTTTCTCCATATAAATGTTAAAATTCCAACACAATAATACATACTTTTATGAAATTGTAATTAGTTCAAGAAAGGTCATGTTAATGCTTCTGCTTTCATTTCATTATATCATCTGTATCAGTATAAAACTCAGTTAAGCATTGTTATTTTAGACAACAGTGGATACCATTGTGGATTGTCCATGTTACTATTAATAGTCTTGGGTTCATGCTGAGACACAGGAAGTCCCTATACAAACCCTTACCCTTCCCCAAGAAGGGTATACCTTCACTGTAATACTTTCAGTGGGCAGGTTAATAATTGGGTAGGTGGCAGATAGATATAGTAGAAGTATAGTAGTATACAGTAGTATACTATAGTATAGCATGGGTAGTGAGACTGGTTAAGATGGCATGCCTATAAAACCAAGAATCAAATGCAAAATTGAGGTATAATTAAAACACAGTAAATAGGGACAGCCAAGATAGATCGTATATCACTCAGACAACAACACACAAGTTTAATCTCTAGTTTCTGTTGTGCACTTCTGGGACATAAAACCCCTAAAATCACTATGACAAAAGCACACTAGTATAGGTACATACCTGAGATCTCTGATCAAGACTGGCAGGAATTATTTGATTTATATTTTGACACTCTGCCCAGGAATATACATATCCATATACTATACTTTCAAAAATGTTAAAAAGGAAATGACCATTTAATACATGTGCAATTTTGATATCCCCAATATATGCAGTCCAAAGTGATCTCTTGGGTATGCTTGGAGACTTGGAAGTTGGCACTTATACAAAAAATTCTTGAGATTGTCCTCTTTCATGCAAGGAAAATGGTGGTGCTCCAATTGATTTGCACAGATCTTCTTAGCCTCCATACCAAACCAAACCTTTTTTATGGTGAGTGGCTGGACAGTACTGACACATTTGACTTATCTGGTCTGTAATTTTAGTCTTCGGTCTTTCAAATGGTTGCCTTTTTCTAATTTTGTTCATTTTGCTGCGATATAATGTTCTATTTGGGAAAGTTATGAATAGAGATGATCAAGAGCACCTAGAAAGGCATTTACCCTTTTCTTTCCAATTCTTTATTTTCAATAGACAGAGTACAGAGGGTGTACATGGAAATGGCCCAATTCAAGTCACAATGATACACATAGGTAAACAGTACTTAAATATCAAAGACAGCCATTTTCATGCCAAGACAGCAGATCATCAAATAGAGATATAGGTACAGAACCGTTCACTTGCCCTAGTATGACCAGGTCTATGACCAGACCAACAGAGGCCCAAGCTACCACATATAGTATATCATACAATATCCTCAACAAAAACAAAAATTAAGAAATACCTATAGAACCACATAAAAAAGGAGTGGGGGGGGGCAGCAACCAGTTCAAAGAAGGTGGCTGGACAACATTCCTCCCCACTGCAAACCAAGTCTCCCAGGAAATAAGTGCAACTTTGGTCATGTTGATTCAAACTGAGATTTGTACCATAAAGTCCTGCCAATAAAACTATTTCTTCAAGGATCTCTCCCCAGTGACATTTTCTGTTGCAATCAGGTCCTCCATCTCATTGATTTCCACAATCTTTGTCAAAATGATAGTAACTAAGGGTGGATGGTGCTGTTTGTAAAAGATAGCGATACAGCTGTGTGCAGTACTCACCAGAATTTGGACGATAGAATGCCTATAGGTCTTACTTGGAATCTTGTGATGGTGTAGCAGAAAAGGGCAGGATCTCGAAGAATCTCATAGTCTGTGAATTTTTGGGTGATCTGGTGCACCTGTTCAAAAGTATTGGAGCTTACTGCAGGACCAAAAGATATGTAACACATTCACCACTTCTTCTCCACATCTCCAGCAAGTCTCCGTACATTGTGAGAACATTTTATGAATCCTGTAAGGAGTATAATACCATCTGGTCATGCATTTACCTCTTTATTGTTGTTTATGTTTCTGCTTTTCATTTGTTGTGTGGATAGTTAATGTTAACCTTTTCTCCAATGTACAAAAATGAATTTATATAAAGTTTGACATTTTTTCTGTTGTACTACGGAAATTTGATCTAACAATTTGTATTAAAATGTCTGCATTGATGACATGTAAGGTTTTGAAATAAAGGAAGAATAAAACAAAAAAGGGACAGTCATTACAAGGAGCAGATCGATGCAGGAACCAAGAAAAATACAATTTCTTACCTAAAATGGATCAGGAGAGGGGAGGAAAGAAAAGACAATTCAAATTGTTACCAGGATATCAGTTTAGGATACAGGGTGACTAAAGGCATAGGAAAGTGACCAGGAACATAAGGAACATGAGAACATTCCCTCTACATATCAACCAACACTGAATTCTTAGTGTACAGTCATATATGTGTAGCACTAACCCCCAAAGGAGCTGCTGGTTATTTTTGGGCTTACTGTTACCCTCCGTTCTCCTTGTTGCACATCTAGGGGATGTCCCATGGTAGATGGCCCAGTAACTTGAGACTGACAATAGATCCACTTGAATGGATTTTATTTGCAAAACTCAGACAATTGAACAGTCTTTCAACTTGGGATGAGAGGGTTGGAAGGGAAATTCAGGTACTCTTAGTATCAAAGTCAAAAAACACATTGAAGAACTTGCTTACTTTGATTGCATCCAGAGAATAGCCACTCGCAGCTGGATGATCACTCAGGTTGGACAGTCCCTCTCTCACAAGGCCTAGTATCCAACTTGGTGCTTACTCAGGAACAAAGTCTTTGTCACAGACGTTGTTGCAGAACATGTAGGGAAACTAAACTTGAAACACTTGTAGGATACCTGGATCTTTAAGCCTGCTTGGCGATATCCACAAGACTGGATTCTCTCAGTTACTTCAGCCATTCCAGGCTCTTGCTAAGAAAACCAACCCATACGTGGGGTTCTTCTGAAGAGTCCTCCCCTGGAATGCTCAAAGTACACTGGGTCTCTCCAGAACTGGAGACTCCTTGCCTTGGGCTATGCAGCTCCAAGACATTAAAGTCGGGTGGATCCGCACCCCAGGCCATAGCCTTCCTGGGGGCTGGTCAGGAGGACCAGGACCATGTAATCAGCACATCATACTGGACTGGAACCCTGAACCACATCACATCCGCATCTTATGTACCCTTTCCCATAAGCACAGCGAGAGCGCCACTCCCACTGGGCGGGCTCAGAAAGAAAGTAACTTAAGCGCCTGACCAGACCACAGTTCCGTGCCTGCCAGAAGAGACAGTGCCTCCTGTGGCCAGGCTGAACATCTCACATTCCAGTCAGACTGATGCTGAGGCCCAATTTAGATAATTACACCCAAACCAAAATGCAGTTTAGGCAACCTTAATTTTAGAAAAAACGCATTGCGTGTGCTCTTCAGGAGCCACCGCTACATATGGTATTGAGTATCACCATCAAATATTGTACCTGTATACATTGTTGTTCTGTTTTTATACAATATGAGCCTCATGGAGGTTTGTTTTTAACCTATGTAGAATAAAATGTATACCTTTTATACAATATAGTTTTTGATATATTGATTGCCATAAGAGGTTACTGGAGTACATTGAATGAGATGGAACAAACAAAAATCTTTGCTCAGGCACTTACCCATCTCAATAAGTACAATATTTATTTCCATCAGGAAGACATTGCTGATATACAGGAACTTGAACATACAGTTGTGTATAATAAATATCAACTAGTAGTGATTAGTGAATGTCCAGTACTAGAAGGAAGAAGTTCAGGAATATCATGATGCCTGGGCAGGTGAGCATGCAAGTCACTGATAATGTGGGAGACAAGTACTGGTGGCTTGTTAAATTTGTATGGCAAAATGTACTTGTTTAACCACAGTACTTTACTTTTTTTATTTTTGTTTTCTTTTTCTTTCAATCACTGGTAATAAGGGGCATAGATCAAGATTGTTGTAGTTCTTAGATATCATCCATCTGTGACCATTTAATTGAAATCTTGTGATTGTGTGTCCATACAAAGCAATCCATCATTTTAGTCAATGAACAGTTTACATAGAAAAGTGACATTAGGAAATATGTAGATCACAAAAAGCAAATTGATTTGATTTGAATGAGTGCATATTTAAAAACAAATGCCAGACTTTTACAATCAACCTTCACCACCCAACTGATTGCATATAAAAGAGATGAAACAGAATCGTATCATAGTGCATTATTATCCTGCCTTCCTTTAGAATAATCTGTACCTGTCTCCTGGCTGGGTCTGCATTTATTGGAAACTGAAAGAGTATCTAGTGAACAGCATCTGGTGTTCATTTTAGATGTTACTTCAGCAGCACATTTCCAGAATACTTTGCACTCACATTAAGATGCACCAAAACTTCACAAATCATGAGTGGAAATGATGATCCTGGGAGATTGATGTCAGTTTCATGTGTGAGATGATTTTGATTATGAACAATTTTACCTCCATCAAATTCTGAGTAAGCTGAAATGCGTCTTATTACATGAGATGTCACACAACTGGAGAAAATGTATTACTTGCTATTTACTCTGCTTAATACAGTGGGTGGCCTATAATATATTAATGCATAGTTATTCCAAAATACACAATGCCCAGCGGGACTGAAAGATGAAGAATGATTTACACAGGGATCTGTCAAGGAAATGCCACCTAGGTAGTATTAAGTTCACAGAGTAAAATATATTCTTTCACTCCATATTAATGTATCAGTACAAGTTATTCTTGGAATATGGTGTAAGATATGTAGCTTATGATAAAGAGTTAAGCAGAGGAGGGTGAAAAAATACTGATGTTTAAAGAACTGTGGACATATGGAAATGGGTATAGGGAAACTAGGAAATGAGATTAAAGTGGTAAGCAATTGCTGGACGAGTTTAAAATGAGAAGAAAATGATCTTTTGTCTTTTATTTATGAACATTTTGGAAGATTTACACAGATGGCCAAAGCAAAAGCTATGTTACTGAGTAGTAATTCGTCTCGATAGATGCATTGTAAAGAAAGGAATTTTAGTGTATTAGATCTTGGAGCAATCTAGAGGGGAAATGCAATGGGGTTCAATAAAAACTTGTATGTAGATACAAAAACTTCACTACGTAAAGAAAAAGAATCTATGGATGCACAATGTTTATTTGATGGATAAAGTAAATACGGCATGAGCCTTGTGCTTACAGCTAGTTTTTGCTCTAAGTCTGAAGGCAATCATGGCATGATTCACTGTTTATACAGATGGTTACTAAAGTACTGCATGTACACATACTGTAATTACTGACTAAAGATAA
Source organism: Lithobates pipiens (assembly GCF_037356315.1). Taxonomy (NCBI): domain Eukaryota; kingdom Metazoa; phylum Chordata; class Amphibia; order Anura; family Ranidae; genus Lithobates; species Lithobates pipiens. The sequence continues at coordinate 419,226,827 of NW_027507758.1, read as the reverse complement.
ATTAAAGGCACTGACGATCTATTTATCTATATTAATGCTGGAATTCATTTAGATAATTTTATGTTTTTTTTTAAGTGATAGAACTGATATTTAGGTTTTTGCAGATGCCCAAGCATTAAACCACTCATTGGGGTTCTTGTGGTCTCTTATATGTCTTGAAGACTACTTTGGTGAGAGTTTGCCTCTGAGTTCCCTGACTTGTACATCTGCTGCTGCCATTGCAAGAAAATCCAACTCTCCTTTTTAATTAAGATAGTATATATTACCGATTAAACAGCAGGAGCAGTAGAAACACTCTAAGGTGTGTGAGAAAACTGGATAAGAACAGAGCCAAAAGAGATTCAGCTGTGGGGGTCGCAAGATAAATAAGGAACAAGCATGTGGGTTACTCTACCAGACTCTACCTATCACTGAAATCAAATTTTTGAGCTTATTAATATTGGAATTATGCTAGTCTTAGGGCTCATTTACAATTGCAGCAGTGCTTGTCGACCCTCTGCAAAGTCATCCACGCTTGACAGGCAGCTGGAATACTAGGGCAGCATACATACTAGGGCCAAAATAGATAGGAGTCAATTAACCTACCAGCATGTCTTTGGAATGTAGAAGGAAACCAGAGTACCAGAAGAAAACCCACGCAAGTACAGGGAAAACATGCAAACCATTAAGCCACTTTGCTGTATACAATGGTAATAAAAACATTTTTCCAGTGTATGTCATGTTGTCCTAATGTTAACTGTGACTTTGTGTACAGAGATGATTTCTTCTATAGTATCCATACTAGCTAGTCAATGTAAAGAATAAAAAAGATTTACAAGTACAATTAAATTAGCTGAACAGGCATATAAGATAAACAGCCCCATGTCTCAGGCTGTCCTTTTAAAAATGCATGTATAATTATAAGAATGTTCATATGTAAATTTAGGTTACTAAAAAATACTTCTACATTTGGGTAACCATCTCAGATATGCATGTACAGTAATTACAATATGAATAGGATCCTAGACACAAGCTGCCAAGATCATAAATTAGGAAGAATTGCAGCCTTGCTTGAACTTGAGTTGGGAAAGTAATTCAATTTCTTGTCATTTTGAGTCCCAAAATAAAAACCCATAACATTTGTAATGGTAACTAGCTGTTATTACATGCCATTGTCTATACAGTACATGCTCTCTAATTAAAAAAAACAAAACAAAAAACAAAAAAAACATCTCTGTGATTTGATTTGACATAGGAAGCTTGGTCCAGTTAAAACTTTTTTCTAGTTTTTGATACAGTGGATAAGAATAAGGACATCGGTTGTGTTTTTATTACTGTGTCCTCACTGGGGAGAATTCCCCTCACTTCTTGTCCCGGTGACACCAAAATGTAATTGAGAAGGTGTGAGTTTCCTGTCTCTGCAGCAGGAAGTGATCTTAAACACAGACCATAATACAAATTTGGTAGATGCTCTAATCCCTTTCCCAATGTGCCAAAACAAAAAAAAAAGTGTATGCAGAATTTGAGCCTTGGTAGGCTTGCAGAAATGAGAAAGCAAAGACGAAGCAAAAACAATGACAATAAAAACAAAAAAACAATATTGCACCCAAGTATAGATAGAGCAGTAGTACTTAAAAAGGCATTGAAGTCCAGCAACGTTAGCCCACAGTTCCTGGACAGTGGCTAGACTTGTGAAAGAGCAGGGACCCCAAAATGCACCACTATAGTGACAGCCCCAGAAGTCGATGTTTCCCTGGTTGGAAGTGATTCTAGGCTACTGCGCATGTTATTTTTTAACGTTATAGAGCAGTATTTATTAACTTTTTTCCCGTCGGGCACCCTTGAAAAGCATTTTCAGTCTTGAGGCACCTCTGTTCAAGACTTGGTTCACGTTACTGCGCAGAATCGAGCTTGTTCCTGACACACAGACAAATGCCATGTACACACACACATGTACACACATACATACACATACACACACATGTATACACATACACACACACACACACACACACACCCTACCCCATCTTTCACTTGGATGTTATAAGTTGAACTGAGTATATACAGCTGGATAAAACAAAAACAGTGTCTGCCTTCATTACAGGCTGCAAATCGGGGTAATTCTTTTCTACACCCACTTTGTCCCTTGCACTGGCCATGGACTATGGGCTGATACTGCTGAAGGTCAAGGACTCTTAAGCACCACTGTCCCCTCTATACTTGTGAATTCAATATTATTTTATTGGAATAAATATGTTTTTTTTGTAATGCACTAAGGACTGCGCAGCATGTTTTTGTTTTTTGTTGATTTGGTTGTTGATCACTCTATACAAATAGGTGCAGCAAGACCAATTGCTGTTCTCTGATGCTTTTTATGTTTGGATTGCTGTGGACTTTTCGATTTTTAACTTGAATGACCACCCTGGTACGTTCATAGGGATGAGCTTGATGTTGGACTCAAACATCGGATGTTCGCCAGTTTGTCGAGTACTGAACTTTATGGGGCTTTCGTGGCAAATTTGAGTGCAGAGGAACACCCCATAATACACTGCGAGACCGAAGTGCATTGATATCTGATGATTGGTCAAAGCAGGCACCTGACCTGCATGCTTTGGCCAATCACAGCGCACTCTGATGTGAGAGCCATGATTGGCCATAAGCACGGTGCCTTTAGCCAATCATGGCTCAGGGGGCTAAGTCCACATCCCACACTATATAAGGCTGTAGACTATATATGCAGTACAGGCAGTCTAGTATATACAGTATCTCACAAAAGTGAGTACACTGCTAACATTTTGTAAATATTCCATTATATCTTTTCATGTGACAACACTGAATAAATGACACTTTGCTAAAATGTAAAGTAGTGAGTGTACAGCTTGTATAACAGTGTAAGTTTGCTGTCCCCACAAAATAACTCAACACACAGCCATCAATGTCTAAACCGCTGGCAACAAAAGTGAGTACACCCTTAAGTGAAAATATCCAAATTGGGCCCAATTAGCCATTTTCCCTCCCTGGTGTCATGTGACTCATTAGTGTTACAAGGTCTCAGGTTTTAATATGGAGCAGGTGTGTTAAATTTAGTGTTATGGCTCTCAATCTCTCATACTGGTCACTGGAAGTTCAACATGGCACTTCATGGCAAAGAACTATCTGAGGATCTGAAAAAAAATAATTGTTGCTCTACATAAAGAGGTCCTAGGCTATAAGATTGCCAAGACCCTAAAACTGAGCTGCAGCATGGTGGCCAAGACCATACAGCAGTTTAACAGGACAGGTTCCCCTCAGAACAGGCCTTGCCATGGTCGACCAAAGAAGTTGAGTGCACATGCTCAGCATCATACCCAGAGGTTGTCTTTGGGAAATAGACCTATAAGTACTACCAGCATTTCTGCAGAGGTTGAAGGGGGGTCAGATTGTCAGTTCTCAGACCATACGCTGCACGCTGCATAACATTGGTCAGCATGGCTGTCGTCCCAGAAGGAAACCTCTTCTAAAGATTATGCACAAGAAAGCCTGCAAACAGTTTTCTAAAGATAAGCAGACTAAGGACATGAATTACTGGAACCATGTCCTGTGGTCTGATGAGACCAAGATAAACGTATTTGGTTCAGATGGTGTCAAGCGTGTGTGGCGTCAACAAGGTGAGGAGTACAAAGACAAGTGTGACTTGCCTAGAGTCAAGCATTGTGGTGGGAGTGTCATGGTCTGGGGCTGCATGAGCGCTTCCGGCACTAGGGGGCTACAGTTCATTGAGGGAACCATGAATGCCAACATGTACTGTGACATACTGAAGCAGAGCATGATTCTCTCCCTTCAGAGACTGGGCCTCAGGGCAGTAGTCCAACATTCCAACCCCAAACACACCTTCAAGATGACCACTGTCTTGCTAAAGAAGCTGAGGGTAAAGGTGATGGACTGGCCAAGCATTTCTCCAGACCTAAACTTATTGAGCATCTGTGGGGCATTCTCAAATGGAAGGTGGAGGAGTGCAAGGTCTCTAACATCCAGCAGGTCCGTGATGTCATCATGGAGGAGTGGAAGATTACTCCAGTGGCAACCTGTGAAGTGGGTGGCTTATCGGAATCTGGAAGGCCCCTTTAACAAGGGGGCCCCCAGATCCAGCCCCCTATGTAAATGGTTATGGGGTACATTGTACCCCTACCCATTCACCAAGAAAAGTGTCAAAAAGTAAAAACCACAATACACAGTTTTTGACAATTTATTAAAAAAGGAAAAAGTGTCTCGCGATGTTCATCCATGACGCAACTGAGTGACCTTGTCCCTTCTGACATGTGCAGTCAAATGGGGGTGGGGTCATCCAGTTACATCAGCGGGTGGCCCCGCCCTTGCCTATATTAAAGCTGTCACAGCGAAAAGACAGCATTTGGCGGGACGCCTCCCATGGAGGCGGAGTATTTTCGTTTTTTTTTTCTATTTTTCAGGTCTGTCGGTGCTGAGATTGAAGGGACACTTTTTTTCTTTTTTAATAATGGAATTGTCAAAAACTGTGTATTGTGGGGGGCGCATGCGCGCAGCTCGACGTGATGGACGTCTGCCACTAGAGCTCCGCACTCCCCGCAACGGTCCCGGGACCTTTTAAAGCTACCGACATCACCACAGCCTGGTAATCCGCTGGTACGGCTCGCCGATACCGCCGAGCACCCCCCAGGATGGTCCTGACAGGCCATCGGGGTAAATCGAAGCCGAAGCCGATCAAAGAGGCACTCGCGCGGGCCTCGTCCAAGATGGCCGCGAAAGCACAAGCACAAGCTCAGGCCCTCTCGCAGCGCTCCAGCTCCCCCGCTGACACAGCGGATCCCCACAGCGATGAATCTGATGAGGAAGGTGGGCACAATAAGGAGGACTTCCCTGTACTTCAAAAGCCAGGTATGCCACAAGCTGACCTCCTTGCACACTTTGAGAAAATGCTGCACAGGGCCCTGAAAGTGACCTCAGAGCAAATAACCACCAAACTGACACACGAGATACGAGAATTAGGACAGCGTACTGCTGACCTTGAGACCCGAGCAGACGATATGGAATTAACCCTTAAAGAACACGATCAAGAGCATTTAGCACTTCGCGAGGAAAACGCAATGCTTCTTTCCCGGCTGGAAGATGCCGAGAATCGCTCCAGGAGGGCGAATCTGCGCCTCCGTGGCATTCCGGAAACGGTGCAAGATATACAATCCTTTACTACAGCCCTATTCCAAGAGCTTTCCCCATCGATTCCGATTGAGCGTCTGGAATTTGACCGGATTCACAGGGCCCTGACGCGCCGACAACCTGACGGTCCCCCACGAGATATTATTGTGAAACTTCATTTTTTCAGATCCAAGGAACAACTTCTAGCTGCTGCCCGTAGCAAAGAAGACACCCTTACATTCCAAGGGCATGCATACCAGTTATTTACTGATTTGGCCCCCCTCACAATTGCTAAACGGAGAGCCATGAAGCCACAGCTACAAGTACTTATCCACCACCAAATTAAATATATGTGGCGTTTTCCTTTCGCCCTGCATTTCACCTATAATGGGCAACAATACACCTGTACCTCTCCGGAAGCTCTCCAACGCCTCCTTGAGTCTCTTCATCTAACAACACCAGAACAACCAGCTGAGACTTCACTCCCACGCACCCCTGCTCGTCTCACCCCTTATCCCCACGCGATGACCCCTAAACGAGACCCTAGGGACATACGCTCCCCGAGATCCATCCGAAAGGGCACACCCGCGAGGGCCTCTGCTGCAAATCTCAACAGCCCTAGAGTGTTTGTACCTCGCTGACCAGACTCTATCACCCTATTGTTTGTCATCTTGTTCTCACCCACACTACGGGCACTTTGAGCCTTAACCTGGTGGTTCACTTTACCTGTTATGGTTACTGGTCACCTACATACTGGATGCTCTTTTGACCTTGTTTTAAAGTTTTGTTTTTTGATTTTTGATGCCTTGATCCTTGATTTTTGATTTTTGATTTGTCGATTTTTGACTTTTGATTCTCGATCATTTGCTTTTCATTTTCGAGGTGCTTTTACACGCTATGACAGGTCCCTTCTCCCCCTACTGTTTTGCACCCGTGGACCCCTCTGTTTGCCATGTTGACTTTTTACTTTATCATAGGGGTCCATGGAATTTGACTTTCCGTTAGCCAGGGAGAAGACGCCTGCTAAGCCTACTGCCCTTCCTCAATGTCTCTTTTGAAGTTGACCTACCCCTACTCCCTTCCCTTCCCCCCCCTCCCCCCCCTCTTTCCCCTGTACAATGGTTCTACCAATCATACAGTTATCTGTATTCTTACATTGCTCTATGTCCCATGCAGTTTATGGTTAATGTATGTTTTTTTTTTTTTTTTGACCTTATTTGAATGATCTTCGGCTGTTTTGGCATGTTTATTGTTATTACTTGCAATGCTTTTCCCTGTCCCGGTATGTTGCGGGGAACGGCCACTGCTTCCCCCCACCTAAGTGCCCTCTCCCCATGGCGGATTTTTCTGCTGTCGGGACCATGCACTTTAGAGTCGGGCGATTCAGTCTCTTCCGACTTCCACTGGTTTACCTAAGTTTCGCCTTACATACCTACTCTGATGTCTCTCTATCCTTCTTTCTCTTAACTCTTTTATTTTCCAACTCACTCTCTTTTCAAGCTCTTCTTACTACTTCTGGTCGGTGGGCCTGGGATGACCCCGGGTCTTGTTATAGGGCCTGTCCATGTCCTGACCCATGGCCCCCTTAAATATACTGTCACTTAACGTTAAAGGTCTCAACTCTCCTAACAAAAGGGTAAAGGCATTCCGATCTTTTGTGTCTTTAAAAGCGGGTATAGTAGCATTACAGGAAACGCATTTTTCCACACATAATACTCCTAAATTCTTCAGTAGCAGTTACCCCTTAGTCTATACAGCCTCTGCGGCTACAAAGCAGCGGGGGGTCCTCTTGGCGCTCCATCGTTCCCTCCCGTTTACCTTTACCTCGGTTATCCAAGATCCTGAGGGACGTTATGTTATCTTGTCGGGCCATCTTCAAGAATCTGAAGTAACTTTAGTTTCCTACTATGCGCCCAATTCTAACCCCATCCCCTTTTTTTCTCACCTTTTTCAGGTAATTAAGTCACACCTTAAAGGCACCTTAATTATGTGTGGGGACTCAAATTTAGTCATTCACCCGTCTATTGATAAATCTCCGTATGTGCCGGACCACCATTCACTATCGGTTAAGTTCCGTTCACTACTCCAGCAATACTATCTGTTGGATACGTGGAGGGAATGCAACCCCGCAAAGAAAAATTACTTCTTTTTCTCTAACCCTCACAACTCATTTTCCAGAATTTATCACATATTTATCCCAGTAGCTTCCTCTCCCGTCCTGCTCCAATCTCTCATTCACCCAATTACCTGGTCCGACCATTGTGCAGTGATCACCACTATCTCCTCATTTGTGCCGCAGCCTAGCGAGAGGTTCTGGCGTATGAACGACAAATATCTCACGAACGAATCCTTTCGACTTGACATTGAAGTTGCATTACGTGATTATCTCGTGCACAATGCCGTCCCAGGTACCTCTCCTGTTCTCCTATGGGAAGCCCATAAACCTGTAATACGAGGTAAATGTATTTCTACTGCTTCTTTCCTTAAAAAAGATAGACTTAATCGTATACAACATTTAGAGTCCGAATACCAACGCCAGTTCCTGCTATTCCAAACTGCACCTTCTGAGGCGAACAGGTCTAAGATGGACAGTGTCCGTCTCGAATTGGACTTGCTCTTCTCTGAAGCAGCTGACAAATCTTTGCGTAGGGCCTTTCACTCTATCTACACAAAATCCAACAAGCCTGATACATTTTTGGCCCTTCGCCTTAGGCAACCAGAGCGTATTCACAAGCCAATTAGGCTTAAACTCCACAATGGGACCCATACCAGCAACCCAGCCAGAATAGTGAATGAGTTTTCTAAACGTCTCGCTAACCTATACAGATCCCCTACCCCCTTTTCACATGATAAAGCTGAGGCCTTATTTCGTAATTTACCGATTCCCTCCCTTCCGTCCCTTGCCCGCAGTTCCTTTGAGGAAGAGATCTCGCCATCTGAGGTGTCTCAAGCTATCAAATTACTCAAACCTAACAAACAACCCGGCCCTGACGGTTTCACTGGGTTATACTATAAGAAATTTATAGAAGTCTTATCCCCTCTCTTGGCGAACTCTTTTAATGCACTGCTGAAGGGGGAAAACTTAGGTATTGAGACGCTTACAGCCTCAGTCTCTATGATACCCAAACCTGATGCTGACCATTCTGTATGGTCTAACTATAGACCAATATCACTTTTGAATTTAGACGTGAAGCTTTTAGCAAAAATCCTATCCACACGGTTAAACCCACACATTGGAGGACTGATACATAAGGATCAGGTGGGATTTATTCCCAAACGTCAAGCTAGTGATAATGTGCGTCGGGTTATTCTACTACAACATTTGGCTAGAGCCCGGGATGTCCCTATGCACCTCCTGTCTCTCGATATTCGGAAAGCATTCGATACCGTCTCTTGGCCCTATCTTACATATATTTTGGCTAAATGGGGCTTCGGCCCTCATTTCCTACGTTGGATTGAGGCACTATACACCAATCCCCAAGCGTTAGTCAGGTACTCTGGCTTTAGCTCTGTTAGATTTCCGATCCAACGTGGCACTCGGCAGGGGTGCCCTCTCTCCCCCCTGCTCTTTGCCCTGGCCATTGAGCCCCTCGCAGCTCTGATCAGATCTAACCCTGACATTCGGGGATTAGAATTAGCCTCCACGACGCATAAGCTTTGTCTCTTTGCAGACGATGCCTTATTGTTTATAACCTCGCCCCATACTACTCTGCCTAACCTGTTTAAACTCCTTGATTTGTTTGCGCAAATATCAGGCCTTGAGGTGAACCAGACTAAATCTAAGGCTCTAGCTGTATCCCTTCCACCAGATACACTTCAAACCCTACGCACGAACTATCCCTTTCAGTGGTCCACTTCTTATATTCCCTATTTAGGAGTGAAATTAACTAGCAACCCGTCCCAACTATACCAAGCTAATTATTTACCCATGCTTCGCAATCTATCATCCCTCCTTAATTCCTGGCAGCCCTTGTGTGTTTCTTGGCTTGGTCGCATTGCGGCTGTCAAGATGTCCCTGTTACCTAAGTTGTTGTACTTATATCGAACTCTTCCAGTTATGGTCCCGTTATACTTTCATAAAGCCATACAAAGTCAAACCTTTAGATACATATGGGGTAACATTAGACCTAGGGTCTCTAGGGCCGTCCTTTTTTGTCATAAACTCCGTGGAGGCCTGGGTATCCCATGCTTCAGAAATTACTATTATGCAGCGCAGGTAGCACAATTGACCTTATATCATGCCAAATCTGAAATCCCGCTGTGGGCCAGTCTAGAAGCAGTGGAGGCACATCCAATCTCTGTCTCTAATTTACTTTGGCTTACTCCACAGGCCTGTAGATCAATCACTCACGATTACCAGCCACTCCCTTAAGATTTGGCATAAGGTGCGTACTCCCTTTAAGTTGCTATCGCCACATCTCCCTCTGCTCTCATATTTGGGTCATCCGAATTTTTATCCGGCCCTTGTGGAACCGAACACTTTCTCAGCCTGGTCCCAAGCAAACCTTACTAGAGTCTGTGACTTCTCATCGAGAAGATCCCTCGCAACATTTCCAATCCTACAGTCGCAAGCCCATCTGCCCCCTACAGAATATTTTCATTACCTACAAATAATCCACTTCTTTCGAGCGCATATTACCCCTGAATCTAATCTTAACTCCATGACCCCATTTGAATCAATATGCTCCTCTGACCCCCATGCCCCGGGCATCATTTCATGTCTATACTCTTGCTTCTCTAATATAGCTGAGGATCTCCCGCCCTATGCTACCGCATGGACCAGGGATTTGTCGCTTAACCTTGATGCGGAATCATGGTCTGATATTTGGACCAACACTAAAAATTCATCACAAAATGTTGTGGCGTCTGAAGCAAATTACAAGGTCCTGATGCGATGGTATCTGGTACCCTCTAGAATCTCTAAATTTGTTCCTGGCTATTCGCCTGATTGCTTCAGGGGCTGCAACGAGCGGGGCACCCACCTCCATATTTGGTGGACTTGTCCCATTGTGGCAAGTTTCTGGTCCTCGGTCTATCATTTGTTATCCACATTGTTGCAATATCCTGTGACACCAGACCCAGTATCAGCATTGTTAAATTACCTGCCCCAAGATCTTACTAAAGCCCACAATAGACTTTTTCTTCAGGTGCTGACTGCTGCCAAACAAACGATTGCGAAGGCCTGGAGGACCCCATCACTGAATATAACTGAGACCAAGCATAGAATCACTCAGGCGATGATACACGCTAAAATTGAAGCGATAGTATTGGATAGGATCCCCTTATTTAATAGAATTTGGCAACCTTGGGTAGACCATTTCCTACCAAAAGATTTTGATACGCGTCTTATGGCCCCTTAACTCACGCTGATTATTAGTCTGGACTCTGTAGGTCGCCCGGGCCCCCCGACCTTACCTTTTTCTCTTCTTTCTTTGCTTCCCATCTTCTTCTATGTACTTTCTCTTATTTTCTTTTCTCCTTTTCCTTCTATTTTTCCCTCTGTTCTTTTCTCTCTCTCTTGGTTACGAATGTAAAATTCTTCCTGCGGAACACTACTCTGCAAACTCACCTGCTGTGAGTGCTGCCACCACAACATTGTCTGTAACATGTTTCCTTACCAATGGAACTGGTTAACTCTCTTTTTCTTTTGTATTCTGTAAAGACCCCCTATTGGGATGCCTCCTGTTTGCTTACTCTAGTATATGGCGGGTTCACGAGTGTGCTTTAGTACTATTTGGTCTGTATCCGGTGGCGGACAATGGTGGCAACCTGTTAACCTATAATCTGTATCAGTTGTTAATGTAAATTGTTCTGCTTACTTCTGTATACCTTGATTGATTTTTCAATAAAATATTTGAAACGAAAAACTGTGTATTGTGGTTACTTTTTGACACTTTTTTAGTGAATGGGTAGGGGTACATTTTTACATTTTGGCATGGAGTTCCCCTTAAAATCCCGAAGGGCTTGGTATGGATTTTAGGGGGGATCCCACACTGTTTTTTCTTAAATTTTGGCGTGGAGCTCCCCTTAATATCCATGCCAGACCATACCAGACTTTAACAGTGTTTGCATGTTTGCACAATTTTTTTGCCTGTTCGCATGTTCTGGTGCGAACTGAATCGGGGGTGTTTGGCTCATTACTATACGCTCATCCATACTTAGAGTGCAGTGCACTCGTATTTACCTTTGTATTATTGTGTCTATTTTGTACACCTCTGGCAAGGTTATGGACATTAAAATGTTTCCAAATTATTATTAAGAACCATGATTAAAGCTTTAAAATAACCCCTTAGAACTCACCCACATGGGCAGCAGGAGGTAAAAATAGATGGTTGAGTCAGGATTTACTTTTTTTACCTTTGCAATATTGTGTCTATTTTGTACACGTTATGGACATTCAAATATTTCCAAATTATTATTAACAACCATGATTAAAGCTTTAAAATAACCCCTTGGAACTCACCCACATGCACAGCAGGAGGTAAAAACAGATGGTTGAGCCATGGTTTACTTTTTTCCCCAGACGGCCCACCTAAAAACAGATATGTTTTACTTAGTTGCAAAAAAGGGGTCCATTACCGCCACCTATGACTGCCCATTAAGGTAAGCAGCATTGGAGGGCAAATAGACATAAACAAGGCCAAGGATAAATCCAACCTTGGATTTATCCTGGGCCTTGTTTATATCTATTTTTCCTCCAATGCTGCTTACCTTAATGGCCATTCATAGGTGGGGGTAGTGGACCCCTTTTTTGCAACAATGTTATATTGGTCAGGCAACACACTGACACCTTTACAGCCATTGTGTGATTTGCTGGGTGCTCAGTATGCACCTGTACCTTTAAGAAGGGGTGGGCCCCCTTCAGTCCATCTGCCCTCCACCTACTCATCAGAACACATGTGCTTCCATTGTGGAGTCACTCATCAGCCAGTGATAGGAACTACAGATACCAGGGTGCATTGACGGGCCTGCAGCTTACGCATGTATTTGCAAATGTGTGCACACTAAACCACTGTTTTTAACACATACTGTTAGACAGGTCGATTCAGTTGTCCGTGAGCTAGTCGGTAAGTAGGCTTGGAATTTTTCCTTGGATTTATCCTTGGCCTTGTTTATATTGATTTGCCCTCCACTGCTCCTTACCTTAATGGCCAGTCATAGGTGGGGGTAGTGGACCCCTTTTTTGCAACAATGTTATATTGGTCAGGCAACACACTGACACCTTTGCAGCCATTGTGCGATTTGCTGGGTGCTCAATGTGCACCTGTACCTTTAAGAAGGGGTGGGCTCCCTTCAGTTCATCTTAGTATTTCTATGTCATGCATCCCAGGAGGCATTTTGTTAAATCTCACACATATGAAGAAACGCTGCTGAGTTTCTGACAGCTTTGGATTGTAAAGGGTGGTTCCTCTTTGAGTAGTGAAGCAAGAAACAGGTTACCAGCACTAGAATATGCACAATGAAAACCAAGACAACAGTGACAATCCCGACATTACATTCTTGAGTAGAGTTTCACTTATCTATCATTTTTGAAACGTCTTGCTTTTTAGCTGTGATGCTACAGTCCCCTTCACCTTATTTTCTAACACTCACTGTACTTATTTACTAAATAAACACAGGAAAGACGTGCAATGATAGAGTTGAGTAGTGAGACACAGATTTTTTAGTACTACTAAACAAGAAGCAGGGTTTGCATTAATTAGTAAGGCTATTTTTACACTTGCGGTTGTGGGGAGCAAAAATATGTGGTTGAGCTGCATTTTTAACATTTTTGCACCTTAAGCTACAAAGATAGAGGACAATGATGTATAGATGCTTTGGCCCCTGAATGGGGTCGCGCAGCAACTGCCTTGCAGCCAGGTGCAAATTACGAATGTGACATAAAGCCTTCTCACAGCCTGCCAAATACCCCTTTGAAGAGTGATCTACCATAGATCACATTTAGAAGGGCACCACATTGTAAACAAGCCCTTTATATGACTGCCCTTATGTACATATATAACTGTACATTATAAAGAGAAACATGACTCTAAAATATCTTTGGTAAGATTATTGATGTTACACTAATCACATTGTCATACAGTACATATCTAAAAACTGTTTCCTTAAAATTCTTCTACTACAATATCCAGAAAGCTAGCTACTGGCACTTATTTATTAGGACAGAATTCAATGTGTAAATACAGTAAGGCAGGGGTCAGCAAACTTTTGTCCACTTAATGTCATGACTTTGCATCCAGGTTACTAGACCGAGACCCGATCAAAGCAGATTACGGCTTTGTTTGGGTCCCCAGCCAGCCGGCACATCATGATCGGATGTGCCGGCTGGTCGCTCAGGTCTCCAGGTGGAACGGGAGAGCCTGGGTGACCCGCGGGAGTGGGGAGACGTCCCCTCCCGTAGCCACATCCGTTATTATCTCAAGAAAGGTGACCAGAGTTAAAATGTCTGTGGGCCGGTGCATGTGAATTCATCACATGCACTGGCAGTCCGGACAATTAGCAGAAGCGGGCCGGGCGCGGCCCGTGGGCCATAGGTTGCCGACCCCTGCAGTAAGGCTTCCATTATCTGACATTTGTTAACTGCTTCAGACTGTTGAAATATGTGATCTTGTTTCTATCGTCTACTGCCCACCGTTTCTCTTTTGCGCTATTATATTAAATATGCCTGTTTTCATTTTTTAGATTAAGCTGATAGTATTTCTGATACATTTTTAATGAATATGAACTAGACAGATTGCTGACTATTCCATGTTGCAGTAAGTGTACATCAAAATGACTTTATACAGTATTTGTGGGATTTGTGTTTGAACATGACCTGAACTGCCCCAAAAACACCGTCCAGAAAAAGATCTTTAATCATGGCAAGACAGATCTGCTCCATAACAAGGACAAATAATATTGGCCTAAATGTTTCCAATTATGCACAAATTAGCATTTAGACCCACCTTGCCAGTATTTTTAGCATAACCAAGTTGACAGTTATATGTGTGGAAAGGTTGAACACTTGCAAGTTTTAAAAATCAAATATTGTTATGCTCACAGCATATTTTAAAGTCAAAAATAATTAAACACCTAGCCTTTTAACCTGACAACTAATGTAACCCATTGGGATCAAGTATCACAGCCTGGGTTTGCTACAAAAAAAATCTGATTATAAAAAACACATGCAGCTATGCATAATTTATAAAACATACCAAATAGATTTCTTCTGTATATTAATGTGCTCTTCGTTGATTGGTAATCTGATAGTAGCCACCCTCAAGAAACTTAAAAAGAACATATGAGTTTGCTTCATTACAAAATAAAAATTTAGAACAAACAGTTTGAAGTATGTTAAAAAGAGATGTTCATTAGATGGTATTTGCATACATACTGCCAAAGTACATATCTATAGCCAAAACGATTTTCATTTTGGGAAAGACGGATGGAGTAGAGAAAGGTTAAACCTTCTGTCAAGTTTTCTTAACTGGCTGTGTTTCCCTTTCTTTTTTTTTTTTTTTTTTTGCTGTCCTGGAGGCACAAATAAAAGCAAGAAGAAATCCCTGCAAAGTCAGACAAAGTGAAATGAAAATCCTCCCAGAGACATTTGTAAACAGGATTTACTCTCACCTCCTGTACTGGTAGAAAACCATATAGATTTTGATTTCCAATCACTTTATGTGCAGAGGGTGAATATCCAACAGGACACTGCCAGCAATAAAAACCAGGAGGGTCTAATTATACATTATCCAAAATGAAGAAAAAAAAAGTTGCAGCAGTAGATACAAAGAGAGGCTGTGTGCACTTAATAACCAGTGAGAAAAAATATTTCCTTACTGTATATTGTGCCTTGGAAACTGATTTCTGATTTGCTACTATGGATTACAGTAAGCCACTAATCTTAGCATTTTGCTTATACATAAACCTGCATAATTAATTTTAATAGGAGAAAAAAAACAATGTATAACATTTGTTGCAAACCAGCCGGTACTCATCTCCCATTTTTCTGATAAAACTTTTTTCTATGTACCGTTGCTAGGTCTACAAAAGATCTGGGGCTAGAGCCCATAGCAGCATAGTAAAGTCATACACTTGTGCGGGCATACACATATATATACAGTAATATATGTGTGTGTATATATTCCCCTAGAGAGCCCCCCACTTACATTGGGGTCCTCAGAGAGCCCCCCTTACATCATGGTCCCCAGAGAGCCCCCCCTTGCATCAAGGTTCCCAGAGAGCCCCCACTTACATCAGGGTTCCCAGAGAGCCTCCCTTACATTAGGGTCCCCTGAGAGTCTCCCCCTTAAATCAGGGTCCCTGGAGAGCCTTCCCCTTAAAATCAGGGTCCCCAGAGAGCCTCCCCCTTGCATCAGTGTCCCCAGAGAACCCCCCCTTACATCAGAGTTCCCATAGAGCCTCCCTCCCCTTGGGGACCCCTGCAGGGACTCTAGGCTATGGGCCCCAGATTCGGGGCTATAGCCCCAAAAGCCACCCCCTAGCTACGCCACTGCTATGTACTGTATATAAAGTCCATAGTCTATCCTGGGAGCGAGCAAGAGAGGTTGACTATGTTCCCACATACAGTGAGACAACGGAGAACAAATAGAACAGTACAAAAAGTAGTCACGTAGTATAGTGTGACTTCAAGGAAATAGGCTATGAACAACAATAAGAAAGTTCCAGTATAGATCTGGTACATATATCTTCCATAATAACAAACCTCAAGAATGAAAGTATTGCTGATAAGGGAATTGCAATCAGGCGTGTAATGATGAATATTTATTGAGTTAAGTATTAAGTGACTAAGTGACTTATTGAAGATTGCAGAAAAAGACAAGTATAGAATTGGAAAGGTTTACACAGTGTCAAAAATGGATATATAAAGGCATATTATGTCTCAATAAAATACAGTATGTTAATTAGACATGTGCATTCGTTTTTGTCCGAATGCATTTTTGTCAATTTCAGGTATTTTCGTTTTCATTTTGACAAACGATAACGAAAGTGCAGAGTCCGAAAAACGAAAGATCCGACATAAATAAATGCTTTATTTTCGTTTTCGTTGTTACAATAGTTTGATATAGAATAGGAGATTCGACGTCACTCTGACAATAGCAATCTGTGTCTATAGAATCTGTGGTCGAATGTGCCTAACCTTACCTCTATTAGTCCAAGATTATATAGAGAAAATATTCGACAGAGAGAAAAGATTTGACAGAGAGAAAAGATTCTAAAGTGCTAATTTTAAAGGCTAATATGCAAGTTACTGTCCTAAAAAGTGTCTGGGGACCTGGGTCCTGCCCCAGGGGACATGGATCAATGGAAACAAAGTTTGAAAAACGGACGTTGTTTTGGGAGTATTGATTTTAATAATGATTAAAGTGAAACAATAAAAGTGTAATATTCCTTTAAATTTTGTACCTGGGGGGTGTCTATAGTATGCCTGTGAAAGGGCGCATGTTTCCCATGCTTAGAACTGTCCCTGCACAAAATGTCATTTCTGCAGGAAAAAAAGTCCTTTAAAATCACTTGCGGCTATTTTCAAAAGTCAGATGTGAATGAACTAAATTGATTACTTCTGAGATAGAAGGGGTCATATTCTGTTTCCAATGTCTGGTAATTGTTAACTGTGTTGCTAATAAGATATGATTAACAATGACCAGGTAACAATGCGGAAAGTTATCAATTTTAAGTTTATGTATAGCCTGATTTGGGGATGTAAGAATTCCTGTGACATCAGATATCATTTGAAATATCTTATGCCAAAAACTATGAATATTTTTGCTGGACAAATACCACCTTTGTATTAGTTAATATACTCTATATTATTAAATTAACAGTGTTTTTTTTTTTCTTTTGTTTTGTTTTCCTTAGGAAAAGCCTACTAACTGCTTTTTAAAATGCTATACATGCATATGTTGTGCCTGATTCAGAAATGGTGGTTGTAAAGTGGATATATAAATGTAAATTGCAACAGTTTATTTTCTTCTTCTGATTCTGTGATATGTACCTGCTCTCTTCTGAGATGGTGCCTTTTCTCCGTTTGGAAGAATATCAGGGGCCTTGAGGCCTGGATGGGTAAGTTTTTTTTACTGTTTTCACAGAACACAAGTTCACTGTTATTTATAATTTGGCATTTACCATGTCTTTTTTCTTTAAAACTGTGGAATGTAAATATTTGTGGGGAGTGTTCTATGCTGAACACGGTAGCCTAGGCAGCATGGACATATATTATATGCCTTTTTCACTAAGAACAATTGCAAAACATTTATTTTTGGGGGTTTTACCTGACCCCCTGTGTTAAACGAATGTATTATTTTTAAACTGTTCTTATAATTCACCAAAGTTAGGCCACAATATATGTGATCCCTATATAACTCATTATTTTATGTGTATATTTAACATTTATGTAGATGTAATATGTATAAATACAATTTGTTCACTATTGTACAAATTTGGAGCTAATGCCCTATGCTATATACCTTTATTACAAAATGTATAACAATTCACCTATAGGGGATGTTAATGAAGAGAGATATAAGTGATATGGTTAGAGAGCCCCTTTAAAAATTTTTAGCATTTTTCTATTTTTGACAGAAAAGCTGCCCAGGGTGCAGAACTGGGGTGTTTGACTTGACCCCCACTTCTCCAATTTTTAGTCCTGGGCACTGCAGACTGGCATGTTGCCACCCTTGCTCTAGTCCTTTATTGATCGGGATATACGTTGATACCTATGGTGGGATTATTGTTCCAGCCTCCTGCCTGTAGTGTTGCTGTGTTCCTGGAGTACCCAAGCCATGCGCATCCATGCTCGTTGGTGATGCTTCTAGCACCTCCGACCTGAGGTGGCGCTGCATCTCAGTTCATGGCATTGGGGACACAGCCAACTCAAGACTTTCTAACAGGGGCACCTCCCTAGGCCCTTTTGTGGGGATGTCAGATGCCAGACAAGGTGAGAGTGATAAAAGGTTGGCAGTTCGACAACTATTTTGCTATGAAACCCATTCGAGGCTAGTCATGGGTTACCATCTTTATCTTTGGTAACTTATCTATCAATAAAAATCAATACTATAAGTCTGATTAATGGGACTTACTGTATTGATTTATTTATATTATCCCTGGAATATTTAACATTATTATTATACCATACGGTAATATCTTTATTTAGCCCACAACTTGACTAGAAGAGGCAAGGTCTTCTGCTGTCTGTGTCTTTTATGGAGAATCAATAAATTTTGAAGATCTGAAGAGCAAGCAAGGAGTTGCGGACAATCTTTTCTCATGATTGCTACTGCAGCTGTGCAACTGCCTTTCCAAACCCAGGTAGCTCTTAACAATCTTCTGATCATATTGGGTAGTAGCATCCTATTTATGCCTTAACTAAGAGCCTGGAAGGGCTGAAGTAACCAAGAGAATATGGTCTTGGGGATATCACCAAGTGGGCTGAAAGATCCAGGTATCCTATGTGTTCTACCTCTTAGTTTCCCTACGTGTTCTGCAACAACGTCGGCGATAAAGACTTTGTTCCTGAGTAAGCACCTTGTTGGCTGCTAGGCCTTGTGAGAGAGGGACTGTCCAACCTGAGTGCTCATCCAGCTGCGAATGGCTATTCTCTGGATGCAGTCAAAGTAAGCAAGTTCCTTAACGTTTGACATTGAGAGTACCTGAACTTTCCTTTCCAACCCTCTGATCCTAAGTTAAAAGACTGTTCAATGGTTGACCTTTGCAAATAAAATCCATTCAACTGGATCTATTGTCAGTCTCAAGTTACTGGGCCATCTACCACGGGACATCCCCTAGACGTGTCACAAGGAGAATGAAAGATAACGGTAAGCCCAAAAATAACCAGCAGCTCCTTCGGGGGTTAGTGCTACACTCTAATTTAAGGTCTTTTGGTGCCCTCCAGTGGCTTATTACACATAGGGTCTATACTACTAAGTAAGGTTTTCTTTCTTTGTAAGTATATAAGTACAATAAGATAGAGGAAGATTCACGAAAATGTATATAATTCTTTTTATCATTATAGTCAGGACTCATTATCCCTCCTATGGTCACCTTCTAACTTCTTCTTTACATCTTAGCCTTTGAGGAAATGGTTCCCATTCTTTTATGAAAATAATGTAAATGAATGAATAGGTAAGTGCCTATGGAATGCTCCAATGTGGATTGACTGTACACATTGATAAATGTATGATTTATATTTGTATGGATTCTCATGTTTTGTTTGTTTAATGCACAGTGTTTTACACTACAATAACTCCTAAAAAAGCCACATATACGGTGAAACATGTTGAGAATGTAACATCATTGTAGCATGGATAATGTTAATTAAAGCTACTACTGGAGAATGAAACCATGATATGTTTGTTTGTGTTCTACAATTTTAATGAAGTTTGTAAAATTAAGTTAATTGATACTTTTAATGAATATTTGAATATCGTATTGTTATTGGCGCACCTCAAAAGTCCTATATTGTTTATATTTTCCTCTTGTCTAATTATTGGGGTGTGGTGCATGATGTAACCCATCTCTTACCCACATATGATATTGTATATTTGTTGTATGCTGTGCTTAATTTGGTATGTAATTCAGCATACCCTTGCTTGCCATGGCTTATAATAATGTTCTGTGATTGTAAAGGTTAGTTGTTTTTTTTAAAATAACAAACATGTCATACTTACCTGCTCTGCGCAAGGGTTTTGCACAGAACGGCTCTGATCCTACTTTTCTGGGATCCCACAGTGGCACTCCTAGCCCCTCCTCTTCATTGAGTGCCACCACAGAGAGCCACTTTCCATGGAGGCACTCGTGTGGGTGTCCGATGAAACAGACAGCAGGACTCAGCCCCGGCTCCTGTGTCATGCAGTGAGAACCCGAGACAGCAACTGGGCTCGTCCTCGACGCTGGAATGATCTTGTTCAGGTAAGAAAAAGGGAGGCTCTGGGGAGCAGCTGCAGCATAGAAGGTTTTTTAACTTAACACATAGAATAAATTAAGGTGAAAAGCCTCAAGACTTTACAACTCCTTTAATTTTGTGCACTTTCTTGCATTTGAGCATTTTTTTGGGGGGAAAAAGACCAAAGGAATTCATACATGGAACATCATAACCATGGTTCGCCTTAAAGTCACCCAACAGAATGATGGACTGTCTTGATACCAAGTTTATATAAAAAATTACAAATATTTATTATTACTTATAAAAAAGTTTTGTTTCAAAAGAAAGGAAAATTTATACATACATAAATAAATACATATTATGACTATAACATAGACAAAATTTGTTACGACAGTATTTTGTGTCCAATACGGTCTTTGGTTTCTCTACTAGTTTCGCGACTACTCTGTCGCTTCTTCAGGAGACCTTTTTTGTCTAAAACGAAATTTATCACATATTACTTAACAAACAACAATATTTATTTCAAAGTATTTGATGTATTAATAAGAGAAGGGAAAAAATATGAATACGAAGCATGTAGCTCACCACCATGCAGATATCGGAGGACAACTGGAGTTCGGGTAGTCCCTACCGAGTCAGGTAATTGACCACCCTTTGGGGCGGGCACGGGAGGTTCAAAATCGGCTACAAAACAATAGTAAGAAATTTTTAAATAATAGATATATATATGTAAACGACTTGCACAGCTTTAGCGTGGGCATTTATGTCACAGTTTGGGTGTAAAGATTACATACCAATATAGCCAGGAGCTTTAAAAGAAGCAGCATGGGTAAAAGTGAAGCAGTGCGGCAGTTCCGATAGACATTAAAGTCCAGGTACAATTGTCGGTGTGCCAGGAAAGCCCAGAAGGATATATCTATATTGGATCTAATGCACGGTGGACATTGTGTCTATGTCAAAGGGAGAGTCCAAATCTTTGCCCAAACTGGCGTCGGTGTGCGGTGTTGACCTAATAAAAATTTTGTTCGGTCAACCAAGTGTATAGATTTGATTCTGGGGTACATAATATATAAGGGAGTTCATACCAATCGGCAGCGTCTCTCCTGCACCTCCTGCACCGCGAGCGCCGGGCTATGACGTCGCCGGGTCCGCCGCTCCTACTGCGCATGCGCCAGAACATGGCGACGCGCATCAGCCATAGTCACCTAGGAAACCATCGGTGACTACTTGCTGAGGCGGACCTGTTGCCACCCACTGTGTGGGGCCTATCAGGACCGCTGGAGAGGCGCATGCCCGCCCCTGGGAGTCTCCTCCCATACTCCATACTAGGTCCTACAACAGCATGATTAGAGCATCACATGCCTCGTTTTACACTGTGAATAGATATTAAGAAAAGGGGGGTAAACAAAAAAAGGAAAAAGCATTACAACTATTACAATGGCAACATTTTTTACATATTGTTATATATGCAATTCTCACCAATACGTTAACTTGGTCTGTGGAAAGAAAATGCGAAATCATAATTATATAAATAACTAAATTAAAGTATTAAAACAAAATAGACACCTTTGTCCACATAGTGCACTGATGACCAGACACCAGAAATTTGTGGTGGTGTCAGAGGAAAGAGACAGTGGGTCAGGCCCTCAAAATACCATACAGACTGAGGGACTGGGGTAAACAAGAAGAAACAGCTAATAAATAAGAGTATAGATTTTTCATTTGAGAAAATACTTATATGTTTTTGTTTCGTTCAAGCCTGGCGGGACCAGAGCGTCTAAACGTTCTATCCATAGGGTTTCTCGTTTTAAAATCTCTCTGTCCCAGTCCCCACCACGGGTGTCTTCGCGAACTACTTTGAGGACAAAGAATTTAACCACTTGGGGCTGATACCGATGATGAATGCCTATGTGGCGACCCACTGCAGTGAGCTTACCGCCCGATGAGTAGTAAAGGTGGTCTCCTATACGTTGGCGAAATTCCCTAATGGTTTTACCTACGTAAAACGCTCCGCAGACACATATCATTAAGTAGACAACACCTTTTGTGTCACAACTGGCATAGAAAGATGGAAGAAAAACTTCTCCATTTGGGAGATTATAGGTGGTTCCCTCTGATATCCACGGACATCGAGGGCAGCTCCCGCAGGGGTGAGTGCCGCGAAGACCTTGCCGATTTAATTCGGGGATTTGATAGTGGCTTCTGGTAAGTTTGTCACCAAGGGTAGCTGCTCGTTTAAAAACCAATTCAGGAGTTTGTCTAATATATTTATTTAGAGTGTGATGGTCTGTTAGAAGATGCCAATGTTGTGATAGAATGTTTCTAAGGATATTTTGGTGTGCAGAGTATTTTGTGATGATCTTAACTGTGGGGGGGTGGGCTGGCCTGGGGGGGCCGTAGAGTAGGGATTCTCGCGTGCGCCCATAGGCTTTATTGAATGCTTTTCTCAAATTTGATCGTGAGTAACCTCTATTGAGGAGGCGCTCCTGTAAATTCTTTGCTTGAATCAGAAATTTCTGGTCTGTGGTGCAGTTTCTTCTTGTGCGTAGGTATTGGGCGTATGGTATGCTGCGTATTAGGGGGCGGGGATGCGAGCTTTTGGCATGTAGTAAGGTATTTCCAGATGATGGCTTACGGTAGAGATCAGTGATTAGTTTTCCCGAATTGTCTTTAATGATGTTGAGATCCAAAAGGGCAATTTGGGTTAAATGATATGTGTATGTGAATTTTAGGTTGAACGTATTTACGTTTAATATTTTAACAAATTCTTCTAAGGCCTGGACAGTGCCTGTCCAGACAATCAGAAGGTCATCTATGAATCTATACCAAAGAAGAATGCAGTCAAGATACATCTGTAAAGATTCATTGGTAAATACAAATCGCTCCCAACCCCCCCAGATATAGATTTGCATAGGAGGGTGCGCAAGCTGTCCCCATCGCCACGCCCTGAGTTTGTAAATAAATTTGGTCCATAAATGTAAAGAAATTTTTACTTAGGATGAAATCTAAAAGTTGCAATATGAAGTCATTTAGAGGCCAGGTTGTATGGTCTTGTTTTTTGAGGAAAGTGCTGGCCGTCTGGACGCCCTGCTCGTGGGGGATGCTAGAGTACAGAGCCTCAACATCTAAAGCCACGAGGAGGGCGTCCGGAGGGACCTGCACATCCTCAAGGTGTCGCAGAAGATCAGTAGTGTCTTTTATGTATGAGGGTAGACTTGTGACGTGAGGAATCAAATATGAGTCAACTAACCTACTTGCGTTCTCTGTTAAGGAGCCCATTCCCGAGACTATTGGATGCCCCGGAGGATTTTTTCCGTCCTTATGTATTTTTGGGAGTGCATAAAATGTCGGCATACGAGGTTTTGCTGTATTTATATATTTCAGGGTTTCACCATCTATCAGCCCTTTTTCGTAAGCCCCCATGACTAGGGATCTAAACTCTATTGTAAAGGTTTCTACTTTTGAGAGATCTAGTGGAGTATACCA
This sequence comes from Lithobates pipiens, assembly GCF_037356315.1. Taxonomy (NCBI): domain Eukaryota; kingdom Metazoa; phylum Chordata; class Amphibia; order Anura; family Ranidae; genus Lithobates; species Lithobates pipiens. The sequence goes on along the minus strand of NW_027507758.1, from coordinate 419,203,333 downwards.
TGCCCGATTCCTTAAAATTTTTTGGCACATTAGTTGGTATTGCTGGCGAGTCATTATGACTAGATTGCCCCCTTTGTCTGATTTTTTGATAATAATATCAGAGTTTTTTTGTAGCTTTAAGAGTGCCCGTTTTTGTTTATAGTTTAAATTGACATAGGTATTAGGCCAATCCTGTTTTTTCAATGATTTAATTACTACAGTCAAAAAGGCCCAGATAGTGGGACATGTCATAAGGTCAGGGAATGCTCGCGAGCTTAATTTAACCACTTCAGTTCCGGACCAATAAACACCTTAAGGACCAGAGGTCTTTTTGCAATTTCGCACTGCGCTGCTTTAACTGGTAATTGCGCGGTCATGCAATATTGCACCCAAACGAAATTTGCGTCCTTTTCTTCCCACAAATAGAGCTTTCTTTTGATGGTATTTGATTGCCTCTGCGATTTTTTTTTTTTGCGATATAAATGAAAAAAGAGCGAAAATTTTGAAAAAAAAAGATATTTTCTTCTTTTTGTTATAAGAAAAATCGAATAAACTAAATTTTAGTCATACATTGAGGGCAAAATTTATTCAGCCACATGTCTTTAGTAAAAAAAATGTCAATAAGCGTATATTTTTTGGTTTGCGCAAAAGTTATAGCGTCTACAAACTAGAGTACATTTTCTGGAATTTACACAGCTTTTAATTTATGACTGCCGATCTCATTTCTTGAGGTGCTAAAATGGCAGGGCAGTACAAATCCCCCCCAAATGACCCCATTTTGGAAAGTAGACACCCCAAGGAAATTGCTGATGGGTATGTTGAGCCCATTGAATATTTATTTTTTTTGTCCTAAGGGATTGAATAATGACAAAAAAAAAAAAAAAATTTTTTTTTACAAAAAGTTGTCACTAAATGATATATTGCTCACACATGCCATGGTTATATGTGAAATGACACCCCAAAATACATTCTGCTGCTTCTCCCGAGTACGGGGATACCACATGTGTGGGACTTTTTGGGAGTCTAGTCGCACACGGCACCCCGAAAACCAATCACCACCTTCAGGATTTCTAAGGGTGCAAATTTTTGATTTAACTCCTCACTACCTATCACAGTTTCGAAGGCCATAAAATGCCAAAATAGCACAAAACCCCCCAAAATGACCCCATTTTGGAAAGTAGACACCCCAAGCTATTTACTGAGAGGCATGTTGAGTCCATGGAATATTTTATATTTTGCCAAAAGTTGCGGGAATATTACAAACTTTTTTTTTTTTGCACAAAGTTGTCACTAAATGATATATTGCTCACACATGCTATGGGCAGAAGTCAAATTACACCCCAAAATAAATTCTGCTGCTTCTCCCGAGTACGGGGATACCACATGTGGGGAACTTTTTGGGAGCCTAGTTAACTAGCTACCTAGCGACACTAGCGACACTGATGCAGCGTTCAGAAAAATTATCGCTTAGTGACACTGGCAAAAGGGGGTGAAAGGGTTAACTAGCGGAAATCAGGGGGTTAAAACCATTATTGGGTAGTATATCGGGGTACCTAGCGCTATAAAAACCTGGCGGTGAACCTAAAAAAATAACTAGCTACCTAGCGACTGTAGCGACACTAATGCAGCGATCAGAAAAATTATCGCTTAGTGACACTGGCAAAAGGGGGTGAAAGGGTTAACTAGCGGCAATCAGGGGGTTAAAAACATTATTGGGTAGTATATCGGGGTACCTAGCGATATAAAAACCTGGCGGTGAACCTAAAAAAATAACTAGCTACCTAGCGACACATGCAGCGATCAGAAAAATGATCGCTTAGTGACACTGGCAAAAGGGGGTGAAAGGGTTAACTAGCGGCAATCAGGGGGTTAAAAACATTATTGGGTAGTATATCGGGGTACCTAGCGCTATAAAAACCTGGCGGTGAACCTAAAAAAATAACTAGCTACCTAGCGACTGTAGCGACACTAATGCAGCGATCAGAAAAACGATCGCTTAGTGACACTGGCAAAAGGGGGTGAAAGGGTTAACTAGCGGCAATCAGGGGGTTAAAAACATTATTGGGTAGTATATCGGGGTACCTAGCGATATAAAAACCTGGCGGTGAACCTAAAAAAATAACTAGCTACCTAGCGACACTAGCGACACATGCAGCGATCAGAAAAATGATCGCTTAGTGACACTGGCAAAAGGGGGTGAAAGGGTTAACTCTAGGGGCAATCAGGGGGTTAAATCTTTATTGGGGGGTGATAGGGGGCTACCCTGGACCTAACACTAACTGTCCTGACAGTTTTTACTGTCACAACTGACACTGAATGCATTGATCAGTAAAGAAATGATCAATGCAATCAGTGACACTGTGACTGGGGGGGGAGGGGGGGCGGGGGGGGGATCGGGGGGCGATCGGGGGGGGATCGGGGGGGGTTTGTGTGCCTGTGTGTACCTACATGTCAGTGTAGTGTTCGTGCAGACTTACTTTTACTCTTCTCCTCGTAGTCCGGTCAAAAAGACCGCCCCGAGGAGAATGACATCACTTCCTCCTTCCTGTGTAAACAATACACAGGGGAGGAAGCTTCTCATTGGCCAGGAGCGATCCAGAGGGGGTGGCCGAAAACGAACGGCCATCCCCTCATCACGGATCGCTGCTGGACCGAATCGGACCGCCGTAACCAGCGGGAGGGGGTCCGATGGGACCCCCCACCCGCTGGAAGGCAATCACGTAGATGTACGTGATTCTGCCTGCCTGTGCCATTGTGCTGACGTACAATGGCAATACGGCGGTCCTGAAGTGGTTAAAGGTGTTTTTTTGTGGCTGAGTGCTTTTCATTAAAGGTTGGGGCTCAGGTACCGGGGTCGATAGAACCTCTGTGGTTGTCCCTCATCATATAGTAGCATGAGGTCGCGTAGAGCCCTGAATTCTTGCATGGAATAGTCCTTAGTTCTCTCTGCTAGTTCTTTTTCTAGATTTAGATTCCGTCTGTCTTTATCATACATGAATTTGTAAGTTAAATTACGGCGAAGAGGTATATGTCTTTGATTGTTTCATAAACATTTATGGGCTCAGAAGGACTGAACCCAAGTCCCAATTGAAGAACTGATTTTTCATCATAAGTCAGGGGGTAGGGAGTAAAGTTGACAATGTTTAGGTTGTCCATCTGAGGATCTTTAGCAAAATTTGCATCTAATGGGGTAGAGGGGTCATTAGCATAAATGCGTCTAGACTCCCTCGTCGGTGTGGATCGGGTGTGGCCGGTGGAAAAAAACCACTGGGATTTGGAAGTGGAGCCTGTGTATTGGCATGTAGTATTTTCGGGGTAATGTTGTGCAAGGTCGATATTTGTGTGCTAGTGCTTTGGCCTTGTGAGTCTGAGGCCGCGTACACACGGGCGGACTGTTCGCTCAACTTTGTCCGCTGAACAGTGTTTCAGCGGACAGTCCGCTCGTGTGTGGGGCTTCAGCGGACAGTTTCAGCGGACAGTTTGACGAACAAAGTTTTTCGGAAATTCCGAAAAACTGTCCGCTGAAACTTGGTTTGAGCGGACAGTCCGCCCGTGTGTAGGCCACTTTCGAAATGAGCAAACTGTTCCCGCTCGGAGGAAAGTCTGCTCATTTTGAGCGCGTCTCCAGGTAGGCGGGGCCCGCGAAGGAGACGTCGCGGGCCCCGCCGCCTGGTATGGACTTAAAGGGGAACCCCAACGCCGAAAAAAATGGCGTGGGGGTCCCCCAAAGTCCACAACAGACCCTTGTCCGAGCACGCTACCCGGCCGGCCAGGAAAGGGGGGCGAGCGAGCGCGCCCCCCTCCCGAGCCGTACCAGGCCGCGTGCCCTCAACATGGGGGGTGCCTTGGGGAAGGGGGGGCCTCGCGGCCCCCCCACCCCAAAGCACCTTGTCCCCATGTTGATGAGGACAAGGGCCTCTTCCCGACAACCCTGGCCGTTGGTTGTCGGGGTCTGCGGGCGGGGGGCTTATCGGAATCTGGGAGCCCCCTTTAATAAGGGGGCCCCCGGATACCGGCCCCCCACCCTATGTGAATGAGTATGGGGTACAATGTACCCCTACCCATTCACCTGTAAAATAAAAGTACCCCAAAAAAAACACACAACACACGAGATAAAATATTTTATTGCACAGCTCCGGGGTCTTCCGTCTTCGGGGGTCTTCTCGCCGGACTCCTCCGCTATCTTCTTGTAGCTCTTTTGCTAGCGGAGGAGTCCGGCTTTCTTCCTCCCCGCCGCCGGCCTCTTCTCCCGACTTCGGGGGTCTTGTCCCCCTCTTCGGTTCTTCTGCCGGGCCACCGCGCCTTCCTTTAGCTCTTTTACAGGCAGTGGCCCGGTCTTCTGTCACCGCTGTCGCCTTCTGGTCGCCTTCCGTTCTTCTTCTTGTTCTTCTTCTTCTTCTTCTCCAGGAGATGTTGACACGTCGCTCTCTCCGGCCGGAATGCCAGAGCCGCGCTGTGCGGCCACTTATATAGTGACAATGGGGCGGTGTCACATGGTATATGTCACATGGGTTGGTCACATGGGTTGATGTCACATGGGGACTATGACATTGTAAGGGGGCGGGGTCACCATGTGACCAACCCATGTGACATATACCATGTGACACCGCCCCATTGTCACTATATAAGTGGCCGCACAGCGCGGCTCTGGCATTCCGGCCGGAGAGAGCGACGTGTCAACATCTCCTGGAGAAGAAGAAGAAGAAGAACAAGAAGAAGAACGGAAGGCGACCGGAAGGGGACAGCGGCGACAGAAGACCGGGCCACCGCCTCTAAAAGAGCTATAAGAAGGCGCGGTGGCCCGGCAGAAGAACGGAAGGCGGCTGCGATAGAAGACCGGGCCACCGCCTGTAAAAGAGCTAAAGGAAGGCGCGGTGGCCCGGCAGAAGAACCGAAGAGGGGGACAAGACCCCCGAAGTCGGGAGAAGAGGCCGGCGGCGGGGAGGAAGAAAGCCGGACTCCTCCACTAGCAAAAGAGCTACAAGAAGATAGCGGAGGAGTCCGGCGAGAAGACCCCCGAAGACGGAAGACCCCGGAGCTGTGCAATAAAATATTTTATCTCGTGTGTTGTGTGTTTTTTTTTGGGTACTTTTATTTTACAGGTGAATGGGTAGCGGTACATTGTACCCCATACTCATTCACATAGGGTGGGGGGCCGGTATCCGGGGGCCCCCTTATTAAAGGGGGCTCCCGGATTCCGATAAGCCCCCCGCCCGCAGACCCCGACAACCAACGGCCAGGGTTGTCGGGAAGAGGCCCTTGTCCTCATCAACATGGGGACAAGGTGCTTTGGGGTGGGGGGGCCACGCGGCCCCCCCTTCCCCAAGGCACCCCCCATGTTGAGGGCACGCGGCCTGGTACGGCTCGGCCGGCCGGGTAGCGTGCTCGGACAAGGGTCTGTTGTGGACTTTGGGGGGACCCCCACGCCGATTTTTTTCGGCGTTGGGGTTCCCCTTTAAGTACATTCCAGGCGGCGGAGCCCGCAACGTCTCCGTCGCGGGCCCCGCCTACCTGCACACGCACTCTAAATGAGCGGACTGTTGCCTCGTGTGTGGGCGAGTCCGTTCATTTCAAAAGTTGCGCGGACTTAGTACGACGAACAAAGTTTGCCGTATTTGTCCGCTCAAAAAGTGCCGTGTGTGGGCGTGTTCGTTCATTCAAAAGTTTGAGCGGACTGTTTGACGAACTTAGTTTCGGCAGACAGTCCCCGCGTGTGTACGCGGCCTGAGTGCGCTGGTGAAGTGGTTTTAGCGGTTTTACCCGTTTTCTTGCCTTTTTTGGAGTCCTTCGCTGGGTGGTCTCCACCAGTAAGTGATCTTTTACGGGGGGTACCCGGTGCGCGTGAATTCACATGGGTGACCTGTGAAGAAAGGGATGAGATTGAGGAATCAGATTCAGTGTAGTCTGTAGTAACAAGTGCTTCTTTAGGTGCTCGTGTACGTGGAAATTTTCTTCTTATCAATTTGTTACCCCATTTGTAGGCATAGCCTTCAGAAAAGGCAAGTTTGCATTTGAGCATGTAAAAGAATGTGTGTCTTGCTAGACTTCTGAATACCTCCTCCTTATGTTCAGGGGATGAAGTGCTCTATAGTCCAGCAGGGAACTAAGCAGGACTGACAATACCATGTTTTTCTGTACTCGCAGCATTTCTAATTGGATAAAACATGGGGAAGGTGCACTTACTGCAGAGATGTACTAAATATGATTTTTTATTTATTTGACCAAGACATACATTTTTGGGCATAAACTTACTTTATGCAGCTTTTTGTTTACATCGGTAATATGTCTAAAATTAGTATGCAATAGTGATCTAAACTTATTTTTATAATCTTACACTGACCTTTAGAATACTGATGTTTTTAAAATAGACCAACACGTCAGTCTTGCATGATTTTCCAATGCATTACCATCACAGCTGGCAAGAAGCTTTTTTTATCATATGAGTTTATATGATGTGTGTGTGACTTTGCCTAACATTATATAAACTGCTTCTGTTGTATGCTTGGCTTAGGTGTGAAATACATACCTTAGACAGAAAACATGCTCCTTCTCATTCTGCTGTGTGTTCATTTGTTGAAAGATTTACTAGGAACACGTTTAAAGGGAAGAAAGCCCTAATAAAAATGGCCCTAAATTGTCAAATTTCGTCCAGTTATATTTTTATAGCAAAGAATCATGGGCTTTGTCTGACATCACCCACCCTGCTAAAAGCTTATGAGAACCATTATATTATGCCACACATTTTGGCAAGATGTTTGCTTGTTTTACCACTAAGGAAGATGGCATTAAAGTACAAAGACCAATAGAAAGCAATATTTTTTCTGATTCATTGGTTTTACAATACTCTGCCCTCACAGCAGTATTAAACCCAAAAGCAAACATTTCTTACGTTGCAGTTTATCAATTTATAGATGCGATGGCTGCATTTGTTTTCTTTTTTAGGCTTTCTTTCCTTTATGTTTACCTGGTGATCTGGCCAATACGTCTGTTGTTTTTCAACAGATCAAGCTGACTTACAGTTGTATCAGTTAAAGGGTGGAGACAAACCATTTAACACTGACAGGGGTGCTTACAATGGTTAGCTTTTATTCATTTATGTATGAGTTGAATAAAAGGTTGGGTCTCTCCAGGTAAATTACCAACTTTGATCTCACTAAAGTGTATTGGCATTGACCAGGGCAAATAAAAATACAGCTTTTGAGACACCACCTTTTTTTTTTTTTTTTATCTGATGTTCTCTGAAACATATTTGAACCAAACCCAGGTCCATTCAGCTCATGACTACTTACTAAACATATTAAAATTTGCATGGGAACCCCCCAAAGGTCCCCAAAATATCCACTTAAGGGTCTGGTATGTATTTTGGTGGGTTCCATGCTCAAACAAGCTGGAAGGAAATTGTTATTTACCATCATTAAAACAAAATGTTAATTTCTTTGTGCATGTCAATGCTGCTGTAGTCGATTAAATACACCCTTCAGATATTTCACTTCGCAGGCAGGTTTAGGGTATGCCTCAGGCTGGTTATTTAAAGGAACTGGGCATTTTAATGTTTAACTTTAGCATTATTAAAATCATGCCTCCCTTTTAATATTGATTGAACTTTCTTCTCATACAGGAACATTCCATGCATACAATATGATGATGACTGTGCACTTGACACTGTTAAACACTTTGTACATTGTGATAATCATTCCTTTACAAGGAGTCATCTGAAGTTTGCCTATGCACACAATAGCATATGTGGGGTTGTTAAACTTCTGCTGCAGGCACAAAATATGGCAGTTCAGATATACTACAGTCCCATAATTCTAGGGGGTCCTGCTTCTACTACTCTCACAATAATTACACTGGAATCAATATGGCAATAAAAGCATACTCCAAATAGTTTTTTTTATTAGAAATGAAATGGACAAAAAATAACAACATCAATTCTAACAAAGACACACAAATATGTTGTACATATTCAGTCAAAGGAATAGATAAGACAAGGTCTTTGTAATAAAGCATGCACAGAAAGAATGTATTACATATTAGCAAGTTGTCAAACTGCTGAAGATAAATGATATGAGAGACCTAACAACAGACTGTTCCCAGGAATAAGTGCATATAGGCAATATAATTCAAATGTAATCAGTTGAAAACCTAAACCAAAAGTGTTTCACTCCATTTCAAATGTATTTAATTCAGGTACTTATATAGTGCCGTCAATTTACACAGTGCTTTACATATATATTGTACATTCACATTAGTCCCTGCCCTCAAGGAGCTTACAACCCAAGGTCCCTAATACACATTCATACATACTAGGGCCAATTTAGACTGAATCCAATTAGCCTACCAGCATGTCTTTAGAGTGTGGGAGGAAACCCATGCAGGCACAGGGAGAACATGCAAACTCCAGGCAGATGGTGTCGTGAGGATTTGAACCAGAAACCCTAGGTGAAAGTGCTAACCACTACACCACTGTGCTGCCCAAATATCCTCAAAAATAGGGATATGAGGAACTCAGATGTAGCCTTATACATAACCTTATACCCTTAGCCTGTACATAACAGATCACAATCAAGTATATAGTACAGTAACCTAAGTACATCATGCAGTAAACTTTTCACCTTTTTCAAGTTCACCTTCGTTACCATATATTTTAATCACTTGCCATAGTATTATCATTAGTATAACCCTCTCAACCTGCTTGCATCGATTATAGGGTTAATTGCTATCTTGTCTGTCATTATCTATTCACTCTCCTATTTAAGAGCAGTCCACTGCAGCATTGCCTATACCTGCACTTGAGAAAGGAGCGCGCATGCCCGAACGAGGCTTGCGCAAGCTCAGAAACGCGCTGTGCTCTCGGGTACCCCTCGGCTGATGTCACGCATTGTCTACGATCCAGTCTGTGTCTCTGTGCAGCACAGAACACAGTGGGGCTTCCCCTAGCGCGCTGTGGAGGAGGATTGATCCAGTAACAGCACCAGCGAAAGGGAACAGTGATTTGACTATCAAATGGAGGACAATAATAATTATGGATGTATTGGCGTGGAGGATGGGGTGGAAGCCGCGTGACTGGTATCAGTAAGGTTCTGGACCTGTCCTTAAAGCCTGGTGTAGCCATCCTGCAAGGACATCACAGCTTGGGTGAGGACCGCCAGGTGCGTGCAGATCTCCTTCATGGGAGAGGTCTCTCCTGCGGGCTCGGTCATGGCTGTTTCGTACTGTTAGGTACCTGGTGGTGAAGCCAGACTTGTAGGAGGAGACCTCTTTTACAACGCTGGTTCAGGAGCCACTGGAATGGGAACAGTGGTCTCGAGAGCACAGTGGGTAGGAGTGCCTGCTGGTGTAGGTTTCGCTGGTATCGGTGGTGGAGTAGAGATACCTCTGGGATGGCTGGATGGTTGGTAATAATGGACCAGGGCTGGCAGAAGACTAAAGAGCCGATGAGTGCAAGGCAGCAGTCACAGAGCCTGTGAGGAGAGCTGGAGGTACAGCTGTACACTGGACAGGGCAGTAGACTGCAGCAATGTCAGATGGTCCGGGTCAGCAGGCAATCAGGCAGGTAGAAACAGCAGTCAAAGGCAGCGTCTGTAAAACAGGCAGAGGTCGGCAATGGATCACAGGTAAAGGCAGTAGCAGGGTCAAGCAGGCCGTGTCGGATTTGGAGAGAACAGAGAAGTCAGACAAAGCCGGGTCGGTTCAACAGCAGATAATCGGATACGGGTAATCGGAAACACAGAAGCTGAGACGAAACAGCGCCGCACCAGCGCACCTGGAGAATCTTTATGCGCTCAGTGGTAGCAAACAGCGCTACCGCACACACACGTGTGCCTAACGCATGTGCTCACGCACACACACTCGCCCGCGCATCTCTCTTGCGCGCGCGCGTGCCATGGCGTGCGCTGATGCACAGTAATGGGAATGCGCCAATGCTCAGTTCGCGGAGGAGCGCGCATGCGCATGCACGCGCGCAAATGCGCCTGTCTACCGCTGGTAGGTCCCTGACAGTCTGTTTTCCCATTGTATTGGAGGACAGCATGTGCAAACATTGTTCCAATGGCATTTGTCTGAGCAATGCTCAAACAAGAAGACAGATGTTACATAGTAGGCGAGGTTCAAAAAAGACACAAGTCCATCAAGTCCAACCTATGTGTGCAATTATATGTCAGCATTACATTGTATATCCCTGTATGTTGTGGTCATAAAGGTGCTTATCTAATTGTTTTTTTAAACTATCGATGCTACCCGCTGAAACCACCGCCTGTGGAAGGGAATTCCACATCCTTGCCGCTCTTATACCGTGTACACACGGTCAGATTTTCAGACGGAAAATGTTGGATGTGACCTTGTTGTCAGAAAGTCCGATCGTGTCTATGCTCGATCGAACATTTGCTGTCTAACTTTTCGCCAACAAATGTCTGATAGCAGGTTCTCAAATTTTCCGTCAACAAATTTGTTATCGGAAAGTCCACGCACAAATGTTCACATATGCTCGGAATCAAGTTCGAGCTGGAAGCGCTCGGTCTTGTAAGACTTCTGACAAACTGATTTTTTATTATTTCTCGTGATCTACTGAATATATTTGTTTTTGTTGTTTTTATTTTCTCATGATCTCCAGAATAATCTTTTTTTTTTTTCTAGAGATCTCCATATTTTTATTTATTTTATTTTTTCTTGTGATCTCCAGAATATTTTTTGTCATTTTGTGTGTCAAGTTAGTACAACGCCATTATTATCTTGTATTTTTTAACCTCAAAGAGATACAATTATGTTGGTGTCTCTTGTTAATTTGACATTGTATTTTTGAAATGTACCTGCCTACTCACAAATAAATTGTCCTTTTTGAAGTAAAACACATAGCCAAGTATATGTCCAAAGAAAAATTAGGAATTTAATAGGGGTCATAACAAAATAAAGAGGAAGGCAACACGGAGAAAAAGTTGGAATTGGTGAAGCCTTTTTACCCCAGGGCAGACATCAATTATTTGACTGTAAAATTGGTAACCTGAGGAGTCCATTTAATACGGAGCACAATATGGTCCAGGACTCTGAGAGATCGGGAGCAGCAGGTTGATGACATATATGTCCTGAGGCTGTGGTCTTACAACAGCCTGTGTCTTTTGCCAGACCACACCAAACCCAGACCATCACTCTCAACACTTCCTTCCATGCTTTCTTCCATGCTGCTCTGGAGGGTTGGGTGGCTGTGGTTTTGGTGGTGTTGCTGGAGGTGGTGGAGTATGGTCCAACTCACACAGGTGGCTTTGATTTGTGAGTTGGCCACTCGTCCCCTTGTTTAGGGTCTGAAGAATGATTACCTCACAGATCAGGCATTGGCCCTCCCCCATGTGTTCGAGTTTACTTGCTGTCACACATCAAATGACTCGGGGCCACTGGGGGTCGTTGTAAGTACCGCAGTAGCCTGGCGAATTAAAGCAGTCGCAAATTCTTCCAGGTTCCTCACCTTCCTGGGATTCCATCAGGCTGCTTGCCACAGCCTCCTCCTGGCTAAGACTTTCCTGTGTATGAAAATGGTACATAGTTTTAGTTTTTTGGTCATCAATCACACACAATTTTGAGCTCATGACTGTTGCAAATTGATTGTTAACAAGTAGAAAAGACTATCATTCTGACCCCAGCATTTTTCATTCTTGTCCCAATCATTTTTGGCTACTATTGTCTATTGATATGTAAACCACTTTGTTAAATCAGAAATTAGTGATCAACAATAGCATCTAGCTAACATCATTCCATTTTTGACAAGAAATATGTTCAACAATGCTATACCCGGCTCAAGCTAGACTCCTTCACATCATCTTCCTGGGTGGAAGGCCCAGGTTGGACTTCAGGAGCCTCAGTTGATGTGGAACGAAGTGTGGAACAAAGTGTGTAAGGAAGTGTTGAAGGAAGTGTAGATAGCAATGGCCTGGGCTCACTCTGGTCTGACAAAAAACGCAATCTGATGTAGTACCTCAGTCTGGGTGCATATACGTCATCTGCTGCTGCTCCGGATCTCATGGAATGCTGGACCTTCTTGCACTCCCTATTATATGTGCTCCTCAGGTTACCAATTTTGGCCTTCAAATAGTTTATATTTGTCCTAATATAGGCCTTAATCTCTAAGCAGAATAGGCCACTAACCACTGATACCCCAAGTTACAATTGTACCTTTATTTGAACGATTGGCGCTTATGATACTCCGTGCTCCACTCACAGATTTGTGTACAACGTCTGCGTGTTATGTTTTATATACACTGCACATGTGTGAATCTCCACTCCTGTCCTTTCTAGTGTATTCCCCGCCTCTTCTCTTTTGGGGCAGTGGGAGAGCACATGGTGGAGACACAGCAGGTGCCTGCACAGAGGCAATAGAACTCACTGAAAGACAGGAACGAACTGACAACACGCACTGAAGAACAGATACGAACTGACAAGAACAAACTGAAAAGCAGAAACGAACTGAAAAGCACAAGGCTGTAAAGCGCAAATCATCTCTCACCAAACTTCTACTAACACAAGATAAACATGAGATTAGCAGAAGGAGCCCAAAGGGTGGTGCACTGGCTATTGAACATCATTTTTATTGGCTCATCATACATGTTGTACGTCACCGCGTTCTCACATTTGGAAATTGTTGGCAAACATTTGTCTGACTATGTGTATGCAAGACAAGTTTGAGCCAACAACCTTCGAACAAAAATCCACGGTTTTGTTGTCGGAAAGTCCGATCATGTGTACGCAGCATTACAGTAAAGAACAGTAAAGAATCCTCTACGGCACTGGTCATCTTGGCTAGATGCAGACTAGAATACTGCAATCACGGAGCAGCAAATTATATCACCTGTGATGTATTTCAGTTATCCTGCAAACCTGGCCTGTTAGTGGGCCCTGAGGACAGGGTTGATGACCACTGCTCTACGGGGTTTAAAGTTAAACCTCTTTTCTTCTAATTTTAATGAATGGCCACATGTCTTATTAACCTCTTGCCAACCAGCCACCACAGTTTTACTGTGGCAGAATGGCTCAGCTGCGCAACTTGTCGTTATGTTACGTCGCTGCTTATTGTAGCCACTAGGGGCGCGTGCGCGCTGCTCACCCCCGCAGCCCATGCAAGTTCCCAGCTGTCGCGATGACCACTGAACTCCTGCAATTGCTCGTGACATGGCGAGAACCGGGATCTCTGTGTGTAAACACAGAGATCCCGGTTCTCTGAGGGGAGAAGAGACAGATTGTGTGTTCATACAAAGTATGAACACTGATCTGTCTCTTCCCCTAGCAAGTCCCATCCCCCCTTCAGTTAGAACATGTAGCAGGGAACACAGTTAACCCCTAGTGTTAACCCCTTCACTGCCAGTGACATTTTTACAGTAATCGATGCATTTTTTATAGCACTGGTCGCTGTAATAAATCCAATGATCCCAAAAATGTGTCAAAATTGTCCAATGTGTCCGCCATAAAAATAGCATAAATAGCATAAAAATGCTATAAATCTATCCCCTATTTTGTAGACAATATAGCTTTTGCACAAACCAATCAATGTACACTTATTGCGATTTTTTTTACCAAAAATATGTAGAATACATATCAGCCTAAACAGAAAAAAAAATGCTTTTTTTTTTTTTAAAATGGGGATATTTATTATAGCAAAAAGTACAAAATATTGTGTTTTTTGTTTATAAGCGCAAAAAAAAAAAAAACTACAGAGATGATCAAATAGTACCAAAAGAAAGCTCTATTCGTGGGAAAAATGCCAATTTTGTTTGTGTACAGCATCGCATGACTGCGCAATTGTCAGTTAAAACGACGCAAAAAATGCCTTGGTTATTCAGCAGCCAAATCTTCCGGGACTGAATCAGTTAAACTCCCTCTGTGGAAAAGTATGGTATTTGTAAATTGAAATCATATCCCCTCCCAAGCGTCTCTTCTCCAGAGAGAATAAGTTCAGTGCTCGTAACCTTTCTTCATAAGTAATATCCTCCAGTCCCTTTATTAGCTCTGTTGCCCTTCTCTGTTTTTGCTCCATTTCCAGTACATCCTTCCTGAGGACTTGTGCCCAGAACTGGACAGCATAATCTAGGTGAGGCCGGACCAGAGTCTTGTAGAGTGGGGAAATTATCTCTTTATCTCTTGAGTTAATCCCCTTTTTAATGTATGGCGATTAGGGATGAGCCGAACACCCCCCGGTTCGGTTCGCACCAGAACTTTCGAACGGACCCCAAATTCGTACGAATGTTAAAACCCCATTGAAGTCTATGGGACTCGAACGTTCGAAATTAAAAGTGCTAATTTTAACGGCTAATATGCAAGATACTGTCCTAAAAAGGGTTTGGGGACATGGCTTCTGCCCCAGGGGACATGGGTCAATGCAAAAAAAGTTTTAAAAATGGCCGTTTTGGCGGGAGCACTGATTTTAATGACGATTAATGTGAAAAAAAGTGAAATATTCCTTTAAATATCGTGCCTGGGGGCTGTCTATAGTATGCCTGTGAAGCGCCACGTGTTTCCCGTGTTTAGAACAGTCCCTGCACTAAATGACATTTAACGGAAATAACGTCATTTTAAACTGGTTGCGGTTTTAATGTTATATCTGGTTCCTGCAATATGGTTGAAAATCATTGAGAAAAATGGCATGGGTAGCCCTCCCTGCCCATTACCAGCCCCTTTGGGTCTTGTACGGATATTAAGGGGAACCCCGTACCCATATTAAAAAAAGGAAATACGTGTGGCCCCCAGGCCCTATATACTCAGAACAGCAGTATACAGGCGATGCAAACAAGACAGGGACTGTGTAGATTTGTTGTGTTTTGCCGTCTGTCTTTTTTCATCTCACTTGCTGTTGTCTCCTTCCGTTTGCAGTAAGTTGGATGTTTGAAAGTAGGGGCCTGCCCTATATGCTCTGCAGAAATGGCGGAACAAGGTGTTGGTTTTGCCACAACATTGTAAGCCCTCAAAGTGACTCTTCGTGGGCGCTGGAGCGCCCTGCTGTTAACGATTATATCAAGAATTGTAATTACATGCCATTGTTGAACAGTGGTAGAAAAATTTACCTTTGGTGGTTGTGGTGCTGGTGCCACAACACTATAAGTCCTCACAGTTACTCTGGGTGGGCACAGGAACAGGCCCTCCTGTGAAATATTATATCAAGAATTGTAATTACATGTCCCTGTTAAACAGGGGCAGAAAAATTGGCCCTTAGGCACTGGTGCTGGTGCCACGACACTGCAACCTCTCCCATATACTCTAGTTTTAGTGCAGGAATTAGCCCTGCTGCAAAGCATTGCATCAAAAATTGTAATTAAACACCCTGTTAAACAGGGGCAGAAAAATTGGGCTGGTGGCATCACCCAGAACCAAAAATGTTCTTCCAACATATCAGTGGAGGAGGAAGAGGATAGACAATCAACATAACAGGACAGTCACTCAGCATCAGCATAGGCAGTCTTGAAGGGATGTGATATTTCTAAAAAAATTATTCGGTTACATCAGCTTCAGGTGCTTGGTAGCTGTGGGTGATCCAAGACTGATTCATCTTGATGAAGGTCAGTCGATCAACTGATTCGGTGGACAGGCGCACCCTGTGATCGGTAACAAAGCCACCAGCAGCACTGAAGGTGCGTTCCGAAAGAACGCTGGATGCAGGACAGGCCAGTAGCTCAATTGCATACTATGCAAGCTCTGGCCAGTGATCCATCCTCAAGACCCAGTAAGCCAGAGAATTTTTGGTGGGAAAGGTGTCCAAGTCTGACCTTGCCCCTAGGTATTCCTGCACCATGTAAATCAGACGCTGGCGATGGTTGCTGGAACCGATCATACCTTGGGGCTGCGGACTAAAAAATTGCCTGAAAGCATCAGTCAGACGGCCACCTTCTCCACCGATGCCTCAGCAACACGTTGTCCAGGACCAGGAGTTTGTAACCTCCCAGTCTCTGGGAACGAGTTGCACAGACCTTTCTGCAAGGCCTCCCGGAGATGTCTCATCCTCTGCTCCCTCTGCGATGGCAAGATAAGGTCGGCAACCTTACCCTTGTACCATGGATCAAGGAGAGTGGCCAGCCAGTAATGGTCCCTCTCCTTGATCCGAAGAATACGAGGATCCTTCCGCAAGCTTTGCAGGATCAGGGAGGCCATGCAGCGTAGGTTAGCTGAGGCATTCGGTCCAGAGTCCTCTGGGTCACTAAGGACAACATGATCCGCAGCTACCTCCTCCCAGCCACGTACAAGTCCACGGGTTTCTTGGGACTGTAAATCATCCCTACAAGACTGCTGCTGCTGATGCTGAGTGCCAGCCTCCACCTCCATGCTGACACAATCATCCTCCTCCTCCTCCTCCCCCTCATCCTCTTCCTGTGTGATGGGTGGCACAGCAGGAACACTGTCTGGATAAAGGGGGCCTTGAGAGGCAAGGAAGTCCTCCTCTTCCTGCCTCTGTTCTGCCTCAAGTGCCCTGTCCATTATTCCAAGCAGCGTATGCTCCAAGAGGTGGACAAGAGGTACAGTGTCACTGATGCATGCACTGTCACTGCTCACCATCCTTGTGGCCTCCTCAAACGGTGACAAGACAGTGCATGCATCCCTGATCATGCTCCACTGGCGTGGTGAGAAAAAACTGAGCTCCCCTGACCCTGTCCTGGTGCCGTAGTCGCACAGGTACTCATTGATGGCCCTCTTTTGCATGTGCAGCCGTTGCAGCATGGCCAACATTGAGTTCCACCTGGTGGGCATGTCACATATGAGGCGGTTCTTGGGCAGGTTCAACTCCTTTTGGAGCTCAGCCAGCCGAGCACAGGCATTAAATGATCGGCGGAAATGCACACAGACTTTCCTGGCCTGCTTCAGGACATCCTGTAAGCCCGGGTACCTGCCCAAGAACTGCTGCACCACCAGGTTAAGGACGTGAGCTACACAGGGCACATGGGTCAGTTGTCCCTGTCGGAGGGTGGAGAGGAGGTTGGTGCTCCTGTCCCCCAAATAAACCAGCGCAAGCACGGCATGGCATCATTTTGCCTGCGTACTTGCGTAGCCCCTGGAACGCCAACGGAGCACCGCTGGTTCTGAGGAAAGAGCACTGGAAGAGGCCATGGAGGAAGAAGAAGAGGAGGGGGTGGAGGAGAGAGGTGTGTCACAACCAATAGTAGCATTTTGGAGGCCTGGTGGCGGAACAACCTCCAACACTACTGCACCTTGTCCTGCATCCTTCCCAGCTGCCAGAAGAGTGACCCAATGGGCCATGAAAGACAGGTAACGTCCCTGTCCATGCCTGCTGGACCATGAGTCAGCGGTAATATGCACCTTACTGCTGACCGCCCTGTCCAGCGAGGCAAGGACATTGCCTTCCACATGCCGGTAGAGAGCCGGAATCGCCCTCCGTGAGACCTGCCGCTGAGGAACCGCACATTGTACAAACTCACGGAAGGGGGCCGAGTCTACCAACTGAAAAGGCAGCAGTTGAAGTGCTAGCAATTTAGCCAAGCTAGCATTCAACCGCTGGGCATGTGGATGGCTGGGAGTGAACTAGTTTCGCCGGTCCAGCAGCTGGGGCAGGGACATTTGCCTGCTATAATCGGACGTGGGTGTACTGCTAGCAGAGTGCCCGGAAGCACTTGGCTGTGACACACCTAATTGTACACCTTCATTACTCTCAGAGCAGGTTTCAGAGAGGACTGAAGGTCTAGTGGGGTTGGAGATCCCAGCTGATGAGGAGCAAGGAGAGGTCCGCTTTGTTCTTTGGTGTGGGTCTTTGAGGTACGCTTGCCAACGAGCTGCATGGCAGGTCAACATATGTCGGGTCAAGCATGTGGTGCCCAAGCGGCTGATGTTTTGGCCACACGAGATACGCTTGAGACATATGTTGCAAATAGCAGCGGTGCGATCTGATACCACTCGTCTCAAAAAAGGCCCACACCAAAGAACTTTTAGAATAACGCGCAGAGGCAGCGCCCTGAACAGGCGGAGCTCTGCAGTGTGATTCAGTCAGTGTGCTGCCCCTAAGCTGGCCCCCGGAGGGCATCCTGCCTCATTGGACATGTGCCTCCTCTTCCTCCTCCTCCTCCTCTCTCCTACCAGGCACCCACGTGGAGTCAGTGCCCTCATCATCCCCTCCCTCTTCATCGCTGGAGCAAACCTGGCAGTATGCTGCAGCTTGTGGAACATGACTGCCAGATTGCTGTCCTTCTTGAGTATCCCCTCTCTCTGCATTCACGCTACTGCCTTCCTCTAGCTGAGTATCATCATCAGAGCCTACAAAACACTGGGCATCCTCCTGGAGCATGTACCCAACACTGTGCTCAAAGAGTTCAGGAGACTCCTCAGGAGGACGTGGAGGGTCTAGGGAAGGAGTCACTGATGATAACATTAAGAGGAGGGAAGATGATGCGTTGGCAGCTGCTTTGCTAGTACCCTGAGACTGGGTGAGCGAGGATGAGGAGGATGAAGAGGGCTTGGTCATCCACTCTACCAAGTCGTTGGCATGTTGCGGCTCAACATGTCCAGCTGCCGAAAAGAAGGACAAGCGTGTCCCATGGCCACGTGCTGATGATGACGATGCACCGCGTCCACGACCAGCACTGTTGTCTCTAGACACAGAGCCTGCTTGCCCTCTTTTATCGGCTCGCGCCTGTCTGCCTCTCCTTGTTGGCCTTCCAGACATGGTAATGGCCTGAACGGAGTTGGGAAAACCAGCAATTGGGTAGTGTATATTGTGCTGGAGGCACACACAACTTCCACTAACTCCTGCAGATGGCAGATGGCTCAAATAGAGAAGAGCTATGTAGGTGGATATAGCAGTGTATACTGGGTTCAGAGCACGCAGACAGCACGCACAATCTCCTAACACTGACTGCAAGCTCTATTTAAAACGAGCAAGATAGTTAGCTATATAGGTGGATATAGCGGTGTATACTGGGTTCAGAGCACGCAGACAGCACTCACAATCTCCTAACACTGACTGCAAGCTCTATTTAAAACGAGCAAGATAGTTAGCTATATAGGTGGATATAGCGGTGTATACTGAGTTCAGAGCACGCAGACAGCACGCACAATCTCCTAACACTGACTGCAAGCTCTATTTAAAACGAGCAAGATAGTTAGCTATATAGGTGGATATAGCGGTGTATACTGGGTTCAGAGCACGCAGACAGCACGCACAATCTCCTAACACTGACTGCAAGCTCTATTTAAAACGAGCAAGATAGTTAGCTATATAGGTGGATATAGCGGTGTATACTGGGTTCAGAGCACGCAGACAGCACGCACAATCTCCTAACACTGACTGCAAGCTCTATTTAAAACGAGCAAGATAGTTAGCTATATAGGTGAATATAGCGGTGTATACTGGGTTCAGAGCACGCAGACAGCACGCACAATCTCCTAACACTGACTGCAAGCTCTATTTAAAACGAGCAAGATAGTTAGCTATATAGGTGGATATAGCGGTGTATACTGGGTTCAGAGCACGCAGACAGCACGCACAATCTCCTAACACTGACTGCAAGCTCTATTTAAAACGAGCAAGATAGTTAGCTATATAGGTGGATATAGCGGTGTATACTGGGTTCAGAGCACGCAGACAGCACACACAATCTCCTAACACTGACTGCAAGCTCTATTAAAAAAGAGAAATCTAGCTAGCTATATAGGTGAATATAGCGGTGTATACTGCGGTCAGGGCACGCAGACAGCAACCACTACAGAAGAGCAAGAACGAAAAATTGGCCGATAATGATCGGTGTATACTGTGTTGAAGGTACACAGAACACCCGCTAACTGCTACAGATGCCAACACACTACACAAGGCCGCCGCGCTGGCGGCCTTATATAGTGTGGGGCGTGTACTACACAGCCTGAGCTATGATTGGCCACAGGCATCCTGCCTGTGGCCAATCATGGCTCTCCTCGCTGCAGGCGCTGTGATTGGCCAAGGATGCGGGGTCACAGTGCATGCTTGGCCAATCATGAACCAGCAATGTACTGCACCATCGCAGTGCATTGTGGGCCGTGAGCGCCACACGAATTTGGCGCGAACGGCCCATATGTTCGGAAATCGCCGAACGGGCGAACAGCATACGTTCGACTCGAACACGAAGCTCATCCCTAATGGCGATATTCTGTTTGCTTTGCTAGCAGCAGCTTAGCATTGCTTGCTAGTGATGGACGAACGTTTCGCCCGGCGGTCGTTTCGCGGCGAATTTCCGACATTCGCGGTCCGCACGTTCGAACGCCTTTTTCCGTCGTTCGCCGCGGCGGACTTACGTGTTTAATGTATACAAGAACTTTAACCTTTGGTGACACGTTTATCATGTGATACAGGACAGCCAATTGAGACATGACAGCACATGGACACTTGGACATTCCCCCTAACCTATAAATACACCCTATCCGGTGGCCATTTTACATTCTTTCTTCTGTTACGATAGGGACAGGTTCCTGTGTGGAGTAGGGAGAGATAAACCACTAGCTATTTGGTACACAAAAGTTCTTTTCAGGACTGGTATAGGTGTTAGGTGTTGATAGGTTTGCTGTGCTGCTGATTCTTGCAGCAGCCTGAGTGTCTTTTGTTAGTTTAGAGAAAGGGAAAGGACGGTGTATGCTACAGGGACAGCCAGATTAGTCTTTCATCATCATCATCATCATCATCATCATTAGCTGTTACTATCAAGGTCCACAAAAGAGCTGTTCCAGTAACCACTAATCGTTCTCTTTTTTTGCCAATTTGTATAGGGACAGGAAGGAAGCAGTGTTGTCAGGCAGTGAGGGTAATTTTAAAGACTTGCTGTTATTATTAGTTCCACAAAGGTTCTTTTCAGGACTGGTATCAGTGGTACAGTAATAGGCTTGTACATGTATAATATTCTTTCTTCCAAATATAGAAAGGATATTATACTTGACTGCTGCCCTTCTGCTGCAGTCTGCTAAACATTCACAACTCACTTGTTCCACAAAAGTTCTTATAAGGACTGGTAACTTGGTATAGGGTGCTACGGTACATAGGCTTGAGTGCGGTACAGTCTGCTGTTCTGTAAGGACCGCTATCGGTCCACAATAGATAGGGTTGACGTGCACCACTGCTGACCGCTGCCCTATACTGCAGCAGTCCTTCAGCGGTATAGGGACTGACGTACAGTCTGCTAATCACTAACACACAACCTGCTTGTTCCACAAAAGTTCTTATAAGGACTGGTAACTTGGTATAGGGTGCTACGGTACATAGGCTTGAGTGCGGTACAGTCTGCTGTTCTGTAAGGACCGCTATCGGTCCACAATAGATAGGGTTGACGTGCACCACTGCTGACCGCTGCCCTATACTGCAGCAGTCCTTCAGCGGTATAGGGACTGACGTACAGTCTGCTAAACACTAATACACAACCTGCTTGGTCCACAAAAGTTCTTATAAGGACTGGTAACTTGGTATAGGGTGCTACGGTACATAGGCTTGAGTGCGGTACAGTCTGCTGTTCTGTAAGGACCGCTATCGGTCCACAATAGATAGGGTTGACGTGCACCACTGCTGACCGCTGCCCTATACTGCAGCAGTCCTTCAGCGGTATAGGGACTGACGTACAGTCTGCTAATCACTAACACACAACCTGCTTGTTCCACAAAAGTTCTTATAAGGACTGGTAACTTGGTATAGGGTGCTACGGTACATAGGCTTGAGTGCGGTACAGTCTGCTGTTCTGTAAGGACCGCTATCGGTCCACAATAGATAGGGTTGACGTGCACCACTGCTGACCGCTGCCCTATACTGCAGCAGTCCTTCAGCGGTATAGGGACTGACGTACA
This sequence comes from Lithobates pipiens, assembly GCF_037356315.1. Lineage (NCBI taxonomy): Eukaryota > Metazoa > Chordata > Amphibia > Anura > Ranidae > Lithobates > Lithobates pipiens. The sequence continues at coordinate 419,181,583 of NW_027507758.1, read as the reverse complement.
GTCTGCTAAACACTAATACACAACCTGCTTGGTCCACAAAAGTTCTTATAAGGACTGGTAACTTGGTATAGGGTGCTACGGTACATAGGCTTGAGTGCGGTACAGTCTGCTGTTCTGTAAGGACCGTTATCGGTCCACAATAGATAGGGTTGACGTGCACCACTGCTGACCGCTGCCCTATACTGCAGCAGTCCTTCAGCGGTATAGGGACTGACGTACAGTCTGCTAATCACTAACACACAACCTGCTTGTTCCACAAAAGTTCTTATAAGGACTGGTAACTTGGTATAGGGTGCTACGGTACATAGGCTTGAGTGCGGTACAGTCTGCTGTTCTGTAAGGACCGCTATCGGTCCACAATAGATAGGGTTGACGTGCACCACTGCTGACCGCTGCCCTATACTGCAGCAGTCCTTCAGCGGTATAGGGACTGACGTACAGTCTGCTAAACACTAATACACAACCTGCTTGGTCCACAAAAGTTCTTATAAGGACTGGTAACTTGGTATAGGGTGCTACGGTACATAGGCTTGAGTGCGGTACAGTCTGCTGTTCTGTAAGGACCGCTATCGGTCCACAATAGATAGGGTTGACGTGCACCACTGCTGACCGCTGCCCTATACTGCAGCAGTCCTTCAGCGGTATAGGGACTGACGTACAGTCTGCTAAACACTAATACACAACCTGCTTGGTCCACAAAAGTTCTTATAAGGACTGGTAACTTGGTATAGGGTGCTACGGTACATAGGCTTGAGTGCGGTACAGTCTGCTGTTCTGTAAGGACCGCTATAGGTCCACAATAGATAGGGTTGACGTGCACCACTGCTGACCGCTGCCCTATACTGCAGCAGTCCTTCAGCGGTATAGGGACTGACGTACAGTCTGCTCACTTCCTTGACCCAAAAAAGCACACCGTACTATATGCCCCTACCCTCCTCTTTGAAGAGGTTGAGCGGTGTCATATTTCTACTGGGGCTGCTTATGATATCCCTGTGCTGTGCTGACTTCCTCCTGGGGGTTCTTATTATGAAGGGATCACACTATCCCTGTGCTGTGCTGACTTCCTCCTGGGGGTTCTTATTATGAGGGGATCACACCATCCCTGTGCTGTGCTGACTTCCTCCTGGGGCTGCTTACGGTGCTGCTGTCAGTGCTGTATGTCACGGTGCTGCTGTCAGCGCTGTATGTCACGGTGCTGCTGTCAGCGCTGTATGTCACGGTGCTGCTGTCAGCGCTGTATGTCACGGTGCTGCTGTCAGCGCTGTATGTCACGGTGCTGCTGTCAGCGCTGTATGTCACGGTGCTGCTGTCAGCGCTGTATGTCACGGTGCTGCTGTCAGTGCTCTGTATTACGGTGCTGCTGTCAGATGCCTCTATCACGGTGCATGTGTCATTCCGGTATGTCACGCTGCTGGTGATCATCTCCTGCACCCTCTTCTTTGCCTACCCTGGTCCCTGACCTTCCCTCTCCTCCATTGCCTTCATTAGCTCCATAGTCCTGAATTGTTAGAACAATTTCCCAAATAAAATAAAAATGCTTGTAGTTATCGATCCCAAATTCACCTCATACATGTATTATGTCATTGTCCAGATGGTGGGACTACGTTTTACCCCCTAATAATTACCACGTGGCCGCAAATTCGACATGAAGGTTTGCAAAGTTCGCCTCCCATTGAAGTCAATGGGGCCCGCGGCGAACGTTCGGTTTCGCGAACGTTTGGGTCCGTTCGCATTTCGCTTTCGCGAAACGTCCCGTCGGAAGTTCGTCCATCACTATTGCTTGCCATTGCTGAGCCTATCATCTACTAGGACCCCCAGGCCCTTTTGCATTCTTGGTTCCTCCAGAGGAATCTCCACACAGTGAGTAGATTGCATTTATATTTTTGCCACCTAAATGCATTATTTTAAATTTTTCCACATTAAACCTCATTTACCCTGTAGTTGGCCACCCCATTCATTTGTTCAGATCTTTTTTCAAAGTTTCCCCATTCTGTGGAGAAGTTATTGCCCTGCTTAGCTTAGTATTGTTCGCAAATACAGAGATTGAACTATTTACCCCATCCTCCAGGTTGTTTATGAACAAATTAAATAGGATTGGTCGCGGGAAAGACCCCCTGGGGACCCTATTTCCACACCTGACCAATCTGAGTACTCCCCATTTATCACCATGCTCTGAACTCGCCCTTGTAGCCAGTTTTCAATCCATGTACTCACCCCATGGTCCATGCCAACGGACCTGTTTATGGGGAACTGTGTCAAATGCTTTTGCAAAATCCAGCTACACCACATCTGCGGGCCTTCATTTATCTAGATGGCAGCTCACCTCCTCATAGAAGGTTAATAGATTGGTTTTTCAAGAACAATTCTTCATGAATCCATGCTGATTACTGCTAATGATAAAGTTATAATTACTAAAATCTTGTATATAGTCCCTTATCGTCCCCTCCAAGTGCTTGCATACTATTGATGTTAAGCTAACTGGTCTGTAGTGCACAGGAATGTATTTGGCCCTTTTTTAGATATTGGTGCTACATTGGCTTTTTCCCAATCAGCTGGTACCATTCCAGGCAGTAGACTGTCAGTAAAAATTACTAACAATGGTCTGGCAATTACTTGACTGAGTTCCCTATGGACCCTCAGGTGCAAGCCACCTGGTCCCGGTGAATTATTAATGTTACGTTTTCCAAGTCTATTTCTAATTCTATCCTCTGTTAGCCATGAGGGTGCTTCCTGTGATGTGTCATGAGGATAAACACTGCAGTTTTGGTTACTGAAGCCCCCTGATTCCCTTGTGAAGATTGATTCACCATCTTAATATCGTTAGTAACCAGATTCCCTTCATCATTCTTTATGGGGCCAATGTGGTCTGTCTTCCCTATTTTACTGTTTATATTCTTAAAGAATTACTTTAATTACTATATGTTTTTTGTGTTCTCTGTTAGCGCCCCTAATTGCACCCTTGCATTTCTTGTTGCATTCCTTGTATTCTGAATGCTGATGATGATCCCTCAGCCTTGTATTTCTTGAAAGCCTTCTCCTTTGCTTTTATATGCATTTTTACATTGGAGTTAAGCCATCCAGGATTTTTGTTCGCTCTTTTAAATGTATTTCCCAATGGGATGCCCCGGGTAATGCCCTTATTTAATATGCTCTTAAAGCAAACCCATCTCTCCTCCGTGTTCTTTGTTCATAAGATTTTATCCCAATTTATATCTTCTAGCAAAGTTCATAGTTTAGGGAAGTTGGCTCTTTTGAAATTCAGTGTCTTTGTATTCCCCTTATGTTTCCTATTCGTGTGATTTATAGGAGTACTTACTCCTATAAAACAACAGATTATTATATGCAAGTCTGAAAAATCTCCATAACTTTACCTATACTACCAGCTTTGTGCAATACCTTTGACACCACTTTATCTCCTATTTTATACTTTCAATTATATTAATGTATCAGATGTCCTGTATATTATGTTTGAAGAGGGTAGGGTTTCCCATTAGCATGAAAAGAAATTGTATTCTAGTCATATTTACAGCTTGGTAAAATTTCTGCTTAAAGAGGAGTTCCAGCCTCCTGTGTAAAAACTAAAAGTCAGCAGCAACAAAAACCATACCTAATACGTACTTTAATACTTACTTTTATTAAAAAGCCACTCACCTGTCCCATGATCCAGCACTGTGCTCACCCCAGCCGTATTTACCTCCTGTCTTATGTTCCCGGCGCCAGGTAGCTTAACTATGGGCACTCGGCTGTGACAGCTTGTGGCTTCACAGCCAGGTGCCCACAGCACATATGCAAGCCATGCTGCTCGTTGTGATTGGTCCCAACATCTTTAGGGACTTGTGACATGTCCCAGAAGACTAAGGGGAGGCAGAAGGGAGGAGAACAAGGCGATCAGATCAGACATAGGTTAACTGTCAAAATCAGGTACCCACTCCCAGGGCTGCTGATAGGGGGGCACCGCTGGGCCTTTAGCCACTTGTTACTGGTTTTAGAAAGGCAGACATTTATCAAATAAGATGGGAGAACACAGGGTAAAACTCGGAGGAACCACATTGTTCTGTACAATGATGGTCTCTGCCCCTTTATGCCAATAAGATATCAAAGAAGTTTTTGAGAATCCTAAGGCCTGTATTGAGTATGCATAGCAGCTGGGAAATCCATTGAGAAAGCCACAAGATGCATAGATTCATAAAATCATCATCCATGCATGCACATTTTTTTTTAAAAGATATGTTTTATTGAGTTTTTAAAGGTTCGCAAAAAAAGGCTTACAAAAAAATGTAATAACAGCAACAAACTTACAGAATCCCTTGTGTCCCTTGTGTCTCATTACCACTTGACTAACTGTGACTAATTTTGCCCTCTCTAGCTTTAGTAAATAAACCCTTAACTGACACTTTTGACACTTTGTGAGAACCAGTGACACTAATACAGTGGCCAGAGCTAAAAATATGCACCATCACTGTACTAATGACACTGGCTGGGAAGGGGTTAAACATCTAGGGGGATCAAAGGGTTAAATGGTACTGAGGGATGTGATGGATTTCCTTTGCCTGCTTTGCCGGAAAAAAAAATCCATTACATCCCCGCTGTCAGGATGGAACTCTGTATTGTTTACATATGTAGAGCTCTGTCTAGCCTCTCTCCTTGGTGATCAGCAGGGTGTGTGCGGACATCCATTGGCCCGCACCCGCTGAGCAGCTTCTGCTGCGACTAATCCCAACAGAAGTGGCGCACTCCCTACCCAGAAGTGTCGAAAGTACCTGAGCAGTGGAAAACCTAGGATTGGAGTCTACGATTTGGGCAGAATAATAATCAGAGACATGTTCTGTTAGTTCCAGCAATTTCTCAAGAGGGGTGATCATCAGGGAGATGTCTAATAACCCAAATTTTGCCTCTATGGCATGATGAAACTGATAATAATAAAACAAGTAGGTTGAAAGAAGGACAATTTTTTCCTGTAGTTTGAAAAATGCTTTGAAACCCTGCAATATGAAGAGATGACAAAGATATTTAACCCCCCTAGATGACCATTGTTGCAGGTTTGGCAGACAGTAAAGCTCTCTAAAAAGTGGGGTTGAACCATAAGGGATTGTTGGGTGATGTCAACCAAGTGGCCTTAGAGATATAGGTCACTACAGTAAGGGAAAGAAAGACATCCGCAGCAAGTTAGTACCACTACCGGGAAGTACTAGGCGCCTATAAATAATATTATGAAGAGTCTCTAATGAGCAAGCAATAGCTGCTTCAGTGGTTGTGGAAGCATTAGCCAAGGTAAGGTGTAGCCAATCATGAATACAGACTAATTGCAATGCTAGGTAATACAAACAGAAATTAGGAAAGGAAAGCCCTGCTAAGTGGGTTGTCAATTTCAAAATATCCAATGCAATTCTAGGGGTTTTATGCTGCCAAAGGAATGTCCTGCAAATAGAGTATGTTTGATTAAAACATATCTTTGGTATCCCAACAGCGGTAGTTAGCCAAAACATTAAGTATTTTGTGTAAAAAAAAAAATATTTTAAGAATATTTACTCTACCCATGAGGTCCAATAGAAGATCCATCCATTGGTTTGTTTGCTTTTTCAGTTGAGTAATCAAACTCAATGAACTTAGAGGCATTTGCACCACAACACCCAAATATCTAAAGGAATCAACAACCTGAAACACCAAATCTGCATGGGTCATCTGTGTGGCTGAAGGATCTAGGGGGAAGAGCCTGGATTTGTCCCAATTCACCCAAAAGCCGCCCCAATTCACCCAAAAGCCAACATGCACAATTTTTAACTTGAAATTTCAGTGTGTTTTTTATGTCAGAAATCTCTCTTCTAATGAATTAATTTCGATATACGGAGTGGTATTTGAAAGCTGACCTTGCCAACTAGCTAGGCAGGCTGAAGATACAAGACAGTACTCAACCCCCCAGATCCACTTCCCCCTGGCTGTTACAGTATGGCTACACCCTATCACTGGGCCTCCCCCCTTGGCACTCCTCCCAAGGTTTCACTTTATTCTCATTATTTTGAGTATGATTACAATCTCATAACAGTGCATACAATCTCAGGAATAATATAAAATATCCAAGATTCTGCTCCTGCAGTAGCGTTGAGTCTCACCTCTTTTGTAGACGCACTGCTCCTTAAAGCATAACTTCACTCTGGGTGATCAATTTACATTGCAAGGATTATAACAAACTTTGTTGCAGATTCCTACCTTTTGTTATTCTGAAGAAATTCATGTGTGTTTGTCTGTGTCTCTGTACTGAGTGGTTCTAATGGGAGTGGTTTCATAATTATCTGTCAAGTATGGAGCTACAGGGCACTAATGAGGAAATCTGCTGGGCCTTCATGTGGGTTCTTATTGAAAGTATCTCTAAACAAATGACATTTTTGTTGCAAGGGATGCCTGAAATCTGACGTATATCTTAGACAGACTTCTGGGAAAATTGGTGAGCAAATCACACAAGCAGGAAATTATGTTTCTGGGGAGTGGTCAGTACACATTCTGTGTACAGAACAACTACATGTAGCCATCTTTCAATGTATTCTCAGAAAATTACATTGGCTGCAGATTGAAAAGGAAAGGTAATTTTTAATAACATTCAAGGAAAAAATGATTAGTGTATCAATCATGTGCGCTATATTATTTTTTCTTTTGTTTGCTATTTTTTCCCCCCACGAAAGTGGAGTTACCCTTTAAACATTTAATGTTTTCGCTTTTGTAATCTTGCTTTATTTTCCTTATCTTAATGTTTGGTACTTTTTACATATTGTGCTAGTGTAGTGTTATGAAGACTGATATGCTACTGTGTCAAAGTCACATTTTGGTCATGTTTTGGCCAATGCTTTGTACTGTACGAAGCGTATTTAATAAATAGATTGTAAACAAAAAAAAGTTTAAAAACGTAAGAAAAAAAAAAAGTCAGGAGCAATAATAGGCTGAAATGTTTTACCTCTAATGAGGAAGATAAGTTGATTTCACCTTTACCTGTAACAGTGTCCAAATTGTTCACCTAAAGGTTTGGGGATGTACTTTTCTACTTTTGTGATTATACATATATGTTATTAAAAGTGATCAGTGACATTTTATTGTACAGACGTATTGGCAATCTTTCAGCAAGTCTACACTCACTTTCAAAACTCAGGTTAAGTGGACATTTCTAGTCTTTCAATTTCTCCTTTCATAGGTGTTCAGTGGTAAGTGTTTCCCTTCATACATGTTTAAAATGAACTGGTCTGTCGAACTTTTAGCAAGTCACCCTCTTAACTTCCAAATAACATTTTTTTCTTGCTGCTACAGGAAACCCAAGATGTAACTTGCACTAAAGGGGAATTTATTGCCAATTAACCACATTATAACAATACAGCTATTTAACTTTCCTCTCACATTCCTATGAATTTTACTGTTTAAATAAATGTTACAGCAGAAGTTTTCCTTCTCTTTTTTTTTTTGCCTTTTTATGAAACCCAGATAACTTTATCATTTACCAAGGACACAATTTGTAACATCCTTATCACATGATAAACATGACACATAAAGGACATTTGTCACTAACAGGCGGGGGTCAATTGTCATAACCTATGGAGAGCTACATGCCATATACAAGCCTCTACTGTGTACTTCAATGCAAACAGAGATTCTAAACTGTGCAATATTGTAGGTGACACTGGTTCCCAGATAGGGAATGAAAGGGTACTTTGTAATCCATGCCACTATTAATCTAGAAGAGGCTGTCATCATGGCTCTGTAAATAAATAATCCAGTTTGAAGAATAGGATGAGGTGCATAAATGTTTACTAGATGAAAGCCTCTATAATCATCATGTTTGTTGAGAAGTTGATGATTGTTGAACAGTTATCATGACCAAGCTGTTAAAAAGCACAATAAACCAAGTTAGTTTTTATCATTGGTATATATATATATATATATATATATATATATATATATATATATATATATATATATATATATATGTGATTCAATAGCTATAACCACAATAAATTTGGTAAAAAAAAAGTATACCTACATTTTCTTATAATAAATACAATAAAACAACAAAGGGGTACACCACAAACATACAGTTGGATCCCATGCTAGCATACGTGAGAGAACACGTGTAATTTCCATTCACAAGTGCCTTGCATGTTGAACATCTATGTAATATTGCTGTTGTGTCCCCTGGTTTCATAAGGTGCAACTCTGAATGCATATAGAAACTATGTTTTGAAAAATAAGCAGATAAAGGTATTAGTAAATAAAGTGACCAATTAAGTGTGCATGGGACCACACAAAGGCATAAAAAAAATAAAAAGATATATAGTATGCTTTTCAAATGAAAGGGTCAAAGTGTGTATGAATATTTACCATTGGAATCTCTGTTCCAAACACCAGTGTATGGAATATAGTACAAAGTGGTTGATTCCCTAAAGGATGTGAGAATGTTCACATAATAAACATGTGAATATTCACTTCAGTTATCCAAATTTGTGAAAATCCCTGTTTACTTATTTCATCTTCACATGACTGGATAACTGAAATGAATATTCACACATATTATTTTGTAAAAAATTTAAATTTTAAAATTTAAAAACTTTGAGTAAATCAATTTATATTACTGGTGCTGGAACTTCTAGATATACTCACAAATGATTTGCACACAATTTACTGACTCTTTTTATAGATTACGTTTTTTTAAAGCTCCTTTAATAATAACTTATTCACTTTAAGTGGGTTTATTCCTGCATATCTAAAATTTTTAACAGCAGATATGGCTGAATAACCATAAAGCCATAAGATCCTCATGGTAGTGTTGCAAGTCTGAACTTTGGTGTTTGTACTTTGTTAGGACCTTTAGGTATGCTAGAAGCTGGTATACTTTAGTTACCTTCTGTCTAAATAGGAGCCCTGATAGGATGATTATTCAACATGTCTTGTTCTGTGTTTTTCCTCTTGGTACACAATTGTCATTAAGACCTGTCCACAGCTGTATCCCATATGGGGTGGCAGGTAGTTCTATTGCTGCAGTTTACTTTTACATAACATTATTACGATATCATGGTTCATGATAACGGTAAATGTTCTTAAAAATAATGTAATTGCAAGGTACCTGATTGCTATTGTTATTAATCATATGTAGAAAGAAACAATGTACTATTCTCTTCTTTGGTTGATTTATTAGTAAAAAAAATAGTTCAATAAAATTTCTAACATTGCTTGGAGACCCAAAGTCATAGAGAAAATCGCATACCAAAGCTGGTGTACATGCAGATGCTAGAGCATACAATCTACAGCAAACAAGCCCTATATATATAAATTATGTGTATATTTGATGTAAAAAAATAAAAAAATAAAAAATAAATTGCTCCGCTAAACAGTGAATCTCAGAGTATTATAATAAATTATAATAAATAGATACTAAAATACCCCAATCAAAGATAAATCAAACATTGTCCATATATATAGATCAGTGAGACAATGAGTATAATGAAAAGTCTGAGAAAACTATAATAAAAATGGAAATAAACGGCTCAGTCCACTTCAGAAAACAGATGTCAATGTCCCTCAACTTTCACTGTGAACAGCTTTCAAGGAGGAAAGATCTGTGAGTGAGGGTCCTTACCGGAGTGAATGGACTCCCTCACCATCACAAATGCAGGCAGATTCCTCTGCAGAGATAGTTGGATCTCTTGTGTCTCGAGTCTAACTGAAAGCTTCCGAAGATGAACGAAGAGGCACAGTGGCGGCGGATGGTGTGGGGATGAGCTAACAAACAGACTCACCAATCCCCAATGTATCCGGCGTCTTCCGATGATGGACAGGAAATCGCTAATGGACGGTATACAAAAGTGCCCGGCCAGTAGATCAACCAATCTGAAAAAGATACACTCTGGCTCAAAGCCATGAGTGTAAAAAGAAAAAAAGAAATCCGATCGTGAAATAACGCTAAAAAAGCCTTTAATGCTTTAAAAAGACAAGTGGTATTACCCGAAATGTGTCATAATACAAAAAATTCCAGATACAAATATAAAAAGCAGGCAATCTTAAAAATATAAGCAAACACTCGTGCATAGGGGTTCACATGTAACGTAATGGTATCCGCACATAACCGCCCTACATGTTTCGTAATACCTGGGGTTTATTTATTTATTTTTATACATACCATAGTGATATTTTATGTTTTTTTGTTGCAGCTCTTTAGTTTTCACTGTCTAGCGTGGTATTTTCTGTTTGTATATTTGGTGTAGCCTGTGTGTGAACAGATTATATTTGCATATGATTTTTAGGGAACATTAAAGGAAACCTGTACAAAGAAAAATCGGTGGCTGCCATGGCAGATCTCTTTCTAAGAATACTAGTTGACTGATTGTCTGGATTTAACTTTTTATGAGGTTCTCACCTGGAAAGAGCATGAACGTTAAAAAGTTAGAGTGATGTCAGATCTCCTGGTCTGAATATTTTATCCTGGTCTGTGCCTCACAAAATAATAAAGCCACAGAATCAGCATAACAGACAAATAGCATTTATAGAAGGAGATGTTAGCAATCACAACCACCATATTCATCCAGAACAGTTGTAAGTGATTTAAATTTATTTTACAATTCTTTTTTTATAACCATTTATTTAAAAAAAATAAGTAAGTCTTTGGGCCTGTATAATAATCCATCACTGCTTAAGTAAATCATTTGCTTAGCGATGCCAATAAATATTTACCAGTAAGTAAATGTATTTAAGCAGTATATTTAGAATAGTAATCCAATGCATTAGGATGAAATAACAATGACAAAACACTTTTTGAAGTGTGCTATTTGTAGTAAAGTTCTTTACTTTTAGGGGCAAAAAATCACAGAATATACAGCACACATCGGCTGATTTACTAAAAGAGTGGAGGATGTAAGGGGATTTTTACTTAGTGAATGAGGTGAAGCCGTGCTAACTTCCTTCATCTATTCATGTGCAAGCAGATATTCTGTGTTTTCATTTTCTCTGCACATGATTGGGTATTCTTTGCAAAGTGAATTTTAACTCCATTCACTAAGTTAAGTGAAAATTCCCTTACAAAGTGAATAGGTTCTACTGTACTATGTTACTAAATCAGCCACGCTGGGGTTGATTTACGAAAGCTGGATAGTGCCTAATCTGGTGCAGCTCTGCATAGAAACCAATCAGCTTCCAGGTTTTTTTTTGTCAAAGTTTAATCAAGCAAGCTGACATTTTAAGCGGATTGGCTACCATGCATAGCTGCACCAGATTTTGCACTTTTCAGTTTTAGTAAATCAACCCCACTGTGTTCAATATAATAGTGATTATTTCTACTGGCTGCATTTGGATTTCCACAGTACTTGCATCTTCTAAAAATTCTAGGACACCTAAAAGGATGGAAAGTGAAGTGCAGTAGATAAGTACAAAGCCTAAATGAAGTACTATTTTATTGGTCCAGGGAATTAACGGTCATCTTTATGGGGAAAAACATGAATAACCAAACAGGCTAACATACAAAACGTTTAGTAGCTCACAAGTTAACTTTCTGTTAATTATATAAATATTTTAACTTTACATTAAAAGTAGACAAACATAGTACCATCATATTTGGAAAATTATAAAATAAATGACATTTGTCTTCTTTATGTAACATGTTCAGAAAAGTCTATAAGAGTCCATTTACACTAGGGTGGTTTGTTGTGCTCTGATTAAAGCATGCATATCACAGCACTTGTTATAGGGCATTGCATTAAGGCAGCAAATTCTATACATGGAATTTTTTTGTACATCCCACCTGTCACAATGTAATAAAGCACACATTTGTGTCTTCTAGTGCATTGAGGAAGGTTGCTATTCAACTGCAGTTTGAAGTCATTTTGCAGTGACTTTCACAATGAATGGCACTGCAGTGCAGGTAATATACATTGCCACAACACTGTGGGGGGGAACAGACCTTTATTAAAACATCATTTTAATCAAATATATTTAAAATATTGAATATAATGCAAGTACTTCATAGTTTCTCTTTTGAAGCCAGCAGGTGGCGAGAGTGAGTTTTCGCAGTTTTGGTTGCCTTTTAATGCTGTGCTCTGAACTTACCTAAACCAAATGTTCTCAGTTTACATACACAGCTTAATCGATAATCAGATGTGACCCAGAGGAGGGACAGTGAGAGCAGTCAACAAGTACAGAGCTACTGCTGTGTGCTCTTATTAGATAGCCCAACATACAATGTCCAGAATACATGAAAGCACCCTGTTTTAAAAGTGTATTACTAAAATCTGGATTTTATACAAGTTATGGATATATTTATATAATATAATTAATAATTAATAATTAATATTATATCATATATAAATTTTTTAATTAACTTTAACATTTAACATTCAGTTGACCAAAGCCACTAAGGCTTCCTTTAGGTTACATGTTACCCTTTGTCCTGTTTACCAACAGTAATGTTTATAAATTAACATATATATGTATAATAAAATATCAGTACATTATTTTAGAAATGCATTTATGTACTTCATAATTTAAAGTACAATATAACTATTTTTATTATCTAAATGATGTTTGCTTCTTAAAAACTGTATTTCTGCTGTTGTAATTATATAGCAAATAGCTCTATATAAGAGTGCCTATAAATTCATATCCAATAGCATCTTTTGTATGATATAAAACAAGAAACACTAATATATAAACAATACAGATAAAAGATGTCTGAAATATATTTATTCCAATCTTCAAGAAGCAGAGAAATAATATTATGTTTTTATATGTTAAGTACTACTATATTTTACAAACATATTTATTTTTGTATTTGTACATAAAATGAATAGATGTACTGAGGTATTTCTCATTTTACACCCTCTTGCATGTATACACAAAATAAGAACAGTAAAAAAAAAAAAATTAAGGATCTGTTCTGACGCAAGATGCTTATTTTTATTATATTATAACTTCAGGACAGACAGAAAATTTGGAAGAACAATACTGAGTTTTTCTTGGAAGACTTAATGTACCAATATTTCAAAAATATTCAAGTAATTTCCATTCATCTTCGATGCCTTCCTGATGGAGCAATAAGCTAAAAACTTGATAAGTATTTTTTTTAAACCAAGAAAAATGTCAAATGTTTCGTTGTTAAATAATGTTTCCTATTGTGTTTTTGCTGTTATTATTTTACTAATACCAAGAGTAATAATTTATCCTTGCAACAGATAGCAGCTATTTTTCTTTGCATGCATAAACATAGTTTTATAACGTACTGCAATTTAATGCTGAAATATGTCCAAACCACAAAAATGTATTTAATTAAGCTTAAACAAGTGTCTTTATTGGAATTTAATTTTTTTGTATGTTCTGTAACGTTATCATTTATCACAGATGCTAGATGAAGACTGAAGTTCGATTACATTTAGATGAATATTTCAGATAAGAAATATGACCGTGCCACCAGAGTACCTGAGATTTAAACTGCCCTTAAAATATGACAGTGACCAAGCAGTATGAAATAGTAACTGTCAAAAAGTTCAACTATTTTCAAAGAAGCCATAAGATGGCAGTCCCGGCTTCTGAATGCAACACATCACTTGAAAAAAGACAAAAACAACTGACAATGATCTCATTATGTATGTGAATAGATAAAATACATAACAAGATACATAAATATCTATGAATGAAAAACATGCGTAGATTGATGCATTTGGAAAATGGATAGAAGACATCTGCATTCAATATTAAAGCTTTGTTAAGATTGTTTAATATTTCATGTCAAGCTGAGAAGAGTGACAGAACATTTTTGAACAACTGTGTGGGCTGGGTTTATAAAATCTCTACATATCATCTGGTCTTTGTCATTCACACCAATAACAAATGTGCTATGGTAAATGACCATAATGGGGCCCATGGTGATTTGCATAGCAATCCTACACTCAGCTTTCATACATATTGAGCACTGGCATTTGTGTAGAATATTTCAAATATTTTACACAAGGTGGTGAAGTACCACACATGGCTCCACAAGGTCCTGAGGCTGCCAGTGGGAAAGTGTTTCTTAAAGCTGCAGTGCAAGTTCAAACTATAGATACAGCCAGCTCAGTGGTAACAACTCCAAGGAAAAAAGCATTACCCTCTGGTGATCAATGAAAATTGCAGGGATTTAAACAGACTTTGTTGCAGATTACTACCTGGTTCTGCTCTGAAGGAAGGAGGTAGCTAATTCATTAGAAAAAGCTGATGCACTTTTTAGTGTTCTGGTGAGAAAAGTTGCAGTGTTTGCATCCCTTTAGAAGTTATTAACCCTTAGGGAGTATCTTACCAATAATGACATTCTTGTTGCAGAGAATGCCTAAAACCTGACTTGTATCTTGGTGTTGAGTTCTTCACACAAGCAGGAAATTACATTTCTGTGGTTTTCTGTATACCAACTATGTACAGAATGCCTACAGGCTGCCACATTGCTTTGATTTTTTTTTTAAATGACAGCAGCTGTAAATTGAAGAGGAAAGGTAATTTTTAACACCACTGAATGCTAATATGGATTGCATATCAATTATATATGCTTTATTTTTCAAGCCAGCTGCTGGATTACAAAAATATGGAGAATGAGACATTGCCTTTTATTCCTCTCTCCTTCTATTGAGATACTGATGTTATGCTGCACCAGTCTCCGCTGGCCAGCAGGGGGAGAGCTAAAGCCAAGCAAGCCTATAGACTTCTATGCAGAGTGTTGGGAACCCTGGGAGTTGTAGCTTGAGGTAGCAGCCATATAATGGGATGAATAGACCCCAACCACTACAGATCCCAATAGGCATTGTGCCGTAGAAGGGGTAGAGAGAAGACTTTTATTTTAAAGTGGTGGAGAAAGATCTTCCTCTTGGCACTGAGGGATTTAGAGAGAGAGAGCATTTCTGTCTGAATATTCGCCTGCCCAGGGCAGGCAATACCAGAGAGGTTGCGAGTCTGAGACTGGGAGTAAGGACGCCCAGGTGTAGCCATACACCACCCAGATCACAGCACCTGAAACACTGCTGCAGGGAAACTGGAGTTTCCACTCACTCTCTGCTTCCCACTGCTGATCCCTGAAGGCTTTCAGGAGAGACGGAGTGCCCCCCTTTTTTTACTACACCATACCTATACTGTACCTATACTGCATATAGGTTAACTGGGGCCATCATATACTGGAACTCTTAAAAGGCCCTGACAGACTTTTCAAAGGAATGCCCCTCACGTAATTAATATTCTGCAAGCCCCCATTGTTCCCCTGCTACTTCCACTACTATCCTCCTTTCCTTTGTACAATGCATATTTAGTTAGTCTAGGACTAGTATCTCTGCCATAGATGCGCTCTGGGACTATAGTTCCACCACTTAGTAGATTAAACTTTACTACTGTTCACTGCTGCACTTGAGGTGGCCTTGCTACTGTTTATGCTTATCTGGACATCAATTGTCATCTTATGCCTATTCCCCTGTTAATCACTTTGTATTCTACATTGTGTTATTATCGTGGTTAGTCAATTTTATGCTTGCCTAGTTAGCAACCATATTAGGTGACAATATATTAATTTTGCTTTAACTATCGGATTTGGTGCCTATTTTCTTTAATACAGCACTACTATTGGGTACTAAGTATTACTTTCAGTTCATTTCTGTGATATTGTATGTTTATACACCCAACCTGGTGTGTCAGAGGGGCTGAGGTTCTTGTGAAAGTCCAGGCAAAGAACAGATGGCCCATTCTATCTAGCGGCTCCTACAGGGGAAGCGCTACACAATTTTTTTTTTCATTTCTTTATTGTTATTCACAAATATAGAGTTACCTTTTAAAGTGGAAGTAAAGGCTAATATAAATAAGTCTTAAAACATTGCTTTTCCCATCATCATTCTTCTGCTGTGCACTGTTTTTAAAATAGCTTTGTGTAGATATCTTTTTTATCTCCTTTGGTGCAGTCACATGGTTTCTAAACTTTGGCTTTCCTGTGTCAGTGCACTGCTGCTGCAGCTGATGGGAGCCATTGCTTACAAATGGGAAATGGAAGCTGTTGGGTGACATCACAACTCTGGAAATTCAGCTTTGTTGTCAAGACGCTTGCTGATACATGGAAGAAGCCACAGCTTGACACCTGAATGCAGTGCATGCATTCTCCTGCACTGAGGTGCGTTATGGTTTCATAGTTAGTAAGGTTGAATAAAGACACCAGTCTAACCTGACATGAGGTGTCTACAATTGTCCCTATCCCTGTACATTGCACATTCACATTTATATTGGTCCCTACCCTCAAGGAGCCCACAATGCAAGGTCCCCATTCATATACTAGGGCCAATATTGGACAGAAGCCAATTAACCTACCTACATGTATTTGAAGTGTGGAAGGAAACCCACACAGGCACAAGGAGAACATGCAAACTCCAGGCAAGTAGTGACGTGGTTGGGATTTGAACCAGCAGCCCTTCTTGCTGCTAGGTGAGAGTGCTAACCACTACACCAGTGGTAATTAACCTCAAAGCATGAAGAGCACTAGGTCCTGCTGCATTTTTTTACAGTGCACTGCAATGTGCTTTGTGGTTAGAGTTGGACGAGCGGTTTGGGCCGAGCATGAGTTCTGGCCAAACATTGGCTGTTCGCCCATTCAAGGAACACCTGAATTGTTGCAGCATTCGACTGTTTGCTCAGCCCGCCGAATGACCACAATGCACTACGTTGCCCCACAGTGCATTGGACTCCCTGATTGGCTGAAGCAATGGAAGCTTTGCCCAATCAGGGCACAGAGCACTGTCAGAACCATGATTGCAGAAAGTAATGATGACTCTATCCAATCATGGCTTATTGCTCTTAGCCCCGCCCCACACTATAAAAATGTATTCCCATAGCGGCCTTTTGCAGTGTGATATTGGCGTTCGGTGCTGTTAGCAAGTTAGTGTGCTATAGTGTGCTATTGTGCTTCTATTGTCAGTGTAGAATATCTAGTGATAGCTGAGTGTAGATCAGTGTAAGTGTAGTGTGATCATTCATATTTACTTTAGTGTCAGTTTTTGTGAGTGTATTGTGACCATTCATTTTTGCTTTAGTGTCAATTTTATTTGCCAGGGCAGGTTTCCTGCAATATATGTCAGTGCATTACTGCTTGTTTAACACAATATATATCTGTGCATTACTGCACATTTAACTCAGTATATATCTGTGCATTAATGTATGTTTAACACAGTATATCAGTGAGTTACTGAACGTTTAACGCAGTATATATCCATGCGTTACTGCTCATTTAACGCAGTATATTACTGTACGTTTAACGCAGTATATATCAATGTTACTGCCTGTTTTATACAGTGTATATCTCTGCATTACTGCACATTTAGCATAGTATATATCAGTGCGTTACTGTACGTTTAACACAATATATATCAGTGCATTGCTGCACGTTTAACGCAGTATAGATCCATGTGTTACTGCATGTTTAACGCAGAATATATCAGTGCATTACTGCACATTTAACACAGTATATATCAGTGCATTACTTCACCTTTTAATGCAGTAAATATCAGTGTTTTACTGTACATTTAACGCAGTATATATCAGTGCATCAATGCATGTTTAACGCAGTATATATCCGTGTACTACTGCATGTTTAACGCAGTATTTATCAGTGCGCTACTGTATGTTTAACACAGCATATAGTCGTGATTTATTACACGTTTAATACAGTATATATCAGTGCATTACTGTATCTTTAACACAGTATATATCAGTGCATTTCTGCATGTTTAACGCAGTATATATCCGTGCGTTACTGCTCATTTAACGCAGTATATTACTGTATGTTTAACACAGTATATATCAATGTTACTGCCTGTTTTATACAGTGTATATCTGTGCATTACTGCACGTTTAGCATAGTATATATCAGTGCGTTACTGTATGTTTAATGCAGTATATATCAGTACTGAAACTTAAATACTTGTGCTAGCTGACAGACTAATAATAATACAAAACTGCAGCAGCTGTCCACAGAGTGCTAAAACCCCAAATTATAAGTATACATAAATGCATATATACACAAAAATTAGATCAAAGCTGTCTAGCGAAAATAATCTGTGTAAGTAGCACTGGAAACAACAGTAATGATCATACCGTAATCCACTGCAGAAATAAATAAATTAATAAATAATGATAAATTAATATAATAATAATCAAATGAATAAAGGTCTCTTTAACTGCAGTAAAAAGTGTCACAGTCCAAAGTGCAGGTAATGAGCATATATTAATAATCCCGTAAGTGTGATCACTAGGAATAATCCTTTCAACCACTATGCAATCCTGGATCGAGGAGATTGTATCCCCCTATAGATTAAATTCTTACCAGACAAAGCTGGAACTTGAGCTTATACCAATGGATCGTTTGTGACTCTGGATCTCAACTCAGGTTGCTGCATACCAGGATGGGCTGCTGGTCGGACGAACAGTCCTTTTACTCTATGGCCTCGTTCACATAAAGGAAGAAAAGAAAACAGGCTCCATAGCGTAATACTGTTTGAAAACGTTTATTACAGAATCTCCCCCTTTACAATATTGCACTTACACTCTTCCAGAATATAAGAGGCATATAACAAAATTATATCTGTCAGAATCCAATGTTAGTAACCCTTAAGCCTTTCAGCGTGGTATACGGACACAAGGTATTCAATTCAAAGGTTCTAACTCAATTCAAATGCTTGGCATGTAGCCACGCCCTGACACATTTCGTCATTGGTAGACATCATCTGAGGGTGTGAACATTGGTATAAACTCAAGTTACAGCTTTGTCTGGTAAGAATTTAATCTATAGGGGGATATATTCTCCTCGATCCGGGATTGCATAGTGGTTGAAAGCATTATTCCTAGTGATCTCACCTACAGGATTATTAATATATGCTCATTACCTGCACTTTGGACTGTGACACTTACACTTTTTACTGTAGTTAAAGAGACCTTTATTCATTTGATTATAATTATAGTCATTATTTATTAATTTATTTATTTCTGCGGTGGATTACGGTTTGATCATTACTGTTGTTTCTAGTGCTATTTACACAGATTAGTTTCAAAGCCAGCTTTGATCTAAAGTTTGTGTATATATGTATATTTATGTGGTAGCTTGCCTTGAGTAAGCCATTATAGTAGCAGCTGGTTCTGCCTTAAATTGGCTATTATTAACAGATTATTGTATTATCTATTTCATAAGTGCTTGCAGAAATACATGTGCTCATATTAAGTGTTTAAGTGCTCATGAAATATATTACTAAAGTGCTACATATAACACATTCATATAAATACAAAAAAATGAATCTCAAATACTGTATTGTGCAAAGTGCTCCAATCAAACTAAAGTGCTTTAGTGCTCCAATGATAATTTCAGGTGATGTGTGCCATGTACCCTTCTTGTGACCCCAATCACCAGAAATTATGGACCCTCAGCTTTGCAGTCTCTGGGTCATATATGCTTGTGATCTAATGATCTGGTGAGATGGGATGAATTCCTCAGAAAATCTCCACATAAACAGGGGTCTTAGGGATGGTCAGAAAAAAACAAATCCAACAGGCTCCCAAAAATAGAAAGAGAAGCTAATAGTGAAGTACTGCAGGGTCACACAATAAATGCTTAACAAGCGCCACTTACTAGACTATGGAAAAAAACATGCATCAGTAAAGAGAACTACTCTTCCGGGTTCGCTGCTTCCCGGCGTGCATTCCACGGAAGGAAGAAGTGACTTCAGTGGTTTAAAATAGCCAGAAATGCATCAACGCATTTCATCCCTCCCCCAGGGTGTCATCAAAGTCAGTGCGTTACTGCACATTTAATGCAGTATGTATTTGTGCATTACACAGTACATATCAGTGCGTTACTGCAAGTTTAACGCATTATATTTGAGGTGATAATGTGGGATTTGTTAGTTACACCCCCTCCTCCTCCACCCCCATGTCCTCCTCTGCTGAATTTTCCCATGAACTACAAGTACTCCCTAAATGTTCAAGGGGCTATTCAATGAGTCAGGAACAGGAGCTTTACCGAAGCAGAGATTCCGACAGCTCTGCAGGAGCAGAGCCAGAGGTGGTCATGCCATGCCAGCTGGAGCCAGGAATGGTGGTGTACGATAATGGCATAAACCTCCTGTCCACCCTCAGATAGGGAAAGTTGACACGTGCCATGCCTGGTACATGTCCTCAATTTGGTGGTGCGGTGTTTTCTAAATAGGTGCCATGGGTTGGAAGATCTGCTGAAGCAGCCCAGAAGAGTCTGTAGCCATTTCAGGTGGTCATACACAGCCAGTTCTTGGTTGGCTGAAAATTCAGTGGGAATACCACCTGCCCGTAAACCGCCTGATTTGTGGCACGCCCACCAGGTGGAACTCAACTTTGGCAATGCACGATAGGCTCAAACCGGCCGGATTTTTTTTCCAACGCCAATGCCTGCTGATAAGGGATGCATGCACTGCACTGTTACCACTTGAGGAGGCCACAAGGATGGTGAGCCATGACAATGCATACATCAGTGACACGATCCCTGTTGTGTTCCTGATGGAGCAGACTCTGTATGGCATTATAGACAGGGCACTGGAGGCAGAGCAGCGGGAGGAAGAGGAGGACTCCCTTTACTCTCAAGGCCTGCTTAATGCAGACACCATTCTTCATATGCCACAGAACACACAAGAGGAGGGGGAGGAGGAAGACCCCAACTCTTCTAAAAAGAAGAGAAGATAGGAGGAGGATATAGGGGAAATATCAGAGGAACAGCGGAGGAGGATAATGGAGCTGGAGTCACTGATGTCAGTCTCCCAGTCACAAAAAGTGTCACATCTGATGCTGGTACATAGTGCTTATTATACCCCTAAGAGGTTGTTTTTGTTTGGAAGGAGAGTAGACGCTAACTGTCCTAGGTGCCAAGGCTATGGAGACCTTATACATATGGTATGGAGGTGCCCAAAGCTGTTCCGTTATTGGGAGGGAGTTGTCAAAACCATAAATAAGATTTTTGGGACGAAACTGGACTTAGACCCTAAATTTTGTATACTGGCATATAGGAGGACCCCGGGAGAATGGAGGAACCCCACATTGGCAGTTATACGTTGTCTGTTCCAAGCATGAAAATTAATAGCACAGAGATGGCAATCTGAGAAAGCTCCCTTATTGAGTGAATGGACTCAAAT
This sequence comes from Lithobates pipiens, assembly GCF_037356315.1. Classification (NCBI taxonomy): domain Eukaryota; kingdom Metazoa; phylum Chordata; class Amphibia; order Anura; family Ranidae; genus Lithobates; species Lithobates pipiens. The sequence continues at coordinate 419,160,425 of NW_027507758.1, read as the reverse complement.
GACTAGCGAATTATTGGGGAAGGAGAAAGCAGTATATATACAAAGGGGTAACCTCAGTGGGTTTGAGAAAATATGGAGACCTTGGTTAAATGAGATGGGGTATCCACTTGACTAGGGAGGAGATAGGAAAAGGGAAAGAGGAAGGGAAAGTAAGAGGAAGGAGAAGGGAAGAGGAGGAGAAAGGAAGGAGATATGATAAACTATAGAGTGAATAGGGTGGACGAGAACCATTTAAAACGAAGAGATTAAGAGATAATAACTACCTAGTAACAAAAATATTAGCTTAAAGGTGTAGTAGGAAGAAGAGGGAGTGGGGGGTAGGGGGGTAAGAAGGGGAAATATATATTTATGTAATGCAGTAGGAGATGAACTAAGGTAGAAGATATGATAGATATTATGTTAGTAATTTTTATTGTTATATGATCTCATAAATTTGTAACAGACTGCTTTTGTATGAAAAAAAAAAAAACGAATAAAGAATACATAAATTTAAAAAAAAATTAAGTTTTTTACAAACTTTTTTTCCCCCAGGGAAGTACCCAGACCCTTATAACCATTGTATGCCCACTTACTCGCATATAAGCCTTCAAAATAGTCACTTTTGATTTTCCCAGTTCGGGTCCCATAGACATCAATAGGGTTCATTATTCGGTTCCAAACTTTTGCGATGTTTGAAAGTTCTGTCGTGAACCGAACATGGGGTCATTCGGCCCATTTGTGGTATGCTATGGTTCATTGCAGCACAACTGCATTTTGTAGGCGCTTTAAGATCTCATTCAAAATTAATACTACCTCAGTGAACTAACACGTGGACAGTCTAGGTATGAACATGCTCTTAAAGTGTGTTTCCACTTTCTGAAGTTTTTGAAGTTTCAAATTTGAGAAAACTGCACTAAATGTTTGTTATGTGTTCCCATTTACACAAACTTTATATATATATATATATATATATATATATATATATATATTTCTTAGCTTTTAGATGTTTCTAAGGTAAATGTGTCATGGCTGATTCTAATGCCGCGTACATACAATCGGAATTTAGGCCAGCAAAAGACCGATGAGAGCTTTTCATCGGAAAATGCGACCGCTTGTATGCTCCATCGGAATTTAGCTGGCCGAATTCCCGCCAGCAAAAATTTGATAGCATGTTCTGAATTTTCCCAATGGAAAAACTTTCTATCGGAAATTCCGATTGTGTGTATGCAATTCCGACGTGCAAAAACTCACGCATGCTTAGATTCAACTACGAGATCAAAGCTATTGGCTACTAGGTATTGGACTTTTTCTAGTCCCGTCGTACATGTTGTACGTCACCGCATTCTTGGCGAACGGAATTTGATGTGACCGTGTGTAGGCAAGACAGGGGAAAACCATCAGAGCTTTTTCCAACGAGAATTACGATCGTGTGTATGCGGCATTAGAATTTCTGTACAGTCTCACTGTGTCTTTGTCCCCATACTATCCCTCATTAACGTACAATGCAGGAGGGCTAATAAAGAACTGAAAACACAGTACAAGCAGGGTTAACTATGTTACATCATGTAATCATGTTCCTTTAACCACTTAAGCCCCGGACCAATTTGCAGCCAAAGGACCAAGCCCCTTTTTGCGATTCGGCACTGTGTCGATTTAACTGACAATTGTGCGGTCGTGCGATGTGGCTCCCAAACAAAATTGGCGTCCTTTTTTTCCCCACAAATAGAGCTTTCTTTTGGTGGTATTTGATCACCTCTGTGGTTTTTTTTTTGCGCTATAAACAAAAATAGAGTGACAATTTTGAAAAAAATTCAATATTTTTAACTTTTTGCTATAATAAATATCCCCAAAAAATATATATATATAAAAAAAAATGTCCTCAGTTTAAACTGATACGTATTCTTCTACATATTTTTGGTAAAAAAATCGCAATTAGCGATTATTGATTGGTTTGCGCAAAAGTTATAACGTTTACAAAATAGGGGATAGTTTTATAGCATTTTTAGTAATATTTTTTTTTAGTAGTAATGGTGGCGACCAGTGATTTTTATTGTGACTGCGGCATTATGGTGGACACATTGGACATTTTTGACACATTTTTGGGACCATTGTCATTTATACAGCAATCATTGCTATTTAAATGCACTGATTCCTGTGTAAATGACACTGGCAGTGAAGGAGTTAACCACTAGGGGACAGTGTAGGTGTTATGTATGACGTTATGTGTTTTTTTATTGTAGGGGGCGTGGTCTGGCATGTGATGTCACTGATGGTCTTTCCCTATAAAAGGGAACAGGCGATCGGTGACAGCCACACGAGGAAGCAAGGGGAGAGGTTTGATTACACAGACTTCTACTCGTTCTTCAGCTCTGTGACCCGATCGCGGGACACCAGCAGCGATCGTGTCCGCTGGTCCCGTGGCCACGGTCATGGCGCTCCCGACCCATGGCTGGGCACTTAAAAAGTAAGGTACCAGTACGTGCTTGTGCCCAGCCGTGCCATTCTGCCGACGTATATGTGCAGGAGGTGGTCCTTAAGTGGTTAAACCACAGCCCCCTTCTAAGCATTACAAAGCAGGAAGAACATATTTTTTAGCAAGAAAAAGCACAAGTAACCAGCAATTACTTTTTTTAGGCTTTTTTCCTTCAGTTTTCAGATAGTGATCTGGCCAGTAACAGACCTTCTGTATTAGCATGCCCCACCCTGGATGAATGAGCACTGTGGGAACCTTTGAACAGTAGATTTGCCAGTTTGGGGGGCAGGAGAGTGTTAGATGTACTAGCAGATATAAAAACACTAACACATTGAAGCTGAACTGCAACTCGCACTGCAGTTATACAAGCAATTAGAGCAACAGTTTGTGTTCTTTTTAGGTTAAAGGTTTTACATGAATAAATAAAAGCTGATCATTATAAGCATCCCTGTCAATGGTAGTCTAATGGTTTGTCTCAACATTCTAACTTATATATTTGCAGATTAGCTTGTTCTGTTGAAAAACAGACTTACTGGCTAGATCACCAGATGAAAATAAAGATAGAAAGCCTTAAAAGGAAAATGAATGCAGCCAATACATCTAAGAATTTGTAAGCTGTAATATTTTAAATGTTTTCTTTTGGGTTTAATACCACTTTCAGTTATGCTTTGTGAATAGCAACAAGTAACCAATATTAAGTAGGTGTTATTCCAATTCCAACTGTGTATGTTAAAATAACAATACTTTATTTACAACATAGTTAAAAGAAAAACAGAATAAAAGTTATACACAAATGCTCTATTTGTAGACATAGTTCAACAGTGTTCAGTGGTATATAGCAATGCTTGGGTCACAATCCTCATTTTGAAAAGTTGCTTTTCTTCATCGGGGTACTGTATATATACAGAGGAATGTTTGCCAATTTTTAGGCTGCTTTCACACTGAGTCAGGCGTTGAGATAGGTAGGAGGAGAACCAGGATAAACCAGAATCATAGAGGCCAAGGCAGTGTAGTTTGCTGAAGGGGAGCAGGTGGTCCACTGTGTCAAAGGCAGCAGGGAGGTCTAAGAGTATGAATATGGCATAATGGCCATTGGTTTTAGCAGTTAGTAGGCAAGTTTTAGTAGAATGTTGTGGACGGAAGCAAGACTGTAGGGAGTCGAGAAGGTCATTGTTCGTGAGGTATCAACTCATTCAGTCATGGACAAGGCGTTCGATGAGCTTGGAGGCAAATGGGAGCAGGGAGATGGGTCTTAAATTATTCAAACAGTTGGGGTCTAGTGAGGGTTTTTTAAGTATGGGGGTAACCAGTGCATGTTTGAGCAGGGAAGGAAAGGTGCCGGGGGAGAGGTTGAAGATGTGGGTTAGGGAGTTTAGAATAGGGTGGGAAGGTGGTCGCAGTAATTGTGAGGGGACAGGGTCCAGGGGACAGGTGGTGAGGTTGACCATGGAGAGGAGTTTATCAATTTCATCAGTGGTAAATGGGCAGAAGGAGGAGCATATTGAGTGTGGTGTTGGACCTGATGTGTTGGGTAGGGGAGGAAGTTGAATGCTGGATATCTCCTTGCAAATTGTGTCAATTTTGCTTTTGAAATGGTTCGCAATCTGTTGAGCGATAAGAAAGTTGGTGGGTGGGGCAGTGGGGGATGAAGTAAGGAATTAAAGGGTAGAAAAGATTTGACGAGGTTTGGATGAGAGGGTTTTTTATGAGAGTGTTGTAGTAGGTTTGTTTAGCAGTGTGGAGGCAGGAGTTGTATTTGAGAAGGGCAGATTTGTAGAGGGTAATGTCTTGCAGGGATTTAGATTTATGCCATGCTTGCTCAAGAGCACGGCTGTGTCTCTTGAGACTCCAGGTGTCATCTGTTTGCCAGGCTTGTGGCAGATGGGGCCTGGTTCTGCGTGTAGAAAGAGGAACAAGCACATCTAGGTAGGATGACACTGTGTTGTTGTAGATAGAAGTGGTTAGGTCTGGGCTGGACAGGGGTGCGATTTTGTCGTAAAGGACATCAGTAGCAGAATGAAGAAGGGAAGGTTAAGGTTTCTGCAGGTAGTGGTTTCTGGGTTGGCAGCATGGGAAATAGGAGACAAGGAGAGTGTGAAATGGATAAGGCTGTGATCAGAGAGAGGAAAGGGGTGTTAGAGAGGTTGCAAGAATGCAGCGATGGGAGAATACGAGGTTGAGAGTTCTACCGTTAGAGTGAGTGATGGTTTGCGTCCATTGTGTTAGGTTAAAAGAGGAGGTTAGGTTGAATAGTTGAGAAGTGGTTGCAGTATTAACATTGATTGGAATGTTAAAGTCACCTAGGATGATGGCAGGTACTTCAGAGGGGAGCAATTAGGGTAGCCATGCAGAGAAGTGATCCAGAAAGCGTGACACTTGTCCAGGAGGCCAATAAATGACTGGGACAAGCTGGAGTGATAAGACGAATGCAGTGCACTTTGAAAGAGCAGGGGAAAAGAGAGGGAGGTGTGGGAAGAACCTGGAAGGTGCATTGCGGGGAGAGAAGTCCGGCACCACCACCTTTTTGTCCACTGGGTCTGGTGGAGTGAATCCAGAGGAGGCCATTGTGAGACAGGGAAGCTGGAGAGGTAGTGTCAGATTGGAGAGGTAGTGTCAGGTAGTGTCAGATTCAGTAATAGAAAATAGATTAAGGGATTTGGAGAGGAAAAGGTCATTGACAGAAGCTAGTTTGTTGAACACTGTGCGGGCATTTCAGAGGGCACATGAAAGAGGGGGGCAGAAATCAGGGGAATTGGGATGAGAAGGTGGGAGTTACGACTACTGTTGGAGGAGGTAGACAGCCAATTTTGGGGGTGTAAATTGGGTGTGGGAAGGCTGAGGTTTGGTGTGATGTCCCCAGACATTAGGAGTAGTAGGAGGGAGAGGGTGGTAAGGTAGGAGTGAGATTTATAGGAGGGCAGTGGAGTGGAAGTGGTGATACTGTGTGGGCTTAGAATGACAAGGATGGGTTATGTGCAATAATATTGAGTGGGCAGAAGAGAGGGAGATATGTACAGGTTGCGGGCTGGAGAGGGGGGTAAAGAAATTAGATTTTGAGGAGAGAGGACATTATAGCAAAGATTAGTGTGAGCATGTTGGAGGGTGGGCATATGGGAATAGAAGGAAGGCTGAGGAAAGTTAGAGGATGAAGGGGAACGTCGTGTAAAATAGGTGTGGAACACTAATGTCTGGACTTAGTCAAAGTGCCCATGTACAAGTGGCAAAAACTTGTCGCCAGAGTGATAATTTGCGCAAGGAGTGGCCAGCCCAAACCATCACCACCCGTCCCAAGAAATTAACTACATTTATACAGGGATGGTGTGAGGGGACGATTCACAATTTTTTAAGTAGGAGCTGATAAAACCAGGTTCGTGGGTGGGAGGGGTTTACAACTGGCCTGGACGAAAGAGGGGGCAACAGGATAAGGTTAAATGTTTGATCTTGTCCAAGGCAGCGTAATACAAAATAAGTGACACTTTCAAAAATAAACAAACAAGCAAGTATAAACAGCAGATTCAAATTCTTAGTAAGGCACAATTAGAGTTCAGTTGGGCAATGTAGTCCAATGGCATACATTGAGTATATCCAAAAGGAAATACATCCAGAAAAATTAGTCCAGAAAAAAAATATATGTCCAGAAAAGTGTCAGTCTTACTCCAATGTGAAATCTTGTATCTAACATAAATCCTTGAATCCACCAGCAAAGTGATACTGTGAAGCCCTCTCCCTTAGGATTTACACTCATCAAACCATGTTGCCACCCATTCTCATGGGTAGGCAATAGCGCTAAGAACAGATGTTATTTCTCCATTAAAGGAAATCCAGCTTGCCACCCCACCTTCCGTATAACTTTAAATCTCATATCAAGTGTATAAAGAAAGAAGAGAATGCCTCCAATAGTGTATTACTTCAAACACAAAGTAATTGATTAAACTAAAAGATATCCACTCACATTTAAAATATTAAAATCCAGCATTGTACATAAAAGAGAAGCCCGGTAGTGGTCCTATAGTCATCTCACCATCTCCACGCCCTGTGACGAAGCCGGATATAATGAAACATGTCGGTACATGGTTACGTTAGTTATAGGTGACTATAGGACCACTACCAGACTTTCCTTTTATGTACAATACTGGATTTTAACTCTGTTTGGATCCATTGGCTGAGAGCGTTGAGCAGGAGACGGTCAGCAGATCTTTTTCAGTCATGCCCTTTTGACAGAAGCAAGACAACTGGCTGGCTTCTGGTGGACTGGCTACAGTACACACAGGCCGAATGTCAGCCGATTTCTGTTGAACTGGGCGATACCGCCTGAAATTCAACCCATGAGTAGCGCACTACTCCCTTGGGAGCTGCTGAATTGTTCATTTTCCCACTGGCTATCCCAGACATTCAGGACTACCCTTACCTCTGACACTTCGGGTTCCATGCTTAAAATAAGACAAACTCACTGTATTGTAAGTAGATGTTAGAACAAGTTTACTGAAAGGTATTGAGTATAAACACAAGGATAAGGATGAATACAACCCTGAAGCAAACAGATATAAATGATTATAACTCAATTGTTACCTGGATTGCCCCTGCAGGCATGTCTTCAAGTGGGACTAATGCTCAGGTGATTCAATCTCAGCACTGAGCACCTTCCCACTTCCAGTACGCTGTGCAGACACTAAAAGATCTGTAATGTCACGCACGCAATATTTAAACAGGATGATAGGCAGTATAATCACTAAATACTTCCCCCTACAGTTTATGGCAAGTAAAAATAACACTGTGAGGCACAGTAACAGATAAAGTCTCTTGTCTTCTTTTCTTCAGCTAGCCATTTATACTGCAGTATTTATAATCCGCAGAATTTCCAACCAGTAAAGTAGTTTAAAACTGTATGAAACAGTAACTTCAATTGTGCAAAATATTTGTGAACTCCTTCCCTGGGAATGTACTTCCAGTGGCAGTTACTTGGTAATAAAATCAGGCTCGAGGTCTATGTACGTGTAACTGAACTGAACTGTTCCGTGGGACTACCGGTCACAGCAACACTATGCAATCAGTCTAAGTGTGTGAAGTGCGGTACAAAACCTCTGGGAACAGCCCTCTCATCACACCAGGTCCAGACAGATGGATGCCTCCGCTCCTTTGGTTCAGTTTGGTTTGGTTGAACGGGACCTCCGTCTGGCTCCGTGAGATGTCTCTGGATTCTCCCCAATCCGACCACACTGCTGCTCCAGCAGGCTGTAGTGTAGACTGTCTCTGGTGGCTTCAAATGTTGCTCCGCACCGAGCAGGCCGCAGCTCTCTGGAACACCTCCTCGCAGATCCTTTCAGGCAGGCCACGCGTCCTGAGAGACAGAAGATGGCTGTGCTGGGCCTTTTATTACCTACCCAGCATGCAGTTCAGCCACTCAGTGTTCATGGGTAAGATGAGTGGGCATTATGGGTAGGTGAGTCCTTTTCTTAAGAAAAAACTATTAAGTCACTTTCTGTCAGGCTTTCCCAATGCTCTTGAAATTAAAAATAAATAAAGTCAATTTCATGTTTATACCACTAGAGGGAGCCAAATACCAATTTATAGCATTGTCCATAGTTTAACATTGCATGGCAAAAATGCCAGCACTACACATATATACGGGACCTTAATGTGGACAAGAAAAGCAAAGGGATAAAGCTGAGCTCCAGCACAGTTTTACATGCTGAACTCCTTTCACAGTTGTACATGCTCCTCCCCTGTACTGAAATGGCTCATTGCATTTTGATATTTGCATTACTCCCCCGCTTGCATGCAGGCTAAAGGTTCTTACTAAATCAGGGTGCTGTGATGTTGTTAGGAAGTTGTGAACAGTACCCTACTTGCCTATTTCTACATGCACTTCCTTCAGTGGCAGCTACACATCATTGCTCAGAACCAACTCCCTGATAGTGAAATTGTTGGACCCTTGCTGTGCAATATCTTGGCATGTCCATCTGTAGTCTCCACCAGGTACACACCTGCTGACATGATGGGGTGACAATGCTCGTGACAATGCTGGAACAACATCGGCAAAGAGTTGTCATCCTTTAAGTGTTAGTGCGAGAGGAAAGAATTTTATATCAGGATCATCAGATATTATTTTAATAAAAACTGCAGATTGAAAAAAATTCTTCAACATGTTAAAGCTTTCAATTAGATTTTAGTGATTGAGTTTAGATCTGATTTAGATGTTGGGATTCTGAACACCTTTTATATTTAACATGTTAGGGTTAGTTTAAGTGTTCAGGGTCAATTATAGGTTTGGGTTAAATGGTAGGATGTAGTTTACTATTAGGTATAGGCTAGAGGTCAGGGATACTTAGTTAAACTGCCAATTTGCAATAATGCAGAAAAAAGAATCCCAAACACACCCACTGCATTGTCCTTGCTGTTTCCTTGGTCAAACCTAAATAATACAATCACTTGATATTATGATTATTTCAAAGAAAGTATCACATCTTTTAGATTGCAGCAAGCTATTTTTTCCAACAAATATTTTCATTAAAATGGTATAATATATCATGGCAGACCATGCGGTTGAACCAATCAACCTTGATCTTATATTTCATTTTTTAAGTTTGAAATAATAGAATCTATGATCATATGATCCTTTATCATTATTATGTTTATGATCAGAATATGTTCAGAGCTCGTAGTTACATTGTACTTGGAATTCCCAGTGCATCAAGCAGGAGAATAGGATGTTGCACAGCTCACACTGCAGGAAGCAAGCCCTATTACTCCTCATGTGAGGAGCTCTCTGAAGTAGCAATAGAATACAAGTGTGTAACCTCAGAGGTCTTTCTGACTTTAGTTTAGATGCAATGTTTCCAGAATAGTACTAGCAGTTTACTGATTGGATTCACTTTCTGATTTTCATAGCTCTAGAAGGTTGTTATACACTGAACATTCAAACCATAGGAGAGAAATTGTCCCTTGACTCTTCTGAGACTGTTGATCTCCTAGTCCCCTACTGCACTCAGGGGTTCCTCCCACCAATCACCACATCAGTGCTGTGACCCAAAGAAAGATGGGAGGACCCACAGATACCAGAGGGTGACCAGGAGGATAGCAGATGAGATAAGACGTCTGAAAATCATTCCCTTACAACAAAGCAGCGTAAATAGCAGCATGGGCAGGATGATAAATTAGTATTTACTTTTTTCTTTTAACCGGACCACTTCACGTCGATATACGTCAGCAGAAGGGCTCGTACAGGCAAACTAATGCGCCTGTACGTTGCCCTTTAAGAGGCGGCCTGTGGCAAGCTCTGTGAGTCGGGTCGCAGGTCCCGCGGACTTGATGTGCGCGGGGATACCCGCGATTGTCTCACGGAGAGGAAGAATGGGGAGATGCTAATGTAAACAGGCATCTCCCTGTTCTGCCTAGTGACAGTGTCACTGATCTCTGCTCCCAGTGATCAGGAGCAGAGATTAGTAATGTGTCACAGGTAGCCATGCCCCCCCACAGTTAGAATCACTCCCCAGGACATACTTTACCCCTACACTGCTCCCTAGTGGTTAACCCCTTCACTACCAGTGTCATTTACACAGGAATCAGTGCAATTGTATAGCACTGATTGCTTTATAAATGACAATGGTCCCAAAAATGTGTCAAAAATGTCCGATGTGTCCGCCATAATGTCGCAGTCGCGATGAAAATTGCTGATCACCACTATTACTAGTAAAAAAAAAAAATATTAATATAAATGCCTTAAAACTATCCCCTATTTTGTAAACGCTATAACTTTTGCACAAACCAATCAATAAACACTTATTGAGACTTTCTTTACCAAAAATATGTAGAAGAATACGTGTTGGGCTAAACTAAGGGAAAAAATGATTTTTTTATATATTTTTGGGGGATATTTATTATAGCAAAATGTAAAAAATAATGCGTTTTTTTCAAACTTGTCTGTATTTTTTTGTTTATAGAGCAAAAATAAAAACCGCAGATGTGTTTAAATACCACTAAAAGAAAGCTCTATTTGTGGGGAAAAATAGGACGTCAAATTTATTTGGGAGCCACGTCTCACACGACCGTGCAATTGTCAGTTAGAGCGACGCAGTGCCGAATCGCAAAAAGTGCTCTGGTCTTTGGCCAGCAAAATGGTCCGGGGCCTAAGTGGTTAAAGAGACAGAATTTTGGGCAATTTCAGGGTCACGTAAAAACTCCTTCCATGACCTTTAAACACCATACTGGTTAGACCGCCATGTTTCTTTCATAAGAGATACATAACTTTTCCACCTGTGAGCTTAACAGCCAAACCATTTTAGGCTTGGAGAGTAAATCAAACAACTTTGAGCTATGTTATTATAGATAGATATACATTTTTAATTTGGAGCTTATAGATACACGTCAGTATATTGGAGCGTTATTAGGTAGGTAGGTGCACCCTACCATCAAACATAGTAAATCTACTTGTATCCCTAGTGTTCTAGTCAGTAAAGAAAGTCTGCTATTTTTTTAGGCTGTGCATGCCCATCTTTCTATTAGTCTAATATCAATGGTCAGCTTCAGTGACCAGATCACACTCATGATATATAAATATCTGCTGTGTCAGTCAAGGGGCATATTATACATACTGTTGTCTCCACATTGCTGGAGACAGGATAGGTTATGATAAAGGACACTGAATTATTATGTGCGTGTGCTGTATTTCATACCAAACAACATCTCTATCACCCTACTGATATTTATTACTAGCAAGTACTAGCTCTTGTCTCAGTTGATTTATTTTTAATGCAGCTTAGCTATCACAGACACTAAAGAATATGAAAGACATGATGATGTGACTTCAATACCTCAGTGAGTTTGTTCCTTTCCATATAATGTTGCTACATATAATATCTTTATGGGTGATGCTATAATGATTTATTTAAAAAAAAGAAAACACTTCAATTAATATTAAATTACAGTGTGAATAGTTACTTATCTGGACTGCTTTTATTTAGGAACATTACAATATAATGACATTACAATACAATGACCTTTATTCATGTTTCCCAACTCCATTCCCAGTTGCATGTTTCCAGACTTCCAGGTACAAGCACTACTTAGCTACTTTAATGCTGGGTACACATTTTAAAACCTGACTGTACAATCTACTTTTGTCGACAAGCACTGACGAGTAAATGTACAGTATATTGTACATTCACATCATTCTCTGCCCTCAAGAAACTTACAATCTAAGGTCCTTACCTCACATGCATATACTAGGCCAATTTAGACAGGAGCCTGCCAGCATGTCTTTTGGAGTACAGGAGGAAAATGGAGCACCTGGAGAAAATTTACCAAGCACAAGGAGAACATGCAAACTCCATGCAGGTAGTGTCATGGTTGGGATTTTATCTATTGACCTTAGTGCTGCCAGGCAGATGTGCTAACCACTAAGCCACTGTGTGGTGTGCATCAAAAAAGTTATATTGATGGCAGAATTATTTTGTGTGTACTAGACTTAATTTAAAGCCTAACCCCAGGCTCAATTCCTTACACCTTACCCACCAGTCATTCGCTCCTCCCCCCGGAGGACCCCAGCAATATGTTTTTCTTATTTTTTATGTTCTACTTACCTTGTTTTCTAAAGTCTTTAGGTTAGTCACATGACACATAGGGTCTTCTTTGGATGTCAGCACTGATCTCCCCATCAGGATACTGTGACTGAGGGATGTCATGGGGATACAGTCTGAAGGTGCATTCCGATAATGTCCAGAATTCACGGTATGTCCTCAGTCTTCTTACTGTCATCCAGCCTGGAAGACTAAGGACATATTGTGGAAAAAAGGAGGTACTGTGAGTTGTGCTTAATGATGAATAGAAAATGTTAGTTTAATGATTAATGTACTGGAAATGTATTTTACAATTTAAAGAACATGGAATTTTGGTGTTCATACTGAAATGTAAAGAAAGAACACTAAACAGGTGCATTAATCCCAGGCAGTGATGGAAAGTTAGCAGGCTGAGAGTAGATGTAGTGTGCCAATCCCCAGTCAAACATCCAACAGAGACAGGGAGATAGATGGCTGCCAGCCTTGATGGGAAAGCTCCAAGGGACTCTAGCCAGGAAGTGATGTCACCAAAAACCCAGAAGTCTTCAACCACTGACCGGAAACAAACTGAAGAGACACCAAAGAACAGTGCCCTTAGCTAGTTACCAAAAGGACAACTTGTTCAGGGCAGGCCCCTTTCTGAAATCCCAGTAATTTGAGAAAAGGGCATGCCCCGAAACATGTCATCCTGGTTAGAGTGCTGTTCCTTGGTGTCCCTTCAGGTTGGTACAGGTCAGTGGATGAGGACTTCTGGGTATTTGGTGACATCAATTCCTGGCTAGAGTCCCTTGGAGTTTCCCCATCCCTATCTTTATTGGATGCTTGACTGGAGATCGGCACACCACATATGCTCTCAGCCTGCTTACTTTCCATCACTGCCTGGGATTACTGCTCGACACCATGTAAGATCTATTTGATTACTTCAATAAACTTAGCACCTTTCTTGGACATTATTGTTTTTTGTGGAACCTCCTGTAGCCCAAGACTGTGTGCATATGCTTTGAGTCAGGCTATTCCATTTCCCATTAATACAATAGTTGTCTGGCTTTTTTACACTGGAGTGCCTGTTTAGTGTTCTTTCTTGCTGTTTATCTGTTCTACTACTCTAGTGGCCACTTTCACGGCTACTTAAAGTACCTGGATGTGGGTACAGTTTACATGTTTGTGTTGGAGTTCACGCCTAGCCTCCTTTGTAGGTAATATACTGAAATATAATATACATTTTTCTTTAGGACCCAGCTAAATGGAAAATTCCCCAAAAAACTTCTGTGTGCAGCAGCCCCATTCAGTCCCCTAATACTTACCTGAACTCCATCTCTATCCAGTGATGTGCACAAGTGCCTCGGTCATCTGGGACTCTTGCTCCTGATTGGCAGAGACACAGCAGTGGAGCCACTGGCGCTGCTGCTGTCAATCAAAGTCAGTTAGCCAATTTGGAAAGAAAGGAGCGGGGTCAGGCCACAGCTCTGTCTCTGAATGGACACAGGGAGCTGCGGTTCAGCTCAAGTTCCCCAAAAGCAAGCTGATTGCTTTGGGGGCACTCGGCAGGAGGGAGAGGCCAAGAGAGCCACAGAGGGACCCCAGTAGAGAAGGATCTGGGCTGCCTTGTGCAAAACCATTTCACAGAACAAGTAAGTATAACATGTTTGTTATTTTTAAAGAAAACATTTTTTACTTTAGTATTACTTTAAGATTTAATGATATGTCTATTAAAACGTTAAAACTGCGTTTTTTTCAATGAATAATGTTAAATGTTTTTGATTTCAGCATCTAACATCTATCTATCTACCTGGTTCATTCAGCCAGTTCCCCTTCTTTCTGGTTGTCAACTGACCACGCTAAGTACAGAAGCCAACCTGTGTTACAATGGTCAGTTTGCATGCCTCTTACTCCTGTTTGGAGGTGCACGGTGCACAGTGTGCCTGTATCTTTTGTAGTCTGTTTTGAGCCATGCACCCTGCATATTTGTCTTCTCTTGATTGACAGCGATTTTGAACTCCAACCTAGCTGTCAAGCTACATATCTCCTAGTCACATCCACCGGCCACTCTATGATGCCCTGCAGAGAGAACAGCAACTGTGTGACTAGAATAAAACAAAGGGATAAAAGTAATCTAAACTGCGATTTTAAAGTGGTTGTAAACCCATTACAACCACTTTAACCTACAGGTAAGCTTAGATTAAGGCTTACCTGTAGGTGCAAGAAATATCTCCTTAACCTGCATGGTTAAGGAGATATTTTCCTAAAAACAGGCACGGATGTCTACGGCGTGTAACGGCGCAGGCGCACTGAACGTGCCGTTAGTGAAGGCGATCATGCCGTCAGAGTGACGTCATCACTGCTCCGGCCAGTCACAGCGCCGGAGCAGCAATACCTGGAAGTCACTCCGGGTATCATGGCGGTGAAGGAAGACGTGAACGAAGGTTGCTTCGGGGGCTTAGATCTCAGGTAAGTAATTCATAATGAGCTAGTATGCTTATGCCTTTGTCTTGTATGGTGTTTATTTTATTTATTTATTTATTTATTTTTTATTAGAGAGGGTTTACTTCCTCTTTAATAGTTTCTAATAAGGAATTTGTAAATTATATACTTTGACTAGTCTGTGTATGTATAGTTAGGAGGGCAGTGACTTCAAAATGAATTTAGCTTTGAAAATGAAAGATAGAAGCTGATTGGTTCCCCTCAATGAATGAGAGATCGATGGTAAAGAAAAACAACTACAGAATAATACTAATTACTGGATGTTATCACATTAGCTGAATATTATCTGTTTATGTGAGTCAAACTTCAGTGTGAATTTGGCTAATTTGCAATGAGGTGGAGCTCACCCAGCATAGCCTGTGTGAGGTTACTATCCTCAAAAAAGAAGTACTAAAATTCTTTATTTATGATAGCTTCTAATTATAAAATGATATCTGTGTAAGGCCATGGGCATGACAGGACAGGGTGTATATATCATTCACCATAAACAGCCCTGTTGGTTTGCTCACTGTGCACTCTGAGGCCGCGTACACACGGGCGGACTGTTCGCCCAACTTTGTCCGCTGAACAGTGTTTCAGCGGACAGTCCGCTCGTGTGTGGGCTTCAGCGGACAGTTTCAGCGGACTGTTTGACGAACAAAGTCTTACGGAATTTCCGTAAAACTGTTCGCTGAAACTTGGTTTCAGCGGACAGTCCGCCCGTGTGTGGGCCAGTCCGCTGTACTTTTGAAATGAGCGGACTGTTCCCGCCCGGAGAAAAGTCTGCTCATTTCGAGCGCATCTCCAGGTAGGCGGTGCCCGCGAAGGAGACGTTGCGGGCTCCGCCGCCTGGTATGGACTTAAAGGGGAACTCCAACGCCGAAAAAAATCGGCGTGGGGGTCCCCCCAAAGTCCACAACAGACCCTTGTCCGAGCACGCTACCCGGCCGGCCAGGAAAGGGGGGCGAGCGAGCGCGCCCCCCTCCTGAGCCGTACCAGGCCGCGTGCCCTCAACATGGGGGGTGCCTTGGGGAAGGGGGGGCCGCGCGCCCCCCCCACCCCAAAGCACCTTGTCCCCATGTTGATGAGGACAAGGGCCTCTTCCCGACAACAATGGCCGTTGGTTGTCGGGGTCTGCGGGCGGGGGGCTTATCGGAATCCGGGAGCCCCCTTTAATAAGGGGGCCCCCGGATACCGGCCCCCCACCCTATGTGAATGAGTATGGGGTACAATGTACCCCTACCCATTCACCTGTAAAATAAAAGTACCCAAAAAAAACACAACACACGAGATAAAATATTTTATTGCACAGCTCCGGGGGTCTTCCGTCTTCGGGGGTCTTCTCGCCGGACTCCTCCGCTATCTTCTTGTAGCTCTTTTGCTAGCGGAGGAGTCCGGCTTTCTTCCTCCCCGCCGCCGGCCTCTTCTCCCGACTTCGGGGGTCTTGTCCCCCTCTTCGGTTCTTCTGCCGGGCCACCGCGCCTTCTTATAGCTCTTTTGCAGGCGGTGGCCCGGTCTTCTGTCGCCGCTGTCGCCGTCGCCGTCGCCTTCCGTTCTTCTTCTTCTTCTTCTTCTTCTCCAGGAGATGTTGACACGTCGCTCTCTCCGGCCGGAATGCCAGAGCCGCGCTGCGCGGCCACTTATATAGTGACAATGGGGCGGTGTCACATGGTATATGTCACATGGGTTGGTCACATGGGTTGATGTCACATGGGGACTATGACATCGTAAGGGGGCGGGGTCACCATGTGACCAACCCATGTGACATATACCATGTGACACCGCCCCATTGTCACTATATAAGTGGCCGCGCAGCGCGGCTCTGGCATTCCGGCCGGAGAGAGCGACGTGTCAACATCTCCTGGAGAAGAAGAAGAAGAAGAACGGAAGGCGACGGCGACGGCGACAGCGGCGACAGAAGACCGGGCCACCGCCTGTAAAAGAGCTATAAGAAGGCGCGGTGGCCCGGCAGAAGAACCGAAGAGGGGGACAAGACCCCCGAAGTCGGGAGAAGAGGCCGGCGGCAGGGAGGAAGAAAGCCGGACTCCTCCGCTAGCAAAAGAGCTACAAGAAGATAGCGGAGGAGTCCGCGAGAAGACCCCCGAAGACGGAAGACCCCCGGAGCTGTGCAATAAAATATTTTATCTCGTGTGTTGTGTTTTTTTTTGGGTACTTTTATTTTACAGGTGAATGGGTAGGGGTACATTGTACCCCATACTCATTCACATAGGGTGGGGGGCCGGTATCCGGGGGCCCCCTTATTAAAGGGGGCTCCCGGATTCCGATAAGCCCCCCGCCCGCAGACCCCGACAACCAACGGCCAGGGTTGTCGGGAAGAGGCCCTTGTCCTCATCAACATGGGGACAAGGTGCTTTGGGGTGGGGGGGCCGCGCGGCCCCCCCTTCCCCAAGGCACCCCCCATGTTGAGGGCACGCGGCCTGGTACGGCTCAGGAGGGGGGGCGCGCTCGCTCGCCCCCCTTTCCTGGCCGGCCGGGTAGCGTGCTCGAACAAGGGTCTGTTGTGGACTTTGGGGGAACCCCCACGCCGATTTTTTTCGGCGTTGCAGTTCCCCTTTAAGTCCATTCCAGGCGGCGGAGCCCGCGACGTCTCCGTCGCGGGCCCCGCCTACCTTGACACACGCTCGAAATGAGCGGACTGTCCTCCTCGTGTGTGGGCGAGTCCGTTCATTTCAAAAGTTGCGCGGACTTAGTACGACGAACTTAGTCCGCTCAAAAAGTGCCGTGTGTGGGCAAGTTCGTTCATTCAAAAGTTTGAGCGGACTGTTTGACGAACTTAGTTTCGGCAGACAGTCCGCCCGTGTGTACGCGGCCTGATAGTGAGAAGGGAACCAGTAAGGAGTCCTCCAAATTACTCCCTACCAGTTTGCTATCCAATTGAATGTTTGCTCACTAGGATAAGTGATGTACTCTGTGAATCACGAAAGAAGAAAATTTTTCTTCATTGGGTCAAATCCATATTTACTGGCCCAAATCCTGCAATCATTTGGTATTTTTAATTCTTATAATATTGGTAATGTTACTTGCTGAACATTGTTCATTAGAAACTCATAGCATCAACTGTGAACATAGGCTGCTCACCCAGTCACTGGCACTACATTGTGTTACTGTGTCATGCAGGAGCCACTAAACAGAGTGATAAGCATGAAGTGATACTGTTTTAAACCTAGCATCTGGCTGTGTGCTACAATTGGTGTAATAAAACTCATACTGTTTGGTCAATTGTGTTTGTGTGCTTTACCCTGCAGGCATTGAGCTGTCTGCAGAAAAAGATATGCTGAGTGACTGCAAAGTTTTACCTGAGGTTGTCCTGCATAAAGAAAGTAGGGGAAAAAGATTTTATTCTGCGTTTTGCTGTTCAATGAGAGACACGGCAGAGGAAATAAAGACGGTCTGAGAAGCTGAAGCTGTGTCTGCAGGATAAATCATGTACTATCACAGCTCATTATTAAGAACTTCAAGTTATCTTGCCACGGTAACAAATTCTTTCTCTATCCACATAG
The DNA here is from genome assembly GCF_037356315.1 of Lithobates pipiens. Lineage (NCBI taxonomy): Eukaryota > Metazoa > Chordata > Amphibia > Anura > Ranidae > Lithobates > Lithobates pipiens. Next base: position 419,142,438 of record NW_027507758.1, on the reverse strand, counting down.
GAATTGTGAGCTAAAGAAGTCTAATGTTTTTAATGGCATTAACAAATCTCCCTATCCTTTCAAAAAAGCCTATTCATACATAGAAGGGCCTATTTACAGACCTTGGTGTGGTTGTACCACAAAGCAGCCTGGGGCTATATAATACAGCTGCTATTCTCTTTCATAATGTTGCTGATGTGTCCTCTGATGAAGTGACTAGACCTCTGTTAAAATCCATATGTTAAAGAAGAATCTTCTGTTCGTGTTGTGATGTATTCATCAATTGAAATTGATGAATAGAATGATTCCAAGTGAAAACATAGAGGAGGATTCATAATATTGCTCTAATTCAGTCTATGAGCAAACTCACTACTACCTATAATGTGAAAGCAAACCCATGGTTCGGCCATGCAGAGGGTTTGCTTTACCCCCCCCCCCCCCCCTCTCCTTAGCAAAACATACTCGCCCTGTATAAATTCCCTTTTTAAGTGTATCCAGCCAAATTGGGATACCAACTACTTGAAATTTGTTACATGTTCCCATTAAAATAGCATAACTTAAGATCAAAAATATAAAAAACATATGATATAAAATTACATAAAACAAAAAAAATGCAACTTAATGCAATCTATTGCAGCTTTCCTATCAATGGATGTGGTGGCTGCATTCATTTTCTTTTTTTAGGCTTTTTCCCCTTTGTTTTTACGTGATGATCTGGCCAGAAGGGGTGGAGCTTGACGGGTCACAATGGTGACCCCCACCCATGCTCCAGGGGGCCGTGTGGGGGAATCCCCAAAACGTATGGGTTTCAGTAACATTTTGACTGCTGAAGTAATATTGTAAACTACAGTGATTGTGCAAGTGATTGTGAAAGACAACATCACCAATAGAGCAAGGGTGGAGGTGGAGTCCTTGTGGGTGGAGCTTCAAAGGGAGAAAACTAAGGGGAAAGTAATACTGGGCATATGCTATAGACCCCTAATCCAAAGGAGGAGGGGGAGGTGGACCTCCTATCACAGTTTGGAATGGTGGCAAGGATGGGAAGTGTCATTCTAATGGGGTATTTTAACTATCCAGATATAGACTGGGTGGAAGGTACCACGCATTCGTCTAAGGCTCATCATTTCCTAAATGTCTTGCAGGACAATTTCATGGGTCAGATGGTAAATGCACCAACAATAAACAATGCATTATTAGACCTACTAATTACTAAGGATGAGCCGAACACCCCCCTGTTCGGTTCTCACCAGAACCTGCGAACAGACCTAAACTTCGTGTGATCTTTAGAACCCTATTAAAGTCTATGGGACTCAAATGTTCACAATCTAAAGTGCTAATTTTAAAGGCTAATATGCAAGTTACTGTCCTAAAAAGTGTTTGGGGACCTGGGTCCTGCCCCAGGGGACATGGATCAATGCAAAAAGAAGTTTTAAAAACTGACGTTTTTTCAGGAGCAGTGATTTAATAATAATAATAATAATGATTAAAGTGAAACAATAAAAGTGTAATATTCCTTTAAATTTCATACCTGGGGGTGTCTATAGTATGCCTGTGAAGGGGCGCATGTTTTCCGTGCTTAGAACTGTCCCTGCACAAAGTGTCATTTTGCAAGGAAAAAAAGTCTTTTAAAATCACTTTCCATTGTCGGCTCCCGTAATACAGAGAACACTCAATGAGCGTTCTCTGTATTAGCCGACAATTCATTCATTGATAAAAAAAAAAGCGTGGGGGTTCCCCTAAATTCAATTACCAGGCCCTTCAGGTCTGGTATGGATATTAAGGGGAACCCCGTGTCAAATTTTAAAAAAAATTGACATGGAGGTCCCCCTAAATATCCATACCAGACCCTTCAGGTATGGTATGGATATTAAGGGGAACCCGCATCAAATTACATCAGAGGGGAGCGGGGTCACCCATACGTCACTGGGGAACCCCATGGCTTCCCTCACCGGCGTCAGAGGGGGCGGGGTCAGGTGATGGGTGGCCCCTTCCTCCTAATATAAGAAACGTCAGCGCTGGGATCCCCGCAGTGTCTCCGCAGTGGAGACAGAAGACGGATGCATACATGGACAGCGCTGGACTGAGAGATCCCCCATCGCTGGATCAGATCAGCCATCGCTGGACCCCGGAGAGATGATCATCTGTTGCTGGATAGCAAGAGTGGATGAGCATCGCTGGAATCTTTTTTAATTTTTTTTCATTTTTAATAAAGGAATTTTTCAAAAGTATGTTTGTCTTATTTAACCATTTTTACACTTTCTTTGTGAAATGGTAGGGGTACCCCCTTACCATTTCAAATGGGGGGGGCGGGATCTGGTGGTCCCCTTGTTAAAGGGGGCTTCCAGATTCTGATAAGCCCCCCGCCCGCAGACCCCCACAACCACCGGCCAGGGTTGTGGGGATGAGGCCCTTGTCCCCATCAACATGGGTTGATGGTGCTTTGAGGGGTCACAGACCCCCAAAGCATCCTCCCAATGTTGAGGGCATGTGGCCTGGTACGGTTCAGGAGGGGGGGCGCTCTCTCGTCCTCCCCTCTTTTCCTGCGGCCTGCCAGGTTGCGTGGTCAGATAAAGGGTCTGGTATGGATTTTTAGGGGGACTTTACGTCAAACTTTTTTTTAAATTTGATGTGGGGTTCCCCTTAATATCCATACCAGACCTGAAGAGCCTGGTAATTGAATTTAGGGGAACCCCCACGCTTTTTTTTTCTATTTTTTATTTTTTTATCAATGAATGAATTGTCGGCTAATACAAAGAACACTCATTCAGTGTTCTCTGTATTACGGGAGCCGACAATGGAAAATGATTTTAAAAGACTTTTTTTCCTTGCAAAATGACACTTTGTGCAGGGACAGTTCTAAGCACGGAAAACATGTGCCCCTTCACAGGCATACTATAGACACCCCCAGGTACGAAATTTAAAGGAATATTACAGTTTTATTTCACTTTAATCATTATTAAAATCACTGCTCCTGAAAAAACGGCCGTTTTTAAAACTTTTTTTGCATTGATCCATGTCCCCTGAGGCAGGACCCGGGTCCCCAAACACTTTTTAGGACAGTAATTTGCATATTAGCCTTTAAAATTAGCACTTTAGATTTCTCCCATAGACTTGTACAGGGTGTTACGGCTTTTCGAAATTGTCGCGAACAGCCCAAATTTTCACTGTTCGCTGAACAGGTGAACAGGCAATGTTCGAGTCGAACATGAGTTCGACTCGAACTCGAAGCTCATCCCTACTAATTACTAACAATACAGACCTGATTGAGAATGTGGACACAGGGGGCAACTTAGGAAACAGCGACCACTAGGTTCAGTATAAATCACAAAAATAAGAAGCACAAGGGTAATACAAAGACACTGAATTTCAAAAGAGCCAACTTCCCTAAACTACGCTCTTTGCTAGAAGATATTAAATGGGATAAAATCCTAGGAAAAAAGAACACAGAGGAAAAAATAGGAGTGCTATAAGAGCATACTAAATAAAGTGCTTTCCAAGGGGCCAGGTGAAAGAGGTGGGATTATATGTAAATCTGGAAGTCAGAGGGCCTGCCCACCCAGGTCCCTCTGAGTTCTTTCTTTTACTTACAGGCCCACTGCTTTCATCTGGAAGCTCACAGTGTGGTGCGGGCAGGCGTTTGGTGGAAGCGGAAGGTGGTAGTGGGGGGCACCATGTCAACTTTTGCATCGGTGCCCACAAGCTTCAAGCTAGGCCTCTGCTGGCCAGTAACACACCTCCTGTATTACAGTGCCCCAGTCTGGATGAATGAGCACAGGAAGCACAGCAAACAGCAGCATTGTCAGTCTGGGGTGAGGGGAGTGTTAAATATTTTAGCAGATTTAAAAACACTTACAAATTGAAGCAATACTCCAGCTTATACTTTATAATCAGTTACAGCTAACTTTTTTTTTCTTTTAAGATAAAGGTTTTATATAATAAAAACCTGATCATTGTAAGCACCCCTGACAGTAATAAATGGTTTGCCTCAACACTCAACTGATACATTTGCAGGAGAGCTTGGTCTGTTGAAAAAAAACAGACTTGTTGGCCAGCTCACCAGGTGAAAATAAAAGAAAGAAAGAAAGCCTAAAAAAAGAAAACAAATGCAACCATCACATCTAAGAATTGGTAAACTGCAATATAATAAATGTTTGGTTTTGGGTTTAATACTACCTTAAGTGTTGTTTACTTGTTTGAAAAAAAAAATCTTTACTTGCTCCCACTGCTTTGTAATGTTTAGGAGGGGCCTGTGGAGTAATGTTCAAATTGTTAACCCTTTCTGTGCTGTGTCCGCAGTTCTTCATTATCAGCTGTGTTATAGATGGCTGCAGTTTCACCATGCAGCCCTGTTAGAAGAATGACGATTTTGGCTTCATTTGAATTACGTAAGACTCAGAAGAAGGTAAACCTATCTGGGCTTCCTGGTTTTAGTATAGGCACAGGGTTTCTTGGAATGTGTTAGTAGTTCTCTAGTTTCCCTTATTGCCTCGGCTTTCTCTTTGAATGAAGTGGAATGATGTTTAGTGAGATTGCATATTAATATTTAAATAAATAAACCTAAAATGTGCTGTGTAATTATATTTTATACATTAAAACCATGTACAGTAGCATCTGGGATGTGTTAAGCGCAGGAAATCCTCTGCATGAGTACTAAAACACCACTGAGGTTTTCCCATCACCGAAGAACTATTAATGTGCCCTTAGATAAGTGAACCTGTGAGGATAAATCTATGCTGTTGTTACTTTGTGGCACACTCGTGGACTGTCATCTGACCCTGCTTTCACTACCTAGTTAGTCAATGACCTTGAACAAGTCATCAAATAGGAGGACACAAATTATGATTTTTCATTGGTGGCACTTTTACTCCAGGCCAATAATCACTAGTGAAACCAGTCTAAAGCCTCATACACACGATAGGACTTTGTACAAACTTTCCTGTGGATTTTTGTACAAAGGGCGTCGGCCGAGAACTTGTATTGCATACACACGGTAGGACTTTTTCAGCCAACTTTCACCAAATCACGTGATTTTTCTGCTCTTTACCGCCACCTTGGGTCAACTTCTGTATTGTTGTCTGATCTTTTGCATTGGTTCTGAGCATGTGTGTTTGTACTTTGTACAAAAGTCCTATGGTTTTCTGTACAAACGATCAGACTTTGCTCCATTGGACTTTTGTTGCCAGAAAGTTTGTCCATTCGCACAGCCAACAAAAGTCTGATGAAAACCGAAAAAGTTTGTCCGATGGATCGTACACACGGTCAGATGTTGCTCCAAAACAGCTAATTTGCATGTTTGTTGTCAAAAAGTCTCATCGTGTGTATGGGCCTTAGGAATGACAGCCCTGAAGTCTACACCATTGAAAACCAAGTCAGTAATGGCAGCTCCAAAGTTTCTTTTGTCACATGTTCACTTTAGGAAACATGGGTGAGTTTTAATAAAAAAATAAAAAAGAGTATTTAACAATAAAATGTTCAAGAAATTAAATAATTTAAGAAATTAAGATAGAGGGACGTTTTTGTCTTTCATAGAAGGAAAGTAAACACAACTACATGAGTGTGGAATCCATTCTTCCATAAAAAGGTAGCACTACTGCAGAAATACAAGGAGCAACACCTTTTCCTGTTAATTAACCCAACTAGAAGTAATTTGTGGCTGGTTATAAATTTTTTTTTTCGCCCATCATGCTGATCCATTGACTATGAGCCACTGGCCTGGAATAAGTTTGAAGATCAGGAACTCTGATATTTCTCTGGCTACACAGACTGTTAAAAAGGTAAAAATGTCAACCATGTATCTTTGAAAATCTACATTCACAACCTATATTCTAGAACTGACATTGGGGTTTTACCAAATGCCCTTGAAGTATATCACATTGATAATCAAGAAAAAAAAATGATACTATACAAATAATTAAAAAAAAGGTTTTTGATTGTTTTTGATAGTTAAAAAATTTCCCTAAAGGCATTTTTGTTTTTGCTTTGGAGTGGAGAGCAAGCAGAACACCTGCCAGTTTTTATTGATGTCTGTCCAGCAGATTCAACCTCTCTATTTGTCCTGTTTTCCATTATTATTTGAGTTGACATCGGAAAAGGAATAGAGGAGAAATCTTCCAATGGGGACACTAGTTCAGGGGACAGATACACTGGGATTCTCTCACTTCAGAGGGATTTCCTTTCACTTCCTGTTTGGCTATGGGAAAGGGAGTGAAGGGAAATCTCCCTGCAATCTGGGACACAGATTGCAAAAAAAAAAACTGACAGGGGTTACAATCATCCCTTTCTCTTTCCAAAACAAAACAAAAAAATCTTTACCTTTAGTGACTTTAACTTGACTTGACGTGACTTTAAAGTGGTTGTAAACCCTTACATATATCTATTGAATTGACTAGCTTCCGGTGATACAAAGAGATTAAAAAAATCCTCCTACATAAGTTGTACCTGTTTATCTACAGTCACTTCTCATCGAAAGTCTCCTAAAGCATACATTTTACACAGCATTTCTGAGCTGCAGAAGGAGGGGGCAGAGATCTGATGTCACACACAGCATAGAGCAGGGAGCTAAATGTAATCTGAGACCTAAGTGGCAGGAATGGATACACAGTGAATTAGATCCTCCCATATAAGCTCTACTTGTTTATCTAAAGTCCTCTCTTAGCCAGAGACATTCAAAATACACTTTAGTTTAGATGGTATTTCTGAGCTTGCAGGAGGCAGGGGTCAGAGTTCTTATATCACATACTGTACAGCATAGAGTGCATAGTTGAGTGTAATATGAGACCTGAGTGGAAGCAAAGGACACATCCACTCTACACACTCTCTTATAATTGGATATGCTTTGTTCATTTTCAATTTTAGAAGTTTATAATCACTTTAAAAACATGTGAGCCACTTATACAAAAGACATTCTCATATGTGATATTCTTGGTACCTAGAATTCTGGAGTGTGTATGACTGTTTCATAATTACATAGTTGGTTTGGTTGAAAAAAGACACACGTCCATCCAGTTCAACCAATAAAACAAAAAAAAAAATACATTTTTTACAATCCTATATACACAATCCTATACCAACAGTTGATCCAGAGGTTGGTAAATAAAAACCTCAGGAAAGCATGATCCAATTTGCTCCAACAGGGGAAAAAAATTCTTCCTGATCCTCCAAGAGGCAAACGGATATTCCCTGGATCAGCTTTACCTATTTTTATATTTTCATATTCTCTTGAACTATAAAAAAATCTTCTAGATAAACTGTTACAAATTCTATGCAAATTGAAAAATAAAAAAAAATAAAAATGAATTTCAAACATAATTGCCTATGCATAAATACAAGGGGCGTTCAAGTCAAACCGGGCTGTTTGAAACTGCATTCGTTTTTTAACATACTCCCCTGCTACATTTATACACTTATCCCAGCTTTTAACTAATGCCTGTAAAGCTTTATTGTAGAAAGATTTGTCAACATGCCTGAACCATCCTAGGACAGCTTGCTTCACTTCGTCATTAGTGCTGAAAGGCTGGGATCCGATTGCATTAATGTGCACATAGTGCGGTGAGCAGTATAAGTTGCGTGTTGTCCTGGAGCAACAGAATGCCTTTAGTGATCAAACCAGGTTGTTTTTTCCACTTGCCATCACTTTACCTGCAGACGCAATTGTTCACATTTTTTTTGGTGGTGGTGAGTTTGTATGCTTCTACTGCTTTGATGCTCGTTGATTCCAGAGTGAAATGATGTGCCCAGGTTTTGTTTTGTCACATGTAATGATGCTGGCTTTCCTGGTCAAAATCCTTCAACGTAGTGCAGACTTCAACTCTTCTTCTTCTTCGGTCAAAAAGCAGAAAGCTGTCTTGGTACCCAACATGCTCTAACTTTTCAAAAATGTTTGTGAAAGTGCAGTCACTCTATATATAAGGGGTAGATCTGAAATGAGTGGAAGCTCTGCTGATTTTATCATCCAATCATGTGCAAGCTAAAATGCTGTTTTTTATTTTCCTTGCATGTCCCCCTTCGATTTACAGCAACTTTACTTCCAAGTGCACTTGCAGTGCAAAGTGGATTTTCCTTTAGTAAATAACCCCCATTGTCTCTTGTGCCATTTCACAACAGGGTATGCATTGATTATCCAGGATCAGGTGTTCCACCTGCTGAATGTTCACAGAAATGACTGCTGTGGGGTGGGAACCACCACAGTCGGGATTGTCACTGATGGACGTACGGCCATTTTTTAAATGTTTACAGCATTCAAATGTCTTACTGCAGCTGAGCATCTGATTATTGTACTGTGCTTGACGTCTTCTGTAGATATCTGCAGGTTTTGCACCTTCGTTCACAAGAAACCTCATCACCACACACTTTTCCATGCACTGTTGCCTGCCATCTTGATTAATGGTCACTGGACTGGCCAATGACATGTGCACTGCCTATCAGTAATAGGACACACTTGCCCCTTATTACTGCATGTAGTACTGCCACGCTAGTATGCCTTTTTATACCTGTAAAATTAAAAGTCCCAATTTGACTTGAATGCCCCTTGTATTAAAGCAGCTTTATAAACACACACACACACTTTGTTATTATACTATACTATATGCCTCAATTTAATCAGCCCTTGCAATTAAAAAGACTCAAGGAAAAATATGTGCACTATAAGACAGTCAGGATCACATGACAAATAACTCAAGGTAAACTCAAGCCTGAATTTACCTGTAATGTGGCACCAGTGGATGCAGAAAGCCACAAGCCACAATGGGGTAATGACCACTGTGGCAGAGTGAGAAGAAACATATATTTCCCATAATGCTCTACATGGACCCAATTCCCACCTCTTCCTCCTAGCTTGCCACTTTCAGATAGACAGGAACAACGAGGCAAACATAGAGATTATGCTGTGTTGTGCCACATTTCCACTATGCAAAGACACCTTTAGGAGTGTAACTGCTATGTTTTAGTCATAGAAGGTCTTCTAAGACCAAATGGTGCCTCCTTACCATGCATTTTGGAGGGAGAAAACGCACGCACATTTGCCAGATTTGTGAGGGTGGCATTAATATTTAATGGCACCGCACTCATTTGCAGGTAGTGCATTTTCATGTGGTGCAGGAAGTTGTGCAATTTTGCACACTTTCCTGTATTGCACCTGGTATGAACAATTCCTGAAGGTTTAGGGCTAGAAGGACTTTCACAAGAAACATGAAAAAAGAACAAGGTTGGGTTTAGAATTCATGCAGTTCCCTGCAATGCTATCCTAAAAAGCATATCTAAAAAGAAGTGGGGGGGATTAAAATAGCTGTCAGTACTTTTTTTTGTCATTTTGTGTCTAATTAAGGAATAGTATTGAACTGTGGGTTGGTGTTTGGCTTAGTTGAACCTCTGATGGCAGTGGTATTACTACCATTGCTAAATTTGAAAGTTTCCCCTAAAGCTGGTTGTTAGGACACCAATCTAGCCAATTCAGCTGTTGAGAATTCTCGACAGACAGCATTGTGCTCACAAAAGCAAGGGGATTGTGTAATAAGAGTCTCTGTTCTGAAATTAATTTTAGATAGGGAACTCCACAAAAAAATAAAAAAGAGTGAGGTCACCTCAAAAAGCACTCCCTGATCCTAGCATGAGGATAAGTGTGCAATCCCACCCTCCTCAACTAGTAGGGACTACTTTCCCCATTGGAAGATTTTTCCTTTATCACTTTTCTGGGAACAACCCAAAATGTGTGATTTTCTTTTACATTCACTTTCAATGATAATGGTCAACAGAACAAAGAGAGAGGGTAAAATGAAAACTGACAGTTTTATTTTTTTTAAAGCCTGTGGTGTGTGAACACACTCCAAAAGATCCACCCAGTGCAAAAAAAATGCACAGAAGTACATATGGTTCTCCTCCAAATGGAAGGGACCTTTGCCTTGATCCCCCAGAATATTAGGCTCCAGACGGGAACTAGGGTCCATCTGGTCCATCTGGCCGAAACCAGACGGACCCCATTCTCTGGGAGGTCTGCCGAAACATGAACACCCCAAGTACTAGGTGGGGCATCCCTGAAGGGAGACCCCATGAGAGAGTTCAAACCAAGTCAGAAGGCCATGTCCACCCCCTTCCAAGACGTCCAGGGCAGGCCCGAGGACCCACACACTACTAATCATATGTGTAGTGTGCAAATCCAAAAAACAAAACATAAAGTGACATACACAATAAACAACATAAAGGTGGGCAAAAGGGAATTGGAGAAAGTGCATAAGTGCCATTGTGTGAAACAATGGCCAGCCTTCCAGACAGATATAAAAATTCCTCTGGTCCTCTGAGCCAAAAGGCCCAGCCCAGGAGGCAGGTGTGAAAAAAGTGTGATGGTGCAGTGACCTAGGTGCCATAATTCAAAGTGACCTTCACTCACAGTGAGATTACGGCACCACTGGACTGCCACTCATGGGACAAATGCACCACAGGCTTTCTTCGGGACCTGGCCTTCAGCCAGACCCAGTGCCTCTCCATCCTCACCAGGGATACCCTTCCAGCTTTCTCGGGGGGAACCTATTGCCAGCCTCCAAATTCTAATCCCTCTCCATTCTATCCAAAGCTAAAAAAAAAAGTGTTTCCCATAGTTGTACTTTAATGAACTGACATGTTATTGCTACTTTTAGTGATTTTAAAAACATATTCATCTTTATATTGTTTGTCCCTAGTGATTCAAAACATATTGTTTATAATGTTGTCTGGCCTTATTAGCTTAATACATTTATTTTTTTCTTGTGAGTATGCAATATAAAATGTACGAAACATTAATTTTGCTTGCTACAATTTTCTGTAGGTTACTTTTCTTATAAAGCAATATATTAATTCCTAAACAATTGCATAACTATGCTATGTGGTAATAGCAGGTCAAGCATTTCCTTCTTTTTCCTGACATGACTTTGCACAAGATGTTTTCTAGTACTCGAACAACTGTGATTTTTACTGATGGGTGTAACTTCCCTTAAAGCATGTAAAGAAATGTGCAATGTCAATAGCAAATGTTTATAGACTTGAAGGATTTTAAATTGTTAGAAATCAATGCCTGCTCTACTTACCCATGAAATTACAATGCCAAAAAGGCAATTAATATATTTTTTCCCACATACGCTCATTTGTTGTCTGCTAAATCAGACTTCTAGTCAATAATCAGATTCCTATGTCCAATAAGAACAGGAGTGAATCAGTCGATTGTCACTAGGTGGCAGTATTACCACCCCATCAGAACTGTGAACCATGGTGATATGCTCAAGAGGATCATCACTTAAAATGTGATAGGGTTTTCAATTTACTTAATTTATATTAATCTTTTATTAATCTTTATAGCAAAGTGGTAGCGTAACATTAAAGTTGCATGAATTTAGTAGTGTATGGACAAATATAGTATTTCTAGGCATGGAGAGTTATAAATATATATAAAGTTAGTATCAAATAAAGGTAGTATCAAATATATCCACCAGGTTATACAGCTATAATATATGAATTTATATGTGAAGTGTAACAGTACTTTTATTGTGATTATCTTTGGATAACCTTCATTTTATCTGCTTTTCCTTGGCACCCCTATTCCAAAATCCTTACCTGTTGCTAATTCATTGGATAGCCCACTGGGAGCTGCACTGTCCCTTTGTAAAGAGTCTCCTGGCTCTGTTTTACATTTCCAACAAAATCTCTATTATTACTATGGAAAGGCCGTTCATCATTAGTCCCAAAAGAAAATCAATACTGAAAAAACATGAATGGATACATTGCTCCTTCTGAACATGTTGGTTTCTAGTCACCAACCTTGAATGAGTATAAAGTCCAAACCTTTGATCCACAAATTTGTGCTGAGTCAGCCATTGGATCAGGCATCGGAAAGTTTGCATGTTCGGGAAGAGGCCTGCAATGGAGCCAGTCTCAACATGGTTTCTCTCAAAGAAGAATTCAAGTTAAAGCAGTAGTAAACTTAGCTGCCCAAATCATCAATAACCATAAGGCCAAAATACAAAACCTTTTTAAAACACACCCCAATAATAATTCTTAGCCTAGTTCCACCTACTTTCCTTTTCATGTCTCCTGGCCAAAGCCTGCGCCATATTAGCTGTTGTTTTCCATTTCCAATGCGCAGTATACTTCTGCCCTTTCTCCTGTATCATGCCTGTAATCTCACTGATGCATAGTAGACATTAGCCATGTGCTCTGTGTGTTGATGCTGAGTGCTGATGTTGACCCCCCCCTTTGACGTTGTAAGTCACATGGTGTGTTTCAGGAAATTCTCAATAGGCCAGCACTGCAATGCAATGCCACTGAGTGCTGATGGCGAAGACACAGCACTTGTGTGAATGGACTGAGGGCATACTGAGGGTGCCATCAATGGGGGCCAAAATACGCATGCACCAGGTGACGTCATTGCAGTAATATTTTGTTGCACAATGCTTTAAATGGAGAAAAGTAGTGAAGGAGAGTTTACTATCACTTTAAGACACAAATAATCATTGAATCAATATAATATTAACTATCAAAAGTCTACCCATATCAGAATGGCCAAGGTTGGGGATACTACAAAGAATCTAAAATGGGTGTAGGTGGGTATAGGTTGTCACTCTGGGAGCAGGTCTTTCTGCTTTCTGAAACTGGACAAAAGCAGATGGGGAGGTATCAGTGTGGGGTTCAAAAATGGGGAGGTATTAGTGTGGGGTTCAAAAATGGGGAGGGGGATTATTATAGGGCTGTGGTGCTGATCAGGGGTGTGGGGTGCAGATCACCAGATGATTATTGGTGTAGAGTGCACATCGGAGAGGATAATTGTATCAGTATGCACTGTAGGTGCGGTGAGAGCGAGGGGACTGTTCTGATGGTGCTGTAGGGAATGTACAGAGCGGAAATACTTTGGAATTATGCAGAAGTTGTAAGGAATGTAAAAAAGTGCTCCTATAATCCAGTCCCCCACTGACAGAACAGAAGTCCAGCTCAATTGTTCTATAATTAAGGATGGCAGTGCACTTGTGACTCTTAATGAACTTCAAAAGCCACTGTACTGAACATGAAAACCAGTTTTTACAGCAGCTGTGTATATTTGTACAAGTGTAGGTTTGTGCACAAACTATATATCAAGGTGCGGCTACAATGTTAATATGGAAGAGGCTGTCAGTGAAGGCTTTGGAAATTGTTACAGGCTTCAAATGTAATCAATTTATTAGGTGTAAACAGTAAGTATGGTTTCTATTTGCAGTTATGCATTAATTCATGGGGCGGCACAAAGGATTAGTAATAAACGTAAGTAAAGAGACAAACATTAACTTTAATTTTCATTGGATATAATGTCCACGGCATTTAATAAGGGGTAATCCAAAATGAAATAATCATCCATAAACATTCAGTATAAGATTTTAACCATAAAGCGGAGTCCCACTCAAAAGCTTATCCGTCTCCTCCCCCCTCCTGTGCCACATTTGGCACCTTTAAGGGAGGAGGGGCTACCTGTTTTTGACAGGTACAATTCCCCCGCTTATGAAGAGAGCGCCGCTGCGGCATCTCTCGGAAGATCGGCCCCCCTCCTCCTTCCTCAGCATGCACAGTAGGGAACCGACTGTGAAGCTGGAAGCATCGATAGTTTAAAAAAACTATTAGATAAGCACCTGAACGACCACAACATACAGGAATATACAAGATAATACTGAAATATAATCATACACATAGGTTGGACTTGATGGACGTGTGTCTTTTTTCAACCTCCCCTACTATGTAACTATGTAATCTTCAGAAGCAACCTATAGCAGAAGAGGGGGAGGAGAGAGCAGGAGCCCTTTGTACTGTCCCATGGAGCCCTGTTCGAACTCTAGGGGCTCAATCATTCTGGTAGACAATAAGCCAAATGTATGTTTAATAGCTTTTTAAGAAAAAAAAAAAACAGATCTGTTTAAAATAATCAGCTAGCTGTTCAATATGTAAAGTCTAGTATTCACTCACCATAAAGTATTTTTTTTTAAATGTGTCCACAATTTGTGTAGTTGTGACTGATGTGAAATCAAGCATTATCAGGCTAAAATATATATATATATATATATGTTTCTTATTATGTTTGTACATGAAGACAAGAAGGTTTATCACCCTTTAGACATCCAGTTTAATCCAAGGATCATAAAGTTATTGAATACAACCAGAGAAGACCACATATTATACCTATTGAACCTCAAACCCATCAAAACCTCAAACCGCATCAAAAATTACCAACAAATCTGCACTTTCTTCAATACAGTATGTCCCATACATGTTGGCTCAAACAGAACCAAGACGCCTCACTGGTGAGCACAACTCTTTGCTATTTGGTTGGCAGATTATCTTTGCTGAGAGCAATCATTCTCATCAATGATTTAGTGCCAGAAATAAACCCAACAAAGAAAATGCAAAGTTCAAGTCCTGGGTAGGTATAAGTGGGAAATAAAGTGGCCCAGGTCTGACATTTTTGGCATTTTATATCAGCATGCAGCTAGTGCAAATAAGACCCAATTACCCTGAGAATACATGACTTTGGAGTATCACTATGACATAGAAGAGATTTGTGTGAAACACTTACCTATTGGATGATAATCTGAGAAACAGTCCATACATTTATCACTACATGACAGGTAACTTTGCTTTAGGACATTCATGTGTCTTTCCTCACAAGTTCACACGGTTACTGACTTATTTTCTATCTTTTTAGCATTTCTGTATTTCATATCAGCACTCAAACTTTAACCACTTGCTGACTGCCCTACATCAGTTTTACTGCTACAGGGTGAAAGCTCTGTGCAGGATCACGTATATATACGTGATTCTGAACTTGCACCTGCAGGGGTCGTGCATGCGCCGCTGGCGGGGCGCTGCTGCTGTGGTTATTCACAGCAGAAGCCAATTAGCGGGTGTTCTGCCTCTCCAATCTAAGTATTGAAAGTTTGATCTCCGTAACTTACAGTTAGTTGTGTTGAGATGCTCGGGATTAGGCCCTGCGGGCTGGGACTGGGGTGTCGTTGAGGTTCATGTGCGTGTACAGTATGGGCATGTGTCACAGTACTTTTGGCAATATAGTTTAATAGTTTAATCACTTCACTCCTCCCAAGACCCCCTGCTCTCTAACTCCCTTGTCACCTCATCCCATGCTCACCTACAGGACTTCTCCAGAGCCTCTCCTATTCTCTGGAATGCTCTAACCCAATCTGCCCGACATTCTCTTACTTTGTTAAATAAACAAAGGGTGGAGCTAACTATACAGGATAAGCTGAGATACAGGAAGGGGAGGAACCAGGGACAGAATAATACATATAACATTTAAACGCATATCACAAAGCATGTGAAACAGGAAAGCGGGTGCTGGGCATTCCACACAGAATGGGGATCTGCCTATGTACACAAGATCTCTGTTCTAAAAGGGGTGAAGGGATGGATTCTGTGTTCCTGCAAAGCAGGTACTAGAATCCATCTCTTCCCCTAGTAAAAGCAGAACACAGTTTACACAAAAACACTATCTAGAAACACGGTAAACCCTTTGGTCTTTTTAGATGTCTTACCCCTTCCCAGGCAGTGTCATTAGTACAGTGACAGTTCATATTTTTAGCATTGTCACTGGTTCCCGCAAAGTGTCAAAAGTGTCAATTAGTGTCAAATTGTCCAACGCAATATTGCAGTCCTGATATAAGTCACTGATACCCTCCATTACTAGTATTACATTTTTTTTTAATTCTATAAATAATTACCATTGTTTTTAAAGGCTATAAAGTTTGTGTAAACCGATCAATATACGCTTAAAGGGATTTTTTTTTTTTTACCAAAAACATGTAGCAAAATGCAAATGTGATTTTTTTTTTTTGGAAATGTTTTATAGCAGAAAGTAAAAAATATCTTTTATTTTTCCAAATTGTCTTTTTTTGTTTGTAGCGCAAAAAATAAAAGATGCAGTGCTGATCAAACATCACCAAAGGAAACCTCTATTTGTGGGTAAAAAAATACATACATTTTATTTGGGTACAGAGTCGCATGACTGCACAATTGTCAGCTAAAATAACACAGTGCCATATCGCAAAAAATTACTTGGTCATGAAGGGGGGTAAATCTTCCAGAGGTCAAGTGGTTAAAAACTCGGATACTGGAACACTTTTATTATGACAATTTTTAAAAATAAACATAAGCAATGCCCCTACCTGAAAACCCATTTAAGTTGTTGTTATAATAAAAAAAAAAATACATTGATGCATCACAGTAATTTAAATATCCCTTTAAATGTCATTATAAACCCCCTGTTTTTATTTTTTTCTTTGTGCCTATTTCTTTATGTGATGTCCTCTGCCTGTTTTCTGAAACATTCCATTTTGCGTCTTTTTATTTTTATTTTTTTAAATACCTGGTCGATCCTGTTGTTCCCAGAACCCCTGTATTATCAGTGGCAATCCAACAACAGCCACTCTTCTGGTTTCAATGCACCACCAGTTGTCCATTGGGATGCCATTTACTTCCACAGTTTTCCTCCTCAAGCCAGCCTACATAATTTTTTTTTGTTGGGGCAGCCCCAGGTGTTTGAATGATGTCAACTCCCCCAACTTTCCACTTTTATGCACTTTTTGTACAACTTTGAGTAGATTATTATTATTTTTTTTTTTATATATATTAGCACTTGACCTCAGCAGTAACAATTGGCTCAATGCTGCCAGAGAGACGGAATGTAAACATTCTGCTGTGATGACTATAGGCAGCATTACAGGTTACCTGCCTGCTCCACCTACCAATCTCCTGGTGTGATGCGGAGCAAAGACAGGATAGTCACATGACTGGTTGAAAATAGATGCAAAAACAACAATATTTTTTAAATTGTCTATGTACAGTTATTTACAGGCTTTAATTTACATCTCATATAGACTAAAAGCTATTAAATTGATTAATGACACTTGAAAGTGCTTGTAAACCCAAATAAATATTACTGTCAGCCCCTCTGTTCTACCAAGCCATACTAGATTGTGTGCAGGTTTGTATAAAAGGATGACTGTACCCTATTTCAGTTTGTTTCTGGCCAGTCATGTGACTTCCGGTCACTCTCCTCCCCAATCTAAGGGCTAGAGTGGGAGGGGCCCAAGATCCCCCTCTGACTTCAGTCGGGAGGTTACGTGACTGCTGTGCTCTTCGCTCAGCCCCTCCCACTGTAGCCCTTATATCGAGGGGAGAAGACCAGCTGGAGGTCACGTGACCAGCCAGAAATGAACTGAAATAAGGTATTTAGAGGCATCATTTTATACAAACGTGTACACAATGTAATATGGCTTGGTAGAACAGAGGGGCTGGCAGTAATCTTTCTTTAACTTTACTGCCAGCTACTAATAGTGGCAGGACGGGAGGGGGGGTGGGAGGCAGAGGAGATGGCTCACACACACAGGAGCTGGGGGGTGGGGGGCAGAGGAGAGGAGACGGCTCACACTCACAGGAGCTGGCAGACAGGGAGGGAGGCATGTAACCTGACCATGGTATAATGTATCAGCAGCCATAATTACCGTGGTCAGCACACTACGGGGACACTTGAACAGGCAGGATCAACCAGGTATTTTACAGCATTAAAAAGACAGATTAGACAGCACAAGCACTGTGCTGTTTAACCTGTTATAGGGGAACAGGATCAAATTTCTTTTGGAGGGGGGGGGGGGTGTTACAGCCACTTTAAGATTGGATTAAGCCAAGAAAATACATGAACTGGCAATCCTCAAATCACACATCTGGATAAAAAATTTGTAACATAAACACATTAATAAAGGTGCATTGAGGTGTCTACTTGTACCTTTAATACCACCTTGGGACCCTCTTTAATGCTCCTTGATAGTGTTAGTTGATCCACCAATTCCCGTATCTCCTTGATGACAAATTATTGTTGGGCAGTTTCGTTGGCTGAAACATGCGAGAGGCTGGCTAACCTTTGACATCACAAGGAAGTGTTGAAGAACTAAGATTGGGTTTTGATCAGGGCTCAAGTCCTGCGGGAACGCATGGTAAGGGAGTTCCTGTACTTTTTCCAGAACAGGAACTCAGTTCCCGTTAGCAGCCATGTCCTGCAAGACTTTGAAGTATGCGAGCTGTGTGGCAGGTGCTACACCAGCAGCCGGCGACACAGCTCGCAATAGTAAATGACGTATACCTGGCCATTCAGGCATTGCCAGTAGGGGGCCCCATGACAGCTTCCGCTTTGATCTGCCTGTCAATCACAGCTAGCTGATGGGTAGATCAGGTCTAGGTCTAGCTGATGGATAGATCAGTTTTTCTGCTCACAGGACATGCAGGGAGAGAGGTGAGCTGAGGGAGGCACATCAGTTTGGGGTGGTAAGCTGAGCACAATACCTGGCAAAATGTATTGCCAGGACGGAAGTTTATGTGGAAATATGTGAAGGGTTGGAATAGCAGCGAGTGTGTGTTGGAGCCCTGAAGAATTTGCAGCCCCCCAAGCTAACATACATCTCCTAAGCAGGAACACATCACTATTTCCCCAAGCATTCTGTCCAGATAATGTGCAGTTAATTTATGACCTTTCCATTTAACCCTGTGTTATCCAAACTCTGTTCAATGAAAAGTGTAAACTCACCACATAAACACTCTATATACAAAACAAAAATTCCCCAATAAAGATCAGAACATGATGTTCACATTTCCATGGAAGCACAATTGAATGAATGCGGATTATTCAGAGAATTACCGCATTTATGTTTATTGAAGCTTCATACACACAATACGAAAATTGGATGAAAAATACCACTTTTGAAGCGTTCGTGCATATGAGCGTATCTTTTTTTTTGGTGGGGGAGTGGATCTTGGGTGGGAGTTCCCACACTTTTTTCCCCAGGACTTGACCCCTGGTTTTGATAATTCTTTGGTACTGTTTTCAAGTCTAATTCCAAGTATTGTATTTTTTAAATCCCATTTAGGAAACAGTTTCAAAGCAGCCTATCCATGCACCTGGACTCACTGGTAGTTGATGCAGAAAGCTTTGCCCACATGATAGAATACCTATCCACTGCCATCACAGGGAGAAGAGGAAGAGATGTGGGAGATGTCATATGATTGGACTGAAGCTCCACCAAAAAATGACCTTTTGAACAAAGTTAAAAAAAAAATGCAAGAGTGGAAGATATGCTCCCAGAGTAGATCTGCCCAACTTGAAATTGGGTTTTAATCACTTCAGCCCCAGAAGGATTTACCCTCTCAATGACCAGAGCATTTTTTGCAATATAGCACTGCATTGCTTTAAGTGACAATTGCGCGGTCGTGCAACTCTGTACCCAAACAAAATTGACATCCTTTTTTTCTCACAAATAGAGCTTTCTTTTGGTTTTTATTTTTGTGCTATAAACAAAAAAAATCATCAATTTTGGAAAAAAAATATTTTTTTTTTTACTGTCTGCTATAATACATATCCAAAAATGTATATAAAAAAAACTAATTTATTCATCAGTTTAGGCCGATATATATTCTACATATTTTTTGTAAAAAAAAGTTATTGCGTCTACAAACTACGGGACAGATTTAGGGACTTTTATTTATTTTTATTGTTTTTACTGGTAATGAAAGGCAATTTGCTATTTTTAGCAGGACTGCAACACTGTGGCAGACAAATCTGACCCCAAATGACACTTTTTGAGGACCAGTGACATTATTAAATTGATCAGTGCTATAAAAATGCACTCATTACTGTATAAATAACACTAGCAGGCAAGGGGTTAACACTAGGGGGGCGATCAAGGGGTTGAGCTTGTTCCCTCATCGTGCTCTAACTGTAGGGGAATGGGCTTACTGAAACATGACAGAGATCACTGGGGACACTTGTTTACATAGGCAGTTCCCCGTTCTGCCTCTCCTCTCCATGATCACGGGCCACCGGCAGACATCAAGTCCGTGGGACCCACGGAACCCGATATCTATCCTGCTTTTACGGAGTGACATACAGGTATGTCACCTCGTGCAGGAAAGCCAACCAGCCATAGTATATCTGCATTGGCAAATGGTTAAACTGAAGTTAAACTCTGGTTTTAAAAAAATATATATCTCTATTCAAATATGTTTTCTTAATTACCTTCCATTGCTCTCAGTTTCCTCCAAATCTCCAGATTCCTTCTTTTGCCACTGTCATTCATCTTCTATTGGGAAGGGTGGCCAAGTTCATTCCCCATTGTCCCACTGTTTGCAGGAACATAACCTCCCTCTCTTATTCGCTTCCTAGATGGACTAGGGACTTTGGACTATGGGATGTGTAGTGTGTGTAGCGCTGGTATTTTCAATACAGACGCTATTATTTTTGTAAATTTAAGTTTGTCTGAAGCTGCAGTTTGACTCAGACTAATTATGTCAAAGTTCTGGTTTCCTTCCAGTTCAGCTGGGTTGTGCTAGTTTCCACTTGGCCGTGGGTGTGACTGTCAACACCGGTAAGTGTTGGAAATGCAACATGCTGAATGCATTGGGTACCCCTTTTACTCAGAAATAGCCCAGTGGGAGTGGTTCACCCACTGTGCATTCTGGGTAATGGTACTTAAGGTACAGGTGCCATATTTTTGGGGTTCATTATCCCGACATCATGGCCCTCCTGGCCTGAGGTGTGTGCTGACTTTCTCTATGTCTGGGGGCCGGCTGGCCTGAGGCTTTGCAACTGAAAGTGTGGGTCCAAAAGTCTTGGGGCCTTTCGATCCAGGGGTCGGCCTGTGCTGTCTTGCTTGCGGGGAGAAGCTAAGTGACTGGAGGATCCAGGGGAGAACTTTTTCAGGAGAGGACCGAGCAACAAGACTGCTATCTCTGGAAGAGCCCAGACACTCAGTTGGAGAATGAATCCTGGGTCACCTATCACACAGTATCGCCGGATTGGCTGAAAGAAACTGGTACTGTGTAACAGCTCTTTAACTTTACAACAAGTTGCTGGTTGTGCTTTCCTGTAGCAGAGGATTGCACAATGATTCAGTTGAATTGACAAGTCTGTGGCAGAGACTTTGTTTGAGCATCTCACCGGCTGCTAGGTCAGTAAGAGAGGCCTATCTGGTGGTTGCCAGATCCAGCTTGTGGAAGCTGTTTGTCCTCTGGATCAAGGAAATACCTCTAACCTACAATTACAAGGTACCTGAATCCCCCTTAACCCTCTATCCCTCTATTGAAAAACTTCATGTTCTTTCAAATAAATCTTTGGAAAAAGGACTAAGTGTCGGAGCTAACATTCTTTAATCCACCCTAAAACAGACACAGTGACCAGGTGAGGTAACGGTAAGCCCAATAAAATTCAGCAGCTCCTTCGGGTGTTAGTGCTACATGTGCATACAGCAGTGACATGACCACAACTTACTGTATATGTACTGTGCTTTGCTTAAAAGGAAACAGAATTGAACGGGGAAAAGGAAAGGTTCACACAGTAAGAAACAATTTCAAGAAATTACAGTGCCATTAAGAAGTAGATGTGTATGAATTATTTTTGGAGAATGAGGATATTGTTTAGTGGGTACGTGCAGGCACATCTAGAACTATTTTTTCATTGTACAAAGCTTTTGTACAGATTATTACAAATGATGATGAAATCTTTTACAATTTTAAGGACTGTTTCAGTATGACTCTTATTGGTGCAAACTCCTACGTTTACATTCAAAGTAAATAAGCAAATAAGTACATAGTTCATTTTTTGACAGACAGTGATTCTAAAATCGCTGGGCACAACATGAATTATTATCCCATATATTCATTTCTATTTTTTGTAAATACCAGCTATGTAAGGTAACTATTTTTTCCAAAATAAATGAAATCAGTCTTCAGGTACCAACCTAAAAGCAAACAGTTATTTGAGGATTTGTTGATATATGATCAATAAGGTAACATTTTTATAATTAGTTGGCATTTGGGCTTTAATAACAACATGTTTTTTTAAAAACCTTACAGACACCAATATAAATCTAACCCTTTTAAAACTAAAAAAAAAAACGTGGCTGTAGTTACACTTTCATTTTTTCCCTTTCATAAGAAATATATTGTAATGTCTGGTTGATATGTATAAAATAAAAGTAACACTCATGCCTCGTACACACAATCGGACTTTCCAACAACAGATTTTTGTTCGAAAAATGTGGGCTCCAACTTGTCTTGCATACACACATGGTCACACAAATGATGGCCAAAAATAAAAAATGTAGTGACATACATGACGTATGTGATATCTCCATTACGAGCGCTAGTTTTACAAGACAGAGCGCTTCTGGCTTGTACTTGATTCCGAGCATGCGTGAATTTTGTCCGATGGACTTGTGTACACACAATCGGAAAGTCCTACAATAAACATTTGTTGAAAATTTGAGAACTTGCTAGCCAACATTTGTTGGCGGAAAGTCTGACAACAAATGTCCGATGGAAAATCAGATTGTGTGTACGGGGCATCACAGTAACTTTAATACTCTTAAATGGAATAACTTCTAATTAAAGGGGTAGAAGTAGGCAAAATTCAGAAATGTAATGTGTATTTGTATCTATCAGGGAGTATGCACATAATGACTGGAGTGTTTGGCAATACAAGAAAAAACAGAGTCATATTTTGCAGCTGAACTCCAGGTTTTTTTTTGTTAATACCCTTGTAGTACCCCGTACTGCAAGTGTTAAATGCTCATTAAAGAGGAACTAAACCCTGATGGGTTTTACGTCCTCTTTATTCCCCTGCAAAGTAAAAGCATATTGGGCTAGTATGCATCACATATAGCCAATTATGTGGCACTTGCAATGAAGCCCACAATGTCTCCACTGGTGGAAGCATCCATCTTCGCCCCTCTTCCTTCTGGGCCCGTGGACTCCTGCTCTCTTACTGGCCAGAGCTGCGTGACGTCACTTCCATGCTTGCACGTGGGAGCCGCCAGTCACAGCACATGATAGGGAAGAAAAGTCACGGAGGGCTGTTTCTTCACTGAGCATGCGCTGATGACATCATTGGTGCACTACAAGGTAAATATCTCCTAAACGGTGCACGTTTTCAGTACATATAGGTAAGCCTTATTACAGGCTTACCTATATGTAAAAATGATTAAGGAGGGTTTACAACCACTTTAAGTGTAGGGGTAGAACAATCATCTGTGATACTTACCTTATTCCTTGCTCTAGGAGGCTTATATTATGGTGTGTGGCTGATTCTCTGAAGCCCACAGTCTATTTTCCCATCACACATGTTCCTGGAATGAGCTCCTAAGGTACTGGGTGCTGTAGCAACCACCAGCTGGATAATGGAACCTGTACGATATGTAGATATTCATCAGAACACCAAGAATCATAATTTTCATCCAAACTGTTTTTATTAAAGAAAGATCACATCACAAAAGAGTGTAGTGCAATGTTTCAGAGTGACTCAAGACCCCTTCGTCATGCATGTGATGAAATTGATGATCCTTGGTGTGCTGGCGAATATCTACATATTGTTCCCTGAAGTCTTTTCTCTTAAGCTCTCCAGTGACACTCTGGCAAAATCAATAGGAGAGTAACGAAGAGAGAGGAATCAGGTAAGTATTACACCTTATTGCATTCCTGTACCCTTTCAGTTTACAAGCATTTGCAGTACAGGGACAATGGGGGTCCCACTGTTTTTTTTTCCCCACAGAGCAGTTTTCTGAACCATTACATACAACAGAATGATGTATCTTGCCCTTAGAACAGCTCATTTCTGCAATGCTTGTGACCCACTCTATAGACTGTACCGACTTAAAAGCCAATGAAAACCATCACATATACCCAGTGAAGTGAACAGCCTCAGATGACACACAGAGATAAAACAATTCTCCCTACATAAGTTTTACAATGTATACCTGCAGTCTTCAGCTTCATATACTGTTTAGAAAGTGCACATTTTGTTAGAATTTTCTCTTCCTGTTCCAGCAGGGGGAGGGGAGTCTTGCCATACACTGTGAGCCACTTGATTGGAGGAAAGGCACACACCCCCCTCCCTCCACATACAGTAGGTAGAGACTTGCAGAGCTGTGCTGTGAATTGACCAGCTGTCTGTTAATCTATTTATACTACCCGTCCTAATGCAAAATTCAGGCTGGTTTTATCACGTGTCAGAGAACTTATCAGAAGTTATCATGCCAATAACAGAAGAACGGAGCATGAGAAACCCATAGGACATAGGGCTTTGGAGAGAGATAATAAAACACCACAGATATGTGCCCAGCTTAAATTTCATGAATCGGGTTTACATACACTTTAAGTTTTTTCTTTCCAATGATCACCTTTGCCTATAGCAAGGCTAAGAACATAAGCTTATCATAACCTACTTGCTGAGTAGTTTACTTTGTTTTGTTTTTTTATTACTCATTCTGTAGTGGATTGATTAAATATTCAGACTTTAGACAGTTTCTGTGCTTCCTGGATAGCATCAGTAACTCAATGATTGCTTTCACTCATTGGCTGGAATTCTATAAGGTGGATCTATTTCATGAAAATGACCTGACAGTTTAAAGCAGAGTTCAAGCTTGTTTTTTTTTTCTTTTTTAACCACTTGCAGACCGGACTATTTTGCTGGTCAAAGACCAGACCACTTTTTGCGAATCGGCACTGGGTCGTTTTAACTGACAATTGCGTGGTCGTGCGACGTGGCTCCCAAACAAAATCGACGTCCTTTTTTTCCCACAAATAGAGCTTTCTTTTGGTGGTATTTGATCACCCCTGCGGTTTTTATTTTTTGCGATATAAACAAAAATAGAGCGACAATTTTGAAAAAAACGCATTATTTTTTACTTTTTGTTATAATAAATATCCCCCAAAAATATATAAAAAAACATTTTTTCCCTCAGTTTAGGCCGATACGTATTCTTCTACATATTTTTGGTAAAAAAAAATCCCAATAAGCGATTATTGATTGGTTTGCGCAAAAGTTATAGCGTTTACAAAATAGGGATAGTTTTATAGCATTTTTATTAATAATTTTTTATTTTATTTTTTTACTAGTAATGGCGGCGATCAGCTATTTTTATTGTGACTGCGACATTGTGGGGGACCCATCGGACATTTTTGACACATTTTTGGGACCATTGTCATTTATACAGTAATCACTGCTATATAAATGCAGTGATTCCTGTGTAAATGACACTGGCAGTGAAGGGGTTAACCAGTGGGTGGCAGTGTAGGGGTTAAGTGTTCCTAGGGGTGTGTTACTAACTGTGGGGGGGTTGGGCTTTCATTTAGTGAACACTGATCTCTGCTCCAATCACATGGAGCAGAGATCAGCATCACTAGTTGCTAGGCAGAATGGAAAAATGCTGTTTACACGGCATTTCCTCCATTCGGCCGCTCCGTGAGACGATCGCGGGGATGCCCGCGGCGATCGAGTCCGCGGGTCCCGCGACCGGACTCACGGGGGTCCCGACCAGCGCAGGCGGCATTGAATATTGGACGTACCTGTACGCCAATATGCCTGCCCGTGCCATTCTGTCGACGTACATCGTCGTGCGCTGGTCGGGAAGTGGTTAAACACCCATGTGATCATTGGGACTAATCCTATACATAATGGTATTAGTAATACATGTATGTTTTACCATCCTTTTTCTTTTTAAAAAAACTCACTCAGTTGTCCCCAGCAAGCACAGTTCCATCTTCAGTGTGGGCATCTGAAGCCCACTCGTTGCGTCTTCTGGGATATAGCGCTGCTGGCTACCCAGCATCCACCTCCCACTCTTGCGCATGTGCATTGCATACAAAGAGCGGCTTTGAAAAAACGACGTTGCTAGAAGCAGAGGCTGCCCATTGACTCTTGGGATTGATGACACTCATATTCTATGAGCCAATGTGTGGACGGAAATGTACATAGATTACAGGGGGAAAAAAAGTGTCCAATGAGAAATGGTACAGTGATCACGAATGTGGGGGTGCAACATTTTAAATATGGGTGGAGCTCCACTTTAAGCTGTCAAAACAGACCCTTTATTCTGATATCGGTAATAACAGCAGGTGCCTATCCTATATTGCTGGTGTTTTTCTTAAAGTCAGTATTTGCACACCTATGCTTCACTTTACCCATGTGGGGCGGTGACATGTCCATCCTTGCTTGTGCAGAACTGGAGGCATTTTAGGGTTTGATACAAGCTGTGCCCAAATATGATGTTAGAATAAAAGGCATGCCTTGACAATAGTGACTGTGGTCTCTTTCACACTAAGCACTCTGGTTTACAACTTTCACCTTTTCCCCAGGTTTGTCTTAGTGATAGTTGTGGTTTAAATGGATGTGGTTTTAATATTTTTTTATCATCTGTTAATGATCTACATATTTTTTGTGTTGCTATTTTTGTATAACAACATTTAAAATGCATAGATTTGCCTGATTAGGGAAAAGCTTTCACATAATAAATATTTCTGGAGAAGAGTTAGAAAGCTGACTTCCTAGCTAACTGTCCAGACATGACTTTAAAATGTTAATGACTATGCAAAAGCAAAATGTTCTTTTACTTCTTTGGCATTTACACAGACTAAAAGAAGGATAGTTTTTATTCTTGTTATAACTTTCCATGATGCAATTCTTGACTATCAGTTCAGGAACACTAGAAATGAAAAATAACTTTTTGCAACAGTTATTGCAGCAGAATTATATTGCAGTATTAATATAATACAAATTTACTAAGTTTAGATTATTGAATAGCAAAAAAAATAGCAGTGTATTAATAAAGAGGTATAATAGTTCCGCAAAGTTCTCTTTACACCCTTAAAAAAATCTTGCACCTCAAAACATATTTGGTTAGCCACATGAAAGGTATTGCCTACATTTTTACTTTCCAACAGTAGTAGTAACATTAAAAGTAGAAAAAAACTTGTAGAAAAAGCAGTAGTATAGTAACTGCAGCAGTGGTAGATGTATATCTACCTATTAGTATCAGTAATAGTAGTGATATTTGTAATAGTAGACGTATACCTATAGTAGAATAACTAGCAGTATTATATGCAGAAACAGTTGGTACAGAGATACTAAAGTAACAGTATGCCTAAAGTTGTAATGGTAATATAGTAGTATATGCTTTGCTGTGGGGCAGCACAGTGGGTAAGTGGTTAACACTTGCACCTGGCAGCACTAGGGTCATCATTTCAAATCCCAACTATGGCACTACTTGCCTGGAGTTTGCATGTTCTCCCTGTGCCTGCATGGGATTCCTCCCACACTCCAAAACATACTTGTAGGTTAAATGGCTCTTTTTTAAAGTGGCCCTAGTATGTGTGAGTTGGCGCCCTTCAAATGTAAGCTTCTTGATAGCAGGGACTGATGTGAATGTACAGAGGTTGATTTACTAAAACCGGAGTGTGCAAAATCTGGTGCAATGCTCCATAGAAACCAGTTAATGTCCAGGTATTTGTTTGTGAAAGTTTAATAGAACAAGCTAAAGTTAGAACCTGCTTTGTAGGCGCTATTGTAGCAATATTTTAATTATTTGATTACAGCTAATTAAAACATTGCTAGTAGCAGTCATTTTGGTAAAAGTAGTAGTAATACATATATAATACTAATACTTGAATATCTATTGAAGAAGCAGTAAGAGTAGTAGAATATTTATAGTAGTGGTAGAACTTTAACTGTATTAAGCTAACTGCAGTAGTTGTAGTAGTAATAGTAGCAGCCATGACAGAAGTAGTAGAAGCCTAGATGAAGTCCATACTGCATTTGTGAATGTCTTAGTTATCTCAGGCACACAGTTAACATAAAACAGATAAGTGAGCATCTATTCACATTTTATGGAACTCATTCTCTACCGTTGTCTCTTTTATCCCACAGCTCAAGCTTGCCAGACGTTGTAAATACTGATTCACAGGTATCGTAATGTTATTATTGGACGTCTCCTCTCCCAATGGGTTCGTTTTGCAACAATACGGAGCTTTATTTTCCTCCCTTCCTGGAACGTCTCAGCCAGTCAGCCAGCAAGGTGACTGCAAATGTCTTATTACTCTCAGCTGTCTTTTCTCCACTGATAGTGACAGATTGCTGTTATTGTCACCATGAATCACCAAACAGAAAACCTTGTTTCCATTCACTTAACTGTAACAAGCATGCAAATAAGCATTTAAAAAACAGCATTTTATATAGCTGTTTGGCTAGCTGTCAAGGCCTGTGTTACAAGTGTATGCCTGTGGCACTCAGTGCGCTAATAATTCCTTGGCTAACATCATTCAATTACTAAGAAGTAATGTCTGGTTGAAATCAAACAATTACATCTTTATATTGAAGACTGCACAAACGTGTGTGTGTGTGTGTTCTTAATATGTACATAATGAACATTTGCATTCTGCGTGCTTGTTGTAAAGGGTCTTTTGTGCCCATTTATTCTTTGACCTTCATGGCTATGAATGTCTTGTACAACTATGCTGCTAAATGCTCTCATTAAGACTCACCACTAACTGCTCAAAGGTAACTGAAGACATTTTGAACTTTGTACAGAGACCAGTAGAAGTCTACTCTTTGTGGCAAAGCTAAAAAAAAAAGTATTTGCAAGACTGGGACACTGTTTTCATAATACATTTCTGGCGGTAAAATAAACATTTTGGCATCTCAGGCTGCTTCCTTCATTGATTCATGGTAGGTGGGCATGTTAATGTATGAAAGATTCCCTTTGTAGCTAGCATGGGATGTCCTATTGCAAGATGGATCACATAATCCCACTTAGTGACTAGAAACCAGTTTTAGAAAACATCAGCTAAAACAGGATATTGCTGAGATATGTTCCAAGTTTCTTCATGTTTTGGAAATGAGCAAGAATGGTGGTGCTACATTCTTCAGCTGTTGTATCCTTAAGAACAGACTGGAAACATGCAAACCATATGTGTGCTTTTAACTAATAAAACAAAATGCCAAGTGTGGTGGCACAGCTTGTATCACCCAGGATATAATTGCACATGTGTTCATTCACTTTTTATAAAAAAAGGACTGTCAACAATTTGGCATAATTATGAATAGGTGTGACTGCATTACCACATGCAAGTATTTCACAGTGTAGGGAAAAATGTTGTTTTTAATAAGTTGCTGCAATCTTATATGGACAGCAAAAGACAGGAGAAGATTTTAATGAAATATATATAGTCTTGTATTCAATGGTGCATTGGCATTCACATTAAATGTGATGATCCCATGGTCCACTCACTTGCATGAATATAGTTTGGCATAAAACACAACTTTTTTTCACCCGAACAAGTCCTGTTTGTCTTTCTCTCTCTCTTTTTTGATCTCTCTCATATACTATCTATCTATCTATCTATCTATCTATCTATCTATCTATCTATCTATCTATCTATCTATCTATCTATCTATCTATCTATCTATCTATCTATCTATCTATCTATCTATCTATCTATCTATCTATATATATATATATATATATATATATATATATATATATATATATCAAAAGTGAGTACACCCCTCACATTTTTGTAAAAAAATTTTATATATATTTTCATGTGACAACACTGAAGAAATTACACTTTTCTACAATGTAAAGTAGTGAGTGTACAGCTTGTATAACAGTGTAAATTTGCTGTCCCCTCAAAATAACTCAACACACAGCCATTAATGTCTAAACCACTGGCAACAAAAGTGAGTACACCCCTAAGGGAAAATGTCCAAATTGGGGCCAATTAGCCATTTTCCCTCCCCGGTGTCTTGTAACTCATTAGTGTTACAAGGTTTCAGGTGTAAATGGGGAACAGGTGTATTAAATTTGGTGTTATCGCTGTGACTCTCTCATATTGGTCACTGGAAGTTCAAAACGGCACCTCATGGCAAAGAACTCTCTGAGGAGCTGAAAAAAAGAATTGGTGCTTTACAAAAAGATGGCATAGGCTATAAGAAGATTGCCAAGACCCTGAAACTGAACTGCAGTGTGGTGGTCAAGACCATACAGCTGCACACTGCATCAAATTGGTCTGCATGGCTGTTATCCCAGAAGGAAGCCTCTTCTAAAGATCATGCACAAGAAAGCCCGCAAACAGTTTGCCGAAGACAAGCAGACTAAGGGCATGGATTACTAGAACCATGTCCTGTAGGCTGATGAGACTAAGATAAACTTATTTGGTTCATATGATGTCAAGCATGTGTGGTGGCAACCAGGTGAGGAGTACAAAGACAAGTGTGTATTGCCTACAATCAATTATGGTGGTGAGAGTGTAATGGTCTGGGGCTGAATGAGTGCTGCTGGCACTGAGGAGCTACAGTTCATTGAGGGAACTATGAATTCCAACATGTACTGTGACATACTGAAGCAGAGCATGACCCCCCCCCCCTTCAGAGGCTGGGCCACAGGGCAGTATTCCAACATGATAAGGACCCCAAACACACCTCCAATACAACCACTGCCTTGCTAAAGAAGCTGAGGGTTAAGGTGATGGACTGGCCAAGCATGTCTCCAGACCTAAACCCTATTGAGCATCTGTGGGGCATCCTCAAACGGTAGGTGGAGGAGTGCAAGGTCTCTAACATCCACCAGCTCTGTGATGTCTTAAAGGAGGAGTGGCAACTTGTGAAGCTCGAGTGAACTCCATGCCCAAGAGGGTTAAGGCAGTGCTGGAAAAAAATGGTGGCCACACAAAATATTGACACTTTGGCCCCAATTTGGACATTTTTACTTAGGGGTGTACTCACTTTTGTTGCCAGTGGTTTAGACATTAATGGATGTGTGTTGATTTATTTTGAGGGGACAGCAAATTTACACTGTTATCCAATCTGTACACCAGGGGTAGGGAACCTTTTTGGCTGAGAGAGCCATGAACGCCACATATTTTAAAATGTAATTCCGTGAGAGCCATACAATATGTTTTAAACTAAATACAAGTGTGCATTTTATGTAAGACCAACACTTTTAACGTACAATGAGTCTCTGAATTAAACAATCAGGTGTTCTTTATTAAGGGATAAATCACAGAACAAAGAAATACGGCAAAGTTCCCGAACATGACATGACCTCTGAATTCTTTTTAATAACGTTGTTATGCCGTTGCTAACCGATGATATAGTACTTCTTACCATTAATGCGACTTCTGGTGCTGCATGGTGTTGCTGATGGCTTTGTAGTCTGGTTGATACTTGGTGAGGTTAGATGCAAGCGTCCACATCCACATCTCCCCACTGTAATATCCACATCTCCCCACTGTAATATCCACATCTCCCCCCACTGTGATATTCACGTCATCTCCCCCCACTGTAATATTCACGTCATCTCCCCCACTGTAATATCCATGTAATCTCCCCCACTGTAATATCCACGTCATCTCCCCCACTGTAATATCCACGTCATCTCCCCCACTGTTATATCCACGTCATCTCCCCGCTGTAATATCCATGCCATCTCCCCCACTGTAATATCCACATCTCCCCCACTGTAATATCCACATCTCCCCCCCACTGTAATATTCACGTCATCTCCCCCACTGTAATATCCACGTCATCTCCCCCACTGTAATATCCACGTCATCTCCCCGCTGTAATATCCATGCCATCTCCCCCACTGTAATATCCACATCTCCCCCACTGTAATATCCACGTCATCCCCCCCACTGTAATATCCACATCTCTCCCACTGTAATATCCACATCTATCACAATGTAATATCCACATCTCCCCCACTGTAATATCCACATCTCCCCACATCTCCCCCCACTTTAATATCCACATCTCCCCACTGTACTATCCACATCTCCGCACATCTCCCTCACTGTAATATCCACATCTTCCCACATCTCAACCACTGTAATATTCACATCTCCCTATGTCTGACTCTGCTTGCTTACCACTATTCAAGCAGGCAGATCCAGGAGCAGTTGAGGCGAGTGGTGATGATGATGTCAGTGCACTGCTCACCTAGGCTGCTGCCGGGTGTACCAAAATGGCCACCACTCCGGAGCTAGGCCAAAGTTGCGGCCTTTCCTATAGGCTCAATCCACGGATCGGCACACCACGCGATCCTCGGATCGAGAGGCGAGAGTCAGATGTAGCCATCAAAAGAGCCACATCTGGCTCGCGTGCCATAGGTTCCCGACCCCTCCTGTACACTCACTACTTTACATTGTAGCAAACTGTCAGCCATTTTCAACCAGGATACCTTCAGGTGTGCCTTGCCTAAATACATAAAAATTGCAAAAGAAAAATCTATAATATCCAGTGGGTGGATAAAGCCTGCCTTGCCACAGGCTTTCATTATGCACCTTTACAACCAGCTGGCATCCTAACAACCATTGACATCATTGCTTGATAAGGAGTACGTCGGGCACCTGCACTGCATCCTTGTTTGCCCCTTCCCTACATCACTGGGGTCATATTAGCTAAATGAGGTAGAAGAGAAATATTGGCATGCTACTTAGTACCAGTGTGAAAATGTGTATTTGCTTTGGAAGAATAAATTCCGTCTAACCTTGGGTGTCCTATGTGTATGGATGTTCCTGCATTACGTAAAACGATTAATTTCGTTTTATATTATTATTATTCAGAATTTATATAGCGCCAACAGTATGTGCAGCGCTTTACAATATGAGGGTAGACAGTACACTGAGGCTGCGTACACACGCGGGGACTGTTCGCTCAACTTTGTCCGCTGAACAGTGTTTCAGCGGACAGTCCGCTCGTGTGTGGGCTTTCAGCGGACAGTTTCAGCGAACAGTCTGCTGAACAAAGTTTTTGGGAATTTCCGAAAAACTGTCCGCTGAAACTTGGTTTGAGCGGACAGTCCCCGCGTGTGTAGGCTTGTTCGTCAAACTAAGTTCCGCGCATGCTCAGAAAGAATTTGCATTGCAGTGTATAGGACGTCGTTTTCTAGTCCCGTCGTACGTGCCGTTCACGTCATCGCGCACGGTTTCAGCGGACTGTTCGTTCGTCGTGTGTGGCCAAGTCCGTCCATGCTAATTTTGAGCGGACTGTCCGCTGAAACTGTTTGACGAACAAAGTTGAGCGAACAGTCCCCGCGTGTGTACGCGGCCTTACAATACAAATCAATACAGGAAGGATCAGAGGGCCCTGCTCGTTAGAACTTACAATCTAGAACATTTTTGAATGGATGCCTTGAGATTCTGCATAATTTTAAAGGGTGTCTTAGCTAAAAAAAAAGGTTGACAAACACTGGTCTAGGAGATTGGACACCCGAGATACAACAAAACCGTGGATTTTTTTCTGAAGGATGTTCACTCAAACTTGTCTTGCATACACACGGTCACACAAATGTTGTTGCAAATTCCGAACGTCAAGAACTCGGTGACGTACAACACTTATGACAGGACTATAAAAAGGAAGTTCAATAGCTAGTGCTGCTGTTCTTCTGCTTTATTCCGAGCATGCATGGACTTTTGTGCATCAGACTTGTGTACACACGATCGGACAGTCCTTTGTTGTCTGAAAATTTGAGAACCTGCTCTCATGCATTTGTGTGTGGAAATTCCAACAACAAGCTCACATCGAACATTTCCCATCGAAAATTCCGCTCATGTGTACGCAGCATTAGGTCTTAGCCCCTGTACACACGGTCGGAGATTTCGACAACCAAATCCATCGGATTTTGTCCGTCGGATCTTGTCCGAAACTGTTGCATACACACGGTCGGACAAAGTTGTCGAAAAATCCGATCTTTCAGAACGTGATGACGTAATTTCGTTACGATGGGACAACATTCAGGCTAGTAGCCAATAGCTTTGATGTAGGAATTTGATCTGAGCATGCGTGGCACTTGGTCCGATCAAAATTCTCTACACATGATCGGAGTATGTCCGATCGGCCCAGTTGGTCGGGAAATATTTCCAACAAGTTGGAAAATTGGGTCCGACGGATATTCTGACGGAATCAGTCCGATGCATACCACACACAGTCGGATTACCCGACAACGCGGTCCGATAGGACACATTCCGACGGATTCTCCGACCGTGTGTACAAGGGCTTATACAGTGAGCTGCATAAACAGACAAAATATATTAGTTTTTTTAATATGACCACAACAATAAAGATGATTGTGCTATAACCATTGGATTGTTTAAGCAAAGTCAACTGGTGCATGCACAAACTCTTCATGTATGGCCTCCATACAATTGTTGCAACAAAATAGGCTGGATAGAAGACCCTTTGTTTTGGCATCCACATTAATCCTATTTAGATAAGGAGCTCCACTTGGTTTGTGTGGAATATAGCAAGATTATTCAATCTACAGTATTTACATGTCTGTTGAAGCAGAAAAAGTCAGTCCTGCTTTTAATTCAGTAGATGGCTTGTCAGTGTTTCACTTACAGTCTTGCCATCCCTGTCCACTGTGTTTGCTTAAAAAAACAAAAAAATAGTAGTGAAGGGTGCCAAAATAACTTGGTCTGAACCAGCATTTGGTTCTCAGCCAAAACCTCCTGATTACTGTTCTTTCTGTCTTGTACTTTAGACCATTAGCCTTTTTCACTCCTTTTAATAAGAGCTAATCTGTGTCACAAATCAGCAGTAGAACTGATCTGCTACTGGTGGTTTTATTAGCGTGTGGTCATCCATTCCATGCTACAACATGCTTTGTTTCAGAACTGGGAAGTATAGGAACTTACCCGTTGGATTACTTAGCACCTACAGGATTAGACTCCACCTGGCCTGACAATCTAATTCCCTTTTCAGCTGTGCCCAAGCTAACACCTGTTGCCTGAGTATTAGCTTACTTCCTGGCCCCAGTCCATGTTATTTTCTGTGTTCCTGTCTCTTTATTTACTGACTTCAGCTTGCATCGTACTATGCAGTGGCAGCCGGTGCGGGGGACGGCCCATGGCCCCCACCCAGACAGCCAACCACCCCTACCCCTGTCGCTTGATCGATTGATTGCCACTTCCTCCTACCCTGCAGGCCCCCCCCGCTAGCCCCACACTTACCCCATCCAGGTTGTGGCTTTTCCCCCTGCATCTCCTCCCAAGTCCCGGTGGTTGCTTCTCCTCCAGGCCAATCGGCATTTCAGGACCTACTTCCTGATTGGTCCAGAGGAGAAACAGTACGACATTAGTAAATATTAATTTGCTATTGTCACACAACTGGGTGGGCTCGGGGCGCCAAGTCTCTGTGTCCTGAGCCCAGCATTTTTGAAGCCAATTAGAGCCTCAGGCTCTAAATATGTACTTAAGAAAAAAAAAAACATAGTAATCCATGTTTCCGGCACCCTGCATGTAGATTAGGCACATGGATTAAGGAGGCGGCGCCCCTGCACCCCCTATGAGTAGCCACCACTGGTACTATGCTTGTATGCCACCTGTCTTGACCTTTTGCTTGTCCTTGTTTTTGATATTGCTTGTTCTAGTTCTGTTGCTGTTCAGTTGCCATCCACACAGGTGTGTCTAAGCCCTTGTACACACGGTCGGACATTCCGCCAGAAAATGTCCGATCGGACCGTGTTGTTGGATAATCCGACCGTGTATGGGCTCCATCGGACTGTTTCTGTCGGAATATCCAACCGACAAAGTTTTAGAGCTGGACTATAACATTTTCCGAAAACATGATCCGATCAGACTTTGTCCGATCGTTAGTAGAGAATTCCGATAGGACAAAGTGCCATGCATGCTCAGATCAAATTACAAGACCAAAGCTATTGGCTACTATCCTGAACGTAGTCCCGTCGTAAGGAAATAACGTCATCACGTTCTGAACGATCTGATTTTCCGACAACTTTGTCCGACCACATGTATGCAACACCAGTTTCGGTCAAAATCCGTCGGACAAAATCCGATGGATTTTGTTGTCAGAATGTCTGACCATGTGTACAAGGGCTAAAGGGCTACAACCTTCTACAATCTCCAGTAAAGCTCATAACTCCTTGTAGGGTTCCCTGCGAAAAATTTGGTGCGTGTGCTTATACTCTTCGCCTTTGCCATTTTAAAGTGTAACTAAAGGCAAAACTTTTTTCTAGTTTTGGATGGGGGGGGTTAGAACACCTGTCAGTTTTTATTTCTGTCTATGCCCCCAGTTACGAAGATTCATACATACATTCATTCATATTTGTCCTACTTACAAATTCTAAAGTTTGGGTTGACACCAAAACAGTAATAGAGGAGAAATCTTCCAATGGGGATACTAATTCTGGTGAACCTGATGACACTCTGGGATTCCCTCACTCTGTGGGATTGCCTATCACTTTCTGTTTTGGCAATGGGACAGGAAGTGAAGAAAAATCTCCCCAATGGGACACAGATGAATAAAAACAATGACAGAGCTTATAACCCTTCCTTGCTCTATCCATAATGACAAAAATTTTTGCCTTTAGTTATAGAAGGGCTCAGACACTTGTCAACAAACAGATACCACAGCAGTCTGTTTCTGTTTGTGATCAGCTGCCATCTGCACATGTGTGCCTGAAGGTCCCAACTTGCTACAACCACCATTAAAGCGGAGTTCCACCCAAAAATGGAACTTCCGCTCTTCAGAATCATACCCCCCTCCGCTGTCACATTTGGCACTTTTCGGGGGGGGGGGGGGGGCAGATACCTGCCTAATACAGATATTTTGCTCCCATTTCTGGGATTAGATACCTGAGCTACCTGTGGGTAACTACGCTACTTCCGGCGCTTTCTCTGTCCCCCCGATGTCAGCAGGGACCAGTGGTATCACGCAGCGCAAATCGCGCATGCGCAGTAGGGAACCAGGAAGTGAATCCGCAAAGCCGCAAGGCTTCACTTCCTGATTCCTTTACCAAAGATGGTGGCGGCAGCACCCGAGAGCCGAGGGATAGATCGGCTTTGTGTGCCGACATTGCGGATGCCCTGGACAGGTAAGTGTCCTTATTTTAAAAGTCAGCAGCTGCAGTATTTGTTGCTGCTGACTTAAAATTAAAGTCCATCACTCCTTGCAGGGTGTTCTGGTAAAGTTCTGGTATGTGTTTTTAGACCCTACGAATCAGCCATTTTTAGGACTCACACCCTATACAATGAGTAGATACCAAAGCAGGTCAATCTGGTTCTCTGCACTTCAGAAATCGCCTGTTTAACTCATTACCCTCTCTAGTCTCACCTACATGGTTCTATTCCTTGTAATCAATTCTATAATTTTACTGTTGGATTTTTTATGGACTATGCACAATTTCATTGTATTCATTGGACTCTTCCATGTTACTGCTTTTAAGCAGATTTCACTTCAACTGGCCTTTCAGTCTTTTAGCCTGGATGCGGTGCGAATTCAGTACCACATCTAAATTGTAACCCATCCATGCTAACCAATTGCGAAGTGTATGTTACATTAACAACACCCGGCAATCGTTTTGCAAAATGCAGCACGATTTGCAGAATTGAATCACATGGGTGTGAACACCCTTGCGATCCGATTCTGATACGGCAAAAGAAGGGTCCTGCACCAGTTTGGAGTGAATGTGGTACGATTTGAGCCATACAAATCCATGAATTAAATCACACCACAGAGACACCGCATGTAATGTGCTGTGATTCCTATGTAAATTACATGCAGTGTCCCGCAACGCAACAGTCCTTTTGACTGTTGCCATTAAATCATCCACATTTTGATTTTTATTGACCCACTGTACAATATTCTTTTAGACTGGAATACAAATAATTTGATTTGATGGCTTCAGTAAGACAAATCTCTTCCTTGATGTAATTTACAACTGTGTTGTCGGTGTTAATTATTATTTCCTGTTCCCCTTTATTGGTTCGATTTAATGAGCTCCTTTGAAACATCCGTATCTACTTTTTCCATTATTAACATTCCAAAAAGCTTCTTTACATAAGAAAACCATGTGCAGAGAATGCCACAAGAGCTCCTGGCAGCTATCACCTCTGTAAAGTCAGTGTCTGAGCTGGTGGCTTGATCTTGTAAGGAACCAATTGTTTATTGTGTGTATATGGACAAGGTAATATTTATTCTTGACGTTTTCTTTTTTTAAAAGATAGCAACCAGGTTGCTTTGCCGCCCCTGACCGCCACTTCTGCAGCAGCACACAGTGGTCTATAGAAAAACTGGTGTATATCGCGCTGACATATATCTAATAGCAACCAGCACAACACTAAGACAAGTGTAAATCAAAGAATAGGTGAAAAGTAAAATTTTGGGCAGTGCTCAAAAAATGAAAAATTCATGTATGTACAAACTAATGTACACCGCGCAATGACCGCAATAACTAATAATAATGAAAAAGAGATGTGGAATTCACACCCAAACTAAAGTCCATGTGCCATCATATAAGGGTGGTTTTGCAACATAAACACAGCAGTCTTTGGATAGATGGTGAAAACAAATTGTGTGACTAGAAGTGGGATTCCACGTGACATCAATGTTGAGACAATAGAACCACCACCAGTTAGTGAGGAGGCTTACCGGAGTGAGAAGACCCAAATGGGCATATGAGTCAACAAGGCTTATGGTGCAACCACCAAAATACGGGACCTGCACATCTGGGCTCCAGATCAAGTTGTAAGACAATCCAATTGGTCAAAAGATGTCACCGATAAGCAGTCCTCAGAAGCAGCCAACTTGTCAGACAAAATCCTCTCAAGTGTTCTCCTTGCCAACTTTAGCTCCATGTGCCATGTGAATTTGGGTGTGAATTTTACATCTCTTTTTCATTACTATTAGTTTCTGTGGTCATTGCACAGTGTACATTAGTTTGTTTATACATTGAAGTGGATGAAAACCCAATTTTTTTTTATGTCTGGCACAATATAGAGTATGGAATTTCAGATCATCTGTGCCCAGTCTTGCCACAAAGAGTTAATCCAGCTCTGAGCAATCCTCATATCTTTTTTCAGTGAAATAAAACAGACAAACTTGGAAAACTTTGTCTGTTCTTCCCCCTTGCTGTGATTGACAGGTGATTTACATATCTCGTGCACTAGCCTAAGACATGCATTATTTTGTAATCCCACCACCACTCCTTTCTTCAGCAGCTCTGCAAGGATTGGTTGTTCAGTACAGGCGATTGGTGATTTACAGACAGAATAACGGCAATTGTGAACAATGAAGATAAAAATAAAATTAAAAAAAGGTGAAATTGAGTCTCACCATTTTCTCTCTTCTCTCTTCTTCTACAACAATTTACAAGGGTTATGCCCAGGGCCAGATTAAGCGCATCATAGGCCTGGTGCTGAGGATTTTGGTGGGCCTTTTTCCGGAAACAAAATGAAAATGCAAAAATGTTTTGCTAAAACAAATTGAATATACTCTCACCAGTAATATCAGCCGTGCTGCTTCAACAACAGCAACATAGGGCGACCACATTTCCAAGCTGCCATTCAGGGACACCCCCCTTTACAAAAATAGATGAGAGGGGGATGCAGTCTCGGGGTTGATGGGAAAATAGGTGGCGGGGGTGATTTTTCGGGCAAATGGCTGGTGTTAGCACTTAAAATCATCCTGACACTATGCTTGATATGGCGTCAGGATGATCAAATTCCATTATTTCTATTACTACATTTTTAATATATAGTGAAATAGCTCACCATGATGCAGAATCAGTGGGAACCTGAGCTTGTCACTTCCCACCAGATGCAGCGTGTCACTTGCCACCATTGCCTGCCGCCAGATGCAGCATGCCAGATGCCACCCGCAGCCTACCACCAGATACATTGTGCCACTTGCCACCAGCAGGCTGCCACCAGATACAGTGTGCCACTTGCCACAAGCAGCATGTCACCAGATACAGTGTGCCACTTGCCACAAGCAGCATGCCACCAGATACAGTGTGCCACTTGCCAACAGCAGCCTGCCAGATACAGTGTGCCACTTGCCACCAGCAGCCAGCCACCTGATACAGTGCCACTTGCCACCCGCAGCCTGCCACCAGATACAGTGTGCTGCTTGCCACCAGTCGCCTTCCACCATATACAGTGTGCCACTTGTCACCAGATACAGTGTGCCACTTGCCACCAGCAGCCTGCCACCAGATACAGTGTGCCACTTGCCGCCAGCAGCCTGCCACCAGATACAGTGTGCCACTTGCCGCCAGATACAGTGTGCCACTTGCCATCAGCAGCATGCCACCAGATATGGTGTACCACTTGCCAACATCAGTCTGCCACCAGATACAGTGTGCCACTTGCCACAAGCAGCATGCCAGATACAGTGTGCCACTTGCCACAAGCGGCATGCCAGATAGTGTGTCACTTGCCACCAGATACAGTGTGCCACTTGCCACCAACAGCATGTCACCAGATACAGTGTGCCACTTGCCACCAACAGCATGTCACCAGATACAGTGTGCCACTTGCCACCAGCAGCATGTCACCAGATACAGTGTGCCACTTGCCACCAGCAGCATGTCACCAGATACAGTGTGCCACTTGCCACCAGCAGCATGTCACCAGATACAGTTGCCACTTACCACAAGCAGCATGCCACCAGATACAGTGCGCCACTTGCCACCAGATACAGTGTGCCACTTGCCACCGGCAGCATGCCACCAGATACGGTGTGCCACTTGCCACCAGCAACTTGCCACCAGATATGGTGTGCCACTTGCCAACAGCAGTCTGCCACCAGATACAGTGTGCCAGTTGACACAAGCAGCCTGCCACCAGATACAGTGTGCCACTTGCCACAAGCAGCCTGTCACCAGATACAGTGTGCCACTTGCCATCAGCAGCAAGCCACCAGATATGGTGTGCCACTTGCCATCAGCAGCAAGCCACC
Source organism: Lithobates pipiens (assembly GCF_037356315.1). Lineage (NCBI taxonomy): Eukaryota > Metazoa > Chordata > Amphibia > Anura > Ranidae > Lithobates > Lithobates pipiens. The sequence goes on along the minus strand of NW_027507758.1, from coordinate 419,101,889 downwards.
AGATACAGTGTGCCACTCGCCACCCACAGCCTGTCACCATATACAGTGTGCCACTTGCCACCAGCAGCCTGCCACTCCCTCCAGGACTCTGCCCGGATGGATAGAATAGAGAGGGCCTGCATAGTCAATCAAATCCCTGGAGCCCCCACCCCTCCTGAGCTGGGATGGTATGGCTGTGTGTATGTATGCCAGGAGTATTGATCAGACCATGTTGTAAAAGGGGGGTTGTGTGTGCAAGCCTTTGGGGTCACACTGCTGTGCTGCAGTCGGTTGCACTGCTTATGTATCTGCAGTTTTATCTGCAGTCCTATTGATTTATATCAGGTTGCAGGTTTTTTCTGCATTTTCTGACAAAGCGTCAAAGATGCAGCATGCAGGAATTTTGGTGCGCTTTCAGAAAATGCAGAAAAAACAAACAGCCTAATAGAAATCTATAGGACTGTGGGTAAAACGCAGGAAAACTGTGGATACACTAGCAATGGGCCAAAACACAGAAAATCAGTGCGAACCCACCTAAAAGCACAAGGGGCCAAGCACTACCACAGGCTGATGACACAATTCTAAACACTTTGGCTGCAGTTATAACAGCTACTGCTGGAGAAAAAAAGTAAAAAAACAAGGGTAAGGGATATAAGAGTCCAGTCACGGAGCTCACATTTGGATGGTCCCTGGAGGCTGATCACTCACAGATATCCAGTTTACCTTCTATCTGCCGGCGTTGTGTTCATAATTTCCCACCCACACGGCTCCTTCACTGCACAGACTTCACAGAGGGAGAGGGGAGGGGAAAGGCAGAGCCAACTCAGCCTCTCCCATTTGTGTAGGGGGGAACTGTGCACTGTGACATTGTAATAACCACAGTGAGCAAACACAGATGCAGCCAAACACCCCTACATTTACACACAGTTCTGTCCCATAGAAGTTTATGGACAGAAGAAAATCGGGCTTATGCTGCAGGCTGTGCGGGCCGATTTTAAGACAGGGGCTTGGAGCTGCAGCTCCATCAGCCCCTATGTTAATCCGGCCCTGGTTATGCCTCTCTGCCTCTCTGCCCCCTTGCTTCTTGTTCTGCACATGAACAGTAGTGACATGAGCGAGCTCTGCTTCTTCACAGAACGTGCTCTGTCACTCCTGCACATGCACGCCAGTCTCACCAGGTCGCGAGGCTCGTCCTTGCAACGCTGGCTGGCTGTAGGAGTATAGTGGTGGGTGAAGGAGTGCTGTGACGTCACGACTCCGCCCACTGAGCGCCGGAAAAAAAACGCTCCCAGATTCGGCGATATTGCGGGGCTCCTGGCAGGTGAGGGGGTGACTTTTATATAATAAGAATACATGCAGGAGGCATCATATCAGATTTTAAATGTGTTAATGTTTTAAGTTTAATGACATTGGGTTTACATCCACTTTAATGTTTCATTTTTTGAGTGCTGCACAAAATGTTACTTTTCACACAGTGGTCTTAGACTGGCACTGAAGATAGCAGCAAAAAAGGGCAAATAAGCAGTGTTAGTAAAACAAGCGACTGCCCTACATGTTTGAGCAGGAGGAGAAAGAGAAAAGGGGCGCATGAGCAATAGTAAAAAATACTGGCTTCTCAGAATTCTTGAAGAGAAGGAGGGAAAGGGAATAAAGGAAACAAAAAAAAAGGTTTTGTAAACCCTGCAAAAGTATTGTGGCATAAAAGAAGAGACAGAGGAGAAGGAATAGGGTACATGAGTATTAAAAAAACAAAAAAAAATGTCTGATATATGCCCATGAGGGGGAAGAGAAAGAAAAGGAAGCAACTGGCCCCCAAAAATGCCTGTTATGTGTCCTTGAAGAAGAGAGAAGGAACAAGGTAGACTAGCAGGCCGCAAATGGCTTCTATATACCCTTGAGGAGGAGGATAAAAGGGGACACCAGCTTTCTTCAAGAATATATGTGAGAGTTTGTAGCACTTGACTTGGCCAAATGAAAAATGTCTGCCATGTGCTCTTAAGTTGGAGGAAGAAAAAGCAGCATTAGCAGGTCCAACAAAAAGACTTCTATATGCTCTTGTGGAGAAGGAAGGAGAAAAGGACACACTAGCTGCTCTCTAATACATCTGTTGATGACAGGCCTGCAGCATGGTAAAAGTACCAGCCATTTGGGTACCACGTGAGCAAACACATGACTATGCACCAATAAGCTCTGTAGGTGCAGTACCTCAATAAGACAAATGAGGAACAAAATAATTGCAATCCCCCACCTAAAGGGTACATAGAAGCCACCTTCTTTAACCACTTTCAGACCGGACCATTTTGCTGGTCAATGACCAGAGGTCTTTTTACAATTTGGCACTTCGCTGTTTTAACTGGTAATTGCGCGGTCATGCAATGTTGTACCCAAACAAAATTTGCGCCCTTTTTTTCCCACAAATAGAGCTTTCTTTTAAAGGTATTTGACTGACTCTGCGATTTTTATTTTTTGCGATATAAACGTAAAAAGACCGCAAATTTTGAAAAAAAATGATATTTTCTACTTTTTGTTATTAGAAAAATCCAATAAACTCAATTTTAGTCATACATTTAGGCCAAAATGTATTCAGCCACATGTCTTTGGTAAAAAAAAAGTCAATAACTGTATATTTATTGGTTTGCGCAAAAGTTGTCACATCTACAAACTAAGGTACGTTTTCTGGAATTTACGCAGCTTTTACGACTGCCTATCTCATTTCTTGAGGTGCTAAAATGGCAGGGCAGTACAAAACCCCCCCAAATGACCCCATTTTGGAAAGTAGACCCCCTAAGGAAATTGATAAGAGGCATGTTGAGCCCATTGAATATTACATTTTTTTGCTTTAAGCGATTGAATAATGACAAAAAAAAAATATTTTTTTTTTTTTACACAAAGTTGTCACTAAATGATATATTGCTCACACATGCTATGGGCATATGTGAAATGACACCCCAAAATAAATTCTGCTGCTTCTCCTGAGTACGGGGATACCACATATGTGGGACTTTTTGGGAGCCTAGCCGCGTACGGGGCCCCGAAAACCAAGCACCGCCTTCAGGCTTTCTAAGGGCGTAAATTTTTGATTTCACTTCTCACTACCTATTACAGTTTTGAAGGCCATAAAATGCCAAGATGGCACAAAACCCCCACAAATGACCCCATTTTAGAAAGTAGACACCCCAAGCTATTTGCTGAGAGGCATGTTGAGTCCATGGAATATTTTATATTTTGCCACAAGTTGCGGGAACATTACAAACTTTTTTTTTTTTTTTCACAAAGTTGTCACTAAATTATATATTGCTCACACATGCTATGGGCATATGTGAAATGACACCCCAAAATAAATTCTGCTGCTTCTCCTGAGTACGGGGATACCACATATGTGGGACTTTTTGGGAGCCTAGCCGCGTACGGGGCCCCGAAAACCAAGCACCGCCTTCAGGCTTTCTAAGGGCGTAAATTTTTGATTTCACTTCTCACTACCTATTACAGTTTTGAAGGCCATAAAATGCCAAGATGGCACAAAACCCCCACAAATGACCCCATTTTAGAAAGTAGACACCCCAAGCTATTTGCTGAGAGGCATGTTGAGTCCATGGAATATTTTATATTTTGCCACAAGTTGCGGGAACATTACAAACTTTTTTTTTTTTTTTCACAAAGTTGTCACTAAATTATATATTGCTCACAAATGCAATGGGCATATGTGAAATGACACCCCAAAATAAATTCTGCTGCTTCTCCTGAGTACGGGGATACCACATATGTGGGACTTTTTGGGAGCCTAGCCGCGTACGGGGCCCTGAAAACCAAGCACCGCCTTCAGGCTTTCTAAGGGCGTAAATTTTTGATTTCACTTCTCACTACCTATTACAGTTTTGAAGGCCATAAAATGCCAAGATGGAACAAAACCCCCACAAATGACCCCATTTTAGAAAGTAGACACCCCAAGCTATTTGCTGAGAGGCATGTTGAGTCCATGGAATATTTTATATTTTGCCACAAGTTGCGGGAAAATTACAAACTTTTTTTTTTCCCCACAAAGTTGTCACTAAATGATATATTGCTCACGCATGCCATGGGCATATGTGAAATGACACCCCAAAATAAATTCTGCTGCTTCTCCTGAGTACGGGGATACCACATATGTGGGACTTTTTGGGAGCCTAGCCGCGTACGGGGCCCCGAAAACCAATCACCACCTTCAGGCTTTCTAAGGGCGTTACAGTTTTGAAGGCCATAAAATGCCAAGATGGCACAAACCCCCCCCCCCAAATGACCCCATTTTGGAAAGTAGACACCCCTAAATTTAGGGGTACACTAGTGAGACTAGGTAATAAATGGCGGGTGCCCTGAAACTATAAAAAAATAACTAACCAACCAGCGTCACCTGTAACAGTTATATGGTGATCACTGGTGAAAGGGTTAACTAGGGGGCAATCAGGGGGCTTTATGCGGTAGTATATGGGGGTCCCTGGCGCTATAAAAAGCTGCGGCGAACCTAAATACCTACCTGCCTAACTAGCGTCACCTGTGACACTAATACAGCGATCAGAAAAACGATCGCTTATTAGGCTGGGTTCACACTGGAGCGATGCGGGAACGCCACAAATCCGCGGCGGGTTCCCGCATCGCATGCCTCCCGGTGGCAGTTCACACTGCCCTATGCGAACTGCTGGGAGTGTCAGTGAAATGTTAATGACACCCCCAGATCAGTTCGCATATCACAGTGCGATCTGCAAACTCGGATCGCATGGTGTGAACACCCATGCGATCCGATTCTGCTGCGGACCAAAAAAAGGGTCCCGTGCGAGTTTGCGGCGGGTGCGGCGTGTGCGACGCAAATTCAGCCATACTATCTGTATGGCTGAACTCGAATCGCACAGAGATCGGATGTGATTTGCACTGCAGTGCGCTGCGAATCACATCCGTTCTCATAAACCGCTGCAATGTGAACCCAGCCTTAGTGACACTGGCGACGGGGGGTGATCATGGGGTTAAACCTTTATTGTGGGGGTTAGGGGGGTACCTTAGAACTAAAGGGGGCTAACCCTAACTGCCCTAACAGTTATTACAGTCACAAATGACACCCGCCGGGTGATCAGGGGGTTAAACCTTTATTAGGTAATAAATGGCGGGTGCCCTGAAACTATAAAAAAATAACTAACCAACCAGCGTCACCTGTAACAGTTATATGGTGATCACTGGTGAAAGGGTTAACTAGGGGGCAATCAGGGGGCTTTATGCGGTAGTATATGGGGGTCCCTGGCGCTATAAAAAGCTGCGGCGAACCTAAATACCTACCTGCCTAACTAGCGTCACCTGTGACACTAATACAGCGATCAGAAAAACGATCGCTTATTAGGCTGGGTTCACACTGGAGCGATGCGGGAACGCCACAAATCCGCGGCGGGTTCCCGCATCGCATGCCTCCCGGCGGCAGTTCACACTGCCCTACGCGAACTGCTGGGAGTGTCAGTGAAATGTTAATGACACCCCCAGATCAGTTCGCATATCGCAGTGCGATCTGCAAACTCGGATCGCATGGTGTGAATACCCATGCGATCTGATTCTGCTGCGGACCAAAAAAAGGGTCCCGTGCGAATTTGCGGCGGGTGCGGCGCGAATTCAGCCATACTATCTGTATGGCTGAACTCGAATCGCACAGAGATCGGATGTGATTTGCACTGCAGTGCAGTGCGAATCCCATCCGTTCTCATAAACCGCTGCAATGTGAACCCAGCCTTAGTGACACTGGCGACGGGGGGTGATCACAGGGTTAAACCTTTATTGGGGGGTTAGGGGGGTACATTAGAACTAAAGGGGGCTAACCCTAACTGCCCTAACAGTTATTACAGTCACAAATGACACCAATGCAAAAAAAAAAAAAATGCAATTGGTGTCACTGTGACTGGGGGGGCAGGGGTAATTGGGGGGGGGTGATCGGGGGATGAAGGGGGGGTGTGAGTGTGCCTGGCATGTTCTACTGTGTAGTGTCGTGTTGGTGCAACTCACCGATCCTCTCTCCTCGGTGCCGGAACGAAAAATACCGACACGGAGGAGAGATTACATCACTTCCTCTGCCTGTGTTTACATTACAGGAGAGGAAGTGATGTCACGGAGCATTTCCATTCGTCGGGAGCGATCGCGAGGGGGTGGCCATGAATGAATGGCCGCCCCCTCATCCCGGATCGTTCCCGAACGAATACCGACCGCCGCAGGCACCGGGCCCCCCACCCGCGGGAAGGCAGGGACGTACAGGTACGCCCATATGCCTGCCCGTGCCATTCTGTCGACGTACATCGTCGTGCGGCGGTCGGCAAGTGGTTAAAAAGGACAATCTCTGCCTGCTGCCTATTTAAGTGCTTGTGCACTGTTCCGATGCTATACAATTTCTACAAACTACATATTTGAAGTTTGTATGTTGAAAATTTGGTGAGTGATTCAAGATAGGAGGATGGAATGGGGAATGGGGAATGGTTTGACATATTATAAAACATTTAAAGTGGTTGTAAACCCTTACAAACCACTTTGACGTACAAGTAAGCCTAGATTAAGGCTTACCTGTAAATCCAAGAAATATCTCCTAAACCTATACGGTTTTGGAAATATTTACAAAAAGACAGGCACTGCTGTCTACGGTGCACGCGCCGTAGACAGCTGCGCACTGAGCCGGCCGCAGATCACTGCGGTATGCTGCTCGCGTCGGCTCCCGTGCGCATGCGCGGGAGTGATGTCATCGCGGCTCCGGCGAATCACAGCGCTGGAGCAGCGAGACCCGGACCACTCCAGGATACATGGCAGCGGTGAAGATGAAAACGGAGGACCGCTTCAGGAGCTTCGTTCTCAGGTAAGTTATTATGCATAGCATACTAGCTCATTATGCCTTTGCCTTGCAGGTTGCCTTTTTTTTTTAATAGCCTTTACTTCCTCTTTAAGATAATGCAGTGTGGCACTGTGAAAAATTAGCTCACTAACGATACTAATAAATGATTGCGCCACTGGCCAATTCAATTGAAGTTGAGTGCTTTTGTTCAATTTGTATGTAAGAATAAACTTTCCTTAACCACTTCAGCCCTGGAAGGATTTAACCCCTTTCTGATCGAGCCCTTTTTTGTGATATGGCACTGCGTTGCTTTAACTGACAATTGCGTGGCCGTGTGACATTGTACCCTAACAAAGTTTATGTCCTATTTTTCCCACAAATAGAGCTTTCTTTTGGTGGTATTTGATCACCCCTGTGGTTTTTATTTTTTTGCGCTATAAAGAAAAAAAGCGTAAACATTTTGAAAAAAAAGCAATATTTTTTATAATAAATATCCCCCCAAAAATATAAAAAAACGAATTTCTTCCTCAGTTTAGGCTGATATGTATTCTTCTACATATTTTTGGTAAAAAAAAATCGCAATAAGCATATATCGATGGGTTTGCACAAAAGTTATCGCGTCTACAAAATAGGGGATAGATTTATGGCGTTTTTATTATAATTTTTTTTTATTAGTAATAGCGGCGATCTGTGATCATTATTGTGACTGCGACATTGAGGTGGATAGATCGGACACTTTTTTTTTTTTATAAATTCTTTATTTTTTCATGTTTTCTTTCCATAGATTTCACATTACATTTCGTTATATATCTACAACTTCTTTAACAGCTATGTCTTATAATATTTCAATCCATACCTCAATTCCACGTCATCCTCCCCCATCCCTCACCCTTCCCTCCCCCCAAAAAAAAAAAAAACAAACAAAAAAAAACAACAACAAAAAACAGAGTTTTCATTATAATCCCCCCCTCACTCCCACCCCCCCCTCAACCCGCCAGCTCTACCATATTTCAAATGTTCTACATCATACTTTCTCTATAATTTAGATATGGAGCCCAAATCTTCTGATATTTCTCATCTTGATCTCTCATTGTCATTGTTAAATTTTCCATTTGTTGGATTTCTGCAATTCTCTGAAACCACGGTGCTCTAGCTGGAGGGCATCGGACACTTTCGACACTATTTTGGGACCATTGGCATTTATACGGCGATCGGTGCTATAAAAATGCACTGATTACTATGTAAATGTCACTGGCAGGGAAGGGGTTGAACACTAGGTGGCGATCCAGGGTTAAGTGTGTTCCCTGGGTGTGTTCTAACTGTAGGGGGGAAGGGCTCACTAGAACATGACAGAAATCACTGCTCCGGATCACTGGGAGCAGTAGATCCCTGTCATGTTGCTAGGCAGAACAAGGAAATGCCTTGTTTACATAGGTAGACATAAAGTCTGCGGGAACCACGGGCACACTCCCATGGAGCACGGCTGGCGAGCACGCGCTGCTAGTCGCTGCTGACGCAGCAATGTATGGGTATGTTGTTTTGCACACCTATGCCACCTTGCTGACATATAGTGGCATGAGATGGTCGGCAAGTGGTTAAAGTGTAACTCCACTTTTGTTGAGAAAAAAAAATTCCCCTCTGGGTGATCGATGTACATTGCAAGGATTATAACATTTGTTGCAGATTCCTACCTTTTGTTATTCTGAAGAAAGCCATGTGTGTTTGTCTGTGCCTCTGTACTTAGTGGGTCTAATGGAAGTGGTTTCATTATCAGTCAGGTGTGAAGCTGTAGGGCACTAATGAGAAGATCTGCTGGGCCTGCATCCCTTTACACGTGTTCCTATTGAAATTTGCGGGGGGATGCTTTAAATCTGACTGGTATCTTAGGCGGACTTCTGGGAAAATTGGTGAGCCAATCACACAAGCAGAAAAGGATGTTTCTGGGGAGTGATCAGTACACTCTGTGTACAGAACATCTCCATGTAGCCATATTGCAATGCATTCTTAGAAAATTACATTGGCTGCAGATTGAAAAGGAAAGGTAATTTTTAATAACATTCAATTACAATATGATTAGCATCACAATTATATGTGTTATATTATTTTTTATGAATTTGCTATTTTTTTTCCCCACGAAAGGGGAGTTACCCTTTAAACTTTTAGATCGGTTGTAGCTCCTACTTCCAAGGTTCAATTTAGATGTTACAGCTCTCTTCAGGCATTACTTGTTTCCAGCCTAGATTTCGTTTTCTCTGCATTGCTACAGCCCAGGATTTCCTTGTGATTCTTCTTATAGTTCAGTCCTGGTTTTCCAACAGTGTGAATCAGCATATGTTAATCACACTAGGAGTGGCCTGAAGGGTAATTTAAGAGTAATTTACTTTTGTGGTAAAAAAAATGATAAATAAATAAAAATAATTATTATAGCATATACAATTTTGCTCCTCATGTCATATTGTAATTTCATGGTATGACAAATTACCTTTCCAGTTCAATCTTCAGTGCTGTACATTTCTGTAAAATTCATAAAATTAAATGTAATATGGCAACCTGGAGGTGTTCTATGCACTGCTGATGCCCAGAACACCTCCAGAAATGTAATTTTCTGCTTGTGTAATTGATTTTGTCAGAGGTCTCCGCTAAGGTACAAGGCAGAGTTTAGGAATGCACTGCACACAAAAAAATAGAAATATTGGTGAGATACTCCTTAAGGGTTAATTACTTCTAAAGAGATGCAAACACTGCAACTTTTATCACCAGAACATTTAAAGTGTGTCAGCTGATTATAATGAACAAGTCAGTGAACTGGCAACCCAAGAGCTATAGTACTAATAAAGACTTCTGTTGCCTAATTACTGCTGACCCTGATTGCCTGATCACTTTATTGTCTTCTGCCTTGTCTACTTGCTTTTTGTTGCTGACCCAGATTGCCTGACTACATGATCACATGATCACTGACTTGCTGCACGAGAATGATCTTGGTCAAATGTAAATATTCCTCCTTTCAGATATTGATAATAAGGAAGAAATTCCTGTGACCATTGAAGGAGAGGGGGGTTTAGTCACATAGCAGTTAGGGGACATTAGGCAGAGAGCAAGAAGAGGCAGTGATATTCAAACAGCTGGAGCTTACTGCAAAGCATAGGTGTGCACAGCCTATTGTATTAGGGTGTGCACCTCAAAGCTCCAACACATATGCCTTTGTGACATATTAACCGGCCTCTTCCCCACTCATCATCCTAAAACAATGGGGGGGGGGGAGCAGGTGAGCATACTGGGACCTGGGCAGCAGAAAGAAAAGAAACTGGGACAAGAGGGATGGCATACATTGGTACCAATCCCCTGTATTTTCCTCCCGTGGCAACTGAATATCGGCAAGAGGAGAAGCCTACTTTCAGCTGCTGCAGAAGAAAATACAGATCGGACCATTCATTTCCACTCCAGCCACCTATCCTGTCCAGGTTCTGGGAGTCGGCAAGTAAGGATAGCGGCTTACCTGTCACCTGCCCACAATTTATGAGTTTCCAACTCCAGGATTAGGGTGTGCCCAGGCACACATGGCACACCCCGTGCGTACGCCTATGCTGCAAAGTAAACTCCAGCTATGAGAAGGGAGTGAGTGATCAGGTGGCAGACTGTCTAAGGGTTTTACTGATTGGAAAGGAGGAAAGATTTGAAGGAGAGGAAGAACAGAAGCAAGAGTAGGATTTTGTTCATGATCAGGGGCAGATTGCAGAAGACTGGAGGGAGAGGCCATCCTAATCCCTCTGACGACACTACCCTACAGGTACAGGCCTCTGCTATGAGAAGGTGTGCCCCTTTCTTAGGTGTACCTAAGCTTGTCCTGAAAATTGTAATGTTTGTGTAAATAAAAAGTATCATGGATAGTGCTCAATTGAGTTTTTCTTACAAGTGCACTAATACCGCTACAACCACCTTCAGTATGTGCAAAAATTAAATAGCTGCAAAAATGTATCTGTCTTAACTAGTTTAGCCTAGTAAACACATGAAAAGGATTCCTAGTAGTAATAATAGTAATTATATGTAGTGGCGGGCTCCTGAAGAGCAAGCGCTATATTTTCAAAGTTAAAGCTTTACCCAAACTACAGTTTGGTTTGGTTTGGGCCTATTTGACTAAATTTGGCTTCGGTGTCAGTCTGACTAGACTGTGAGATGTTCAGCCTGGCCACAGGAGGCACTGTCTCTGGTGGCAGGCGTGGAACTATGGTCTGGTTAGGCGCTTGACTTATTCCCTCTCGGAGTCAGGTCAGTGGGAGTGGCCCTCCTGCTGTGCCCTCTGGGAGAGGGTATTTAAGACACAGACGTCACGTGGTTCTGGGTTCCTGTCCCGTATGCTGTGCTGAGTATATGGTCCTCCTGACCAGCCCCCGGGAAGGCTATGGCCTGGGGTGCGGTTCCACCCGACTTTGATGCCTCTGGGCTGGCTAGTCCAAGGCAGAGGAACTAAGGAAGGATTCCGAGGTGGATGGGTTTTGTCTCTGGTCCGGGAGAGACCCAGTGTGCTTCGAGCATTCCAGGGGAGGACGCTTTAGAAGAATACCATACGTGAGGTTGGTTTTCTTAACAAGAGCCTGGAAAGGCTGAAGTAACCGAGAGAATCTGGTGTTGGGGGATATCGCTAAGTGGGCTGAAAGATCCAGGTATCCTACAAGTGTTCTACCGTTTAGTTTCCCTATGGGTTCTGCAACAAGGTCAGTAATAAAAGACTTTGTTCCTGAGTAAGCAGCTTGTTGGCTGCTAGGCCTTGTGAGAGAGGGATTGTCCAAACTGAGTGCTCATCCAGCTGCGAATGGCTATTCTCTGGATACAGTCAAAGTAAGCAAGTTCCTTAGCATTTATAGGCTTTGACATTGAGAGTACCTGAACTTTCCTTTCCAACCCTCTGATCCCAAGTTAAAAGACTGTTCAATGGTTGACATTTGCAAATAAAATCCATTCAACTGGATTTATTGTCAGTCTCAAGTTACTGGGCAATCTACCACGGGACATCCCCTAGACGTGTCACAAGGAGAATGAAAGGTAACGGTAAGCCAGCAGCTCCTTCGGGTGTTAGTGCTACATATATGTTTAAAATTGTATTTTGAATAGACAGTATAGATCATTATACATTCTCTTTCAGCTTACTTTTGCATTCAGTCTATTAAACGCTGGTTAAAAGTTTATTATTACATAGGTCCTAGTAAAGTACCTCTGTACTTTAAATGTAGTTTAAAAAAGAAATGAACACAATCCATTTTAATACATATTGTATCTACTAAATGAAGGTACAGTGAGCAGTAAATGTTGGTGTCTTACTTAGTCAGAATTTACTGTTCCATTATTTTTTTTAGTTCAAGTACCTATATAGCACTGTCAATTTATGCAGTGCTTTACATATATATTGTACATTCCCATCAGTCCCTATCCTCAAGGAGCTTACAGTCTAAGGTCCCTAACTCACATTTATGCATACTAGGGACAACTTAGACAGGATCTAATAAACCTACCAGTGTGTGTTTGGAGTGTGGGAGGAAACTCACATAGTCACAGGGAGAACATGCAAACTCCAGGCAGGTAGTGTCATGGTTGGGATTTAAACCAGCAACACGTCTTGCTGCCAGGTGAAAGTGCTATCCACTACACCACTGTGCCACTCTGTTAAAATTGTTCCTGGCCAGAACCCACCTCACAATCCAGTTAGAGGCTGGCAAGTGAGTTAGGGTGAACCTGTGTGCTCTATGTGTTTTTAAACCGGAAAAAAAAAAAAAAAAAAAATCATCTGTCTTGTTCTATCAGCACTTTAGGCAGTGCACAAATTACTACATCCTGCAATTAATTTTAAGCCACCATTCATTTAAAATGAATAGTACACATAAATATAGTCTTACCTATTTTTCATACATTTTTATGTGAAAAAATTAACTGCGAATAATGATTAATGTTAAAATGAATCTCTTCAGATTTTTCGCCTGTATACTCATTGCGGACCACAGTCATTTTTGTTCAAAGATAACTTTGTCACAGCTTAAGATAATAAAAGTAATACATACATCTTTTTTGGAGACAAACAATCGTTAGAAATAAAACAAAAAATAAAAAGGCAACAAGCAAAATCCACTTTGCACTGCAAGTGCACTTGGAAGGAAAGTCGCTGTAGATCCGAGGGGGACATGCAAGGAAAATTAAAAAAACAGCATTTTAGCTTGCACATGATTGGATGATTCCCCTTAGATGTATAGTGACTGCACTTCCAAAGCATGACAAAGCATGACAAAGGGGGTTGTTTACGAAAGGCAAATCCACTTTGCACTACAAGTGCACTGCAAATGCACTTGAAAGTGCACTTGGAAATGCAGTCTCTGTAGATCTGAGGGGGACATCCAAGATACAGTGGTGTGAAAAAGTGTTTGCCCCCTTCCTCATTTCCTGTTCCTTTGCATGTTTGTCACACTTAAGTGTTTCGGAACATCAAACCAATTTAAACAATAGTCAAGGACAACACAAGTAAACACAAAATGCAATTTGTAAATGAAGGTGTTTATTATTAAAGGTGAAAAAAAATCCAAACCATCATGGCCCTGTGTGAAAAAGTGATTGCCCCCTAAACCTAATAACTGGTTGGGCCACCCTTAGCAACAACAACTGCAACCAAGCGTTTGCGATAACGTGCAATGAGGCTTTTACAGCGTCCTGGAGGAATTTTGGCCCACTCATCTTTGCAGAATTGTCCTAATTCAGTTACATTAGAGGGTTTTCGAGCATGAACGGCCTTTTTAAGGTCATACCACAACATCTCAATAGGATTCAGGTCAGGACTTTGGCTAGGCCACTCCAAAGTCTTCATTTTGTTTTTCTTCAGCCATTCGGTGGTGGACTTGCTGGTGTGTTTAGGATCATTGTCCTGCTGCAGAACCCAAGTTCGTTTCAGCTTGAGTACACGAACAGATGGTTGGACATTCTCCTTCAGGATCTCTTGGTAGACAGCAGAATTCATAGTTCCTTTTATCACGGCAAGTCTTCCAGGTCCTGAAGCAGCAAAACAGCCCCAGACCATCACACTACCACCACCATATTTTACTTTTGGTATAATGTTCTTTTTATGAAATGCAGTGTTCCTTCTACGCCAGATATACTTGGACACACACCTTCCAAAGAGTTCCACTTTTGTCTCATCGGTCCACAGAATGTTGTCCCAAAAGTCTTGGGGATCATCAAGATGTGTTGTGGAGAAATTGAGACGAGCTTTGATGTTCTTTTTGCTCAGCAGTGCTTTTCTCCTTGGAACTCTGCCATGCAGGCCATTTTTGCCCAGTCTTTTCCTGATGGTGGAGGCATGAACGCTGACCTTAACTGAGGCAAGTGAGGCCTGCAGTTCCTTGGACGTTGTTGTGGGGTCTTTTGTGACCTCTTGGATGAGTCGTCGCTGCGCTCTTGGGATAATTTTGGGCGGCCGGCCACTCCTGGGAAGGTTCACCACTGTTCCATGTCTTCGCCATTTGTGGATAATGGCTCTCACTGTGGTTCGCTGGATTCCCAAAGCTTTGGAAATGGCTTTATAACCCTTTCCAGACTGATAGATCTCAATTACTTTCTTTCTCAATTGTTCCTGAATTTCTTTGGGTCTCGGCATGATGTGTAGCTTTTAAGGATCTTCTGGGGGACCTTACTGTGTCAAGCAGCTCCTATTTAAGTGATGCCTTGATTGTGAACAGGTGTGGCAATAATCAGGCCTGGGTGTGGCTAGAGAAATTGAACTCAGGTGTGGACAACCACAGTTATAGTATGTTTTAACAAGGGGGGCAATCACTTTTTCACACAGGGCCATGATGGTTTGGATTTTTTTTCACCTTTAATAATAAACACCTTCATTTACAAATTGCATTTTGTGTTTACTTGTGTTGTCCTTGACTATTGTTTAAATTGGTTTTATGTTCCGAAACACTTAAGTGTGACAAACATGCAAAGGAACAGGAAATGAGGAAGGGGGCAAACACTTTTTCACACCACTGTAAATAAAAAACAGCATTTTAGCTTGCACATGATTGGATGATAAAATCAGCAGAGCTTCCCCTCATTTCAGATCGTTCCCTCAGATCTACAGCAACTGTACTTCGAAGAGCACTTTCAGTACACTTTGAAGTGCGCTTGTGGTGCAAAGTAGATTTTCCTTTAGTAAAACTCCAAAGTTATTTACAAATTAAATAAAGGCACGTTTTCCAATTTTGCGCATTCTTTAAAAATGAACTTAAAAAAAATATTTAAAATAGAAAAAAGTTTATGCACAAAGGTAAAAAAATAGCAAAAAAATAATATATAAGTGGAAAAGGGAGAGATACATTACATTAGGGCTTATTAGGGTTAACTAAGGGTTAGTAGGAGGTTAAATAAAACACGTTTCACTTGTAAGATTGCTTTAACTGTTGTCAGATGCAGATAAATGAATGAACAGAGCAAATACAGAATATTTACAGAGTATTGTTACACGTTATTTCTCAAAGAAACTTCTGAACTGTTCAAAAGCTTTATTTTACACAGTAGCTGTTGTGGCCCCTTCTGTGATTTAGAGTCATTTTTATAGCCGGGATTTACAAACAGTCATGGCATTGAAAAGAAACAACACATAAGAGATAATCCTACAAAATGCGTTGATGTTTTTTAGGGAGTATCCCGTACATTAATGGTCCAGACGTGGTTAAGCAACCTCATGAGAAAAATTATTTGAATAGTGCTGCTTTATTTTTTAGCTACATAATCAAGTACTCCTGTATACTATACTTTTATGAAAATCTCTAATTCCCTGAATTACTGTAGGTTAGGCTAGGTTCAAGGCTGAATTGGTGAGCCTGTAGGCAGACAACCTCTAATGACAAAGCAGCATGCCTCTGCTAACATCACTTATTGACAAAAGTCTACTGTGCTTGATGGTAAATCTGTAGAGAACATAATTTAAAGTGGAAGAAAATCCTAACACTAAGGCCGCGTACACACGGGCAGATTGTCTGGCCAACTAAGTTCGTCAGACAATCCGACAGACAGTCCGTCCAACTTTCGAATGAACGGACTTGACCACACACGATGAACAGACAGTCCGCCGAAAGCTTGCGCGATGACGTGTACGGCACGTACGACGGGATTAGAAATTCGACGTCCAATACACTGCAATGCAACCTTCGGCGTGTAAATCCTTTCTGAGCATGCGCCATACTTAGTCCGTCCAACTTGCCTACACACGAGCGGACTGTCCGCTGAAACCAAGTTTGGACGGACAAAATTACGGAAATTCCGAAAGACTTAGTCCGCCAGACTGTCCGCTGAAAAAGTCCGCTGAAGCCCACACACGAGCGGATTGTCCGCTGAAACACATTTCAGCGGACTAAGTTGGGCAGATAATCCGCCCGTGTGTACGCGGCCTAACTATTCTTAAAATTGTTCCCTCCCCCTCCTCCTAGCTATTCTGCATACCCTGTATAAAAAAGATCTGTATAGTTACCTATGTTTTTATCCACTCTGATCTGGTCACGTGACCCTACAGCTCCAGCCCCCTGTGTCACTAAGCAGCTGTTGCAGGAAAGAGAAGGAAGAGCTGACAATGGCTGGGCCATAGGAACCTATGGGTAATGTCACTGCACTTGGAATTCTCAGCTATTTTTGAGTATTCACTTAAACAAGGGAGATGGACCTGCAGGGTCAGGTGATTGGACTGGACTAAAAAAAGGTAAGTACACAGATCTTTTTAACACACGGTATCCAGGATAGGTAGGAGGAGTGGGCAGGTCATGTTTTAAAAATAGGTAGGTTTTGCTACCATTTTAAAGTAGCCATATTACAGATTTGTGCACCGCTCAAGGGCTGAACCCCACCCTGCTGCTCCAAACCTCTATTCCATATGGTGGGTGCGGTCATTGCTGCAAACAGGAAATCAAATAGAAAGAAGGACTTAATGGCCACACTTCTGTGCAATATCTTTATGTATGATTGCATATACAACACATACAGAGAACTACAAGAACCTACTGACGCGTTTCACACTAATGTCAGGTCCTTATTCATAGCTATGTCTTAGGTATGACTAAGCACCCGACATTGGTGTGAAACACATCAGCTTGCAGCCATCAAGTCCTTCTTTCTATTTGATAGCCATATTACAGAGGTTGCGCAGACCCTCTATTTTAATTATTTATAAAGTGTACATTTATCATGGTGCTATTTTCTCATAAAATTATACTGAAAAATATTTCATAAAAGGTCAGTCCACCTAGGTGTGATATTTAGTTATTTATGAATCATGCAGTCATTAACATTTTACAGGTTACAACATCATTGATATCTTCTTGTCATAGTTCCTAATTCTGTTTATATCCACCTAAAGATTTTGGAAGTTTACACTCACTCGGAAATAGTTCCTGACAAATATAAATTATGAAATTGAAGAGTAGTAGTAGGTAGAGAAATTCCACACTTTTCTTATGTTTCTGAACACAGAATTTGTTCAAAACAGCCAATGAATTTCAGGTGTTTATTGGGAGTTTTAAAAGTTCCCCTTCATTAGGGCTTAACTATATTTTACAATATCTGGACAAAGGATTAATAACTTGTAATTGGGATATGTCAGAGTTATGAAGCCTGTTCAGGTCACTAGTTAAGAGGACGATGCTAGTTAGGATGATGACAGTAAGCCCTTGTACACACGATTGGACATTCCGTCAACAAAATCCGTTGGATTTTGTCCGACGGATTTTGTCCAAAACTTGTGTTGCATACACACGGTCGGACAAAGTTGTCGGAAAATCCGATCGTGCAGAAGGTGATGACGTTATTTCGTTATAACGGGACTACGTTCAGGCTAGTAGCCAATAGCTTTGGTCTAGGAATTTGATCTGAGCATGCGTGGCACTTTGTCCGATCGGAATTCTCTACACACAATCGGACAAAGTCTGATTGGATCATGTTGTCAGAAAGTTTTATAGCCCAGCTCTAAAATTTTGTCCGTCAGATATTCCGACAGAAACAGCCTGATGGAGCCCACACACAGTCGGATTATCCGACAACGCGGTCTGATCGGACATTTTCTGTCGGAATGTCCGACCGTGTGTACAAGGGCTTAGATGTAAAACCACATACAGGCAAGACAGTCATGTCCTTTCATAGTTTCATAGGAATACCACACCGTGGCATGCCATTCTGATGAAATCTGGCATTGTGATATTACTACACAAATAATTATGGTATTGTGTGCACAGTCTGTTTGATAATGTTCAGCATTCTAAACAAAAAATACCTTTGAAGGAAAAATGGATGGGGCAAAAAAACATCAAATTCTTGAGGAAAATCTGCTGCCCTCTGCCAGAAAGTTGTCAGTGGGATGAACCTTCCAACATGACAATGACCCAAAGCACACAGCAAAAATGACTACACGGGGGTTGAAAGAGAAAAAGGTGAATGTCCTTGCATGGTCTAGTCAGAGCCCAGACTTGAACCCCATTGAAAATCTGTGGAATGACTTGAAGATTGCAGTCAACACATGGTCGCCATCAAATTTAACTGAACTTGAGCAGTTCTGCAAAGAAGAGTGGGCAAATATTAATAAATGGATAGTGTATCCCTCCAGTTGATATATCCAATTATTTATCTGGTGAGTCTAATGGAGAGAGAGTGGTGAGGGATTCACATGTTGATGAAGTTTATGTTTTTTTGTGATAATCACATAAGGAGAGACTGTTCACTCATTTGGCATACTTTATGTTTATTTTTTCAATATTGATATTCATT
Organism: Lithobates pipiens; assembly: GCF_037356315.1. Classification (NCBI taxonomy): domain Eukaryota; kingdom Metazoa; phylum Chordata; class Amphibia; order Anura; family Ranidae; genus Lithobates; species Lithobates pipiens. Next base: position 419,083,318 of record NW_027507758.1, on the reverse strand, counting down.
GTATATTTTTTGATCTTTTCTGCACCTTATCTCAGAAACTTCACGGTATGTTGCAAGGAGTTTGTATTATGCACTAGCACTTTATACACATTGCATATTGAATTGGTTTAACATATATATTATATATATATATATATATATATATATATATATATATATATATACATGTAAATGTTGCATAATTGGTTTAAACACATACATACACATGTTATAATTTGTAGTATTCACCATTTTAGATTGTAAAGCTTTTTTGTGTGTTAATTAGCGCTATTCTTATCACTTTATACAGTTCACTAATTGTTTTTTTCACAATTATTGGAGTACAGGGGGTCCCCCGACTTACGAACACCTGACTTATGAACCACTCCTACTTACAAACAGGGCACTGCGGGGACCCTCTGCCAATCTGCGCGGCCAGACAGAGCCTCGGAAATGTCCGTAATTTGCCACGCATGCGCCGAACGGCATTTGTCGGAACATTGGAACATTGGAAATGTCTGTAATTGTTGTTCTGCGCATGCACGGCCAACTTATGAACATATTCGGATTACAAACAGGAGGAAAGTCCCTTACATATTAATAAAGTCTAGATGTGCAAAGTTAGTAGAGATATATCCCAACAGACTAAAGGCTGTAATTAAAGTAAAATGTGGTCCAACAAAATAGTGACATAATGATGGTGATCCTTTTTCCAACTCAGGGATTCTGATTTTGAATATTTTGAATTTTGTTCTGACATGTTGGTGTTATTTCTCTTTCAATTGGATGTTATAAATTGCACTAGTAAATACAGCTGGATAAAACAAAAACTGTTTCTGTCTTCATTTCAGGCTGCAAAGAAACAAAATGTGATTATTTTAAAGGGGGTTATTTTTTTTCTATACCCACTGTAGGTGTAAACCAAGGTATAATGTAGCCATATTGGTATAAATCAGTATCTCAAAACAAATAAAGGGATAGCTTGCTATTTAAATGCAGTTCTCTTTCTCATGCATACAAGTTAATAGCATATTTTTCCATTTACAAAAACATGCCACAGCCAATAACTATTGAAAAGCTGTGTCGACTGGCACTTTCAAATGCCTGGCAGGCTATTGAGACAGTTTTTATTTAGTCCACTATAAATGGAACTGTTCGAGGGTATGTGATTCCCAACTGTTTCACATCAGAAAATGAAAACAAGGAGATCCCAGCCAAGACCACAATGGTGACTGCCAGCCCATTCATATGCCAAACATGAAAGCAACAAGGCTCAGCCTTTGATCTTTGTATTTTTGGACATAACTCAGGAATAAAAAGAGATTGTTTTAGGACAACCTGCATCATAAGTAGAAATCAATCAATATGCCTGTAAGAGTTAGGAGTTAGTTAATAGGTACCAAAAATAACACTATGCCAATGCTTGAAGCCTAGAATCAAGCCTGAGGGGAGAATGAGATGTGCCTGCTTTTATTTTTGTATTGGTAGATTACAGGAGGCAATGAATGATGCACTTCATATTGGTAAAAAAAAATGGCCATTCAGAAAAGCAATGAGAATAATAACTGTTCAGTATTAGCAAAGCAATTACATACAGTTGTTATAAAAATATAAATCAAATAGGAAATGTATGAAAGTCTTGGAATTTCTGCTTGTTGTAAAGTATGCAATTTCCTTAAACAAATCTGGTCCATCTATGTTGGTGCATCTTTAGGAGGAGAAGGAGTTAGCTTCCAGCTGAGCTTTCTATTGGTATGTATTGCATTGCATATCCAAAAATGTGTGCTCCTATGAAATAGGTTTGGGGGTCACACTGTGCAGAAGTACTCTTTATTGTGCAGATTTAACATATACTGTATTTGTACAAACATATGCAAACAGAAACTTTTTGATTTTTATTTAATTGTGATAGATTTCATTAGGTTTTGTTTTCAAAGCTGACATGGTTGGGTGCTGGGGAATGTTTGTATGTTACCTAGAGCAGTGTTTCTCAACTCCAGTCCTCAAGGCGCCCCAACAGGTCATGTTTTCAGGATTTCCATCAGATGAAACAGCTGTAGTAAGAACTAAGGCAGTGAAATTGATCAAATCGCCTGTGCAAAACAAAGGAGAGCCAGAAAACATGGCACCTTGAGGACTGGAGTTGAAAAACACTGACCTAGAGTAATGACCTCTTAAAAAAAGGTAATTGTATCAGGTATTCCAATCAAGGACAAGAACTTCCAATCCTTACATGTTCTTTACAATATAATTCTGATGAAGTGCGATATGGCCCAATCCAAAGCAATTTCATTGGTCCTTTTGGTCCTTTTCAAGTTCATAAGTGTCATACTCGCCCTGATGCCAAGGTTAGAAATTATAACTCTTGAGTGCTGCTTTACCTTTACCATCTCTGGCTATGTTTTGACTATGTTTGTTTTTTTAACTTTTATTATTAAACAAGTGTGATTTAACTGTACGTCTGTCCCGTTCTGATTTCATGGCTTTTGACAAGAGGGAAGAGCAACAGAAATACAGAAAGAGGCCTGAGATGTTGCTATGGGTAACGGCACTGCAAGGGGAGCTTTTTATGGATTGCATATAGAGGAAGCGTGCTTACTGACGGCAGGGTACTGATCTACAGGAGGTAAGGCATGCTCAGTAGCGGCTGTGGTTGCTAAGGGTAACAGAGGAACAGATTCTTGATCTTTAGCAGCAGCTCTACCTTATGTGACACATCTAGCACTGTGGACATGGTCTCTGACCAAGCTTGTAATAGGGGTTAAATTAAAGTCAGTTTGTCTCTTCCTTGCTCACATTGCTCAATTAAAATCCAACACCACCTGTTGTGAATAGGCTGAATACTGCTGGAAAAAAGAACCTGCACAATGTTTCAGCAGCCATCTCAAAAATCTAGCCTGGTACATGGTAAATGGAGGAGTGAAAACATCATGGCCCTGCGGGGTAAACTGAAATAGTAGCTCAGAACAGACCTGAATCAAAGGTTGTGCTTCACTAAGTGAAAATCTACCCTCAACAGCTAAGACATGTGCAGTCAGAATGCTTCCAAGCAGCTCCTCCTCCGTGAGTACCTGCCAAAGTGAATGACAAAAATCTTTATCCTCTACTGCAGGTTGCACACGGCAAATAACCGTCACTCTGCATCTTGACAAAGGAAAAGCAAAAATCCAAAGTAACTGGCTTCCAGTTCCCAAGTGAAGTCGATCTGGTTGTTGGTGGGCATTGCGATTATATCAGGATCAGTGGCTAAGTAGACTAGACATGTAGCTGCACAAGGGAACTGAGACCAAACAAAGGGTATACCATTTAAGTGATATTTATTTACAGTGAAACACACTAATATACATACACAGCAACCAGTGAGAACATAAACCACTACAGCAAATACGACTGGGTACAAGAGCAGGGAGCAAGACATAAATAAGGCAGAAGGGAGCAGGCAAGATAAGGCTAAGCAAGAACAACAGGCAGCAAGGAAGTGTCCAGAATCATGATGCACCTGGGGAAGGGAGGAGAAGCCTTAAGTAACCCCTGGCAGCTGAACACTAATTTTCCTAATTACCACAGCCTGCTGGCTTCTGGGAGACACCTGCTGGTGGACTCTGGAGCTGCAGAAAACAGCCCAGAACAGGATAGTACCACCAGCAGGTGAACTTAATCCTAACTATTTAAAAAATAAAAAACAATATCCCCCAAGTGTTGTCTATATTTTTAGTGGCTTGATCTTTGTTGATTGCATGCTGACTTTTGCCTACATTTTTTATGTACTCAAGCACATCAAAAGCATCAATATGATACAAAATGTTGGGGTTTATTTGCTAAAACTGGAAAGTGTGTATCATGGAGCAGCTGTGCATACAGTTTCCATTTTTGTTTTCTTGTCAAGGATTAATTGAACAAGCTGAAATTAGAAGCTGATTGACTACCATGCACAGCTGCACCAGATTTTGCAGTCTGCAGTTTTAGTAAATCAACTCCATTGTCATGTTTAGGCCTGATGACTTTAAATCTGCAGCAATGATGCTGTGACATAGCCAAATGTCCACCTGTAAATATCTTCCTTAAGCAAGATGCACATATGTTTGCCATTAAGCAAATTGAACCAAATCCATTTGAAAACACTTCGAAACAAGGAGCTGGAAATGCTAGAGCTATACATAGACAATAAACACAATAAAATGCCGATGCATATGTGGTATGTGCATGGTGCTTAGCTAAAGTCTCATACACACGATAGGACTTTGTACAAACTTTCCCTTGGATTTTTGTACAAAGGGCATTGGCTCTGAACTTGTATTGCATACACACAGCAGGACTTTTTCAGCCAACTTTCACCAAATCACATGGTTTTTCTGCTCTTTACCTCCACCCTTTGTCAACTTCTGTATTGTTGTCTGATCTTTTGCATTGGTTCTGAGCATGCCTGTTTCTACTAACAGTCCTATGGTTTTCTGTACACACGATCAGACTTTGCTCCATCAGACTTTTGTTGCCAGAAAGTTTGTCCGTTCGCACAGCCAACAAAAGTCAGATGAAAACCAAAAAAAAGTTTGTCCGATGGAGCGTACACACAGTCGGATGTTGCTCCAAAACAGCTAATTTGCATGTTTGTTGTCAAAAGTCAGATCGTGTGTATGGGCCTTTAGAGTGCTTAACTTCTACGTGTATTGGCATAGCTGCTACTGTTGGGTAGCTGTGTACTTTAAAGCTGACGTTTATTCTGATCATCCATGGTTACTCCCTCTCCCTCATGAACATGCTAATGATAATAGTTAAAAAAAAAACTGTTTTCATTTTCATTAGGTACCTTTTTTCAGATTCAGGGGATGTCATCATTGGCTCTCCTCACTTCTCTATGCAATGCAGGCAGATATTGGACGATTGTGAAGCTGGGAGGATGCTGTATATAGCTTCCTGAAAAGACCACAGCACTCAATACTCATCTTAACTCTGATGCAAGCAGTGGCCAGGTTCTTGGGAGGAGTTATGGAAATATCAAAATGGTTTAATGCGTGTATGTCATTGTGGAGGAATGGGCATTTCTAAACAGGCTGCATTTGCATTCAGACTGCCCTAGGTAAGGCCCATGTGTGATGTCAAGCATCCATGACTGAAAGCACTGAAATCCAATAAATGAAAGGGGTTGGAGGAAAGAGCTAGACAATCCTTCAGCCAGGAAATAAGGTAAACTCTAGGTGACTTTATGTGGCTTCTAATGCTCACTATAGAAAGCTCACAGTGTGCAGTGATAAGAGAGTAAGGCCGCGTACACACGCGGGGACTGTTCGCCCAACTTTGTCCGTCAAACAGTTTCGGCAAACAGTCCGCTCAAACTTAGCATGGACGGACATGGCCACACACGACGGACGAACAGTTTGCTGAAACCGTGCGCGATGACGTGAACGGCACGTACGACGGGACGAAAAATACGACGTCCTATACACTGCATTATAACTTTCGGCGTGAAAATCCTTTCTGAGCATGCGCGCAACTTTGTTTGACGAACAAGCCTACACACGAGCGGACTGTTCGCTGAAACAAGGTTTCAGCGGACAGTTTTTCGGAAATTCCGAAAAACCTTGTCCGTCAAACTGTCCGCTGAAACTGTCCGCTGAAAGCCCACACACGAGCGGACTGTCCGCCCAAACACTGTTCAGCGGACAAAGTTGGGCGAACAGTCCGCCCGTGTGTACGCGGCCTAAGTATTTTCAGTGCAGGAGTGGAATCTGTACAACTATGCAAGATGGAAGGTAGAACTGGAGCTTAACTTTTACTACTACTTTTAGCAAAACAGATACAAAGAGTGCACAATCTTTTTTTCCTCTCCAACTACATTTATACAGTATAAACCTGTCAGGAAATGCTCTGTAGAAAAAAAAACTGCTGCTGGTGCACGTTTGCAAGCGCCGTTGCGTGTGCGTGCGCACACGCAAGCCATGGCACCAGATTAACCAGATGAAGGGCTTGTAAACAGAGCCAGTGCTGTCTGATCTGCAGCTATTCTGTGACCCCCTGCTACCTGTAACTTGCTCAGAGATCTGTTCCTGTGTTTGACCCTGCTAGCCTTTGACTCTTCCTGCCTTCTGCCTGCACCCAACCCCAGCTTGTCCTTGACTTTGATCCTGCCTGCTCCTTTTGTTACTACACTGCCTGTTGCCGACCTGTACTCCTACCTGCCTTGGCCTCGGCACCTGTCCTGGCTTCTCAAACCTGTGTGCACCTGTGCCTGTCTGTTCTCCACATCCCTCAGGGCTGATCCGCTGAGCATGGCTGCTAGCATCTAGATGTGTGGTATCATGATATCCACTGATCTAGCTCCACAACTGCCTGCTGTTCTGTCTGGTCCTCATCCCTGTGGCATCAGGAATTCCGGAGCAGCTTCTCTGACAACAAGCATGCCAGGCACTCATACCATTCTGCACTCTCAGGTCCCCTGCCTGCTCTATCAGGGGCCATGAGTCATATACATAAGGGAGGCATTCCTCTGCATTACTGAGCTCATCCCCAAGGTACCTGACAGTATCAGAAAGCCATGTCTGAGCCCGAGCAAGGAACCTCCCCATGGAAGAACTTTGTTGACACCTGGCAGGTCTGACTCAAGCCATTAAAAATTTGCAAGAAGGGTACACCCAACTGAAAGATTGGGTCCAAACCCTGTCATCCCCTGCCAGTCCTTAAGGGGAAACCCACACCCGAATGCTTCGCTGGAGAATTCAGCAAGTACAGAGCATTCTGCAACGCTTGTGAACTCTTCTTTGCCTTACAGCACCGTACCTTCTCCCTGGAAGCAACCAAGGTGTGGTTTGTCATTTCCCTTCTCCAGGGTGAGCCTCAAGCCTGGGCAAACCATCTCTTGGAACAAAAGGCTGCATCTCTAACAAACCTTACCACCTTCTTTGACGCCATGTCACAACTGTATGAGGACTCTCAGCAAACCGCCACCGCTGAAACAGCACTACATTCTCTCCAGCCAAGCCTCTGAGTGGCTAAAGACTATGTGTCAGGGCTGGTCTCAGCCCTTCCTTTTCAAAGCTGGCCACTCAGCTGTCGGATAATTGCCAGCTCCTTTCTCTCCACAGTGACTCACCTGTTAATGATATCCTGCTCGTCAGTCCTGCCTACTTAAGCCATCCAGCCCAGATGATCTCGACCTTCGCCTTGGTCACATCTCTAGAGATGCTCTCCTGGGTTCCTGTTAAAGACTTGCTCGGCTGACATTCCTTCTGGCTCCAGATCCTGCTTGCTGTTCTACTACACCCATCTCTGGCTCCCTGACGTTTTGGCTTGTCTGACTATCCGTTCCGGATCCTGAAATCTGGCTATGTTTTGACTACTTTTACTCTGTTTAACTTTTTATTATTATTATTATTATTAGACAAGTGTGATTTAACTATACTTCTGTCTCAGTCTGATTCATGGTTTCTTTCAGTAGGCGAAGGCCATGAATTCAGAAGATGCAGTCAATCCACTTGGTAATATTTTTTTCCAGAATGGATGAGCAGGCTGAATGCATGGATCAGTTTGCTATGGTGTTACAAACACTCCTGAGTTGCATGGCTCACTTGGAATCTCCCACTGTGGCTTCTCTGGTACAATCTGTGTTGCAAGCCATCCCTGCTGCTGCGCCAGTATCTGTGCAAGCACCCGCCTCAAGTATTACCTCTATAAGAGGTATGTCTTGTTCAGCTCCTCTTCCCCAGTGATTTAGGGGTGTTCCAGTCCAATGCAGAAGGTTTCTCAACCAGGTTAAGATATACTTTGAGATGCTGCCCCATGTGTTTCCCATGGACAGAAGCAAAATAGGTTTTGTGATATTTTTGCTTTCTGAGAGAGCCTTGGCCTGGGCAAACCCTCTAGGGGAGACACAAAAACCTGTTGTCTTCAGTTACTCAGAGTGTGTGGCTTCTTTTAAAAAGGTATTTGACGTTCCCCTATGCTCCACTTCTGCTGCCAAGTGCCTCATGTGCATTGAACAGAGTACGAGAACTGTTGCCGATTACACCATTGAATTGCATACTCTGGCAGCAGAGGTTGCTTGGAACAATGAGGCCCAGTGGCTGCTTTCGTGTGTGCTCAGAGTAAGACTCCACGACACCTTCCAGTAGGCCTTATACAACCCATACCCAATGGAGAGAGGCCCTGGACGCACCTGTCTGTGGATTTCATTTCATTCCAAATCCCAGGGCAACACAGTTATTCTTATGGTGGTTGACCGTTTTTCAAAAATGTCCCATTGTATTCCACTCCTAAGGAACTGGCTTCCATTTTTTCTGGGAGATCTTTCACTTACGTGGGCTACCCAAGGTGATTGTCTCAGACAGGGGTAGTCAGTTTGTGTTCCAGTTCTGGCGAGCCTTTTGTACACAGTTGGGAATTCAGCTTGCTTTCTCCACTGCGAATCACCCGCAGTCTAATGGGGCCGCAGAATGAGTCAACCAGTTCTTGGAGCAATTCCTACGTTACAATATTTCTGACCATCATAACAACTGGTCAGACCTCTTACCGTGGGCGGTGTTTGCTGACAAATGTGGCTTGAATTCTGCTTCCCGATTGTCCCCGTTTATGGCGGACTATGGTTTCCAACCTTCAATGTTACCTGACTCGTTTGTTCCCCAGACTATTCCTGCGTTAGTGGAGCATATGCTGAATGCAGAGTATATATATATATATATATATATATATATATATATATATATATATATACTGTATATATATATCTCTGTCCCCTATAAAACACTATACGGACACTGTGTAAGCAGCCTTTTATAGTGTAGGGAGTGGACTTAGTCCCCCTGAGCCATGATTGGCCTAAGGCACCATGCCTGTGGACAATTATGGCTCTCGCTGAGGAGCATGCTGTGATTGGCCAAAGCATGCAGGTCAGGTGTATGCTTTGGCCAATCATACAGCAATGCACTGCAGTCTTGCAGTGAATTATGGGGTGCTCAAATTTGCTGCAAACGCCCCATAAAATTTGCTGTTCGGCGAAAGGGTGAACACCCAACGTTCAAGTTGAACTTTAGTTCGACTCGAACTCGAAGCTCATCCCTCGTGACAATACCTCAGTTTATGTTATTCATGACTTATAATGTGAATTAAATCTAACAGTAGGCCTATTAACTGCAGGGAGGAGATCAGATCACCTAGGACACATGTATCAAATACAAGGCCTGCGGGCCAAATCTGGCCCGCCAGACAATTTATCTTCCCCCCCGCACCTCTCCTGCAGCGCTGGCACCACCCTTGTCTCCACCCCTACCTTGTCTCAGCAGTCGGCAGCAGAGAGCAGGACAGAACTCCTCTGACAGATCCTACAGTTGACTCCAGCCCTCCTCTGGTCCTCTTCCAGACGCTGAACTTTCTGCTTACCAGCTCCGCCCCCAACTTCTTCCAAGTGTTTCTTGACATCTGATGTAAGGGGAATGGGGTGATCTGGACAGTTAGTCTTAGCCCCTGTACACACGGTCAGAGATTCTGCCAACCAAATCAGTCGGATTTTGTCCGTCGGATTTAGTCCGACGGATTGTGTCCGAAACTGTTGCATATACACGGTCGGACTAAGTTGTCGAAAAATCCGATCTTTCAGAATGTGATGACGTAATTTCGTTACGATGGGACTACATTCAGGCTAGTAGCCAATAGCTTTGATGTAGGAATTTGATCTGAGCATGCGTGGCACTTGGCCCGATCAAAATTCGCTACACATGATCGGAGTATGTCCGATCAAACCAGTTGGTCGGGAAATATTTCCAACATGTTGGAAAATTGGGACCGACGGATATTCGGATGGAATCAGTCCGATGCATACCACACACAGTCGGATTATCCAACGACACGGTCCGATAGGACACATTCCGACGGATTCTCCGACCGTGTGTACAAGGGCTTACAAATACAACTGGCCCTTTGAAGGCAACCAAATGTGGCCTGCAATGAAATCGAGTTTGACACCCCCGACCTAAAAGAATGCAAAACCAATATTTACTTTCCCTGGTTTCTCCCTCCACTTTTCATCAACATGCTAATAAAATGTTTAAATAAACCTTTGTATTTTCAATATATACTTTATGTTAGACCAATGGAATGTCATCATTGAGTCTCTGTGCTTATCTATACATTGCATGCAGATTAAACCTGGGTACACATGGCCCGAATGTCAGGAGACAACGGGCGGTTAAAAAAAAACAGCCAACATTCAGCCCATGTGATTCTGATGGACATGCATGCTGGAAAACAAGAAGCCGACAAACTCCCTATCAGCGCTCTCAGCCAATGGCAGAGAGCGCTGATCGAAGTGTTCTGATGAAGGGCCACCCCCCTGTCAGAACACAACAGCTCAGCGGGGGAGATCGCTGAACTAACCTTGCATGGTTAGTACAGTGGCTCTGACCAGAGCTGTCAGTTTTTTTCATGCAACTTATAAAAAACTGTTAATGTGTACAAGGCTTAAGGTTGTTGGGAGTGGGCAGTACATTGCTTTCTGAAAACATCACAGCACCTTATCTCAGTATTCCTTTTAGAAGCCCTCAGTCCTGATGCAAGCAGTGGCCTGGCTCTTGGGAGACATTTTTCAAACATCAAAACGCCTTGATGGATGAATTTCATTTAGCATGAGTGGGAGTTTTTATGCAGACTTCGTTTGCATACAGACTGCCCAAGGTACTGCCTTTTTCTGAGCCTTTATGGCACCATCACATCGGCATCCTAGCAACCAATGAGTGCCCTGAGCAGAAAGCTGTCACATTTAGTGGCAGCAATAATACCACCACTAATTGAATGACTTCTTGGACAGCCAGAGATTTGCTTCAGCTTGTGGGCAAACAAGGTTTTCTATTTCATCCATTTGGTAAACAGTCAGATTTCATGGCGAACCCAGCGTTGCCGCAAACTCAAGCTTCATCCCTGTTGACCATAGCCAGTGAGATAAAATATGTTGGAAATCCAACCTTTTTCAATTGTCACCAGGAAAAGTGGTGAGGATAAAATTTTCATTGAGGACACCTATTCTGGTGACAGCTGTCTAAGCCCTTGTACACACGGTCGGAGATTCCGACGGAATGTTTCCTATCGGACCGTTTTGTCGGATATTCCGACTGTGTGTGGTCTGCATCGGACTGTTTCCATCGGAATATCCGACGGACCAAGTTTTCCAACTTGCCGGTAAAATTTTCTGACAAAATGCTCCTATCGGACATACTCCGATCATGTGTAGCCTACTCCGACGGACAAAGTGCCACGCATGCTCAGATCAAATTCCTAGACCAAAGCTATTGGCTACTAGCCTGAACGTAGTCCCATCGTAACAAAATAACATCATCCCGTTATGTACCATCGGATTTTCCGACAACTTAGTCCGACCGTGTGTATGCAACATCACTTCCGGACCTCTTCCGGAATTAATCAGTCGGAATTACTCCGACGGATTTGGTTGTCGGAATCTCCGACTGTGTGTACAAGGGCTAAGAGAGGAAATCTTCTCACATTGTAGAGATTTCTTCTCAGTACCTATTGTATCATCAAGATAGGATGTCAGGGAAAATTACTCCAACAGGACACAGCAAAAAATATATTGAAAGAGGTTTTAAGTCCTTCCTACGCCACTGTGAATGCTCAACTGCTATATACTGTGATTCCTGTGTTTCACACTGAAAACATTCTGAGAGTTCCTGTATTCTTCATAATCCATAAAAACAGTTGTCAAAATATCCTGTTACAATTCATTAACCACTTCAGCCCCGGAAGATTTGGCTACTGAATGAATGAGTGGGCAATTTTTTGCGTTTCGGCACTGCGTCGCTTTAACTGACAATTGCATGGTCATGCGACAGAGCTTTCTTTTGGTGGTACTTGATAACCTCTGCGGTTTTTATTTTTTGTGCTATAAAAAAAATTTAAAATATATATATATATCTTTTTTAACCACTTTGGTTTTAGCACCTCTGTGGTTTTTATTTTTTGTGCCATAAACAAAAAAAAACAATTAAATTTTTTTTATTTTTTTTACTTTTTGCCATAATACCCATCCCCCAAAAATATATAAAAAAATGTTTTCCTCAGTTTAGGCCAATATGTATTCTTCTACATATTTTTGGTAAACAAAATAGCAATAAGCGTATATTGATTGGTTTGCGCAAAAGTTATAGCGTCTACAAAATAGAGGATTGTTTTATGGTCTTTTTATTACTTTTTTTATTAGTAATGGCGGTGATCTGCAATTTTTATAATGACTGCGACATTATGACGACACACATCGGATATTTTTGACACTATTCTGGGACCATTGTCATTTATACAGCAATTAGTGCTATAAAAATGCACTGATTGCTATGTAAATGGCACTGGCAGGGAAGGGGTTTACCAATGGGGGGCAATGAAGGCATTAAGTGTGTCCTAGGGAGTGATTCTAACTGCGAGGGGGCTACCTAGGACATGACAGTGATCACTGCTCCCGATCAAAGGGAGCAGTAGATCTCTGTCATTACACAAGGCAGAATGGGGAAATGCCTTGTTTACATAGGCATCTCCCTGTTCTACCTCTCCACACCGCAATCGTGGGCCACTGGAGAACATTGAGTTCCTGGAACCCATGGGCACACTCCCGCACGTGCCTGAAATGTGGTAAATTTAAAGGGATGTACCTGTACGCCCATTTGCTTGCCTGTGCCATTCTGGTGATGTACATCTGTGTGCGGCAGTCGGCAAGCGGTTAAAGTGATTGTAAACCCTCCTTCCTCACTGAGGAAGAGGAGCTAATATGGACACGGCCTGCTCAGGGAACAGCAAGGGATTCATTAGCAGTTAAGTGTCACATAATGGGCTAGTATGCAATGCAGGGAGCAAAAGAGGGTTTACTTCCTCTTTAACCACTTGCCGACCGCCGCACGACGATATACGTCAACAGAATGGCACGGGCAGGCATATGGGCGTATATATACGTCCCTGCCTTCCCGCGGGTGGGGGGCCCGATCGCATGGGACCCTTTTTTTGGTCCGCAGCAGAATCGGATCGCATGGGTGTTCACACCATGCGATCCGAGTTTGCAGATCGCACTGCGATATGCGAACTGATCTGGGGGTGTCATTAACATTTCACTGACACTCCCAGCAGTTCGCATAGGGCAGTGTGAACTGCCGCCGGGAGGCATGCGATGCGGGAACCCGCCGCGGATTCGTGGCGTTCCTGCATCGCTCCAGTGTGAACCCAGCCTAATAAGCAATCGTTTTTCTGATCGCTGTATTAGTGTCACAGGTGACGCTAGTTAGGCAGGTTGGTATTTAGGTTCGCCGCAGCTTTTTATAGCGCCAGGGACCCCCATATACTACCGCATAAAGCCCCCTGATTGCCCCCTAGTTAACCCTTTCACCAGTGATCACCATATAACTGTTACAGGTGACGCTGGTTGGTTAGTTATTTTTTTATAGTTTCAGGGCACCCGCCATTTATTACCTAATAACGGTTTAACCCCCTGATCACCCGGCGGGCGTCATTTGTGACTGTAATAACTGTTAGGTCAGTTAGGGTTAGCCCCCTTTAGTTCTAAGGTACCCCCCTAACCCCCCCAATAAAGGTTTAACCCCGTGATCACCCCCCGTCGCCAGTGTCACTAAGGCTGGGTTCACATTGCAGCGGTTTATGAGAACGGATGTGATTCGCACCGCACTGCAGTGCAAATCACATCCGATCTCTGTGCGATTCGAGTTCAGCCATACAGATAGTATGGCTGAATTTGCGTCGCACCCGCTGCAAACTCGCACGGGACCCTTTTTTTGGTCCGCAGCAGAATCAGATCGCATGGGTGTTCACACCATGCGATCCGGGTTTGCAGATCGCACTGCGATATGCGAACTGATCTGGGGGTGTCATTAACATTTCACTGACACTCCCAGCAGTTCGCATAGGGCAGTGTGAACTGCCGCCGGGAGGCATGCGATGCGGGAACCCGCCGCGGATTCGTGGCGTTCCCGCATCGCTCCAGTGTGAACCCAGCCTAATAAGCGATCATTTTTCTGATCGCTGTATTAGTGTCACAGGTGACGCTAGTTAGGCAGGTAGGTATTTAGGTTCGCCGCAGCTTTTTATAGCGCCAGGGACCCCCATATACTACTGCATAAAGCCCCCTGATTGCCCCCTAGTTAACCCTTTCACCAGTGATCACCATATAACTGTTACAGGTGACGCTGGTTGGTTAGTTATTTTTTTATAGTTTCAGGGCACCCGCCATTTATTACCTAGTCTCACTAGTGTACCCCTAAATTTAGGGGTGTTTACTTTCCAAAATGGGGTCATTTGGGGGGGGTTTGTGCCATCTTGGCATTTTATGGCCTTCAAAACTGTAACGCCCTTAGAAAGCCTGAAGGCGGTGCTTGGTTTTCGGGGCCCCGTACGCGGCTAGGCTCCCAAAAAGTCCCACATATGTGGTATCCCCGTACTCAGGAGAAGCAGCAGAATTTATTTTGGGGTGTCATTTCACATATGCCCATAGAATGTGTGAGCAATATATAATTTAGTGACAACTTTGTGAAAAAAAAAAAAAAAAAGTTTGTTATTTTCCCGCAACTTGTGGCAAAATATAAAATATTCCATGGACTCAACATGCCTCTCAGCAAATAGCTTGGGGTGTCTCCTTTCTAAAATGGGGTCATTTGTGGGGATTTTGTGCCATCTTGGCATTTTATGGCCTTCAAAACTGTAATAGGTAGTGAGAAGTGAAATCAAAAATTTACGCCCTTAGAAAGCCTGAAGGCGGTGCTTGGTTTTCGGGGCCCCGTACGCGGCTAGGCTCACAAAAAGTCCCACATATGTGGTATCCCCGTACTCAGGAGAAGCAGCAGAATTTATTTTGGGGTGTCATTTCACATATGCCCATAGCATGTGTGAGCAATATATCATTTAGTGACAACTTTGTGTAAAAAAAAAAGTTTATTGGATTTTTCTAATAACAAAAAGTAGAAAATATCATTTTTTTTCAAAATTTGCGGTCTTTTTACGTTTATATCGCAAAAAATAAAAATCGCAGAGTCAGTCAAATACCTTTAAAAGAAAGCTCTATTTGTGGGAAAAAAAGGACGCAAATTTTGTTTGGGTACAACATTGCATGACCGCGCAATTACCAGTTAAAGCAGCGCAGTGCCAAATTGTAAAAAGACCTCTGGTCATTGACCAGCAAAATGGTCCGGTCTGAAAGTGGTTAAAGAACAACTAAAATTTATATTTCAATTTTCTATTGAGTACTCTATATACTGAGGTGTGCATGTACATCTCACATATAATTCTAGACACAGCAGTAATGTGCCTGGAGGAATGACTCCCGTGTACATGACTGGGAGACTTGTCATCCTCGCCAACCAATCAAGAGGCCAAAAACCCAGCACCTGGAAGAAGCCTGGTAAGAAGATATTAGTGACCAATGAAGGATCCAACACTTGCATTACTGGAATGGAGGGTAATGTAATTTGAATGTTTCAATGAGAAAACACAAGTTTTAATTTTTCATTAAAAAAAAAAAAAAAGATTGGATTTTCTTTAAATTAAATAGAAGAGTCTTACAAATCCAGTAACACACCATATTTATCCTAGACTCACCTGACTGTTCTGCCTATTTAGACATACAAGAAATATGAGTTTTTAAAAATCGAAAATGCCAACGTGTTCCTTTTAGTTGTTCAAAGTATGAGGGGAAAGAGCAAAGAAGGTCAGATATTTACAAATTAGTAAAAAACGTCAGTCTACTCAAAATCAATATTTAGTTTATTAAATTCTGGTGGTTCATGTTATCAGACAATTCCTTCTATTTTCCTAAATAATCCTCACTTATTATTTAATTTTCAGTTTTCATGGTAATTCTACACATTTTTCAAGTATGATTTTCTTTCAGCACAGTCTGTGTCATTTGTGAACTGTAGGCCCACTCAAAATTGACATTTAGTTATACTGTAGGTGCGGTATTGTGGTCTGAGTCCGCCCCTGATCTTGTGGATGCTCCAACAGTGAAATCTCCCTTCTATAATTCCTGCCAACAAGGGAATTTTGGTTGTTTCTAACCACATTTGGATTCTCCAAAACCTCCTGTTGTATTCTCCATAACATAAAAAAAAAAAAATCAGAAGAGTGTGACCCACTCACAATGGCCACATTAGATATCCAGATCCTGGAAATCAAATGCAAATGCTGACATTTCATCACTGGAATTCCTAAGAGATATAGGAAGTCATCAATTGACTTGATTTTCCCCCATCTATTAGAAACTGAAAAATTTGGTTTTGTGGGGACTGTTTATGCCAAAGACAAAAATCTTCTAATATACATAACAAATCAATTTTCAAAGTCCTTTGAAAGGAAATGAGCCAAGATCCTCCAAGGAACTGTCTCAGAATTATGATAAACACGCAGTCTTCCGTTTGGTATTAATTTCATCACATCACAATTCCAAGAGATGTTAAACATTATTTTCTACTGTGAAAACTCTCTGTCTGAGACTTTCCAGATCCAGATGTAAAAGCATCATTTTTTTATATTCTAAAAGCAATGTATACTTTTTCTCTATACAAAATATGCAGAAAATTCCTGCTCACCCTCATATCCTCCTTATTCAACATGTAAAGAAATTTTATTTCTGTAATAGGTGAAGCATTCATATAACACAAAATTCAAATTCAAGTTTCCATTAGGATGAATAATCCAATAATCCTATGGTTTATTTGACACGTTCCACCTAATCTTTCTCGTAGTTATTCTCTGTCTTGAGATATTTCCCAGTCCAAGATGCTTTACCCTGTTATTAACTATGTAAGCTTAACACCGCACACTTAGAAAGACAAAATAAAACTTTTAAACCAGACTAAGCCACCAATATTACAACTCTTTACAAAATCTCTCCTTAGTAAGCAGTATATAGGCTTTATATTGTTTTTCTAGGGAACACACCCTTGCCTATAAAGCCTCTTCATACTCCATAATGCACCTCAAATTTTTACCATATACTGTTTCTATTTTTGATACAGTTAATCCTCAGCCGCTGCTTTAACTCACAACTTTTTCCTCTTTATCAAAAGCAATATATCCTTCTGCAGTTTAAGAAGGTATAAAAATAGAAGAGAACACTGTTGAGTACTTATGAAAGCAGTCCTTACCAATCACTAGGAGATTTATACTTCCTCTGAGGTCATTACTCGATCTGTGTTGTTTAATCTATATAAATAAGCAAAGCAGAAATAACCTGTAAAACAGGCCAGTCCCTGCTTTTTCTAAATTGGAGCCTAGATGTAGAATACGACCCCTAAAGATTTACTAGCAGTTTGATAGGATGGCTCCTTTATCTTAGGTAATGCTGTTTGTCCAGAACGAAACTTAATGTTTCAACTTCATGTGAATAAACGTCCTGTAAATAACCTAATACTTTGTGAATTTTATTCTACCGTGAAGGGAAGCAGATAAAAAACCTTTAGAGAATGCTTTCCATATGGATGCTTAATTTCCACGCCATATGCAAACCCAGCATGCTGGGCTGCTAGTATTTCAATTTAAATCACTGGTTTATTCCAACAGAGGTATCAAAAGATGGAAAAAAAATCTATATTTAATTTGTGTTCAGCTGGTATTTTCTATAATGTCATTAGTGTAGCCTTAGCAGCTGTCTTTAGCACTTTGCAACTCTAGGGGGGCTTTCTTTGAAAACTGAGCTGGAGAAAACTGAACCATTGTCAGTCAATTACATTTTAGTTGTTATATTCTAGATCAGCTTTCAATTTTAAAGTAAGCTTCTGATTGGTTGTTATTTCAAACTCCACCATCAATAAGTCCACTGAAATGCCATTATACATGTGCAAATCTTTACCAGGTTGTTTATTCAGACTAAATAAAAATAAAGAAATTAACAAAAAAATTGTAAAAAATTAACTAAAAAACTAAAATTAAAGAATAATACTATGTACGATTCTACCCCATCCAATCTGTCCAGAAATTAACATTCTTCTATCTTTTGAAGATGATATAAATACTAGAGCTGTGTGCATAGTTCGGGTCAAGCAAAAGTTTGACCCCAACTTCAGGTGTTCAATCGTTTGCCGAACACCCAAATTTGCAGGGCGTTCGACGGGTGTCCACCCTCCCGAACGCCCTGCAAGCACTGCACACTGCACAGTGCATTCTAAGCCCTGATTGGACAAAGGTTTGCCCAATCATGGTGCAGTGAATAGCTAGTTGTTAAAGTGGTTGATTGCATATATTACAATTAACCACTTGACCACTGGGCACTTAAACACCCTTAATAACCAGACCAATTTTCAGCTTTCGGTGCTCTCGCATTTTGAATGACAATTACTCAGTCATGCAACACTGGACCTATATGAAATTTTTGTCCTTTTTTTCACACAAATAGAGCTTTCTTTTGGTGGTATTTAATCACCGCTGGGTTTTTTATTTTTTGTGCTATAAAAGAAAAAATACCGAAAATTCTGTAAAAAAACGAATTTTTCTTTGTTTCTGTTAGAAAATTTAGCAGATTAGTAATTTTTTCTTCATAAATTTTGGCCAAAATTTATACTACTACATATCTTTGGTAAAAATAAGTACAAATTGGTGGATATTATTTGGTCTTTGTGAAAGTTATAGAGTCCACAAGCTATGGTGCCAATATCTGAAAATTGATCACACCTGAAGTACTGACGGCCTATTTCAATTCTTGAGACCCCAACATGCCAGAAAAGTACAAATACCCCCCAAATGACCCCTTTTTGGAAAGAAGACATTCCAAGGTATTTAGTAAGAGGCATGATGAGTTTTTTGAAGTTGTCATTTTTTCCCACAATTCTTTGCAAAATCAAGATTCTTTTTACTTTTTTTTTTTTTTTCACAAAATTGTCATATTATCAGGTTATTTCTCACACACAGCATATGCATACCACAAATTACACCCCAAAACACATTCTGCTATTACTCCCGAGTATGGTGATACCACATGTGTGAGACTTTTACACAGCGTGGCCACATACAGAGGCCCAACATGCATGGAGCGCCATCAGGTGTTCTGGAGCACCCAGGACAATTCTGACATTTCTCTCCTACATGTAAAAATCATCATTTATTTGCTAGAAAATTACATAGAACTCCAAAACATTATATATGTTTTTTTAGCAAACACCCTGGAGAATACAATGGTGGTCTTTGCAACTTTTTATCTCGCACGGTATTTGCGCAGTAATTTTTCGAATGCTTTTTTTTGGAAAAAAAACTGTTTTGTGCTTAAAAAAAAAAAAACACAGTAAAGTTAGCCCAATTTTTGCATAATGTGAAAGATGAAGTTACGCTGAGTAAATAGATACCTAATATGTCACTCTTCAAAATTGCACACGCTCGTGGAATGGCGGCAAATGTCGCTACTTAAAAATCCCCATAGGCGACGATTTACATTTTTTTTACTGGTTATATGTTTTGAGTTACAGAGGAGGTCTAGGGCTAGAATTATTTCTCTCGCTCTAACGTTCGCAGCGATACCTCACATGTGTGGTTTGAACACCGTTTTCATATGTGGGCGGGACTTACGCATGCGTTCGCTTTTGCATGCGAGCACATGGGGACAGGGGCGCTTTTAAAAAAACATTTTTTTTTATTGTTCATTTTACTTTATTTATTTTAGTTTGACATTTTTTTCCCCAAAAATAATTTTTTTGATCACTTTTATTCCTATTACAAGGAATGTAAACATCCCTTGTAATAGGAATATGGCATGACAGGTCCTCTTTACAGTGAGATGTGGGGTCAATAAGACCCACATCTCACCTCTAAGCTGGGAAGCCTGAAAAAAAAAAAGATTCTGGCTTTGATCGTATTAGCGATTCGGTAGAAGCACCGGAGGGCGGAGGGCGGCGGGAGATGTCTATGGCTGGGTATTGCAGGGTATCACCGACTATGGCTGGGTATCTCAGAGCATGGTGTTGCAGAGTACTGCGTTGCAGAGCATTGCAGGGTATTGGCGGGTGTTGCAGAGCATTGCAGAGTGTTGCAGGGTATTGGCGGGTGTTGCAGAGCATTGCAGAGTGTTGCAGGGTATTGGCGGGGGTTGCAGAGCATTGCAGAGTGTTGCAGGGTATCGGCGGGGGTTGCAGAGCATTGCAGAGTGTTGCGGGGGTTGCAGAGCATTGCAGAGTGTTGCAGGGTATTGGCGGGTGTTGCAGAGTGTTGCAGGGTATTGCAGAGCGTTGCGGAGTGTTGCAGGGCATTGCGGAGTGTTGCAGGGCATTGCGGAGTGTTGCAGGGCAATGCGGAGTGTTGCAGGGCAATGCAGAGTGTTGCAGGGCAATGCAGAGTGTTGCAGGGCAATGCAGAGTGTTGCAGGGCAATGCAGAGTGTTGCAGGGCATTGCAGAGTATTTGCAGGGCATTGCAGAGTATTTGCAGGGAATTGCAGAGTAATGCAGAGTATTTGCAGGGAATTGCAGAGTAATGCAGAGTATTTGCAGGGAATTGCAGAGTAATGCAGAGTATTTGCAGGGAATTGCAGAGTAATGCAGAGTATTTGCAGGGAATTGAGGGGTTAATTTTCGGTGAGCAGCGATGTGGGCACTGCAGATGCAGCCCACATCGCTGCTGACACCGATCTCTTCCCCCTCCGCTGTACCGATCGGTACAGAGAGGGAAGGGAGGAACCGGCGTCATAACATGACGCCGGCTTGTTTACAAGTGATCACTCCGTCATTTGACGGAGCGATCACGTGGTAAACGGCCGCGATGAGCGGCCGTTTACCGTGATTCGTGATGCGCCGGGTCCACTGGACCCAGCGGTCACGTATGCTCTCGTGTGCGCGCCCCAGGGGGCGCGCAAGAGCAGAATTCTGGGAGGCCGTTAATTAACGGCCTCTTAGGCCGCGTACACACGCGCGGACTGTTCGCCCAACCTTGTCCGCTGAACAGTGTTTGGGCGGACAGTCCGCTCGTGTGTGGGCTTTCAGCGGACAGTTTCAGCGGACAGTTGGCCGAACAAGGTCTTACGGAAATTCCGAAAAACTGTCCGCTGAAACAAGGTTTCAGCGGACTGTTCGCTCGTGTGTAGGCTTGTTCGGCCAACTAAGTCTCGCGCATGCTCAGAAAGGATTTCCACGTCGGAAGGTTGCATTGCAGTGTATAGGACGTCGTATTTTTCGTCCCGTCGTACGTGCCGTTCACGTCATCGCGCACGGTTTCAGCAAACTGTTCGTCCGTCGTGTGTGGCCATGTCCGTCCATGCTAAGTTTGAGCGGACTGTTCGCTCAAACTGTTGGACGGACAAAGTTGGGCCAACAGTCCGCGCGTGTGTACGCGGCCTTAGAGTTAAACAACCGCCCTGAAGCCGTTAATCGGGAATGGGCGGTTGTTAAGTGGTTAAGTTATTTACCAATGTGCTTAATAATTTTCTGCAATTAAAGTATATGTAAAGACAAAACTTTTATTTGCAGTTTTGGATTAGACCCTCTGCCGAGTTGTTTATTACTGTTTGTGCCCCCACTGAGGAGATTCGTCCCTTTATTTGTTTTGGTAAATGTTATCACTGAAAAAGAAAGCAAGTCAAAACCCCAAAGTTTAACCGTCTTCAGCAGAGCAAAAGATGAGAAAAAAACTTTGACTGGGGGCATGGGTCTCTAGCCCTTCTAGGCCATAACTAAACAAAATAATTTTGTTATACCTACATTGCAAGTAAGTGTGGCACTCAGTAGCTATAATATGAGTTATGCCATGCATTTCAAGCAATTATTTAATCTAGCTTGACATGGCTGGTTTCAAGCAAACCTATAATTAAGGGAACTATAGCAGCCACCAATACTGACCTCTGCTTGTTAAAATGGCAGTTGCCTGACTGTCATGCTGAGCTTCGTTTTTCAAAATTGACTAACCTGAAACAAATATGTAGATGTGAGCTACTGCCCTTACTTTGACTTTTCTTTTCTTTATACTTGTAGGTTGGTGACTAGGGATGTCCTGAATACCCCCTGTTCGATTCGCATCCAGAACATGCGAACAGGCAAAAAAATGTGTTGGAGCAAGCAAACACTGCTAAAGTCTATGGGACTCGAACGTGAAAAATCAAAAGTGCTCATTTTAAAGGCTAATATGGAAGTTATTGTCATAAAAAGTGTTTGGGGACCTGGGTCCTGCCCCAGGGGACCAGTATCGATGCAAAAAAAAGTTTTAAAAACGTCAGTTTTTTCGAGATCATTGATTTTAATAATGGTAAAAGTGAAACAATTAAAGTGTAATATTCCTTTAAATTTCGTACCTGGGGGGGTGTCTATAGTATGCCTGTAAAAGGGCGTGTGTTTCCTGTGTTTAGAAAAGTCCCTGCCCAAAATGTAATTTCTAAAGTAAAAAAAGTAATTTAAAAGTACTTGCTATAATGAATTGTTGGGTCTTGGCAATACAGATGAAAGTCATTGAAAAAAACAGCATGGGGATTCCTCCCAGTTAAAAAAAATTTGCTTGAGGATCCCCTCAAATTTCATTACCAGACCCTTCATGTATGGTATGGATATTAAAGGGAACCTTGAACCAAATTTAAAAAAAAATGGCATTGGGGTCCCCCTCAAAATCCATACCGGACCCTTCAGGTCCGGTATGGATTTTAAGGGGAACCCGCACCAAAGTTTAAAAAAAATGGCATGGGGTTCCCCCAAAAATCCATACCAGACCCTTATTCGAGCACACAACCGGGCAGGCCACAGGAAAAGAGGGGGGACGAGAGAGCGGCCCCCACACCCCTGAACTGTACCAGGCCACATGCCCTCAACATTGGGAGGGTGCTTTGAGGTAGCCCCCCAAAGCACCTTGTCCCTATGTTGTTGAGGAGAAGGGCCTCATCCCCACAACCCTTGTCCGGTGGTTGTGGGGGGTCTGCAGGCGGGGGGCTTGTCATAATCTGGAAGCCCCCTTTAACAAAGGGGACTACCAAATCCCGTGAGTGGGGTCACCCATACATGTCACTGGGTAACCCAGGCATTCCCCTTGCATCAGAGGGGGGTGGGGTCACCCATCCACATGTCACAGGTGGTCGCATCCTCGGTTATTTAAGAACTGTCACCCAAGTCGCACGTCATTCTGCCGGGCGGCTCCTACAAAGGAGGCTGTATCGTTCATGGATTGTAGAAGGATTATACTGCTGGAATTTTTTATTTGTTTTGTTTTTATTAAAGGACTTGTGCCAAGCTGTGTGTGTTTTTTTTGTCACTTTTTTGGGTGAAATGGTAGGAGTACAATGTACCCCATTACCATTTCACACAGGGGGGCAGGATCTGGGAGTCCCCTTTGTTAAAAATATTTGTAGACATTTGCTCTGTAAAAATAAATAATAAATAAAGCCTCTAATGGTGTGCGCATGCGCGGGACTTCCGGATCGCCACGCTAACCGGGAGCTCCGCTCCGCTCCAGCCGTCTAAGGCATCCAGACCGCGCGATCGATAGCGAATCTTTACAGCGAGACCATCCACGCACTCCGGACACGGCAGAGACACCTCCCGTATGTTGCAGGGGCTTCCCAAGAGGGACGTTAACCGGCATCTTAACTTTGGCCTGGTTCCCCCTGAGCCTTCCAAGATGGTGGCCGCGTTGAACCCATGCAGCAGCACCGCTACAGGCCCCATCGATGCAGAACCTCCGCTGACTCCTCTTCCTCTTGTGAGTAGTGGCCAACATCCCTTCTCTTCCCCGGCATCCACTGAATCTCTCCTGGGCAGACTGCAGACCGGGATGCCTTATTCCCCCCTCAGTAATACACCGGGCAGTATGCTAGCTTCCCCACAGGCCCCTGTCCTGCAGGCTATTCACTCCCCTGACATGGCACAGCTTCTTAACAGCTTTTCTGACATGCTGGCAGCAGGCCTTGCTCAAAATGCTGCACAGATTACTACATCCATTAAAGCAGATATACAGAGCCTGGGGGCCAGGATAGATGCGATTGAACAAGCGGTTGATGACTCTAATGCACGCACAAACCAGAACACTTTGTGTATACAATCGCTTCAGGATCAACTTGAAACTGCCCATTCCAAATTAGAAGATTTGGAAAACAGAAGCAGAAGATACAATTTCCGTATCAGAGGCATCCCCGAATCCACTTTAGATGTGCAGGACACAGTCAAAGCCTTGATTAAAGATCTTATCCCTGATATTCCTGACCACAGGCTGGAACTGGATAGGGCGCACAGAGCCCTTCAAGCCCCTCGTCAAGATGGCCTTCCTAGGGATATTGTTGTCAAACCCCACTTTTATGGGGTCAAAGAGGAAATCATGAAGAGATTGCGTAATAGAGAGGACATAATTCTGAACGGCAATAAAATCCAGATTTTTGCTGACATCTCTCCGGCTACTATCCAGAAGAGGAGATCCCTCAAACCGCTCCTGGAAGTCCTCTCCCAGAAATTGATTAAATACAGATGGGCCTTCCCCTTTCGCCTGCAATTCCAGTATAAGGAGAAATCCTACAACTTCACAAACTTCCAAAACGGCGAACGCCTACTTCTCCAGCTTGGTCTCATCTCCCAGGATGTCGACCAAGACCAGATGGAAACCCGTTCCAGCTCCTCTAAGAGGCCCCCTCCGACCAGCCCGCTTCCCCCGATGTGGATGAAACAAAAGTCGAAGAGATACCGTGACTCCATCCCCCCAAGATGAATCTGCTGGGAACGGCCCTAATCCTCTGCCTAGGCCGGCTTTTTCTCTAGGAATGATCCACCTATACACCCAGACAGGTCTTGCTTTTTTGAACTTTTTTGCTTTTTTGAACTTTTTTGCCTTTTTTTGAACTTCTTGTTTTTTTGAACATTTTTTACTTTTTTTTTTTACTGTGTCATTATCTATCTTATCATTATGTGGTGTTTGTTTGAGCCTGTCTGTTTAACCCCATTGTTTTGATGGTTCACCTAAGTGGATCGGACCCCTGGTGGTCCCACCGTTATTTTGAAATGTGTAATGCCTTGCGGCCGGAGCGGAACTCTTTGCCGCTCCCCCTGTTGTAGTCTCGAGGGTTCCTTATTTTCCCTCGGGACGCCACCAGGCTTTCATCCCACTGTAGGGATGCCTTCTTACCGTTCCCTATTCTGCTTAGGGAACCGGAGCAGGTGCTGGCCGCCCAGCCCTGCTGACATGCAGCCCAGGATAGTTTCTTTCCTGGGCCTGCTCTCTTCTCACCCTTCTCTCTCTCTCCCCCCTTTCTGGCTTTCCCTCCTTTTTTTTGCCCCCTTCTCCCTCTTCCCTCAGGTACCTCCAAGGGGAGCTCCCCACCCGTCTTCCAAGCGGCACCGGGATCGATCCCGCCTGATGTCTCCAATGAACTCCTCTCTGCTGGATCAGGTGAGACCCTTATGCTTTTTTTTGCTCCTCCACCCTCATGTCCATGGCTGATGATCCCCCCACGCTCCAATCCCTCCGGATAGGGACACACAATACGCAGGGCCTGAATTCCCCAATGAAGAGACGCAAAGCCTTTCATAGCTACCACTTGAGAAAACTTGACATTATTCTACTACAAGAGACCCACTTCCCGAAAAGCTTTAACCCTACCTTCTTACATCATAATTACCCCACCTTTTATCTTGCTAACGCTGAGGATAAGAAGCGAGGAGTGGCCATTCTCATTTCTAAACACATCCCGTTCACCCTTTCCAATATAATCAGAGACAGTGAGGGGAGATACCTTCTTGTCAAAGGCCATGTGAATGGGACTTTGTTCACCTTCATCTCATACTATGCTCCTAACAAGGGCCAGACCCGTTTCTTCTCCTCGATGTTAACTTCCCTCTCTCCCCACATAGAAGGTAAAGTGGTCCTAGGAGGCGACTCAAACGTCACCTTCGACCTCCTTTCTGATAAATCATCCCTCCACAAAACCATCCTTAAAAGCCCGCCCAAACAGAGCCTCGCTATCGCACGACTCCTCCACTCGATGGGCATGATTGATGCCTGGAGGGAGCTTCACCCCACAACTAGGGACTACACTCACTTTTCTGCTCCACACAACACGTATGCCCGCATCGACCATATCTTCCTACACTCATCAGACATGTCACTGGCCTCTCAGGCTACCATATGCGAGGTCCCCTGGTCTGATCATTCCCTAGTTTCTATTACGCTTTCAGGTCTGTTGAACAAAGCAAGCACCCCTCAATGGCGCCTTGGGGACTCTCTCCTATCCAATACAGCTCACCGCACTATGCTTGAACATGAACTGAAGGATTATTTCCGTCACAATGACACCGATGATACCTCTCCTGGTACTCTTCGGGAAGCCCACAAGGCGGTCGTGAGGGGTAAAATCATACAACTTTCTTCACGCCTAAAGCGAGAGAAACGAGTAGACATCGTAAAACTTGAGAAAGAATTTCGCTCCATCAGCCAAGCCCACAAAGCTAACCCTTCCCTCCCTTCTCTCGCACGCCTGGACGCGGCTAGGCTTGCACTTAATACAGCTCTCACCTCCAACGCGGAACAGCATCTGCGGTGGGTAAGCGGTAGATTCTACCTTAATTCTGACAAATTCGGCCCCCATCTCGCGGCTAAACTCTCCCCGAAATATAGAGTAAGAGCTTTACCAAAAATCAGATCCCTGTCTGGCTCTCTGACCCAAAATCCCAAACAAATTCTAGAGGCCTTCCACAAATTTTATTCCGACCTCTACTCGGGCCCTAACCCAGGTAACGACCAAACGATCGACTCGTTTTTTAACAGCATCCCCCTCCCCAAAATTTCTGCTGCCCACCGATCCATCATGGATGCCCCTTTCACTGAGGAGGAGGTCAGTGAGGTGATCAAGTCCCTGAAAAAAAACTCTGCCCCTGGCCCGGACGGATTCTCCAATTGTTACTATAAATCCTTTTCGGAAATCCTCTCCCCCTTCCTGACCCGATTCTTTAACTCCCTAGGCCAGAACTCACCCACTGACCCAGCTTCCAATCTCGCATACATATCTGTCATACCTAAACCTGGCAAGGACCAGAGCCTAGTGAGCAACTACAGACCCATTTCCTTGATCAACAACGACCTCAAAATAATGACAAAAATTCTCTCTAACAGATTGGGCTCTTTTATAAGTTCCTATGTCCACAAAGACCAAGTAGGCTTTATCCCGGGGAGACAGGGCCCAGACCAGATAAGGAGAGCTGTAGACATTATCTCTGTCCTCCAGGCTCGGTGGGACGGGAGCCCCCCACAGGAGGGCTTCCTCCTCTCGCTTGACTTACAGAAAGGATTTGACACTATCACTTGGCCCTTTTTATTTCGCACCCTTGAGCACTGGGGATTCGGTTCTCCTTTCAGGACCCTCCTGAGTTCCTTATACTCACAGCCCAGGGCTCAAGTCAGACTCCAGGGACACCTCTCTGACCCGTTCCAGATCTCCAAAGGCACCAGACAGGGTTGCCCCTATCCCCCCTTCTCTTTGCCATAGGCGTAGAATCGCTTGTGATCGCCATCAGGAACCACCCAGGCATCCATGGAGTTCAATGCGGCCAATCCGTACATAAGTGTGCGTTATTCGCTGATGATGTCCTCCTTTTCGTTACCAACCCTCTTATATCTACTCCCAATATCCTCCAACTTCTTTTCCACTTCAGGCAAGCCTCAGGGTTACAGGTTAACATGTCCAAATCCTTAGCCCTTAATGTCTCCTCCCCCCAAGCCACAGTAGACCTGCTCACGGAACGTTTCCCCTTCTCCTGGAGCACTTCCTCCATTCCCTACCTGGGAGTTCACCTCACTCCCAAATTCGACCAACTCTACAAACATAATTACCCCCCTATGTTTAAGAAGCTCAAGACGGATTTAGATCACTGGTCCCTCCACAAATTATCATGGATCGGTAGGGTGAACGCGGTCAAGATGACCCTTCTCCCTAGGATTCTTTACCTATTCTGCTCGCTCCCCATTCTTGTTCCCCAATCTCACATCCGATCACTCCAATTGTCCATTAACCGATTTATTTGGGGGTCCTCCACCCATAGACTCCCCAAGAACACTCTATTCCGACCCAGACGGAAAGGAGGCCTGGGCTTGCCCAACCTCCGCTGGTACTATCACGATGCTCACTTGAACCAAATTTCGACTGTTTACTCGAGAGGACCCAAACCAGATTGGATCGAGATGGAGAGACAGGAAATCCCCAACTTCACCATTGACTTTCTTCTTTGGCGCCCCTCAAAAAGCAGACCCCCGATCATGTCCCCTACTCTCTCCCATTCCTTCGCGATTTGCGACACCCTGCATAAGCTGAATAATGTTACTTCCAGCTGGCACCCCCTGGCCCACATCTTTAATAACCCCGCCTTCCCCCCCTGGTTAAATGTTAAAGCTTTTCAATGGTGGCTGGACAAAGGCCTATATAGGATTGGTCACTTTTTTTAAATGAATGGCCCCGTCACTTTGAAGCAATGCATCTCCCAACTTGCCATGCCCCCCACGGAGCAGTTCCGCTTTTACCAGATAGTTCACTTCTTACGCACTCTCCTACCCACCAATTCAGATCGCCTCGAGGTCACTCCTTATGAACAGTGGTGTGTTTCGGCCATGGACATGAAGGGGGGAATCTCCCTGATCTACACCACTCTGTCTACCCCCTCGGAGAAAACAAGTTATATGCTAAGCTGGGAACGAGACCTTGACTTGGAGTGGGACATGGACACTTGGCACTCCTATTTCACGAGAGCCTTCGCAGGGATCCTTAATGTCTCCCTCATTGAGGCAGACGTTAAGGTCCTCACTAGGTGGTGTCTGGTCCCAACCCGCCTGGCTAAATTCTACCCTCAGACCTCGCCTCTCTGTTTTCGAGGCTGTGGTCACATGGGCTCCCTTCTTCATATCCTGTGGGAGTGTCCCTGGGTCAGAAGCTACTGGAACAAGATCTTCTCCCTGATCCGCAAGGTCACTGACGTTGCGGCCCCCCAAAACCCAGCTATAGCGCTCCTGAACCAGCCAATCCCTAACATTTCTAAATACCAGCAATGTTTGATCCATTACATTCTCATTAGTGCCAAGATGACCATAGCCCGGGCTTGGAAGTCCCCAAGGGTCTCGTACCCCGCAGCTAAACAAAAAATCTCCTGGATTATGTTCCAAGAAAGGACCTCCAGTCTCATCATTGATAAATCTAAAAGATTCAAAAAAATCTGGGATCCCTGGGCTCGCTACGTGGGGGTTCTCCTCTAGTCCTAGAACGGGACGTAATTTTGACAACCAGTGTCACAGCGAGATCCCCGTCTTTCCCACAGAGCTCTCCCTGACATGGGTACCTCCCCGACCCGCTCCTTTCCCCTCCCCCTTTTCCTCTTCTGTCCCCTCTGTTTCTGTCCTGTCTTTCTCCTTCTCTTTACTCCGTCCCTCCCCTCAAAATCTTTCGTCGGGAGGTGATGGATATATGGCACAAGATCAAAGCCTGGACTGAGCAAGATTAATCGCTCCTACCTATCGGCCTGCATAGGCACTGCTGTCTTGTGGCCCATAGGGCCTACCCCACTCTGGCCCCTCCCTTTGTTTCCTTTTTGGAGGGTCCAGAGTCGGATCGCACTATTTACTATGCTATCAGTCACGGAGTTTGTATGGTTGACATTCTTCCTTTTAAGTTGTCCTATGTCAGGCTTGATGCACACGGTAGTCCTAGGGGGTTAGGGGTTTGGGGGGCTCTGAGCTCCTGGCACAGTCTGAGCCCTTGTGGGGTGTCTGGAAGCCGGGCTCCCCAAAGGAAATTGAATTCTCCCTTTACCACTAAACCGTACCCCTCTCCCCCTCCCCTGGACTTCTCTTTTAGCAGGGGACTTCCATGTGCATCAGTCGCTCCCCCCCAGTTCACATGTGCCCGGCATCCATGGCCTTCCTCTTCGTGGATTCTGTTCGCGGGTGCCATTATCCCCCTTTGTATTGTTCCTTGGCATACTGTTTTTTGTTCCTTACCATGTGCCTTACTGCTGACTCTCCTGCGTGAGAGCAATTTGATCCATGTAAAAAAAATAAAAAATAAAGCCTCTAATGTTGGGTGTCTCATGTGAGGATAGCGCTGCATTAGTTGCATTAGTTTCATTCATCCTGGATACTCATGTAAGTATCAAACTTCCTGCGCTGAACCGCTCTGGCTCTAGTACAGTGAAGGATGGTGGGATGGTCTCTCTCCATTTTCTTCTCCCCTCGTTCATTCACAACATTTTTTGTATTCATTTCATAGAATGCAAGGTATTCTGTAAATGGACCAGGGGAGAGGAAGTGCAGATGAACATCACAATCTCCCCTCATCCATTCACAGAACAACATTAACTAACACAATACCATCAACAAATTGAGTACCCATTATTAGATGTCATTTTTTTTATGGCAAATGTCCACAAATATTTTTTTTCAGCTTTTAGCTTTGAAAGTCTGCTTCTTCAGAGGAGCTGATCCAGAAAAAAGGAGAGAAAACAAATGGGAAAGCACCATATTTACTTAAAGTTGCATTTAGGTACTTAAGGCAGTGCTAAATCTCCTAATGTAAATAGTATATAAATAGTATAAACCCTGTGCATATTCAGTATGTGAAAACAACTCAAAATATATAAAATTATAACCAATAACAAAGTGCATTTATAATGACACATGTTGAATAACTACATAGGTGCTACAGAATACTAAAGTTCATATACAAACAGTGTGCATTAAAGAAAAACAAACAAATGAATCTGTGATGCCCAGCATATTAGAATTGAAGTGCACAGGTGATATAGGTGCTTACCAGAATGACAGAATGCTAACCATCCAGTGCAACTCTCACAGGTCACCTCTAATTATGGATATCTCGCTTATAATAACAGCAACTAGGCATACACAGGGTAATAAATACCGCAATAGTGTAAACTGACGATTTTATTTAAAAGTAGTAAAACTATGCAGAAAGGTTAAAATTAATAGTGCTTATCTGTACAGAGAACCAGAAGCAGTACCGATCTAAAAAGCCAACCTATGTGATGACATCACCTCATCCTGACACTACGCCCTATGCCGTTTGTCAAAGTCTGACATCTTCAGAGCCTCAGTATCTCACTGTTCATCAATGTAATTGTAGTGTTGACTCTCCTGTCTATTAATGTATGTTAGCATGTTATAACAGAAGTCTATGGATGTTTCTATGGCTTAGTGTTTGGCGCCATCTAGCGGCTAAACAATTAAAGTGAACTTAAATAATATTTGGCTTTCAAGCATTGAACTATTTACAGGAAGTGACTGTTATTTACATTGTAGAGTTGACCCTTTTACCCAGGATGCCCTACCCATGGACACCCTCTCCTGCATTGCATGCTGGGTAGGAGATAAAATGACCCTGAGCGGCCATTTTAGGTCTCTTGGGAACGTGTGGCCTGCCTGTGAGGACTTATACAGGGGCCTCCCAGAGGAAGTGACTTATTGCCTGTGCGGAGTGCAACCCTGCTCGGTTGTATGAGTGACCTGAAGTGCCAGTGACTCAGAGATCGGATTGAGAGGATCCAGAGACACTCATTTGAGCATCGGAAGACCAGGTCCACCTGTCAGGATGGGACGGAGTGATAAAGCCAGCTGATGCAGAGGCAAGCTGCAACTACCAGACCAAAGTTACCATACCAAAGTTCCTATCCAGTTGGTGAGCAGGTTGCTACCCACCATTTTCTAAACCATTGCACCTAGTCAGACTTATATACAGGCCTCGCTGGGATACGTATGTAGCACTAACCCCAAAGGAGCTGCTGAATTTTTCTGGGCTTACTGATTATCTCCTCCAGCTCGCACTCGCTGTCCTTGTCTAGGGGTTTCCAGGGTTGATAACCCAGTAACTGTAGAGACCAACACTTGAATTCCTTGTTAGGATTTTTATTTTGCGTAAAATTATTTAAAAACTCAGTCTCTAAGTTGGGAATGGAGGGCATCGGGGTAAAGTTTAGCTCAGGTGCTTGGAACTGCTGACTTTGATAAAAGTCTCTCTCTATGTACACAATCCAGGGAACAGCCGCTCGCAACCGGATTCTTTAACTGTTGGATAAATCCTTAATTTTGGGTTTAGCAGACAACAGGTAATTCTAGCTTTTCAAAGTCTCTCACACAGACTTGGTTGGAAACTTGGAAACTTAGTTACAACTGGAAGGGTAGAAGAAGGAACTTTTCTTATTGTACCAGAATCTTTCAGCCGGTCTGGTGATACTGTAAGAATTGTGGATTCAATCAATGTCCATGGTAGCTCAGCTTCCAGGCTCTTACCGAGCAGCCAGCCTTGTGCGTGGCTCTCTTACTGAAGAGTCCTCCCCTGGTCGCGTGTAGAGTTGCTGGGCCTCTCCAAACCCGAGATGGCACCGGAACACCTTAGAATCCTCCTTCCAGTTACTGCGCCTCGAACTAGCCAGTTCTGAGGCTCGGAAACGGATGGATCTGCACCCCAGGCCATGAGGGCCCTCGGGGGCTGGTCAGGGGGACCAGGACCACGGAGTCAGCAACAACTTCTGGACGGGAACCCAGAACCACGTGACTTCGGCACCTTAAGCACCCTTTCCCGGATTACGCAGTGAGACAAAGCGGCCCACTGATTTGCTCCGAGATAAAGATTGGTACCCAATGCATCCAACTAGACTGCATTCTATAGCCTCCCACAGGTGTGCAACCCCACCTATGACCAGGCAGAACTTCTATACAGCCCGGCCAAACTGATGCCAAAGTACAATTTAACACAATTAACCCCAAAAATCACTACAGTTTTGGGCAAAAACTAAATTTAAACACATAGTGCGTACTCGTTAGGAGTACCGGCGCTACACTTAGTCCCACGGAGGAGGAGTATAGCAACTGACGCTAGGCAGGCATAAGGCCTACTTACTACCACACTTCAAGCACTGTATTATATTCCTGGAAGCAACACTAGGATCATTCTTAATTCAACTTTAACTGCTTTAATCTTGGATTACAAATTTATATGAAGTTACCCTTGCTAGCGTAGATCCGAAGATAAAGATTGACCACTTTAAGTGAGATCTCAAGCAAAGCTACAAAAGTAGGGGGAGCTCCCTTACATATATATTGTTTGTAACTGTTTTACCAGAGTTCATTGTCCTGCCAATCTATGTTGGATGACAGTATAATTGTTGTAATCACCTATTTATAAATATATATAGTAAAATATACTTTGGTTAAGTACCTCGTTGTGTGGAGTATTGTTTTCTCTCAGCAGGTGGAGCTAGTGGATCCTGAGAGGACAATACAGGTATATTGTGATATATTATATTGTACTGTATTGTATTACACCACAGCTATGTCAAGGGGACTGAGGCAAATTAGTGGGTTTTTGTTACTAGAGTGCAGGCCCAAAATCAAGTCAGCCACTCCTTCGGGGGTCAGTGCTACATAATTGTTACTTTGCATTTCTTTAAAAAGTTTACAGAGCTCCACAGCAAGTTGAAAATGTATCAGGAATCAGAACGAAGCCATTCTATCACGGCTGTAAAAATAAAATGGTTGCATGACAACAAATCACCCAGGTGCAGTTGACCCTCCAGGGAGATTGCTTGGTGTGGGGGCAGCTGTGGATTAAAAAAATAAGATGGCTCTAGGGTAGACAAACGTGCGACAGAATTGCTGAAACATGAAAATGACCCTTATGCCCCATACACACGATCAGAAATTCTGCCAGCAAAAGTCAGATGTGAGCTTTTGGTTAGAAATTCCAATATAGTGTGTATTCTCCATCAGACTTTTGCTGGCAGAATTCCATCAAGCAAAAGATTGAGAGCAGGTTCTCTATTTTTTGGTTGGAAAAAGTTCATATCTGAAAATGCGTTCATCTGTATGCAATTCGGAAGCACAAAAAATCACGCATGCTTGGAAACTATTCGATGCATGCTCAGAAACATTGAATTTCATTTTCTCGGCTCGTCGTAATGTTGTACGTCACTGTGTTCTTGATGGTCGAAAGAACTTTTGTGTGACCATGTGTATGCAAGGCAAGCTTGAGTGGAATTCCGTTGGAAAATCCATCCAGGTTTTTTCTGACGGAATTTCTGATCGCGTGTATGGGGCATTACTAGAATATTCAGTGGCAAGCACAGCACACAGAAAATGTGTGATCCCCAAAAAAAAGAAAAAGATTCCAACTGCAAAAACTGGTGAGGTATCGCTACA
Source organism: Lithobates pipiens (assembly GCF_037356315.1). Lineage (NCBI taxonomy): Eukaryota > Metazoa > Chordata > Amphibia > Anura > Ranidae > Lithobates > Lithobates pipiens. The sequence goes on along the minus strand of NW_027507758.1, from coordinate 419,049,230 downwards.
TGATGGAGAGCAAGCCTGGTTTGACATGGGGCGGTCAGATAGGAAAGCTGCAAAACATTGTTGAACAATGCTTTGATTTCCAACAACCACTTTATCGACTTTAAAAAGACTTTTACTAGTGTTCCCCAAGACTCACTGTGGGGATTTTAAAGATCACATGGCATTCCTCAATAATATGTCAATCAATTTCAAAACCTGTACCTCAACTCCAGTTGCTGCATTAAAACTTACAACAGTTTTACAGACTACTTCACTCACTCACTACTTCACTAGGGTGGCACAGTGGTTAGCACTATCGCTTGGAAGTAAGAAGGGTCGCTGGTCAAAGTTTGCATGTTCTCTCTGTGCCTGCATGGGTTTCCTCCGGGTACTCTGGTTTCCTCCCACACTCCAAAGACATGCAGGTAGGTTAATTGGCTTCTGTCCAAATGTCCATATGAATGGGGACCTTGGATTGTGGGCTCCTTGAAAGTAGGGACCGATGTGAGTGTGCAATGTACAGGGATAGGGACAATTGTAGACACTCAAGCTGAACTGGATGGACTGATGTCTTTATTCAACCTTATTAACTATATAACTATGTAACTCAAAAACAATGGATGACAGGGCTTCATCCCTTTATCACTCCTCTTTCTACTGACTACAGACTTTGTAATGAGGTGAGCAATGGCAGAAATTCTAAAAAACAAGTTCAAAACCAGTCCTAATTTGTGGATCTCCATTTTGGAGATTACATTGCATTACTATCAGAAACAAAACCTGGTTTTCAACATATGACAAAGAGTCTTGAGCATGAAGCAGAAAAAGTCAGCCTGTGCCTCAACATATATAAAACCAAAGCTATGAACATAAACCGATAGAAAAACATTCAATTGATGTTTGAAGACCTGATGATTACTTGCCTCTGAAGTGTTCTATCTAGATGCAATGGAGGTACAGAGAAATGTGTTAAGTGCAGGATTGGCAAGGCAACAGATATATGCCAGCGTTTATGTTACAAATGGTCTACATCCTTATTTTCTATGACCATGAAGGTGCACCTAATCCCTACAGTCACCATTCCCACTTCCCTATACACCAGTGAAGTTTGGAAGACCACAGAAAAATCTCTCAAAAACCCAACTAATTTCGCCAAAGATGCCAGTGGAAATTTCTGGGCATCACAAACAGACACCACGTCACAAACAAGGAAATCTTGAAATGCAGTGGCATGCAGAAGCTAGAAGGCATTGTCACCAATTGTAGGCTACAGCTGATATGTTCTGAATCTACCTACTACTAACTCCTAAATGGACCTGAAAGTTCTCAATGTTCCAGATGATTAGGCTAAATTGGCTGCAGAATTTAAAAGCAATTACTTAGCAATATTCAAAATAATACATGTAAACTAAACCTAAGTACTGTAAGTGGAACCCTTTATCTTTATACCTATCTGCCTAACTAGAGTTAATTAAGGAAAAAAATCATTTTCACTCTTCATCAGAAAAGCCCAGTAACCCTTATGTTTATTATGCTGTCTCCACAAGAGATGTCCTATTGTTTTTAAAAAGTTTTCTTTTAATAATACAAGTTTCTGAAAAGCGTATGTTTTGTTTATTTACAGTTCAAGTATATATACTAGTGCATACAAAGGCAATCTCCCTTTATTTTCTTCTATAGTACAGTTGTGCACCACATTCGGGCAGATTTACTAAAGGACATGAGAATCTTCACAACATAAATTGAGTGGTGAATCACTTTAATTAGCCAATTGTGTAAAAATGTAATTTTTTTAATTAATTTTATCTGTACGTAATTTGGAATTCACAGTGAATTCACAGTTAACACAGCTAAAATGTATTAAGTGAAGATTCTTAGCTCCCCTAGTAAATCAACCTTAGAATGTCGCTGAACCAGCAAATAACAAAACTTCCCCTGACAGAAACTTCCAAACCATGACGTCATTTATGCTCCACACATTCTGACTTGTGAAATGTGATCTGACATAGTCTTTCCTTGCAATCATTCATACATCATACACACAAAAATATTGACACATAAAACATCTGCATTGTACATGGGTTTTTGTCTCTGTGTGGCCAGTTGAACTAGTCAATAGCACTATACCCTAGAGGCTAGAAAATCAGAAAACAGCCAGAACAGAAAATAAAATCAAATTGTGCATTTCTGTGGCCTGTCTTCATCTTCATTTACACCTTCACTTAAGTTATTGTAGAACCACATGTCTTAGGATTCTATGACTCCTCTTCATTTGCTTGTAAAGCCAAACCCATATTCTAAAAGGTACATTTTTTTTTATTTTCTGAAATTCTCACACATGGCAAAATATTAATACAGCTTACCAAATTTAAACAGAAAACCCACTCAGACCTTAGGGATTCAAATTTGATTTTCACATACACCATTATACATATGGTGTGTTGAAACATCTGTAATATATTACTACTATATATCACTACTGAAAATCAGTATTTGCAGCATGTATAGACTGTTTTTAAAGCTGATGTAAAGACTGCCATCCACAAAAAAAAAAAAACTGAAACAAAAACAAAAATGGAGATAACAACAGCCATATATTATGCCTATAAATGTGTCTGAGCTATAATTCTGACTAATTCAATCATTCTATCATCCATTCAAGCAGAATCATATATAGTGATAATGTTGATTTTTCTTGGTATTAGTCTCATCGACTGGGACCGGAGGCTCTACCTGGACGTCACTCACCACACACTATATACTTCTAAAGCAGGAGAGACAGTGGAAGAGCCATTTCTGGCTCTTCCTGTCTAGTGTCATCCATTTTAATGTATTTTACCATAGTGATTTGCTTATAATTAACTCCTTGGTATGAGATGATCCTTATGTGCATACAAATACATAAATTATACAAATTAAAGGGGTTGTAAACCCTCAAGGTTTTTCACCTTAATGCATTCAATGCATTAAGGTGAAAAACCTTCTCTCATGCTGCAGACCCCCAGAGTTCCCGTTTTACTTACCTGAACCTGTTTTTTTTCTACCGGGGGACGAGCACACCAGCTCCAGCTGGTGTCTCGTGTCTTGATTGGATAGATTGATAGCAGCGCAGCCATTAGCTCCCACTGCTGTCAATCAAATCTAATGACGTGGGCGCCGGGGGGAGGAGCCGAGTCTGGCATTTGTGTCTGTGGGGACAAATGCTGGACTTGGGAGCATGCCCGCTAGCTAGCTCCCTCAGGAGAGCGCTTCTCCTAGGTAGGTTGTCTGATGCGGAAGGAGCCACGACAGCTGTTGGGGGACCCCGGAAAAGGATGTGTACACAGTGTATTGATGCTTGGTTGTGGTATGATCCTTGGCAATGCATGTGTCTAAGTACCCCTTGCACCTTTCGGTTCTTCCACCAGTATAAGCCTAACACCATATAACAAAGGCCAACACAATACCAGCCTGTGACTGTTGTGTGCTCCGTGTGGCTGCTGCTGTCCCTGGTTTATCATTGATGCTTGATCAAGGAGAAGTGACATGAGTGATTTGGTATTCAGAAGGTCTCTTGCTACATAGACCATGCTAAGGTGGTCCGCGGAGGTGTCATTGCTGGGTTGATATCTACTATACAGGCTTTAACAAAGCTTGCCTCTGGTAAGCGTGACATCTATGTGGTGGTGGATCAAGCGTTGGTGGTGTTTGTGCACTCATAACTTTCAGTCACTTCTTACTTATTTGGACTTTATTGGACTTTATTATTTATTTATTTATTTATTTTTATTCTCTATGAATTCATATTATGTATTGTCTTCTTTTTATTTATTTATACACAATTAATGGGGTTATATATAACATCAGATATAAATAATTCTGCGCAGATTTTTTTCGTTACTATATTTTTCATTTTACCTTTTTAATTCAGGTAACCTTCACTATATTTGGTTGACATACCATAATATTATGCTGATATTAAGCCCCATATCAGCAATAGATTAACTATAATGTTCCACTATTGAAAAGAGCACCAAATATAGCGACTCTATATAAATGTATATATATATATATATATATATATATATATATATATATATATATATATATATATATATATATATATATATATATATATATATAAGGTAGATTCTTGTTTAGATAGATAACTATTAATTTACTGCATTGATCTGTCTTCATTTAATTCTTAACTAAACAATTATATAATGTCATATGCGACTAGAGATATACTTTTCTGTAATAAAATTATCTTAATGTTACAATGTAAATTGTTTCTCTTTACTCATTACATTCAATGTTTTCTGATAATCTTTAACAAAATACTTGAACAAAAAAAAAATCTCTATATTACAGACCAATTTGAATATGTTTGAGGTCTTCCAATATTCTGGTAGTTTTCAGATTATATCAATTTATTAAATTATTATAGAGTTTAGGTATTTGCCAGTAAACTAATATTATTTGTAAACCAGTAGAATGTATGACAGAACTGTTTTTCGGGGCTGAACATTACACTAGCTCCCAGAGTATCATTATTGGGAATTTTATTGGACAAAAAAATCTCTCAGAATTCATAGCAGAACTATAACTGTAAAAAAAGAAACATCAACATGTAAAGCCACAAATGTTTGTTGTTTATATAACACTTATTATTTATAATAATTTATATGTAATGTTGTGGATGTGAAGTTCCCAGCCTCAGCTGTTACATTTCATATGAGATCATATTTGTTTCACTCTAGCCACCAAACAGAAAAGTAATTTGGAAGACAAAGTTATATGAAATATGCTGAGAAGGTGTGACATTTAATAGTAATCTAAGCCAGAACACTGAATTAAATTTCAAAATGGGACTTAAAGATAGATTGAGCACGCTCTACTCCAGGACATATATGACCTTCCTCTTACATGAAAATTGATGGCTTTTTTGGATCTGAAAATGTTTGAGGGACTTCCAGGAACAAGACTCCCTTGTGCCCTCTGAAAAAGACTCATTCTTCCAGTATGTTACTTGCTGGCGGTTTATTTTAGTGTTTTAAGGAAGTTCATAACTCTTTCTAGTGGTAGATTATCCAGAGGTAATTTTAGCGACAGGCCAGGGCCCAGGCTTCTGTCACTCAAAGATTGGAGTCCATCTGTGGTCTAAAATACATGTAACACTTTGTATTTTTTGCAAAAATGTATGTAACAAAATCTTAAACATAAACAAGATGCAAAACACCTGTCACTATATGAAATAAAGTTTCCCTTTTTTCATTCAGTCAATTAAAACTAAGGGCTCATTCACATTGCAGCTTGTGCCTGGTAAAAACAGGCACAAGCTGCAATAATGACCACTAATGGAGTTGCATACCTGCTCTGGCTGCAATGTTTTGCATGCCACATCCAGCAGGCAGTACTGCTACTGCACACAAACAATTAAAGGGGCTGTGCCTCAACCATCCTGCAATGCATTTGGTTGTGGTATGGTGGTAAGGGCTTTTCAAGGTTAAAACAGAAGGTGAGGAGAGGACACATAACCTCCTTGCCACCTGTCAACTGCCCTTTGAAAAATAATCAACTGTAGATCTCTTTTCAGATATGTGGCAAGGGCTGCCACAAAAGTGAATCAGCCCTAAGGTGTTTAGCAGAGGTTGTCACCAGGTTATAGAAATAAAGGTCAGTTTTAAAGGACAACTATTGGGAAAAGCTGATTAAAAATATTTTTTCATGTTAGAGTAGAGTGCTGGAGACAATTTCCAGGCAAATGAACCCCACTTCCACCTCTCATTCCCACCCATCATCCTCATCTATTAATCCCACTGCCACTTTTTCCAGCACTGCAGAAGTGCCCATGTTGACTGGTCCCTGCAGCCCCAGTTTGCTGACATCACTACCGATCCTGAAAGGATCCCATCTCTGGACAGCCAATAGGAAGTGTCCACAATATGCAGACAGGGACATGGACACCCTGCGTCTTGTATACTGGAAAAGAGAGCAGATTCAGGACTAGAACATCATGTGACTGTTGATTTAGGTTAGTAAAAATTGTATTTAGGAAGGTTCTTTTTTCCCTAAGCCAGTGATTAATTAGAGGGGTGAGGGTTATGGGAGCTGGAGATCTTTATTAGGCCGCGTACACACGGGCGGATTGTCTGCCCAACTTAGTCCGCTGAACCGTGTTTCAGCGGACAATCCGCTCGTGTGTGGGCTTCAGCGGACTTTTTCAGCGGACAGTCTGACGGACTTTGTCTTTCGGAATTTCCGTAATTTTGTCCGTCCAAACTTGGTTTTGTCCGTTCAAACTTGGTTTCAGCAGACAGTCCGCTCGTGTGTAGGCAAGTTGGACGGACTAAGTATGGCGCATGCTCAGAAAGGATTTACACGGCCGAAGGTTGCATTGCAGTGTATTGGATGTCGTTTTTCTAGTCCCGTCGTACGTGCTGTACACGTCATCGTGCAAGTTTTCAGCGGACTGTCTGTTCATCGTGTGTGGTCAAGTCCGTTCATTCAAAATTTGGACGGACTGTCTGTCGGATTGTCTGACGAACTTAGTTGGGCTGACAATCCGCCCGTGTGTACGCGGCCTTACTGTTTGTGAACTCTCTGGGGAAAGTCATCATCTCTATTTGTCCTGATGACCTTTATAGCTGAGACAGAAAGTGATGGTAAATCCCAAATTTTACAGTTAGCAATAAAATATGAATAAATAAATACAGTGGGGCAAAAAAAGTTTTTAGTCAGCCACCAATTTTGCAAGTTCTCCCACTTAAAACGATGAGAGAGGCCTGTAATTGTCATCATAGGTATATCTCAACTATGAGAGACAAAATGTGGAAACAAATTCAGACAATCACATTGTCTGATTTTTGAAAGAATTTATTTGCAAATTATGGTGGAAAATGAGTATTTGGTCACCTACAAACAAGCAAGATTTCTGGCTCTCACAGACCTGTATCTTCTTCTTTAAGAGGTTCCTCTGTCCTCCACTCATTACCTGTATTAATGGAACCTGTTTGAACTTGTTATCAGTATAAAAGACACCTGTCCACAACCTCAAACAGTCACACTCCAAACTCCACTATGGTGAAGACCAAAGCTGTTGAAGGACACCAGAAACAAAATTGTAGACCTACACCAGGCTGGGAAGAATCTGAATCTGTAATAGGTAAGCAGCTTGGTGTGAAGAAATCAACTGTGGGAGCAATAATTAGAAAATGGAAGACATACAAGACCACTGATAATCTCCCTTGATCTGGGGCTCCCTGCAAGATCTCACCCCACGGGGTCAAAATGATCACAAGAACGGTGAGCAAAAATCCCAGAACCACATGGGGGGACCTAGTGAATGACCTGCAGAGAGCTGGGACCAACATAACAAAGGTTACCATCAGTAACACACTACGCCGCCAGGGACTCAGATCCTGCAGTGCCAGATGTGTCCTCCTGCTTAAGCCAGTATATGTCCGGACCCATCTGAGGTTTGCTAGAGAGCATTTGGATGATCCAGAAGAGGATTGGGAGAATGTCATATGGTCAGATGAAACCAAAGTAGAACTGTTTGGTAGAAACACAACTCTTCGAGAGAGAATGTTGTAACCAAAGAACACCACACCTACTGTGAAGCATGGGGGTGGCAACATCATGCTTTGGGGCTAGTTTCTCTGCAAAGGGATCAGGACGACTGATCCGTGTACATGAAAGAATGAATGGGGCCATGTATCGTGAAATGTTGAGTGCAAACCTCCTCCCATCCGCAAGGGCATTGAAGATGAAACGTAGCTGGGTCTTTTAGCATGACAATAATCCAAAACACACCGCTAATCATTTTAACAAAAATAAGTCAAATAAAAATTATTATTGATATTAATAATAATAATAACTATTAATCATAACTCCTTATTTGTAGTCCAAGAGATAATCTGTATACTGGTGAATTGTATACTGCTATTTATTTATTACTATCACAGAAATTTCAGTTTATATCTCCTTAAAAAAACTTGTATTATCTTGTATATGCTAATTCTTTCATTCTAATGAAAAATATTTTCAATGCCATCTTTTTCTGCGTTGTATTTTGTTTCTCATCATGCACGGTCTTGCCCATTCAATTTTTTAAGGAGGAATACTGTACTAATTAAATGAAAATCATCCATCCTGGTAAATAATAATTTTACAACATGTCCCTTTGGAAGTTTTCTTCTGAACAGTTGACATCAGCTCTCAAAAGAAGTATACTAACAAACTGATAATCAAATGATCATTCTGAATGTGGATATTTTTGTCATATTTTCTAATAATGTGTATTGGGTTTAAGACATAAAATAATACACTGCCAAAAACACCGATAGAAACCAAGCAATGTCCAACATCGTACAGAAAAGAGTAAAAATCTAGTCATAAGATAATAGCTATTATTTCAGTGCATTGTTCTGCTACTTATGTTATCCCACATGTTGGTGATACAGCTCAGTTTCTGAATGACCATCTATTTTAGATCTCACCAAATTATTGTACCACCAAATCTGTTAAGATATTGCTGCTTTGGGAGCTTCATGGTTGTGTTGAAGGTCACTGAACACTTTGCTTATTTAGCCAATTTCCTTTCTTTGCTGTTTAATAACCAAAATATTTAATTTAATAAATGGCCCAGTTAACAGAGAGGTTAAGCAGAGGGTAGTATCAGTGATAAGTGGAAAATATCATTGAACATGTGGGTTAGGTGGTTTTCATTTTTGGTGGCTAGAAGGCATATTTCTACGTAAAATTGTGTTCCTTGTAAAGCAGACTGCACTGATTTTACATTTTATTGGTTGCTTGGCAAAATCAATAAAAATCTAGAGCTTGCATGCAGTGAGAAAGTTTTCCATATAAAGTTAAACAATAACCTCTGTTTAATAAATGGAATACGTATCTCCGCTCTATACATTTGCACAGCAGAAAAAGAACATGGATTTAGATCTAGAGCTGTTATGCTCTCCTAAAATAATGAGGTTCTTTTTGATGAAGCCCTCATGTTTTCACCTCATATTAAATATCACCCAGGAGCCATATAACAGCCTTGATGGTTATTTAGACCTGAGTATCTACATATGTTGTACATTTGTACATGCCCTATACTAGGAACATGGAAGTACTTTTAGATCACAGCTTTCAGTGATAAAATGGGGTCATACATTAAAAAGCATAGATTGTGAAAATAAAACATTGCTTATCTTCACAGCATACTAGAAGTTTTATTCAATTTTTTTGCATTTTCCAAGTCTCAATATATTCTGAAAAGAAAGCACAAATAAAAATTGGAGATACATTTAATCAGGCATGACAGACAATCATTTTGTTTAACCCCTTCAGCCACAAAAGGATTTACCCCCTTGCTAACCAAGCATTTTTTTGTGATACGGTCACTTTAACTGACATTTGCGTGATTGTGCGACACTGTACCCAATCAAAATGTATATTCTTTTTTTTCCCACAAATAGAGCTTTATTTTGGTTGTATTTGATTGCCTCTGCAGTTTTTATTTTTTGCACTATAAACAAAAGAAGAGCAACAATTTTGGAAAAAACTCAATATTTTTTACTTTTTGATATAATAAATATTCCAAATAATAAAAAAAATAAAAAGTTCTTCACCATTTTAGGCTTCATCGTTTTATTCTTCTACATATTTTTGGTAAAAAAAATTGCAATAAGCGTATATTGATTGGTTTGCGCAAAAGTTATAGCGGGGATATATTTATGGCATTTTTATTATTTTTATTGTTTTACTAGCAATGGCAGCGATCTGCGATTTTTATAGGGACTGCAACATTGCGGCAGACAGATTGGACACTTTTGAGACATTTTTGGGACCATTGACATTTATACAGCGATCAGTGCTATGCTATAAAAAGGCACCGATTGCTGTATAAATTTCACTGGCAGGGAAGGGGTTAACACTATGGCCGATCAAGGGGTTAAATGTGTTCCCTCGCTGTGTGTTCTAACTGTGGGGGGGTGGGACTGACTGGGGGAGGAGACCAATCAGTGTTCCTATATACTAGGAACACTCTCCTGTCTCCTCTCCCCTGACAGGACGTAGTACACACACAGATCCACGTTCCTGCTCTGTCACGAGCGATCGTGAAAGCCCAGCGGACATCACAGCCTTCATGCATCGGCTCTCTAGGGAAGTGATGGGCTCATGCCCCCTATACTCCTTAAAGCTGCTTAACCCCTTCAGCCCTGGAAAAGATTTGGCTGCTCAATGACCAGGCCATTTTTTGCGATATGGCACTGCGTCGCTTTAACTGGAAATTGTGCGGTCATGTGACGCTGTACCAAAACAAAATTTACTTCCTTTTTTTTCCACAAATAGAGATTTCTTTTGGGGGTATTTAATCATGTCTGCGGTTTTTATTATTTTTGCGCTATTAAACAAAAAATTACCAACAATTTTGAAAAAAACACAATATTTTGTAATTTTTGCTGTAATAAATAGAGTTATGGCATTTTTATTATTATTATTTTTATTTACTAGTAATGGCGGCGATCTGTGATTTTTATCGAGATCACTTGATCACTGTGCAGGGGGGGCATGCACCTGCTATCCTGCTTAAAGGGACCAATGTAGAGCTACGACGGTTCACGGGATCGTGCCGACCTGCCCCAGTGTAATGACGGCGGCTGGTTGGCAAGTGGTTAACCACTGCAATACAGGACATTTTCGCCCCCTTCCTTCACAGCCCAATTTCCAGATTTCATCGCTCTTGCAATTTCAATGACAATTGCGCGGTTATGCTACGATGTACCCAAATGAAATTTGTATCATTTTGTTTGCACAAATACAGCTTTATTTTGGTGATATTTATTCATGACTCAGTTTTTTTATTTTTTGCGAAATAAGCGAAAAAAGAGCTGAAATTTGGAAAAAAAAACAATATTTTCTTCTTTCTATTTTAACCCCTTCCCGCCGAGCGTACGCAGATCTGTGTACTCGGCTTCCGGGGGGTATACCGGGATGATGCCCGCACCTGCAGGCATCATCCCGGTACCGTTTTTTACAGCGGGCGATTGGCTTTCCAGCCATAACAACCGATGCGGCTAAAAGCCGCTCGGCTGTTATGCCGGAGGAGCGGGAGGGGACGTCCCCCCTCCCGCCGCCTCTCGCCGCTGTTACCGGTGCTCCCGCTCGATCGGGAGCACCGATTAGCGATCCGTCGGCTCTGGCTGCTGGGGAGGAACTGGAACGAAGCCGTAATCGGCTTCGTTCCAGTCTCCTCATCGTAAACACGGAAGCGACGTCATGACGTCACTTCCCGTTTACTCGGCTGCCAATGGCGCCGGTTTAAAAAAAATATCCGGTATTCAGAATCGCCGTTTTCGGCGATCTGAATACATTGAAGTGTAAAGGAGGGGTGGGGGGTCTTTTAGACCCCCAATCCCTCCATAAAGAGTACCTGTCACCACCTATTACTGTCACAAGGGATGTTTACATTCCTTGTGACAGCAATAAAAGTGATCAAATTTTTTTTTTTTTTGTAAAAACAATTTAGTCATTTTAAAATAAATAAAATAAATAAAAAAATTAAAAAAAAATTTTCAAAGCGCCCGCCGTCCCCGCGAGCTCGCGAAGCAAAGAAAACGCATACGGAAGTCGCGCCCGCGTATGTAAACGGTGTTCAAATCACACATGTGAGGTATTGCCGCGATCGTCAGAGCGAGAGCAATAATTCTAGCAGTAGACCTCCTCTGTAACGCTAACCTGGTAACCGTAAAAAATTTTTAAAGCGTCGCCTATTGAGATTTTTAGGTACCGTACTTTGTCGTCAATCTACAAGTGCGCGCAATTATAAAGTGTGACATGTTTGGTATCTATTTACTCGGCGTAACATTATCTTTCACATTACGCAAAAAAATTGGGCTAATTTTACTGTTTTTTTTTTTTTTATTCATGAAAGTGTCCCTTTTCCCAAAAAGTTGCGTTTAAAACACCACTGCGCAAATACCGTGTGACATAAAATATTGCAACAATCACCGTTTTATTCTCTAGAGCCTCTGCTAAAAAAATATATATAATGTTTGGGGGTTCCAAGTAATTTTCTAGCAAAAAATATGGATTTTAACTTGTAAACACCAAATTCCAAAAATAGGCTTAGTCATGAAAGGGTTAAAATAAATCCAATAAAATCGAATTTTGTCATAAGTTTAAGCCAAAAGTTATTCTGCTACATGTCTTTGGTAAAAAAAATTTGGTTAAGTGTATAATAATTGGTTTGTGTGATCACGGACATATGTACGCAAATGATCATGTACATATGTGTGCAGGTGATCACGGACATATGTGTGCAGATAATCATTGTGACATGTGATTTTAGTGGGACATATGTGGGGGACATGTGTTTTTATTATTGGGGACATGTGTTTTTATTATTTGGGGACATGTGTGTTTTGGGGACATGTGTGGGGACATGTGTGGGGACATTGTGTTTATACTGTGTGGTGACATGTGTGTTTTCCCTAGACTGGTGATCAGTGAGTAAAAAGCTGTAAAAAACAGCTCATACTCACTGATCACCAGCCGGCTGCAGTGATCCTCTCTCCTCTCCTCAGCGACGACTTCCGTGTGAGGAGAGGAGAGCCAATTGCCTAGCAACCTGGTTGTTTGTTTACATCACATGACGGCCGTGATTGGACATGGCCGTCATGTGATCAGAAGGGCCAATCGCAGAGCCCTCCTGCCGATCCGAGATGCACCGAGCGATACGAGCGCATCGGGATTGCGCGCGTGTAATCCCCCTACTTCTGATGGATGTTCAGGAACGTCCACTCAGAAGTAGAGAGCTCCCACCCGGCCAATGTACATATACAGTAGTTAAAGGTGATTTGCACAGGAGTGCCATTCTGCCATTGTCAATCGGCGGTGGGCAGTCGGTTAACAAAATGTAATCAAAATTTTAAATTTATCAAAGTAGCCAGTATTTGCAAATATAACTGCTGAATATACCCTTTGCTGACTCTTAGATTGTTGCATGGCTTTGGGTCTGGCAGACCTGTTCCTCTCATACCGCGTACACACGATCAGACTATCCGGCGGACAACTCGCCGGACTTTGCAGCGGAGGTCCGCTGGACTTTCCAAACGAGCAGAGCTGCACACACACACCCACACATGACCGGACTTTTCCAGCGGACAATGCGGAGTAAAGTCTGTTCATTTTGAATGTGGCTCCAGCTACATGGAACTAGCGAAGGACGTCAATGTCGCCACCTCCACCGGCAAGATTGACACCTTGCGAGCCCCGTTACCTGGTATGGATTTAAAGGGGAACCCCTATGCCAAAAAAACAGCGTGGGGTCCCCACATAGTCCATACCAGACCCTTATCCGAGCACGCAGCTGGTCAGGAAAGGGGGTGGGGATGATCGAGCGTCCCCCCTCCTGAGCCGTACCAGGCCACATGCCCTCAACATGGCGGGTGCTTTGGGAAAGGGGGGTCCTGAGGCCCCCCACCCCAAAGCACCTTGTCCCCATGTTGATGAGGACAAGGGCCTCTTCCCGGGACAAGAACCCCGAAGTCGGAAGAAGACCCCCATACAGGGGCGGTGATGAAGGAGAAAGCCAGGCTCCTCCGCTAGTAAAAGAGCTAGCAAAAGAGCAGAAGATAGCAGAGGAGTCCGGTGAGAAAACCCCCGAAGACAGAAGAAGACCCCTGGAGCTGTCTAATAAAGTACTTTAAAAACCTGTGTTGTGTTTTTTTATGTACACTTTTTTCCCCAGGTGAATGGGTAGGGGTACATCGTACCCCATACTCATTCACATAGGGTAGGGGGCCGGAATCTGAGGGCCCCCTTAGTCCCCCGCCCGCAGACCCTAACAACCAACAGCCAGGGTTGTTGGGAAGAGACCCTTGTCCTCATCAACATAGGAACAAGGTGCTTTGGGGTGGGGGGCCCCCCTTCCCCAAAGCACCCCCATGTTGAGGGCACCCAGCCTTGTACGGCTCAGGGGGGCTCGCTCATCCCCACCCCCTTTCCTGACCAGCCAGGCTGCGTGCTCGGATAAGGGTCTGGTATGGACTTTGGGGGACACCACCCCGTTTTTTCGCCATAGGGGTTCCCCTTTAAATCCATACCAGGTGATGGGGCTCACGAGGTGTCAATCTCGCCGATGGAGGTGGCGACATTGACTTCCTTTGCTAGTCCCGTCCACCTGGAGCAAAGTTCAAAATGAATGGACTTTTCTCCATGTGTGGGCAAGTCCATTCATTTCAAAAGTCTGGCGGACTAGCACACAGACAGGCAGATTGTCCACCAGACAATTTTGAGTCAAGACTTCTTTCTAAGTCCACCGGACTTTTGGGAAGAAAAAGTCAGTCGGAGCCCACACACGGGCGGATTGTCTGGCGGACTCTGGTCCACCGGACCAAGTTCGCCGGATAATCCGATCGTGTGTACGCGGCATCAGTTTTCTCCAGTTTCCAATGGCCATTTGATGAAACTGTACTCACTAACACCTTGGTTTTCGTTACAATTTCTTTATGTCTGTTATGTCTGCCTTCCTTTCCTAATTGCCCTTTTCTCAACATCATTAGAACAAAATACTGCTTCTTAGCCCTTGTACACACGGTAGGACATTCTGACAACCAAATCTGTTGGATTTTGTCCGACGGATTTTGTCCGACGGATTTTGTCCGACGGATTTTGTCCGATGGATTTTGTCCGAAACTGTTGCATACACACGGTCGGACAAAGTTGTCGGAAAATCCGATTGTACATAAAATGATGACGTTATTTCGTTATGTTCAGGCTAGTAGCCAATACTTTGGTCTAGGAATTTGATCTGAGCATGCGTGGCACTTTTGTCCGTCGGAGTAGGCTACACATGATCGGAGTATGTCCGATCGGAGCATGTTGTCGGAAAATCTTATAGACAAGTTGAAAAACTTGGTCCGTCGGATATTCCGACGGAAACAGTCCGATGGAGACCACACACAGTCGGATTATCCGACAATACGGTCTGATCGGACACATTCCGTCGGAATCTCCAACCGTGTGTACAAGGGCTAACAGTGCATTATTATCAAAACTTGCTTTATCTGGTGTAGTAACATAGGATATTCCAACTCTGCTTTTATACAGACAGAGGGTTCCTAAGTAAAAAATACATTTTGGGACAATTGTAGGAATTGTTTGCATTAAAATCCAAGTCTTAATTTACTTCTGTTTTTTTTTTTTTTTTACAAAAAAGCTGTTAACCCAATCATTGTTCCTAACAACTTTATTTTGTAGAACTCTAAAATTTTATTTTTCAGTTTTTGGTATCCAGTCCACTGGTTGTTTACTGTTTACCTTTGTACAATTTCAGGTTTTTAAATGGGTTTGAGCTGTTTACATTTTAAGAAAAATTACGGCTTTTTGAAACTTTTGACTGAAAGTTTATGTCAAAGCCTACATTCTACTCCACTATGATTTTTTCTTACTTGTGACAGGTTCACTTTAAATTATATAGAACATTGTATTTGCACTAATAATAATAAGTAAATAGAAACACAATTATATAACAGTAGCTCTAAAAATATAATAATAATAACAACAAAAAAACAAAAAAAAAAGAAGATAATACAGTTTTTTTATTATCACTCAGTGACCCTTTATTGCTGGACTTATAGGCTTTAAAAAAATATTTTTATCTTTATGAAAGTTTTAACTTAAACACTGAATGATTATTGTCCAACACTTTGAATGATTGAAAAAGGTCAGACAAAACCACCAAAAGTAAATTCACCAAAGTGAACCACAAACTTTCATTCTTTCTCTCAGGACAGCTGAGCATTAAAATTCAAAATGATACCGTATGGTTGGTTTGGCTAGAAACCTGCAGCGTCGTGGATAAAAAAAGAGCATAGAAAAACACAACGTTTTGCCAGAAGACTATTTAGGAAACGATGCAGGATTTATAGAAGATAGACTTTTACAAGCTCATAGCTGAGTGAATTGGTTTTTATATATAACATAGGTCAAGTGGTCAGTTAAATTATCCTCCCATGCAGTCCTTGTAAACTGAGATGCATTGCATATGTAATTGTTAACAGCTATCTTATATATTACATTAATCAAGTGATCTATGTTAAGGACCTGTGACTCTTTACCTTTGTTTTGTGAGATAAAGCTACAGTATTCTATAAGGCACAGAATAGCTGAGGAAAATATAAGGTATTTCAAAATCACTATGCACGCATATACAGTATAATTCGTTTGAAAAATGTTAGCTAAAATAATAATATTATGATAATATTATGCCAAAAATGTCAAGCACCTAAACAGATATGAGGCATAATATCATCATCTTATCAAATTTAATGATAGGTTTTATGACAACAGCATATAAATTGGCAAATTATCTGCTCAAAAAAAAAATCTGCAACACTTTCCACCCAAGCTGCTTCCATCCCAAGCTGCAGTGAGCTACTCCTGAGGCCCATCCTCTACCGTTAGGGCTCATTTACATATAACATGGGGGGGGGGGGGTTGTACAGTTTAATTGTGGTTTTACCTCCCCCGACCCATGTATGTAATGTGTACACATGCCACAGCAGGAATGAAACCCCCTGTTGCTTTTGGTAGGTGCTACCGTTTGCCAATCATAACCCATTTATGTAAATAGGGCCACTCCGCAAGAGCCCCACAACTGCTTGTCAATTTTGTTCGGGTACATTGTTGCACGTCCACACAATTGTTAGTTAAAGTGACGCAGTGCTGTATCGCAAAAAATGGCCCGGTCAGGAAACGGGTAAATCCTTCGGAGGCGGAAGTGGTTAAAATTTAACCATTGGAAATATAAAAAATAATATGATGCAGTCGGTGCAAGTCTAGTGCCTAGCATTAAGACAGCAGTTTTTTGTTTTTCTGTGCTTCTACCTATAACATTTTATTTATGTATTACCTGTTGATCCTACCAGTTGATCTGTTATTGTTTTACTTTCTTTAACCACTTGGGATCCGCGCTATTGCCAAATGACGGCATTAGCGCGGATCTACTTTTCCGGGACGACGTCTATTGACGTCGTCCCGGGTATGAGCGGCCTGCGCGCGCCCTGAGGGGCGCGCGCGGCGCGCTCTGTGATCGGCGAGTCCGTGAGACTCGCCTGATCACCGATCCGTGCAAGGGGTCGATCCCGACCCCTTATCACGTGATCAGCTGTCAGCCAATGACAGCTGATCATGTGATAGAACGGAGCCGGTAATCGGCTATTATTCCTCCTCGCGCTGACAGCGCGAGGAGAGAAAAAAAAAGCCGATCACCGGCGGCCGTGATCGGGACATCAGTCCCGATCATGGCCAGCAATACAGCTGACCACCTGCCCCCTGCCAGTGCCCACCTGCCCACCGCAGTGCCATCCTGAATAAAAGTAAGTGCCCCCCATAGTGCCCCCCAGCAGTGCCCATAGTGCCCACAGTGCCACCCACAGTGCCACCCACAGTGCCACCCACAGTGCCATCCAGAAGTGCCACCAACAGTGCCACCCACAGTGCCCACAATGTGCCTCAAAGGTGCTGCACCCCAGTGCCGCCCATCAGTGCCCAGCAGTGCCGCCCATCAGTGCCCAGCAGTGCCGCCCATCAGTGCCCAGCAGTGCCACCTATCAGAGCCACCTATCAGTGCCACCTATCAGTGCCCATCAGTCCCATCTATCAGTGGTACCTATCAGTGCCCATCCGTGCCACCCATCCGTGCCACTTATCCGTGCCACCCATCCATGCCATCTTATCTGTGCCCATCTTTGCCCATCAGTGCCGCCTTATCTGTGCCCATCGGTGCCGCCTTATCTGTGCCTATTAGTGCCGCCTTAACTATGCCTATCAGTGCCCACCAGTGCAGCCTATCAGTGCCCACCAATGCAGCCCATCAGTGCCCACCAATGCAGCCCATCAGTGCCCACCAATGCAGCCATCAGTGCCGCCTAATCAGTGCACTTCAATGAAGGAGAAAAATGACCCGTTTGCAAAATTTTATAACAAACTATTAAAACATGATTTTTTTTGATTTTTTTTTTTTTGCATCTTTTTTTGTTTGTTTAGCAAAAAATAAAACTCCGAGCTGTAACTAAATACCACCAAAAGAAAGCTCTATTTGTGGGAAAAAAATGATAAAAATTTCATTTGGGTACAGTGTTGTATGCCCGCGCAATTGTCATTCAAAGTGCATCAGCGCTGAAAGCTGAAAATTGGTCTGGGACTGAGGGGGGTTTAAGTGCCCAGTAAGCAAGTGGTTAAAGTATAAAGAAAGACACAATTTTTTTTTCATTTTTTTTATTTTGGATAGAGTAGAAATGGATTTGAACACCTATAAGGTTTTTATTGCTGTCTGTGCCTCCATTAGATTGATTCACCCTCAACCATTTGTTCTGTTATCAACACCTTAAATCTTGCATACCATGTTTTCTAAACACACTATTTTCTCCTCTAAAATTCTAAAATTTTCTCCTCTTACAATATATGTGTCACCTGATGCTGGACGACTACAGTATGATGAAAGAGACATCACTCATTACTTATTTTTCCCCTTTTGTGTTATTAATGTTGGACTTTACAACCTTCCTCGAGCCACCAGGGGGAGATCTGAGTCTAGTGAACACATAGATCGCAATGCTGCATGCCTGAAATCCTGGGAGTTGTAGTTCGAGGTCACAGCCATGTATTGGATCACCTGGGAAAGCCTGCTCTCTTGGTGCTATGGGAGTCCATGCGTCCAGATCTACCTGTATGGGGGGAGATGGACATGCATGAGATTGCCGGGGTTCAGTCACACATCCTGATGACCCATTTATTTCAAATTGCAATATCATAAGTGCATTAATGTACAAAAAAGGCCCCAATCTAAGCCAGCAGGACTTCCCCTAGTATCCAACTTACAGGTTTCCCTTATATGCTTTTTTTTAAACATATATTGATAAGATTTAGGCATGCCTACCCAGTGAGTCTAGACCTAGCATTTTCATAATTAGTGCACATGGAGAGTATAGCTCCTGCATTGTTAGATCAAGTTTTGTTTCTACATTGCATGTGGATGGGATTGCTACTCTTTATAATGGTATGGGTGATTCATGCCACCTATGCCTAATCCTCACTGTTAGCTATCTTTTATGCTGTATAAAAAAAATCTAAATTTGATGAAAAAGGTTCAGCCTGGGCTAGGACAAACTACTTTGATGAATCCTTTGGATTTAGTCCAATCCAATACACAATGCAGAACTTCTGAGAGACTGAAGCGATCTCTAAGCAGCAAAGCGTAGTGGGTATGTAAACATTTATTAAAGGACAACAATTAGTAACTTTCATAAAGAAAGAAGAATTACAGTGCTGTGAAAATGTATTTGACCCCTTCCTGATTTTGATTTTTTTTGCGTATTTGTCACACTTAAATTATGCAGATCATCAAACAGATTTTAATAGTACACAAAAATAACCAGTATACAAAATGCCATTTTTAAATGATGATTTCATTTATTAATGGAAAAAGGCTGTTCAAATCTGCCCGACCATATGTGAAAAAGTAATTGCCCCCTTAACCTTATAACTGGTTGTGCCATCCTTAGCGGCAAAAACTGCAATCAAACATTTGCGATAACTGGCAATGAGTCTTTCACATTGCTGTGGAGGAATTTTGTCTGTTCTTCTTTGCAAAATTGTTTTAATTCAGCCAGATTGGTGAGTTTTCGCACATATCACTGCATCTCAATTGAATTTAAGTCCAGACTATGACCACTCCAAAACCTTAATTTTTCTTGAGCCATTCAGAGGTGGACCTGCTGGAGTGTTTTGGATCATTGTCCTGCTGTGTAACTCAACTGTGCTTGAGCTTGAGGTCATGAACTGATGGCCTGTGACATTCTCTATCAATTTCTGATAGAGCACAGATTTCATGGTTCCATCAATTATGGCAGATCGTCCAGGTCCTGAAGCTGCAAAGCCCCAGACCATCACACTACCACCACCATGTTTGACTGTTGGTATGATGCTCTTTTTATGAAATGCTTTGTTAGTTTTACGCCAGATGTAACGGGACATGCACCTTCCAAAAAGTTCAACTTTTGTCTCATTGGACCACAGAATATTTCCCCGAAAGTCTTGTCTTTGTTTTTTGGTAAATGTGAGATAAGCCTTTGTGTTTTTTTTGGCCAGCAGTGGCTTTTACCTTGACACTCTCCCATGGATACCATTTTTGCCCAGCTTCTTTCTTATTGTTGAATCATGAACACTGAACTTAACTGAAGCAAGTGAGGCCTGCAGTTCTTCAGATGTTGTTCTGGGTTCTTTTATGACCTCATCATTATGCTTTTGGAGTAACTTTAGTAGGCTGGATACTCCTTGGAAGGTTAACTACTGTTCTCTCCATTTGAGGATAATGGCTCTCACCATGGTTCGCTGGAGTCCCAAAGCCTTAGAAATGTCTTTGTGACCCTTCCCAGACAGATACATATCAATTACTTTCTTTCTGAACATCTGTTCTTGAATTTCTTTAGATCATGGCATGATATGCTGCTTTTTGAGATCTTTTAGCATGCTTCACTTTGGCAGACAGCTTCTATTTAAGTGATTTCTTGATTCAACAGGTCAGGCAGTAGGCCTGGGTGTGACAAGTGAAAAATTTAACTCCAATCTAAGTGCCGCAAAATGGAGAGGTGGGCAGTGGTGTACATATGGGTGGGAGGGGGTTGGGTGGTCCGTCCCAGGTTCCACACATTGGGGGAGTATCAGGCTGGCTATCAGAGCTGGGACAGGGCAGTGGCGGGTGCAGGAGATGTTCTGTAGCTGTGCTGGCTCTCTGTGTGAGTGTGCAGCGTCTGTTATTTAGTTTCACTGAGCTCACATCAGGCTCTATACTGCCACCTCTGGCTGCTTCATGTATGTGTGCCCCTCGTTTGTGCTGCCAGCAATTTATTTACACAGGGACATGTGGAATTAAGACCTGGAACACCACCTTACAAGTGAGGGCTGTGAGTACAAGGGAGGAGGCTGTTTGTTTATGGGGGGCAGAGCTGTGTGTGTGTTTACAGAGGTGTGTGTGGGGGCCAGCTGAGTATGTACAGGTGTGAGGGGAGGGAGGGGAGAGCTGATTGTTTACAGGTGTGAGGGGGCAGCTGAGTGTCTATAGGTGTGAGGAGGGGGGCACTGAGTGCGTACAGGTGGGTGGGCTGAGTGCGTACAGGTATGAGGGGGCTGAGTGTATGCAGGTATGAGGGGGCTGAGTGCGTACAGGAGGGTGGGCTGAGTGTGTACAGGTATGAGGGGGCTAAGTGCGTACAGGTGGGTGCTCTGAGTGCTTACAGGTATGAGGGGGGTCTGAGTGCGTACAGGTATGAGGGGGCTGAGTGCATACAGGTATGAGGGGGTGAGTGCGTACAGGTGGGTGGGCTGAGTGCATACAGGCATGATCAATGAGTAGCGGTGCCAGGTATAGGATCCACCCCAGGTGCAAAATGCTCTAGGTATGCCCCTGGAGGTGGGTACTGCATCACATTGTGTGTATGCTCTCCTTTATTACAGTCCATATCCAGTGTATCCATTGTGATAGTTTCCTTGGTGTCTTCCCTAGCTGGGAATCCTTTTGAGAACCATGATAAGCATAATTTGTCTTATTTTATGGAAGTTGCTAATTGTCTTTCTTTAATAAATGTTTACACACCCATTACACTTAGTCTGCACCCTTTGCTCTTTTTATCTATGTTTCATGCTGGACTGTGTTATCACAATTGCCAATTTATCTGCATCCACTTGGTTATCCACTTTACATAATAATAATCTTTATATACTGTTGATTATGGATTGGTTCTTGCTTTCAAGTCAGTATTATCGTGGGGATAGGATTTACTTACTCAATTTCACTGTTTGCTTGTGTTTCTTTCCCAATCTAGTGTGTCAGAGGGGCTGAGGCAGATAACAGAGGACCCATCTTAACCAGCGGCTGCTTCGGGTATAGCGCTACATATGTCATATACCAGTCATTTAAAATTATTTTTATGTTGGCAGACCTATTAAAGGCAGCAACATGATGAAACAAGAGGCACATGCAAACTTTGACATTCTGTTGCCTTAGGCTTGGATCTAGGTGGCCTTTCTGACTTAAGTGGGATTTCTCTTTTTTGCATCCGGTATATCTTGATTACTGTTTAGTTTTTTTCCTCTCATCCAGTCCTAGAGAAATATATGTTCTCCCCTTTCTCTTTGTACATAACAATTATATGTAATATTTATTAAATTGCTGATTGATACATATATATAAAGTTTCTGAGCAATCCCATTAACATTCATGACTTCTCAAGAAACATATGGCAAGTATTCATTGGAAATATTCCATTTCCTTGGGATATTTATCACCGCCTTTGTCTCCTTTGTAACAGTGTTTGTGCAAATTTACAAGGGATATCAATTGTCCACATAAATCCTTCACATCTGTATTTTACTTTCTACATCCCAAACCGCAAACCCGATTCTCATTATAGAATCCTTTACTACCACTTTCTTTGAGTCAACAAATGAGGGATGGAAATAGGGACAGTTCAGATGAGAGGAATGCTGAATATGAATGATATAAATGGGCACTCAGTAGAGTTGGCCTAGAAAACAGTACCAAAAATGAGTAGAGCAAACATAGTAAACTCAAGGCCATATTTATAAAGCTGAATTAAAGTCAGGCAATTGAAATCTCCTTGTCTTCACTGTAATTTTGCTTCACTTTTTCATAGTGTTTTGGTAATCTTTGCTAACTCAATAATTTGCCTTCCTTAAAGCAGACTTGCACTTAATATCTAAAGCTTGTCTGTGCAACAGAGATACATTAGCACAGCTTGACGTGATAAAGCAGTCAGTAAAAAAAAAATACCTTTACTATATAATTCCTAATTAAGAGCAGTAAAGCACTTCTCTACACATGACAATGCATAGGCATGCTCTGTTTTTCCAGCTTTACATAAGACCATTAAGAGTTCTCCACTATCAGAAACATATCATCCACATCCTGCTTCTTATTACTAAAAAACAATGATGGACTCCTAAGGGGGCCAGATCTAGAAACGGGAGGAGTAATAGCCTGTGTCTCCACTAGGGATGAGCCGAACACCCCCCTGGTTCGGTTTGCACCAGAACCTTTGAACGGACCTAAAATTCGTATGAACTTTAGAACCCGATTAAAGTCTATGGGACTCGATCATTCAAAATGAAAAGTGCTAATTTTAAAGGCTAATATGCAAGATATTGTCCTAAAAAGGGTTTGGGGACCCGACTCCAGCCCCAGGGGACATGAATCAATGCAAACTTTTTTTTTTAAATGGCTGTTTTTTCGGGAGCACTGATTTTAATGACGATTAAAGTGAAAAAAAAAATAGGGAAATATTCCTTTAAATATTGTGCATGGGGGTGTCTATAGTATGCCTGTGAAGTGGCACATGTTTCCCCTGTTTAGAACAGTCCCTGCACAAAATTACATTTAACGGAAGAAAAGTAATTTAAAACTGCTTGCGGTTTTAATGTAATGTCTGGTTCCGGCAATACGGATGAAAATCATTGAGAAAAATGGCATAGGTAGCCCCCCCTGCGCATTACCAGCCCCTTTGGGCCTTGTATGGATATTAAGGGGAACCCTGTACCCAAATTAAAAAAAGGAAAGGCGTGGGTCCCCAGGCCCTATATACTCAGAACAGTAGTATACAGGCGGTGCAAACAAGACAGGGACTGTGTAGGTTTGTTGTGTTAAGTAGAATCTGTTTGTAATTTTGAACTGTTACATTTTTAAAGTGTAGCTCCAGTCCAAAAAATCTATTTTTAAGCTTTTTGGAAAACTTAGGGAAGGGTTATCCCCCTGTATAATTTTTTTGGCTGTCCATCTTTTTTCATCTCACTTCCTGTTGTCTCCTACCATTTGCAATTAGGAGACGTTTGTAAGTTGGATGTTTGAAAGTTGGGGCCTGCCCTATACGCTCTGCAGAAATTTGGCCCTAAGGTGTTGGTGTTGCCACAAGTTAACACTGTAAGCCCTCAAATTGACTCTTGGTGGGCGCTGTAGCGCCCTGCTGTGAGCTATTATATCAAGAGTTGTAATTACATGCCATTGTTGAACAATGGTAGAAAAATTGGGCCTTTGGTGGTTGTGGTGGTGGTGGTGCTGGTGCCACAACACTGTAAGTCCTCACAGTTACTCTCGGTGGGTGCTGGAATGCTCCCTGCTGGGAAATATTATATCAAGAACTGTAATTACTTGCACCTGTTAAACAGAGGCTGAACAATTGGGCCTTAGGCACTGGTGCCACAACACTGCAACCCCTCACATATACTCTAGTTGGAGTGCAGGAATGAGCCCTGCTGCAAAGTATTGCATCAAAAATTTAAATTACACGCCCTTGTTAAACAGGGGCTGAAAAATTGGGCCTTAGGCACTGGTGCTGGTGCCACAACACTGAAAACTCTCCCAGATACTCTAGTTGGAGTGCAGGAATGAGCCCTGATGCAAAGCATTGCATCAAAAACTGCAATTACACTCCCCTGTTAAACAGGGGCTGAAAAATTGGGCCTTAGCCACTGGTGGCGGCACCCAGAACCAAAAATGTTCTTCCAAGCTATGAGCAGGATCATTGAGGAGGAAGAGGATAGTCAGTCAACATAAAAGGACAGTCACTCAGCATCAGCATAGGCAGTCTTGAAGGGATGTGACATTTCAAACAAAATTCTTCGGTTACATGAGCTTCAGGTACTTGGTAGCTGGTGGTGATCCAAGATTGATTCATCTTTATGAAGGTCAGTCGATCAACTGAGTCGGTGGACAGGTGCACCCTGTGAGCGGTTACAAAGCCTTCAGCAGCACTGAATGTGCGTTCCAAAAGAACACTGGATGCAGGACAGGCCAGTAGCTCAACTGAATACTGTGCAAGCTCTGGTCAGTGATCCATCCTCAAGACCCAGTAAGCCAGAGGATTTTTGGTGCGAAAGGTGCCCAAGTCTGACCTTGCCCCTAGGTATTTCTGCACCATGTAAATCAGACGCTGGCGATGGTTGCTGGAACAGATCATACCTTGCGGCTGTGGACTAAAAAATTGTCTGAATGCATCGGTCCGATGGCCACCTTCTCCACCGCTCCTTCTGTGACTGACCGAAGCCTCACCAACACGTTGTCCAAGACTAGGAGTTTGTAACCTCCCAGTCTCCAGGAACGCGTTGCACAGACCTTTCTGCAAGGCCACCCGGAGATTTCTCATCCTCTGCTCTCTCTGCAACGGCAAGATAAGGTCCACAACCTTACCCTTGTACCGTGGATCAATGAGAGTAGCCAGCTAGTAATGGTCCCTCTCCCTGATCCAAAGAATATGAGGATCCTTCTGCAGGCTTTGCAGGATCAGGGAGGACATGCAGCGTAGGTTAGCTGAGGCATTCGGTTCAGAGTCCTCTGGGTCACTAAGGACGACATGATCTGCAGCTACCTCCTCCCAGCCACGTACAAGTCCATGGGTTTCTTGGGACTGTAAATCATCCCTAAAAGATTGCTTCTGCTGATGCTGAGTGCCAGGCTCCACCTCCATGCTGACTCAATCATCCTCCTCCTCCTCATCCTCTTCCTGTGTGATGGGTGGGACAGCAGGAACACTGTCTGGATAAAGGGGGCCTTGAGAGGCAAGGAAGTCCTCCTCTTCCTGCCTCTGTTCTGCCTCAAGTGCCCTGTCCATTATTCTACACAGCGTATGCTCCAACAGGTGGACAAGAGGTACAGTGTCACTGATGCATGCACTGTCACTGCTCACCATCTTCATGGCCTCCTCAAATGGTGAAAGGTCAGTGCATGCATCCCTGATCATGCCCCACTGGCGTGGTGAAAAAAATTGAGCTTCCCTTACCCTGTCCTGGTGCCGTAGTTGCACAGGTACTCATTGATGGCCCTCTGCTGCATGTGCAGCCACTGCAGCATGGTCAACAATGAGGTCCACCTGGTGGGCATGTCACATATAAGGCAGTTCAACTCCTTTTGGAGCTCAGCCACCCGAGCACTGGCATTAAATGATTGGTGGAAATGCACACAGACTTCTTGGCCTGCCTCAGGACATCCTGTAAGCCCAGGTACCTGCCCAAGAACCTCTGCACCACCAGGTTAAGGATGTGAGCCAAACAAGGCACATGGGTCAGTTGTCCCTGTCGGAGGGTGGAGAGGAGGTTGGTGCCATTGTCGCAAACCATCATTTCTGGCTTAAGCTGGCATGGCATCAACCACCTTTCAGCCTGCCCCTGCAGAGCTGACAAAATATCTGCCCCAGTGTGGCTCCTGTCCAGGGGAGGGCTGGCAGCCTTAGGCCTGGGGGGCAAGTCCAGTCAAGTGGCCCATTGAACCACTTAATCAGCTAGGTGAGTCCACTGGTTGGGGGGGTGTTAGATAAGTCCGCTGGTGGGGGGAGGGTGTTAGATAAGTCCGCTGGTGGGGGGAGGGTGTTAGATAAGTCCGCTGGTTGGGGGGTGTTAGAAAAGTCCGCTGGTGGGTGGGGAGGGTGTTAGATAAGTCCGCTGGTGGGTGGGGGGAGGGTGTTAAATAAGTCCACTGGTGGGTGGGGGGAGGGTGTTAGATAAGTCCGCTGGTGGATGGAGGGTGTTAGATAAGTCCGCTGGTTGGGGGGAGGGTGTAAGATAAGTCCACTGGTGGGGGGAGGGTGTTAGATAAGTCCACTGGTGGGGGGTGTTAGATAAGTCCGCTGGTGGGGGGGAGGGTGTTGGATAAGTCAGCTGGTTGGGGGGGAGGGTGTTAGATAAGTCCGCTGGTTGGGGGGAGGGTGTTAGATAAGTCCGCTGGTGGGGGGGTGTTAGATAAGTCTGCTGGTGGGGGGGTGTTAGATAAGTCTGCTGGTGGGGGGGTGTTAGATAAGTCAGCTGGTTGGGGGGGAGGGTGTTAGATAAGTCCACTGGTTGGGGGGGAGGGTGTTAGATAAGTCCGCTGGTTGGGGGGGAGGGTGTTAGATAAGTCCGCTGGTGGGGGGAGGGTGTTAGATAAGTCCGCTGGTTGGGGGGAGGGTGTTAGATAAGTCCACTGGTGGGGGGGAGGGTGTTAGATAAGTCCACTGGTGGGTGGGGGGGAGGGTGTTAGATAAGTCCGCTGGTTGGGGGGGAGGGTGTTAGATAAGTCCACTGGTTGGGGGGAGGGTGTTAAATAAGTCCGCTGGTTGGGGGGGAGGGTGTTAGATAAGTCCGCTGGTTGGGGGGGAGGGTGTTAGATAAGTCCGCTGGTTGGCGGGAGGGTGTTAGATAAGTCCGCTGGTTGGGGGGGAGAGTGTTAGATAAGCCCGCTGGTTGGGGGGGTGTTAGATAAGTCCGCTGGTTGGGGGGAGGGTGTCAAGTCCTCTGGTGGGGGGGAGGGTGTCAAGTCCGCTGGTGGGGGGGAGGGTGTTAAGTCCGCTGGTGGGGGGGTGCTAGAAAGAAAAAAAAACACACGCTGCCACTGCCAAAATTTTCAATTGTCATGATGACTATGCATTATTAATTAAATTTACAACTGAAGCGGATTTTCCCATTCTATTCCATTTTGTGAAGGTTATCATAGATGCCTTACTTTAGGCTGGGGAGCATTGATTCAGTGAGGACTGGAGACACTGAGCCAGGTCCTTGCCACTCTTCGGGGGGGGGGGGTGATGATCCTGAAGCAGGTCTCATCTTCTCTGCAGACTGCAGCTAGCCACTGTTCCCCATAAGCCCAGCAGGTCATGTGCGACGTGACGTTCTTGACGCCGGGCGTCCCCTCCCCTGACGTGCCACACACCTGGCCTGTCTCTGAGACTCCTGGGAGGTAGGAGTTGTAGTCTGCTGTGCTCACACCAGGGGCGTACCTAGAGCATTTGGCACCCGGGGCGGATCCTATATCTGGCACCCCCCCACCATAAAATGTAAAAACACCCACTGTGTCCCCTGCACACCTCTGCATCCTTCAATATCTTTTTGTCACTACTGTGTACCCCCCTCTCCACAACTGCACCTCTGGACCCCTTTAAATTACACAGCACCCTGCATCTCTGGACCCCTTTACATTACACAGCACCTTGCACCTCTGGACCCCTTTACATTACACATGACCTTGCACCTAAGGACCTCTTTACATTACACAGCAGCCTGCACCTTTGGACTCCTTTAGATTACACAGGACCTTGCACCTAAGGACCCCTTTACATTACACAGCAGCCTGCACCTCTGGACCCCTTTACATTACACAGCAGCCTGCACCTCTGGACCCCTTTACATTACACAGCAGCCTGCACCTCTGGACCCCTTTACATTACACAGCAGCCTGCACCTCTGGACCCCTTTACATTACACAGCTCTTGTACCTCTGGACCCCTTTACATAACACAGCACCCTGAACCTCCTGACCCCTTTACATTACACAGCCCTAGTACCTCTGGACCCCTTTACATTACACAGCACCCTGAAACTCTGGACCCCTTTACATTACACAGCCCTTGTACCTCTGGACCCCTTTACATTACACAGCACCCTGCACCCCTTTACATTACACAGCCCCTCATAGCTCTGGACCCCCTGCATGTTACACAGACCCCCTACAGTGCAGACCCCCCTCCTTACCATACAGACCCCCATCTACAGTGTAGACCCCCCTACAGTACAGAATCCTCCCCTACAGTGCAGACCCTCCTACATTACAGACCCCTCCACCCTACAGCGCAGACCCCCCCTACAGTGCAGACCCTCCTACAGTACAGAATCCTCCCCTACAGTGCACACCCTCCTACAGTACAGACCCATCCACCCTACAGCGCAGAACCCCCTACAGTACAGACTCCCCTACAGTACAGACTCCCCTACAGTGCAGAATCCTCACCTACAGTGCCGAATCTTCCCCTACAGTACAGACGCCTCCTCCTACAGTGCAGACCCCCCTACTGTGCAGGACCCCTCCTACAGTGCAGACCCCCCTACAGTGCAGGACACCTTCTACAGTGCAGACCCCCCTACAGTGCAGGACCCCCTCTACAGTGCAGGACCCCCCTACAGTGCAGACCCCCTCTACAGTGCAGGACCCCCTCTACAGTGCAGGACCCCCCACAGTAAAGAACCCCCCTACAGTGCACAGACTCCCCTAAGGACCCATAATGTACCTCAAGCCCAAGGCAGTGGCATTGCAGGGGGGAGGTGTGAGCAGCACCCGAGTGGAGTGACATCTGTCGGCTCAGTGATCCGGGACCCGGTGCAATAATCCCTGTCTCTCTGTGGTCGCGTGACTCACGTCGCGCCGTTCTGATCAGTCCCAGCAGCGGCTGTCACTCACAGCCGAGCAGAGTGAAGCCGCCTCCCCCTCCTCCTTTACGTCTACACAGTGCTGTGCATGGAGGAGGGGGAGGCGGCTTCACTCTGCTCGGCTGTGAGTGACAGCCGCTGCCGGGACTGATCAGAACGATACAGAATGATACAGAAACAGAACAACACCAGCAATAAGGGGTAGCTTCAGGTGTATACTGTGCAGGAGGCACACAGCACCCACTGTAACAGTGCTAGGTTCACAAGCAAAAAGACACTCTCCCTGCCTATCACAAGAGAGATATACACCACCGCTCAAAGGCGGGTCCTGGGAACTTAGAGATAATTGCTCCAGGTGAAGGGATCCGGGTGCGAGCCACAGCATGCAGATAATGTGGATAATGACAGAACTCTGGACGGCTGCACTCCAATGCTAAAATGATTCTTTATTCAAATAATATTTAGGACACAGCAAATGACATCACAGCGAAAGATGCTAACAGCTGACGCATTTCGCACTAAGGCTAGTGCTTACTCATAGCTGGAGCTATGAGTAAGCACTAGCATTAGCGCGAAACGCATCAACTGTTAGCATCTTTCGCTGTGATGTCATTTGCTGTGTCCTAAATATTATTTGAATAAAGCATCCTTTTAGCATTGGAGTGTGGCCATCCAGAGTTCTGACATTATCCACACTGTCCCTGCCTATCCTGTTCTCTCCCTGCACGCCAACTCACTACATAAGGCCGCCTCGCTGGCGGCCTTATATAGTGTGGGGCCTGTACTAAACCCCCTGAGCTATAATTGGCCACAGGCATCTTGCCTGTGGCCAATTATGGCTCTCCTCGCTGCTGGCGCTGTGATTGGCCAAGCATGCGGGGTTACAGTGCATGCTTGGCCAATCATGAGCCAGCAATGCACTGCGATGGTGTAGTGCATTGTGGACCATTCGCACCACACAAATATGGTGCGAATGGCCCACAAAGTTCTGAATTTGCCGAACAGGCAAATGACCCGTGGTCTAACATGTGTTTGAGTCGAACACTGAGCTCATCCCTAGCCTCCACTAATACTGTAGCTGCATTATACTATTGAGGAATGAATGACAAAGTGGACCTAGGCATACTAGCAGCTTTTTAATGCTTAATATTGGTATAGTATTAATGAGTAAGTTGTCTTTCCTTATTTGAAGTATAAGGGTGCCTGTGTCTAGATCAGCTTTTAAAGATCAGTGCACTTAAAAATGATAATTATACTGGTAGGGGGAATGTGATGGGCTTATGTCTATGGTAATCCAATTAGTCACATATAGTGGCTGGTGTGTGTAGGCATAATGTGTCTCAGCATTTAAATAGTATACTAGTATACAAAACAATATTGCCCAAGGGACTTTGAGGGACACATTGAAATTATTAAGATTACAATTTGATTCAAATAGCATGTCCTAAAAAGTACAAATCTAAAATATAGAACATTTCAGCATGAAAGCACATAAGAAAATTAAATAGTTACAACGTGGTTGATAAAAATTTGATTCTTGTACATTATCTTTTGACGTGTTTTGTGAGACACCATTTGCTTCATCAGGAGAATTAGAAAATCATTCATCTGCAAGGAAAACCAGGTCATTAAAAGAGAGAAAAAAAGGGAAAGGGGGTATTGGTTGGAGAAAAAGTTCTACAAAGTGTACTTACAATTAAACCAGTGTATCCCTAATAAACACCTATTGGATGTGAATCCTAATGGTAAAAAAATGTAACATAGCGAAAAACAAACATGAGGGGTAAGAAAAAAGGTGCCAACTGCTTTTTTCCTACCCCTCAACTTTCCTGATGAAGTGTGTTGTCTCGCGAAACGTGTAGAGAGATAATGTACAAACATCAGATTTTTATGGATTATCAGCCATGTTGATAATTAGGTAACTATCTACATTTCATATTTGCATTTTTGCTGAAATGTTCTATATTTTACATTTGTACTTTTTGGAATGTGTTCTTTGAATAAAATTGCAAATTTATAAATTTCAATGTGTCTCTCAAAGTCCCTTGGGCATTGTTGTTACATATATTTGGTAATCCAAAAGCAAGATCTCCTTCAATAGTTTTCAACTCTCTTTTTTCCACCTCAAAGTTTTTCTGCCCACCTTTGCATGCTCCAGCATACTCGATTATACTGTATAATGTAAATTTAAAAAAGGACTGGCCAGAAGTGCATGGTCTGTAGAGTCCTGAAAAGTACATTACTACCAACACAAATTAGACAAAAAAAATGTATTACTGCCATTATAAAATGACGAATAGGGTAAAGAAGCCACTTTAATCAAACATTCTGGATTTAATATTTAATCCTTAAAGCCATAAGGACCCTTGTGTATTCATTCCTACACAAAGAATTCTGTTGAACTTAAAGATAACTGAGCCATCCTCCAAAAATTAGGTTGATGCTTAGAGTTTATTTGTTTTGTTTAAAGTTTCCAAAATGGACAGGAACTCTTACAGCAGCTATCTGTTATCCATAGTTGTAATAATCTCTAATTTTTGAGTAATCAAGTGATCAAAGTTGATGTGGAAATCAATCAATTGAACAAAATGCCTTTAGCCTGGCATTGCAGTGGCTTTGATTAATTTCCATTGAAAGTATTACTTTTGTTTTAAACTGCAAACAAAAAAAAATGCATGGGTGGCAAATTGCTGTGGTTGTGATGTAGCTGGGGGCTGAGTTGGGGATGGCTTTGTAAGTTATGGTTAGTATTTTGAATTTTATTTGTTGGGTGAGTGGCAGCCAAAGGAGGGATTGGCACAGATGGGTAGCAGACAAGTAAGGTGGATGAGTCTGGCAGCAACATTTATGAAGGACTGAATAGAGGATAACCTATTTAAAGGTAAACCAATAATGAAGGAATTGCAGTAGTCAAGGCAAGAGATGACCTAGGAGTGAATTAGGAGCTTTGTGGTGTCATTGGTTAGGAAGGGGCGTATTTTGGAAATGTGGTGGCTGAGGCAGCAAGCTTTGGAAAGTGATTAGATGTGGGGCGGAAAGGAAGGTTCAGAGTCCAGGATAACACCTAGCACCCTGGCATGCTGGGATAGATTGATGGTTGTGCCATTGATCTTGATCTTGGAGGAAATATGAGCTCAGTTTTGGACACATTGAGTTTTGTGTTTTGTGTGAGGATTCTCTATGCAAAGTTTCTTTTCAGCCGACAGAGACTATTGGTAGGCCTACAATTCCAGAAGTGCCCTTAAATTATCTGTGTGTAGCGATAACCCCTGTAGTGGCAACTGGAAATGAAATAGTTCTCCCTTACCTGTTCACAGGCTGCCCTCATTGAGTTCAGTCCCAGAAGCACATCAACAAATTCTGGCTCAGTCTAAGGGCCTTTTTAGTATTTATTGTAGATCTTGAACAAAATGCAGGGAGGAGGGTTGAGAGTGCAGGATACTGAAAGGCTAATAAATCTTAGTGGACAATTTCCTGAACCGGAAAAAAACTGTTCCAGCAGTATTAGGCACTATAAAAGCAACCTGAAAAATAATAATGCTTAACAAATAGGAAGAAGAAGTACTTGCATACCTGGAGCTACAGATGAAAAGACCCCTGCCTCTCCAGCCAGGCTTCCACAGACAAGTTTCCTTCAAATATGCCTTCTTTCAGGGCCTCAGACCATAATTTAGATTGTAAGCTCTAACAAGCAGGGCCCTCTGATTCCTCCTGTATTGAATTGTATTGTAACTGTACTGTCTCCCCTTATGTTGTTCAGCACTGCGCAAACTGTTGGCAGTATATAAATCCTGTATTATAATAATAATGATAAAAGATGCTTATTCTCTGGAACACACACAGGCCCCCTCCCAGGGGAGAAACCCCAGGGGGAGAAATCTCTGATCAGATTCTCCCAAATATTTATCCAGTTATTTATCCTCTCACTCTATTTTTGGAAGAACCTTTAAATAGTAGACAGAGGCAATCAGACACCAGGTTTATGGAAACCCTAATCAGACATAAAAAGTAAATAGCAGCTCAGTTGGTTACAGCAGTAACACTTACACTTCCACTTACATTAAATGTAGTCAGCCTATGGTAAATATAAATTATATATATATATATATATATATATATATATATATATATATATATACACTAATGCATGGGAAGCCTACCTTTACACGCACATGAACCTTAATGGCATCCAAGTCTGTAGGGTTCTATATTGAGTTAGCCCACCCTTTGCAGCTATAACAGCTTCAACTCTTCTGGGAAGGCTGTCCACAAGGTTTAGGAGTGTGTCTATGGGAATTTTTGACCATTCTTCCAGTATATATATATATATATATATATATATATGTATATATGTATAAACATATACTGTATTTAATCAATACACACACACATTTTATGTATATTCACTCACAGTCCTACAGTACGTCCTTTTATGCAAACCAGTATTTATATGATTTAATGCAGAATAACTCTTTTGGTAGTTAAATTTTCATAGCTATTTGTACATCGGACCAAAATGAGGTACAACTAAAGAGGTAAAAGTGACAGAGGGATTAGATTCCAAAATATGGATTGTCCCTCCAAATAAGGGACAGTTGGGAAGTATGCACATTTCCATTCAGTATACCATCAAACAAAACACTTATTTGAACTCCAAACATGGGATCCTGACAGGATAGCAATAACAAAACACAGTAAAGTTGTAAAAAACCTATTCTAGTGACCAGTTACTGCACATACGTATAGTCTGTGTTAACAATTTCCAAAAGAACATCAAGGTTGTTTTCAGTAAACATATGACATGCATCTAAATTAATTGCAAGAGACCCATGCAGTATGCATATTTTCTATGGGGCTGACTATATGTTACTGTCACTTGAGCTGTACATCAATACCTTTTGGATTCCATCCATTTAATTTGTAAACAAGTACAGATTTAATTAATTAGCGGATTGACATTCGCAGCAGCTCAGATGTGTATAAAAGCATGAAGGCTGCTCACATCTTGCTCTCCAAACAGTGGTATCCAAACCATCCAGCTAGCTCACTGAATGAATCAAGCATTGTAAATAAATATCTGTCAGATCACACAATTACTTAAGATTCACTTACCGGTATTATGCAATGAAATAAAAAAGTAAATAAGAGACATCTGCTGGCAAGTGCTGCAGAAATGCAATTGTTCTCATGTTACCTATTTAGCATTTCATGCTAATTTGTGGCAGAATTAATCAAAATGAACTAAACACTTTACTAAAAACGGCAGCTCGGAGTGGATGAAATACAGAGAAGCAAGGGTCAGTGAGAGACAATGTAGGCAGAGAAACACAGCTGGTGCTGGATAATGAGGCGGCACACACAAAGTTAGAGAAAGGCACTTTCTCGGGTTGAAATAGCCTTTACACAACTGTAAACATTTATGAGATGAATGATTATTTCATTCATCCATTTAATGTAAATCAGGTTAGCTGCAACACAGAGATGCCTAAAAAGCCACATGCGTAACATGTTACTCATTGGTTTATAACAAC
Organism: Lithobates pipiens; assembly: GCF_037356315.1. NCBI lineage: Eukaryota > Metazoa > Chordata > Amphibia > Anura > Ranidae > Lithobates > Lithobates pipiens. The sequence goes on along the minus strand of NW_027507758.1, from coordinate 419,014,488 downwards.
AGAAATAGACCAATCAGGGCTCAAAGAACAAGTAAACACATAACTGCTACTACTGAACAAACGGTGACACAGTACAGCAGGCATGTCAAACTAGTGCTTTTTAACGCCATGTGGTTTGTTCTCCTATGCTTTTCATGGGGCCTTCAGCAAGAATTTTAAGGCTACCTATAGCTCTTTTAATGTATTTATGGAGAAACCTTACAATTATGACTTACTTCTGCCTTTTATTTCTTGTGCTTTAAGAGCTGCCACCAAAGGCCTGTGTAAACGTTGCTCTGTTTACATCCCACCTGTCTGCATCTGCACTGTTACTGCAGACAAGGAAAAAAAACAAGGAAAGCACAGTTTCTATTTACCTATAATGCCGCGTACACACGATCAGGAATTTCGGCCCACAAAAGACAGATGAGAGTTTTTTGTCAGGAAATGCGACCGTGTGTATGCTCCATCAGTCTTTTGCTGGCCGAATTTCAGCCAGCAAAAGATTGAGAGCATGCTCTCAATTTTTTGGGCGGGAAAAGTTCCTATCCGAAAATGCGTTCGTCTGCGGCAATTCCGACGTGCAAAATTCCTACGCATGTTCGGAAATAGTTTGACGCATGCTCAGAAGCATTGAACTTAATTTACTCAGCTCGTCGTAGTGTTGTACGTCACCGCGTTCTTGACAGTTGTAATTTCAGCAAACTTTTGTGTGACCGTGTATGTACCAATGAGAAATCCAATCGTGTGTACGCAGCATTAGACCTTTTGCACACAGCTGCCTAAAAACTCAGTGTTCAGTGTTTTAGGGTAATTAGCATTTTTCTTTTACTGATCTAAATGCAGCCCATTGTTTTTAACCCCTTAATTACAGGGCACTTTTACCCCCTTCCTGCTCAGGCCAATGTTCAGCTTTCAGTGCTGTCGCACTTTGAATGAAAATTGTGCAGTCATGCAGCACTGTACCCAAACAAAATTTTTATCATTTTGTTCACACAAATCAAGCTTTCTTTTGGTGGTATTTAATCACCACTGGGATTTTTATTTTTTGCGAAAAATAATTTGAGAAAAAAAAAAAAAACACGCTTACCTTTGTTTCTGTTATAACCTTTTTGCAAATAAATTATCTTTCTTCATGACTTCCTTAGGGTGTAAGCTCCTTGAGGGCAGGGACTGATGTGAATGTGCAATATATATGTAAAGTGCGTAAATTGACAATACTATGTAAGTACCTGTAATAAATAAATAAATACATTTTGGCTAAATGTATTCTGCTACATTTCTTTGGTGAAAATAACCCAAATCAATGTATATTATTTAGTCTGTAGGAAAGTTATAGAGTCCACAAACTATGGTATATATCTGAAAATTGATCAATCCTGCTGCACTGATGGCCAATATTATTTCTTGAGGCAGAAAATGTCAGGACAGTACAGATATCCCCCAAATGACCCCTTTTGGAAACTATACAGTCCAAGGTATTTAGTAAGAGGCATGGTGAGTGTTTTGAAGTTGTAATTTTTTGTCAAAATTTTATGGAAAATTAAGATTTTTTTTTTCTTTACATACTTTCACCAGTGCAGTACAGCATTATCATAAAATGGGTGTGACTGTGATCAGGGGCACTAACTGGTGACAGTATGATTTTCTATGATTTTTTTAACACACTTTGACCAGAGCAATATAATGTTATCATAGTAACATTGTACTACTCTGGGGGAATGATCAGGTTTTTCTTTTCACACATTATGTTTGTATACAGCAGTGCATTATATTGCTATATGCCAGCATTTTACTGAATATATTCATTTAGTTTGTTTTGTTGTGATTAGCTGTGATTGGTCAGAGCTAATAAGTCAGACTTTGAAGGCAGATTGGACAAACAATTTTTTTTTAAAAATCACATATTTTATTTGTACATAGAAAATGAAAAATGCATAAACATACTAAATCTAGTTAAAAAAAATGGGATTTTTATATACAGCTTACCTGTAAAATCCTTTTCTTGAGAGTACATCACGGGACACATGAGCTTCATTACATAGTGGGTTATATAGGCACCTCTGGTAATTGGACACTGGTTGACCCCAATTAAGGAGAATTCCTCCCCTATATAACCCCTCCCATCTGGGAGGCACCTCAGTTTTGTAGCAAAGCAATAAGAAACCACGTAAAACCCAAGAGGGGCGGGAGCCCTGTGTCCCGTGATGTACTCTCAAGAAAAGGATTTTACAGGTAAGCTGTATATAAAAATCCCATTTTCTTGATCATACATCACGGGACACAGGAGCTTCATTACATAGTGGGATGTCCCATAGCAATGCTCAGATTGAGGGGAGGGAGACACAGATCATAAATATAGACCGCCAGGGACCGGAGGACCTAAACTGCAGCCTGCAGTACACTGCGCCCGAAGGCGATATCCTCTTGCCCTCTGATATCCACCTAAAAGAATCTGGTGAATGTGTGGACTGATGACCAAGTCGCAGCCTTACAGATCTGAGCCAGGGAGGCCTGGTGATGCACTGCCCAAGAAGCACTAACAGCCCTAGTAGAGTGCGCCTTCACCCGAAAAGGAGGAATCTTCCCCTTTAAACCATAGGCCTGAGAAATAACTTGCCTAATCCACCTTGAGAGAGTGGACTTTGACGCCGCCTGGCCCTTTCTAGGGCCTTCCGGCAGAATAAACAAACAATCAGTTTTCCTTATCTGAGCAGTTGCTTGAAGATAAATACTGATTGCTCTAACCACATCCAAAGTGTGTAAAGATTCTTCTTCTGTGGACTGAGGGTCCGGAAAAAAGGATGGTAGGATTACATCCTGATTCAAATGGAAACCCGAAACCACCTTAGGTAGAAAGGACCTGTTGGGACGCATGACCACCCGGTCCTTATGGATAATTAAATACGGCTCCTTACTGGAAAGAGCTGCCAACTCTGATACTCTTCTAGCCGTAGATATGGCTACTAAGAAGACCAGTTTTTTAGTCAGGAGAACTAAAGAAGCCAGATGCAAAGGTTCAAATGGTTGCCCCTGTAAGGCAGAGAGAACCAAATTCAGATCCCATGGGCATACCGGAGGTTTAACTGGTGGTTTTGTCCGCATAGCCCCTTGGATAAAAGCCCGTACTAGGGAATGTGATGCAAGCGGCTTTTGAAAAAATACTGACAGGGCCGAAATCTGCACTTTGATAGTGCTTATGGCCAAATTCATCTCTAGGCCTGACTGGAGAAAGGCCAAGATTCTGTTAATGATATATTTTCTAGGATGCCATTTCCTGAGTTCACACCAGGAAACATGTCCTCCAGATCTTGTAATAAATACGTGTGGAGGCCGGCTTTCTGGCATTGACCAGAGTAGAAAGGACTGGCCCCGAAAGGCCACGGTCTCTCAGAATGTGGGTCTCAGCAGCCAAACTGTCAAATTCAGACTGCGTAAAGCAGGATGGTAGATTGGACCCTGTGAGAGCAGATCTGGCCGGAGAGGGAGGGTCCATGGCCTGCCTACTGCCAACTTCATGATTTCTGCATACCATGGTCGTCTGGGCCAAGCCGAGGCCACCAAAAGGACCGACTTTGTCTCCCTCTTGACTCTTCCCAGGAACCGCGACAGAAGCGGGCTCGGGGGGAAGGCATAGATCAGATTGTACTGATCCCAGGGAACTGTCAGAGCATCTGACCCCTGAGCAAGTGCATCTCTTGTCCTTGATACAAACTTGTCCAGTTTCCTGTTGAAACTGGACGCAAACAGATCTACGTCAGGAGTACCCCCCTTGTGACATATGTTCTGAAACACGTCGGGGTGCAGAGCCCATTCTCCCGGGCACAACTGCTGGCGGCTGAGAAAATCCGCCTGCCAATTTTCCACTCCTGGGATGAAGACTGCAGAAAGACACGGAACATGCTTTTCTGCCCAGACAAGTATGCGATTCACCTCTTTTTGGGCCACCAGACTTCTGGTACCGCCCTGGTGATTGATATAAGCCACTGCGGTGGCATTGTCGGACTGAACCCGAACCGGGAAACCTCGCAGTCTGTAAGACCACTCTATGAGTGCCATGTAAACTACCCGGATCTCCAAGATGTTTATGGGAAGTAGATTCTCGGTCGCAGACCATTTCCCCTGCGAGCATGTTTCCTCCAATACAGCTCCCCAGCCTGTCAGGCTGGCATCTGTTGTGATAATCTTCCATGAGAGAGGAAGAAAAGTTTTGCCCTTCAGCAAATTCTTGGTTTGTAACCACCAGACAATACTCTTGCGTGTCCCTGGGGATAGACGCATAGGAAGATCCAGAGATTGGGGCTTCCTGTTCCAAGCCGCAAGGATGCATGCTTGCAGAGGCCTTGAGTGGAACTGGGCGAATGGGACGGCCTCGAAGGAGGCGACCATCTTCCCTAACAGTCTCATGCACAACCGAATGGAGGAAGATCTTCTGCCCAGAATCAAGCGCACCTGATCCCCAATGGCCAAGGCTTTTAGCCTTGGGAGAAACACCCTGCTCTGAGCGATGTCGATGATCATACCTAGGTATTCCAACCTGGTAGTCGGTTGTAGGGACGACTTTTCTAGGTTTATGATCCAACCTAGGCGTTCTAGATGTTCTAGCGTTTTGGTGACGCTGCGACTTAGGAACGCTGCAGTTTTCTCCATGAGAAACAAGTCGTCTAGATAAGCCATGACGGCTATGCCCTGAGCTCTTAAGTTTGCTAAGAGAGGGTCCAGAATCTTTGTGAAGATTCGAGGGGCTGTAGCAAGCCCGAACGGCAAGGCCACAAATTGAAAATGGCGCCGCTCCACCGCGAACCGTAGAAATTTTTGGTGTGCGGGAAAAATTGGCACATGGAGATATGCATCCTTGATATCTATTGATGCCATGAATTCTCCCCCTTGCAGGGAGGAGCCTACAGTGCGGATTGACTGCATTCGGAAGGACCGGGTTTTTAAAAACCGGTTCAGATCCTTCAGATCCAAGATAGGTCTGACACTTCCATTTGGTTTTGGAACGGTGAAGAGATTTGAGTAAAACCCTGAACCCTGATCTTTCGGGTTCACTTCTACTATCACACCCTGGGATAGTAACTGATCTAAGGCCAGAAATAGCGGTTTTTGCTTTACTGGATCCCTGGGGATCCTTGACCTTAGGAAACGAGAAGGTGGAATCTCCTGAAACTCTAGCTTGTAACCCAGAGATACTGAAGAGATCACCCACTTGTCCTGGATCTCTTCCCGCCAGGCGCCTGCAAACTGCAGGAGCCTTCCCCCCACTCTGCCGAGTGGGGGCGCCCCTTCACAAGGAAGTTTTTGGGCTCTGCTTGGCAGGCTTTCGCCCCCAAGTCTTTTTCTGTCCCTGGGCTCGGCCTTGAGCCTTTCTAGTAGAGGAGGACTGAGAAGGCCGTCGCTACTGTTTAGAGCTTGATGCTTCGGGAGAGAGAGCACGCCTGAATGAAGGACGCTTGCTCTTTTTGACTGGAAGGAGAGTAGATTTACCTCCTGAAATATTTTGGACGAACTTATCTAATTCTTCTCCAAACAAACGCTCCCCTTTAAACGGGAACCCAGCCAAATGCTTCTTGCATGACAGCTCAGCTGCCCAATTCTTTAGCCATAGGGCCCTTCGCATGTGAACCAACATGAGAGACAAACGTGATGCTTGTTGGACGGAATCCAAAATCGCATCAATTATGAAACACAGAATGTGAGGCAATTCTGTATAATTTTCTACTTCCTCACTGGGAAGGAGCCCAAGCATCTGTTTAACCTGTTACTTGAGGAACTGACACAACCCCACGGCTGCGACTGTAGGTTGCACCACAGTGCCAGCCATGGAAAAGGAGGCTTTTAATAAGGTTTGCAGCTTTTTATCAGTTGGATCCTTGAATACCTGCGCATTATCCAAAGGACAAGTTAGGTTCTTATTCACACAGGAAACAGCCGCATCGACAGATGGGACCCCCCACTTCTTGGTGAAACTTTCCTCCACAGGATAATGCATAGAAAACCTTTTAGGAGGAGCAAACAGTTTATCGGGATGTCCCCAATCCTCATACATCAATTTATCCATTAAGGGATGAATTGGGAAGGAATAGGCAGTCTGTGGGGCTTTCCTGACTCCCAGGGAAGAAACAGAGGACGTAGCGACTTCAGCAGCAGGCATTCTGAATGTGGTACGCACCAATTCAGTATAATATTGCACCTGTTTTCTGAGCGCCTGGGAGGAGGGGACCATCTCCTCTTCCTCTGACTCATCCGACTGCTCATGTTCCCTATCCAAAGATAGGGATCCCTCCTCATTTTCAGAAGATTCATCTGAGAGAGGGATTTCAGCAGAGGGAGGGGATCTACCCCTTTTCCTGCTATCTTTTAGGGAAGCAGAAATAAAATTCATGATTCTCCCTTCAAAACCCTCCAATGTAGCCCTAAGGGAGTCCTCAGTGACATAAACTGGGGCTGCGACATTAGGAGAGGCTGCAAAACCCGACAGGGGCACTGACTCGTCTTGAGAGGCTGGCTCCAGTCTTGCAGGGGGGGGTGGTAACTTACAGGCACTTTTGGAACCCCTGGACCTAGGCGGTGATTTGCCAGTGCCTTTGCTACCTCCCCCTGAGACCCTCTTACGAGGAGACATAGTACTAGGCTACAAAGCAGAGGTACTAGTACAAGTGCAATCACTGTTGTGCTTAAAGTCTCACAATAATATATATGCTTAAATTGCACAACCTGATGCTGAGTAGGTGTCTAGGTTTGCCTGGATCCAATCCCCACGGATGCTTACTGCCCACAGCTCCTGTGTCTCCAATTACAGCCCCCTGACACTCTGGGCTTTTAAAACTGCCGCCTGGCGTCTGCGCAGTACAGCGCCGTGCACACTGATGTGCACGGCTCTCAACCACACCCCCCCCCTCCATTAGGCCGGGAGCGCGCCCAGCGCGTGTGCACGCGCCCGCGCGCGTGCACGAGGACCGCGGAATCCAGGGGGGGAAGGAGAACCCAAAACTGAGCTGCGTGGGACCCCTGAACTGCGTGGGACCCCTGTTTACCTTCGTTTGTGGCAGGGACTGCAATGGAGACGTGAGTCAGCTGGAGAACCAGGCTTCACTGAGCGTGTGTAATGAAAGGCATGTAAGTATGCATCAGGCTGCTCTTACTCCCTCTAGTGGTGGAAACCAGGTAAGACATACAACTACTCACAATGAAGAAATCCATTCATATAATTAAATATACAGGATAACTTCCCATACCTGTCCTTGCCGCAGGAATTGCTGAACCAGACAAATTCCAGCCTTCACCCATCACGGCGGGTATTGTTAGCCAACCTTCAGGTATATCTGGGGTTCCTTCTCGGAAGAACCTCCCACCTGGGCCATGTAGAAAGCTCTTCCAGAAACTTTCGTGCGCTCTGTATAAACAGTACACCAAGTCTGGTTTTCCCAGAGCCCAGTCTTCCAATGGAGAGGACTTACAGGCAAAACCTCGCTTCTTCGGCTGACGAGGCCCGGGTCATCTTGGGAGTCAAATATCGGCCCGAGGTATGGATCCGGTTTGTTGTAGCCCTTCGGCCCTCGCAGGGACCTGCATAGAGCTAAGTTTTTACGTGACCATCACCATAGACACTGGCGAAAAAACTGAGGTGCCTCCCAGAGGGGAGGGGTTATATAGGGGAGGAATTCTCCTTAATTGGGGTCAACCAGTGTCCAATCACCAGAGGTGCCTATATAACCCACTATGTAATGAAGCTCCTGTGTCCCGTGATGTATGATCAAGAAACACACATATATATATATATATATATATATATATATATATATATATATATATATATATATATATATATACACACATACACATATTGTATATACTGGCTGTTTTTGGCCGATTGTGTATATATGTTTTTTTAACTAGATTTTGTATGTTTAGTTTTTTTTGTACAAATAAAATATGTGATTTTTTTTTTTTTTTAATGTGTTGGTCCAATCTGTCTTCAAAGTCCGATTTAGTGGCTCTCCCTCTTTTTAGTTCAAATGTCAGTATACGAATATTACTTAGTGACAGTAATATTTATGATCAAAGCTAATCACATGGTACAGATGGGCCGCGATTGGCCCAGTCTGTACCATGCAATAACACTGACCAATCTCAGCTAGCAACACAATTGTATACAATGGATGGTTTGAAAGGAAGCCATCCACTGTATAAAACTGCCATGTGACCTGTTGATTGTCTACAGTGGTCACATGATACCAGGCTGTTACAGTGATCAGTCATCGGCTGTGTCCACCCGAGTCAACGAGAGGTTCCCGCCAGCGTCATCTTGCCATACACCAGGTGCATAAGCATGCGCTTCTTATAGATGAGAAAAAAAAAATTTAAATTGCCGGTCAATATTTTCCGTGTGTACATCCATATGCACACAAATATGCACACATGTAAAATTTTATGTGCATACACGCAATTAAGCATACAAAAACACAATACATTTTGGCTAGGAATACACATTAGTACCATTGGTACTAAAATCCATTAGTACCAGGATTTTACTGCTGCCTGTGCCCCTCTCTATTTGTCCTATATATAATTATAACTAAGGGTGAAATAAAAAAAAAATGCTGCATTTTGATTTGTTACCAGAACAGGATGGCCTGGTTGATCTTAGCAAATAACAAAAAGACAATACTCTGAATGAGCAAAAGGTTAGCTGCACGTCCCGATATATATATAGAAAAAAGTATAGAAATTTCCCTGTGGGGTTTTGTGATGCAGCAAATATTTCAAAATAAATTAAAAAAATATATACATTTTATTTTATTACAACAAAAGTATTCTACAAAATAACAAATGTCAATCAAAGCATGAGCTTTTATATCAAAACTGGAAGACATACATAGCATACATAGAATACAGTGTTGGATCAATGTGATATTACATAGCTACAATAAACATTAATAAAATAGCACAGTATCTGTAGAACATCATGTGAATGAAGCCCAAACGCGTTTCGAACACATGCAGTATAGGTATTTTTCAGGGGGAAAAAGATACATATTTCTAGAAAATATATTATTTGAAAAGGGTATATTGCAATAAGCCAATAGAGTATATTGGTTCCAGAAGGAAGTTATATTTCAAAGTTTTTTATATTTACCACTGACGTCTGTGCATCGTAGCTTCCAGATTTTATGCCCACGCTCAGTGCCCACTTATCTGAACCACGCTGCAAGGCACCCACCTGGCTAAACTGCAGACCTACAAGAGGCCGCGTTTATTGCAGAGACCAGGGGGCAGATATAGAGGGGGGAAAGGAGAGAGAGAGGGAGGGGAGGCAGTAGCCAGCCCAACAAGGAAGGGGGCACCAAACGGGCGTCACCAACAGGACTGGATTCCCAAGATTCAATCTCAAGATGCTGTCAAAAGTTAGAAATTGAATTCTATTAGTAATTTTATCAATCATAGAAAACATAAACACCTGGCAAACTAAACTAATTTTATCAATCATAGAAAACATAAACACCTGGCAAACTAATGGTGTCAAACCAATGTATTGGGGGGGGGGGGGGGGGTAGGGGCAGAAGAACAAGTACTCTGAAAAAATTAGCAAAATGGTGAAGCTGAGTGAAAGTGCAGGGAAGAAAAGGTGGGCATGGAACCATAAGCATGATGTGAATAGGGACAACATTTGTGAATATTGAACAACAGCAATGTGTGAGGAAAAGGCTGTGAGAAAAAACAAAATACAATAGGCAGAGGGGTGCCATAGACTGAAAAGGGAAAAAGAGGGAAAAAGAAAAAGAGAAAATTGAGAGAAAAAAAAAGGGGGAAAAGACGGTGATGGAAACGGAGAAAGAGATATAAAAGATAAAAAACGCGATGATGGGCATGAAGGACTGTCAGAGTGAAACAAGAAAACCTGAAATAAACAACCAAAGAAGAAAAAGATCAAAGATGAAAAAGAAAGTCAGCAAGGGACAAAAGAAAAAAGAAAAAAGGGGAAGGAAAAACTAAAGAAAAAGAGGAACTATTGAAGGACCCCCAAAAGGGGACCTAGCTAAAATAAAAGGAAAAGGGTGAATAAGGTATGAATGGTACTTACCAGTAGTACCAAGAAATGGCCCATTGGTACAGAACCATTATTTTAAATGGATGAGTGCTCAATCACTTTAAGTATAGAAACCAAAAAAGGGGGTATAGCAACCTATTAGTATATATGTGGAAAATACCCAAATGCAGGCATGGCTGACAAGAAAAGAACAAGTAAAAAGACGTGAGACGTCACATAGTGATTTGATTGAATGGCTAAACAAACATTAAGGCTTACCCTTTGGCACCGCACCCCTATGTATGGCTTTCCTCACTGTGTATGGCACCCAAAATCCATATGCGTTCCATCTTATATAGAAGCATGGAAGGGAAAAAGGGAGGGAAAGTGGCGTGGTGGCACAGAAATGGGCGAATCACGTGATGTCTAATAGCATCACATGATCACGAGTCACAGGATCAAAGTCATGTGACCATATACATCCTCATGTGATAGGGTAACAAAACAAAAGAGGGAGTGTAATGGCGTGAATATGGCGCCAGAAAGTAACCAGTCACATGACATATAACAAAGCCATGTGATCATGGTCATGTGAGCGTAGTCATGTGATGAAAGCAACAATCAATGATGTTACTCCTCTTTCTCCTCATTTGGGTATTAAAGTTATATATCCTTATATCATTTATCTGATGAGAAGCTCAGGAAATGTTATCTTGCACTGTATCAGGGTTCAAAACTTCAAGGAAGTATTTATCTACAAACCCAATATTGTTATTAAATATTTAATGTATTAATAAATATGTAAATGTATCCATAATAAATGTAATTACAATCCTCAATAACTAGTATTTTTTCAGATATGGCCCTCAGTAAGCAGGAATTGGTAGTGAGTAGTTAAAGAATGGCAAATGCAATAGGATTATCAGAACTTCATACCCTTTAAAAAGGGTTGTTGGTTCGAATCCCAACCACACCACTACCTGCTAGGAGTTTGCATGTTCTCCCTGTGCCTGCATGGGTTTCCTCCGGGTTCTCCAGTTTCCTCCCACACTCCAAACAACATGCTGATAGGTTAATTGGCTCCTGCCTAAATTGGGCCTAGTATGTGTATGTATGAATGTGACTGATGTAAATGTACAAATTACATGTAAAGCATTGCGTGAATGGTCAGCATTATATAAGTACCTGTAATAAATAAATAAAAGCACCATGGTGCTCATGGTGAGATTTTGCAGCATGCACATAGAAGTCCTAGTCCCACAGCACATTTCTGTTCATTGTAGTAAGATTTTGTTAGCATGCATGCAGAAGTTGTAGATCCTAAAATTTTAGCTGAAACCATTTTGAGCTGACACCATATTGCCAGTCTGAGAGGAATTAATATCTTTTGAAACTTTCCCCACTGCCCAGGAACTGCCTGTGCATTTGTGAAACAATGTCCTTGACCTTGCTGAAAAGTGTTTGCACAAATCACACTCTCAGGCCGCGTACACACGGGCGGACTGTTCGCCCAACTTTGTCCGCTGAACAGTGTTTGGGCGGACAGTCCGCTCGTGTGTGGGCTTTCAGCGGACAGTTTCAGCGGACAGTTTGACGAACAAGGTTTTACGGAATTTCCGAAAAACTGTCCGCTGAAACCTTGTTTCAGCGAACAGTCCGCTCGTGTGTAGGCTTGTTCGTCAAACAAAGTTGCGCGCATGCTCAGAAAGGATTTTCACGCCGAAAGTTATAATGCAGTGTATAGGACGTCGTATTTTTCGTCCCGTCGTACGTGCCGTTCACGTCATCGCGCACGGTTTCAGCAAACTGTTCGTTCGTCGTGTGTGGCCATGTCCGTCCATGCTAATTTTGAGCGGACTGTTTGCCGAAACTGTTGGACGGACAAAGTTGGGCGAACAGTCCGCCCGTGTGTACGCGGCCTAAGTTCCCTAAATCCTATGTATTAAAGAAATACATTTTTAATAAAAGTAGTTCGATATACCATATTTTTCGGTCCGTAAGACGCACCTGACCATAAGAAGCACCTGACCATAAGACGCACCTAGGTTTTAGAGGAGGAAAACAAGAAAAAAAATATTCTGAACCAAATGGTGTACTAAAATATTTACCAGTGCCCATGAAATGCAGCCTGACCTGTGTCAAAGAAATGCAGCCTGACCATTGTCATAAATGCAGCCTGACCATTGCCATTAATGCAGCCTGACTATTGCCATACATTCAGACTGACCATTGCCATTAATGCAGCCTGACTATTGCCATAAATGCAGCCTGACCATTGCCATTAATGCAGCCTGACTATTGCCATAAATGCAGCCTGACCATTGCCATGAATGCAGCCTGACTATTGCCATGAATGCAGCCTGACTATTGCTATTGATGACCTGTGTCATTGCATGGGCTGCTCTGTCTTCTCAGCAGGAGTCATGCCCAGCAGGGGGATCGCCCGGTGCTCACGGGGGCCTGGGATGTCTGTCTTCATGGACTAGCATGGAGACGGCGGCAGGGGGCGGTACTGATGGTGGCGTGGGACGGTGCCGGCCGTGGCGGGAGCAGTGCCGAGGGGGGGGTGTTGCTTGTCGTATATTCACTTCATAAGACGTAGAGACATTTTCCCCCATATTTTTTTGGGGGGAAAGTATGTCTTATGGTCCAAAAAATACAGTAATCCATATAGGTTTACATTTAAAAACACAGTATGAAGTGGAAAAACAAATTTAGCTATTTCTCTCCCTATTAGACTGATAAGTCCATTGCATTCCACAAATTTTTTTACAGTTCGAGATTTTTTTTCTACAGTTTTAAGCAAATAGGAGCTGTGCAGTTGTTAAGACCTACTGCAGAGGTGCACTGTTTTCTATAAGAAGACAATTAGTCTTCCTTTCTGTGTAAAAATGTGGACAGTGTCTGGTTGTATCATACCATTTATGCCTCACGACGCTGTATTTCTCATGATATCATACCTTTTCAGCTGATACCTATGTACCTGCACATGTTAATAATTTCTGTTCATATATTTTATTATTGAATTTTGGTCTTTTTTTTTTTTTTGGTCATATTGTATGTTGTCTCTCCCTGAAAGGGACTTAACGCAAGTTTTTTAAATGTGAGGGCTACCCTTTAAAGTGAAGAAAAAAAAGAAATTGAAAAGTTTTATATATATCTAGATAAAGATATATATACGCTTCACCTAGCCATTGCCTTCTACCCGGAAGTGTTTGCAGTGTCTGCAAATTAATGCAAACTCTCCTCTAAAGGCTGGAACATGGTGACAGAGCCCTCTGGGTGATTTATATTTTGCTTGTTGATGATTTATGTGATGTACGTAGCTAGTATTAAGGGGGCTTCTGCTGCATGGGAAATTATATCATAAATAAACAGAATTACACTATTAGTATTATTCTTGTATTTTATGGTACGTGTTTAAGCCCCTGCAATGGTCCTTTTCTGGGTTGGTGAGGACCAGTGATTAAAGCAGCTAAGGCTTGCATATTAGAGGCATAACCTAAGGCTTGCATATTAGAGGCATCTGGTGAGTTTGACCCCCTGGGGGAGTGTGGTATATACACACAACGCATCCAGATATACACTACACAGTATATAATACAGTGCAGTCGGTGTTAAAAAAAAAGATCCCCAAATGCTAACAGGCCACTAAAAGAGACCAAACAGCCTCTGTGTCTACAGTGAAAAGTGGTGGTGGCGGACATGGTGCATCCTCTGCAGGTGGGTCATGTTTGTGCTTTTTTCTGCTGCTGGCCTTGTTATTGAGCCCCAACATGCAGTGAGGTTGTGAAGTGGATAACTAAGCCGTCCTCATCCTCCTCATCCTCTGTCACCCAGGATCATACTAGTAAGCCTTCCAACGCAGCTGCCAAAGCAGCCTTTCCACTAGTTACTCCTTCCTTAGCCCCACCATCATACACGGAGGAGTCACCATAATTATTCAACCATAGTGTTGGTTACATGCTAATGGAGGATGAACAGCCATTTGAAGGCTCTGATGCTGGTTCCCAGGTTGAGGAAGGGAGTAACATGAGCCTAGAGAGAGGCAGTGCCACAGAAGGACAGAAGAAAATAGCAGTCATGGTACCTCAGCTGCAGCATACTGCCAAGTTTGCTCCAGTGATGAGGAGGGAGGGGATGATAAGGTCACTGACTGTACTTAAGTGCCTGAGAGAAGAGAGAAGGAAAGTGAGGAGGAGGAGGAGGCATAACTCCGAGGCAGGATGTCCTCCAGAGGCCAGCCTAAGGGAAACCACCCTATTGTATCACACCCCAGAGCTCCACAGGTGCAGGGTGCTGCTGACTCCCCACTGACTTCCAAAATGTCATTGGTGTGGGCACCGTTACTATTTGCAATCTATGTCTGAAGCAGATCAAGCATGGCCAGAGCAGCACCCGATTGGGCACCACTAGCTTGGCCAAATAGCTAGCACTGCAACTGCTGGCTTTTCAGCTGGTAGACTGCCCCTTTTTGGGAATTTGTGGAATGTGCTGTAACACAGTGGCAGGTTCCAAAACAATTTTTTTTTATGTAAGGATATTCCAGCTCTTTACCATAATGTGGAAGGCAATGTTTTGGCCTCGTTGGACAGGGCGGTCAACAGCAAGATTCATATTACCGCTGACTCATGGTCCAGCAGGCATAGTCAGGGACCTTACCTTTCCTGTACTGCACCGCCACCACACCTTCAAAAAGCTGGTGCTGATTCTGCCCCATATCTCTGCTCTACCCCCTCCTCTTCTTCTTCTTCTATGGCCTCTTATGCAAAATTGTCCTCTGAACCAGCAGTGCTTCGTAAGCGTACAAGGGGCAACGCACGCAGTCAGACTAAATTATGCCATGCGGTGCTTCAGTTGGTCTGCCTAGGGGACAAGAGCCACACTGGGGCAGAGATTCTGTCAGCTCTGCAGCCCACCAGGTGACACTCAACATTGGCTGCACACACATAAATGAGTACCTGTGGGAGTATAGCACCAGGACAGGCTCAGACGAGCTTGGTTTCTTTTTTCGCCTCGCCAGTGGCAACTGATTAAGGATGCATGCACTGTCCTGTCCTCATTTGAGGAGGCCACAAGGATGGTGAGCAGCTACAATGCATGCATCAGTGAAACTGTCCCTCTAGTCTTCCTACTGAAGCACACGCTTCATGGAATCATGGAAAGGACACTTAAAACAGAACATAAGGAGGAAGAGGAGGACTTCTTTTCCTCTCAACGCCCCCTTTATGATGATAGCATTCCTATGGGGCATGGATATGAATAACACAGAGAAGTCTTCAAGGGATGGTTTTCAGTCCCCAGAAACCCAAGGAGTTGTATGTGGCTGGGAGGAGGTAGTTCCTGACAATATCAACCTTAGTGATCCAAAGGACTCAAAATCTCATGCCTCTGGAAACCTACGCTGCATGGTCTCCCTGATTCTGCAAAGCCTGCAAAAGTACCCTATGATTTGTGGTATCAAGGAGAGGGATCATTACTGGCTGGCAACCCTTCTTGATCCATGTTACAAGGGTAAAGTTGCAGAGCTCATCCTGCCTTTGCAGAGGGAACAGAGGATGAAACATCTTCAGGATGCCTTGAAGAAAAGTTTGTGTGACCTGGGAGGTTACTATTTCCTGGTACTGGACATTGTGTTTCTAAAGGCATCATTTGGTCAGAGGAAGAGCAGTGGAGAAGGTGGCCGGCTGACCGATGTCTTTAAACAATTTTTTAGTCCTCAGCCACCAGGTTCAAGCAACCATCATCAGCGTCTGCATTATATGGTGCAGGTATATCTAGGGGCAAGAGCAGACTTGGAGACCTTTCCAGCTGAACATCCACTGGGTTATTGAGTCTTGAGGATGGACCACTGGCCAGAACTTGCTCAATATGCAATTGAGCTACTGGCCTGTTCTGCATCCAGTGTGCTTTCTGAAAGCACATTCAATGCTGCTGGAGGGTTTGTAACAGGTCAAAGAGTGCTCCTTTCCACAGACTCAATGATAGGCTCACATTTATAAAAATGAACCAGTCCTGGATCAGCAGCTATCAAGCACCTGATGCTGATGTAACTGATTGAATTTGCTAGGGATCTGGGATCCCTTGAAGACTGCCTATGCTGCCTATCCTATTCCTGAATCTTGATGATGCCAGCTTTCAACAATATTTTTGGCTTAGGGCACCACCAACACCCAAGGCCCAATTTTACTGCATCTGTTTGACTGGGGCATGTAATTACAATTTTTGAAATAATATTTAACAGCAGGGCCCGCTCCTGCACTCAACAAGAGTAACTGTGAGGGGTTACAGTGTTCTGGCACCACTAACACCCAAGGCCCAAGTTTTCTACATCTGTATTACTGGAGCATGTTATAGCAATTTTTTAAATAATATTTAACAGCCGGTCCCTTTTCTGCACCCATCAAGAGTACCTGTGAGGGGTTACAGTGTTCTGGGACCACCAACACCGAGTATATAGTGAAGTCTGTATATATACTGCAGTACTGAGTGTATAGTGCAGTCCATATAGTATATATACTGCCGTTCAGAGTATATAGTGCAGTCAGTGTAGTATATATAGTACAGTGCAGGTTATATATTGCAGTGCAGAGTATTTAATATACAGTAGTGTATTGAACTGGTTAGGGGAACCCTATGACAGAATTAATTTAAAAAAAGCGGCATGAGGTCCCCCCCAAAATCCATACCAGGCCCTTTGGATTTTTAGATTTTAAGGGGAACTCCAGCCAAAATTAAAAAAAAAACTGCAAGCTCGGATAAGGATTTGGTATGGATTTTGGGGGGACCCCACACCAAGTGGAGTTTCCCTGAAAACCCGTACCAGACTCAAAGTGCCTGGTTTGGACTGGGGGAATCCACACCGATTTTTTTCTTGATTTTTTATCTATATTGCCGGGAGCCAGCAATACATTACAGCCGCGTGCAATTTTAACCACTTGCCGACCGCCTCGCGCTACTATACGTCGGCAAAGTGGCACTGCTCCCATAGCCGGCACACGCTGCACAGAGGGGGATCTCGGGCAATCGCGGGCAGGAGAGCCAGAACAGGGATTTGTGTATGTGTAAACACACAAATGCCTGTTCTGACACGGGAGGAGAGAGAGATCGTCTGTTCCTACTAAGTAGGAACAACGAGCTGGCTCCTCCTCTAGTCAGTCCATTCCCTCACAGTTAGAAACACACCTAAGTAACACATTTAACCCCCTGATTGTCCCCTAATGTTAACTCCTTCACTGCCAGTTACTAGTTAAACAGTAATCAGTGGATTTTTATAGCACTGATCTCTGTATAAATGTCAATGGTCCCAAAAAAGTGTCAAAAGTGTCCAATCTGTCCGCAATGTCGCAGTCCTGATAAAAATCGCTGCCATTACTAGTAGAATTTTTTTTTAAATGTCATAAAAATGGCAGAAATCTATTTCCTATTTTGTAGACGATATAACTGATTGTCAGTATTTTTTTGTTTATAGCACAAAGAATAAAAACCGCAGAGGTGATCAAATACCACCAAAATAAAGCTCTATTTGTGGGAAAAAAGGATGTCAATTTTATTTAGGTACACTGTTGTACCACCGCGCAATTGTCAATTAAAGCAACTCCCTGCTGTATCACAAAAAATGGCCTGGTCAGGAAGGGAGTAAATCTTTCCGGGGCTAAAGTGGTTAAATTTGAATTTTTCCTTTAGAAAATTAATTTTGCTGCGGCACAGTAATACACATCACACAGATGTACCACTTTACAGGCAGACTAAGGGGACCACCTAGGCACGATACTTAAAGGAATATTTCATTTTTATTGTTTCACTTTAAGCCTTATTAATCACTTCAATACAAGGCACCTATACACCTTCCTGCCCAAGACAATTTTCAGCTTTCAGCGCTGTCGCAAATTGAATGACACTTGCGCGGTGGTACAACATTGTACCTAAATAAAATTGACATCCTTTTTTCCCACAAATAGAGCTTTCTTTTGGTGGTATTTGATCACCTCTGCAATTTTAATTTTTTTTGCGCAACAAATAAAAAAAGGCCGAAAATTTGGAAAAAAAAACGTTTTTCTTTGTTTCTATTCTTTTTTTTGTAAATAAGTATGTTTTCTTCTTCAATGATATGGCTGCACTGACGGGCAATGATAAGGTGGCACTGATGGGCACCAATGAGGTGGCACCAATAAGGTGGCACTGAAGAGGTGGCACTGATGGGCACTGATAATGGATACTGATAGGCGGCACTAATGGGCACTGATAGGTGGCACTGATGGGCACTGATAGGTGGCACTGGTATGGGGCACTGATGGGCACTCATAGGTGGCACTGATGGGCACTCATAGGCAGCACTGATGGGCACGCATAGGAGGCACTGATGGGTACTTATGGGTGGCACTGATGGGTGGCAAGGATGGGCACTGATAGGTGGGAACTGATGGGCATGGATGGGCACTGATAGATGGCACTGATGGACACTGATGGGTGGCACTGATGACACTGATGGGTGGCATTTCTGGGCATCACTGATTTTTATTGTGCCACAGAGGTGTCAGTCAGTACCCATTTGTGGGCACTGATTGGCATATTTTGGGCATTAATTTTCACATGTGGATGGCCATGAGGGATGTACCTGGCCATTCACATGTTAAGTGCTTCCCTGGTGGTCCTGACGGCTTCCCTAGTGGTCCAGTGTGGGCATCTGAGGGGGGCTGCACTGATAACCAATCAGCACACACCCCCCCCCCCTATCAGGAGAGCTGCTGATTGGCTCTCATCTACTCGCGTCTCTCAGATGTCATTGAGGAAAAGACCGATCAACGGCTCTTCCTGTTTACATCGTGATCAGCCATGATTGGACACGGCTGATCATGTGGTAAAGAGTAAGGATGAGCCGACCACACCCCCCTGTTCGGTTTGCACCAAAACCTGCGAACAGACCTAAACTTCAAGTTAAATTTAGAACCCTATTAAAGTCTATGGGACTCGAACGTTCAAAATTGAAAGTGCTAATTTTAAAGGCTAATATGCAAGTTACTGTCCTAAAAAGTGTTTGGGGACCTGGGTCCTGCCCCAGGGGACATGGATCAATGCAAAAAAAGTTTTAAAAATGGCAGTTTTTTCAGGAGCAGTGATTTTAATAATGATTAAAGTGAAACAATAAAAGTGTAATATTCCTTTAAATTTCATACCTGGGGGTTGTCTATAGTATGCCTGTGAAGGGGCGCATGTTTCCCGTGCTTAGAACTGTCCCTGCACAAAGTGTAATTTCGCAAGGAAAAAAAGTCTTTTAAAATCACTTTTAATTGTCGGCTCCTGTAATACAGAAAACACTCAATGAGTGTTCTCTGTATTACGGAGCTGACAATTCATTCATTGATAAAAAAAAAGTGTGGGGTTCCCCTAAATTCAATTACCAGGCCCTTAAGGTCTGGTATGGATATTAAGGGGAACCCTGCATCAAATAAAAAAAAAATTGATGTGGGGTCCACCTAAATATCCATACCAGACCCCTCAGGTCTGGTATGGATATTAAGGGAAACCCCGCGTCAAATCTTAAAAAAAAATTACGTAGGGGTCCCCCTAAAAATCCATACCAGAGCCTTTATCTGAGCACGCAACCTGGCAGGCCGCAGGAGAAGAGGGGGGACGAGAGAGCGCCCCCCCCTGAACCGTACCAGGCCACATGCCCTCAACATTGGGAGGATGCTTTGGGGGTATGACCCCTCAAAGCACCATGTCCCCATGTTGATGGGGACAAGGGCCTCATCCCCACAACCCTGGCCGGTGGTTATGGGGGTCTGCGGGCGGGGGGCTTACCAGAATCTGGAAGCCCCCTTTAACAAGGGGACCCCCAGATCCCACCCCCCTGTTTGAAATGGTAAGGGCCTACCATTTCACAAAGAAAGTGTAAAAAAGGGTTAAATAAAACAAAAACATTTTTGAAAAATTCCTTTATTAAAAATAAAAAAAATAAAAAATAGATTCCAGCAGTGCTAATCCACTCTTGCTATCCATCGATGGATGATCATCTCTCCGGGGTCCAGAGATGGCTGATCTGATCCAGCGACGGGTGATTTTCAGTCCAGCGCTGTCCATACATGCATTCGTCTTCTGTCTCCACTGAGGAGACACTGTGGGGATCCCAGCGCTGACGTTTCTTATATTAGGAGGGGGAGGCCAGCTGTCACCTGACCCCGCCCCCTCTGACGCTGGTGAGGGAAGCCAGAGGTTCCCCAATAACGTATGGGTGACCCCGCCCCCCTCTGATGTAACGGAAACCTGCGTTACATCAGAGGGGGGCGGGGTCACTTCATTGAGTATTCTCTGTATTACGTGAGCCGACAATTGAAGGTTATTTTAAAATACTTTTTTTCCTTGCGAAATTACACTTTGTGCAGGGACAGTTCTAAGCACGGGAAACATGCGCCCCTTCACAGGCATACTATAGACATCCCCCAGGTACAAAATTTAACACAATATTACACTTTTATTGTTTCACTTTAATCATTATTAAAATCACTGCTCCTGAAAAAACTGTCATTTTAAAAACTGGGCCAGTACCCAGGTCCCCATACACCTTTTATGGGACTAACTTGCATATAAGCCTTTAACCACTTAACAACCGGCCCATAGCCGAATGACGGCTACAGGGCGGTTGTTTAACTCATCGCGGCCGCTTACCACGTGATCGCTCCGTCAAATGACGGATTGATCACTTGTAAACAAACCGGCGTCATGTTATGACACCGGTTCCTCCCTCCCCCTCTCTGTACCGATCGGTACAGCAGAGGGGGAAGAGATCGGTGTCAGCAGCGCTGTGGGCTGCATCTGCAGTGCCCACATCGCTGCTCACTGAAATGTAACCCCTCAATTCCCTGCCAATACTCTGCAATAACCCCCAATACTCTGCAGTACCAGCAAATACTCTGCAATACCCCCCAATACTCTGCAATACCCACAAATACTCTGCAATACCCCCCAATACTCTGCAGTACCAGCAAATACTCTGCAATACCCCCCAATACTCTGCAATACCCACCAATACTCTGCAATACCCGCCAATACTCTGCAATACCCACAAATACTCTGCAATACCCACCAATACTCTGCAATACCCACCAATACTCTGCAATACCCACCAATACTCTGCAACACCCGCAAATACTCTGCAATACCAGCCAATACTCTGCAACACCCGCAAATACTCTGCAATACCAGCCAATACTCTGCAACACCTGCAAATACTCTGCAATACCAGCCAATACTCTGCAACACCCGCAAATACTCTGCAATACCAGCCAATACTCTGCAAATCTCGCAAATAGTCTGCAATACCAGCCAATACTCTGCAACACCCGCAGATACTCTGCAACACCCGCAAATACTCTGCAATACCAGCCAATACTCTGCAATACCCGCAAATACTCTGCAATACCAGCAAATACTCTGCAATACCTGCCAATACTCTGCAACACCCGCAAATACTCTGCAACACCCACCAATACTCTGCAACACCCGCAAATACTCTGCAATACCAGCCAATACTCTACAATACCAGCTAATACTCTGCAATACCCACTATTACTCTGCAATACCAGCTAATACTCTGCAATACCCACTAATACTCTGCACTACCCTCCAATACTCTGCACTACCCTCCAATACTCTGCAGTACCCGCCAATACTCTGCAGTACAATTCCAGCCAATACTCTGCAATACCCTGCCAATACTCTGCAATACCCTGCCATAAATTGCCATACCCGGAGATACCCAGCCATACTCAGAGATACCCAGCCATACTCGGAGATTCCCTGCAATACCCAGCCATAGTCGGTGATACCCTGCAATACCCAGCCATAGACACCCCCCCTCCCGCCCCCCTCCGGTGCTTCTAACGACTCGCCAATACGATCAAAGCCAGAATCTTTTTTTTTTTATTTCAGGATTCCAGCTTAGAGGCGAGATGTGGGGTCTTATTGATCTCCATATCTCACTGTAAAGAGGACCTGTCATGCCATATTCCTATTACAAGCGATGTTTACATTCCTTGTAATAGGAATAAAAGTGATCAAAAAAATTTTTGGGGGGGAAAAAAATGGCAAACTAAAATAAATAAAGTAAAATGAACAATACATTTTTTTTTTTAAGTGCCCCTGTCCCCATGTGCTCGCATGCAGAAGCTAACTCATACGTAAGTCCCGTCCACATATGAAAACAGTGTTCAAACCACACATGTGAGGTATCGCTGAGAACGTTAGAGCGAGAGCAATAATTCTAGCCCCAGACCTCCTCTGTAACTCAAAACATGTAACCAGTAAAAAAAATTGAAAGCGTCGCCTATGGAGATTTTTAAGTAGTGACGTTTGGCGACACGAGCATGTGCAATTTTGAAGAGTGACATGCTAGGTATCTATTTACTCAGCGTAACTCCATCTTTCCCATTATGCAAAAATTGGGCTAACTTTACTGTGTTTTTTTTTAAGCACAAAAATGTTTTTTTTTAAAAAAAGCATGCGAAAAATTGCTGCGCAAATACTGTGTGAGATAAAAAGTTGCAACGACCACCATTGTATTCTCCAGGGTGTTTGCTAAAAAAACATATATAATATTTTGGGGTTCTATGTAATTTTCTGGCAAATAAATGATGACTTTTACATGTAGGAGAGAAATGTCAGAATTGTCCTGGGTGCTCCAGAACGCCTGATGGCGCTCCCTGCATGTTGGGCCTCTGTATGTGGACACACTGTGTAAAAGTCTCACACATGTGGTACTGCCGTACTTGGGAGCAATAGCAGAATGTGTTTTGGGGTGTAATTTGTGGTATGCATATGCTGTGTGTGAGAAATAAACTGATAATATGACAATTTTGTGAAAAAAAAAAAGTAAAAAAAATCTTGATTTGCAAAAAATTTTGGGAAAAAATTACAATTTCAAAAAACTCATCATGCCTCTTACTAAAAACCTTGGAATTTCTTCTTTCCTTCTTTGTTGCATGACTGAGTAATTGTCATTCAGAATGTGAGAGCACCGAAAGCTGAAAATTTGTCTGGTTATTAAGGGTGTTTAAGTGCCCAGTGGTCAAGTGGTTAAAATTAGCACTTTTGATTTTTCGTGTTCGTGTCCCATAGACTTTAATAGGGTTTGCATGTTCGCACAAATTTTTTACCTGTTCACATGTTTTAGTGAGAACCAAACCCGGGGGATGTTTGGACCATCCCTACTTGTTACATAGTTGTTTTGAAAAAAGATACCAAATGAAAAAAATTAAAAAATCCAATCCTATACCCTCAGATAATCCAAAGGAAGGCAAAACAACAATAAAGCATTGTTACACATCAGTTGGCTTTTTGCATTTAGCTAAGATCTTAAAAAGTAGAGCTAATTTATAGAAATTAGAACAGTGGGTGTTGCTTATGGAAAGTATGTGTTCAGTTTGTAAAGTGAATGTTAGTGAATAGGGTGAAGCTGTGTTCACTTTGAACTTTGTTACTTACTTGTGTTTCCCTTACACATGATTGAGTATCCAAAGTAAACACTTTTCTGGGTGAATAATATACATTTGGGAGAAGGGAATCCAGTATTACAGTCCTTATGAGTGTAAGACATAGATTGTCTGGTACCTCATCCTTATTATTAAATATCTGGACAAACCAACCCAAACCAAAAAACTCTGGGACTTTAACGGTACCACAATGCCATATAGGTCAAACATTAAATTTTATTGGTACAAATATTAAAACATTGTAAGATAAAATGAGTCAGAAATAACTCATCATGTGATAAGTATACATCTGTTAAACAAATGCCATGTAGTAATTTTCTGGTTTATAAAATAAATTACGATGTTGGTAGCTTGTTACTTCCTCCAGCGCATTTCACAGGTCAGAGCCACTTCTGCAGGAAGATATAAAGTAACAGAAGCTCTGAAATGATAAAACACTATATTAACACCACTGGTTCAGATGTTAACATCCAAATTCCATTGATCATAAAAACACTTGAGTGATACAATCAACAACTCAAACCATCATGGAGAGAACAGATCCACAAAATTTAAAGTGTTCAGTAAGGTTGAAGGAAATTGGATGGCATCAACTATACATTATATTCCAATAAATATAGCTTCAAGAAATACTGTATATAGATAAATGATATACCATGGGATAGGTAAAGGATAAGATCTATCACACAATATACATATGGATAACATTTATTGACCCATGGTTTTCCAACTGCACCCCTACTCTCCAAACAGATGGTTATATTAAGGAAGGGTCTTAAATAGCATGTGGTAAATATGAATGAAAGTGGGGGTTAGATTGTCTCGGATATGAGACAGTGCAGACCCAACACCCATTTAAAGAAAACTTTCATAGCCCATAGATAAAGTGAATATTCTAAAAGGTATATGTAATCTATTAAAATAAGTTTGAAGCCTTGATACCCATGATCCTTTTAGTGCCATGAATGAACAAAATATGTTCCCTGAGGCCAGAAATTCACCTTGGTGTAACAAAGTTGTGGAAATTCAAAATGGTTGCCAGCAATGCACTGTGCTGGTGGCTATTTAAGGCAGCAATTGGTGCCAAACAATGGCGTTTTTCCCCGTTGCACATGCGCCCGCATCACCAGATTCAATGACACTTTGGTCCAACACTATCATGGTCAGATGGAAGCACAGAAATGGCACCTAGTTGTCACTGTGCATGACAACACCAGTGTGACGTATGGCACAATGATGTCATACACATGGCAGTGCCATATTTGTTAGTCAAGGAGGACATAGCTATAACAACTGAGCTAGTACATCCAGCAGAGCATAATGAGCAACAAAATCAAAACAATATTGCCCATAGGTATCGATGTCACCAAGCCAGATGGGTACCTGCTATTGGCTTTTAATATGGTATTCTCTGCCATATATTTCAGACACAGGGTTGTACCCAAAGTTAAATCATGTGTCACAAAAATTTCAATGTCAAGAAAAGAAATGCATTTCTGGTCACATTTAATTTTTTAAACAAACTATACGGGAGGTTAGGGCTCTATCTAACTGTAAAGATGGAAAACAATACAACTGGACACAAACTCAGAGAAAGGCACTAGAAGAGCTTACATGTAGACAAAATATCATTATAAAACCCTTGGACAAAGGGAGCAATATAATGATAATGACAACAGAACAATATACTTTGATGTGTCTAGGAATACTGAACAATTCAGCGTGGAATGAAAAAGTTCACCAAAGTAGATTGCTTAAAGCTAAACAGGAATACTGGCAGATCATTGATGAAGCACCACTACCTACCTATCTACCTACCTAAATTACATCATGCCACTGGAAAGACCTATCGTCTACATCCGCAGTAGTCTAACAAAAAATGCAAGTGTCTGTCCTTGTGAACACTTACTTTCAACCACATGTAACATCATTACCATCTTATACTGTACCAAAAATTACAAAAAATTAGCAGCGCTCAAAAAACCCATTCAAAGAGTCCAAATACAATCACAGTGTTTCAAGAATCATGTG
The DNA here is from genome assembly GCF_037356315.1 of Lithobates pipiens. Classification (NCBI taxonomy): domain Eukaryota; kingdom Metazoa; phylum Chordata; class Amphibia; order Anura; family Ranidae; genus Lithobates; species Lithobates pipiens. Next base: position 418,988,958 of record NW_027507758.1, on the reverse strand, counting down.
CCTAACAGAAGAAGTCACAACTCACCAGAAATAAATGCTGTCTCAGTTAAGAGAACAGCAAAATCACTTTGTTTAATCCCTCTGTGTTATGATCGTAGGAATCCAGTATTAAGCTGTTTAAACTTCTCCTCAGGATATCGGAATACCAGCATGTGAATTTAGAATGAACATGTTTCTTCAGGAGAGGAGTACCAGCCAGATGAATTACATCAAATTTGTGTTGTCGCTACTTGATTTCATTTTCAGGAGCAATTACTTTGTGTTTGAAGGTTCCCTGATGTTGTTCCTCATCCTACGCCAATTTGAACCTGGGGGGTGGGAATGTCTCAGCCTGAGTCATGGGTCCCTCTCATTGTTCCTGTGACACATGTTATTGTGGTACAGGTACATAGATGATATCCTTATGCTCTGGAATGGACCTAAGAAATTGTTGCAAACATTTGCACAACTCCTTAATAATAATAATTTCAGTTTAACATTTACTATGACACATGCCCAGAAATACATTTCTTTCCTTGACATTGAAATCTTGACATTGAGACCTGATTTAACTTTGGGCACAACCCTGTTTCATAAACCTATGGCATGAGATAAAATACTGAAAGCCAAGCCAAGCACCCCTCCAGCCTAGTCAAATTAATACCCTATGGGCAATTTTTGTGAATTAAATGCAACTGCTCATCAGAGGAAGATTTTCAAAAACAGGCGAATTAACCAGATCTGGACCGCCCACCACATATATACTGCGGCAGGATGGCCCAGCTGCGCAAAATCACTCTCGCTACTCTCGCTGTGATTGGACACAGTGGGAGCCAATCGGCGAGTCCGGTGGCTGCGATGGCCGCTAGAACCCACTTTTTCAGAAGAAAGAAAGAATAGTGGTCTGCCTATGTACACAGCTAAGCTGAAACACAGATCTCTCTTTTCTTCAAGTGCATCGATCCAACACACAGTTAGAAATCACCCCCTAGAGACAAACCTAACCCCTTGATCACACCTGGTGTTAACCCCTTCCCTGCCAGTGTAATTTATACAGTGGCAGTGCATTTTTTTTAGCACTGTATTGGTGTCACTGGTCCCCAAAAAGTGTCACTTAGTGTCAGATTTGTCTGCTGAAATGTCGCAGTCCTGCTAAAAATCGCTGATCGACACATTACTAGTAAAAACTATTATAAAAAAGTCCATAAATCGATCTCATAGTTTGTAGACGCTTTGACTTTTGCACAAACCAATCAATATACGCCTATTGGGATTTTTTTACCAAAAACATGTAGCAGAATACATATTGGCCTAAACTGATAAAGAAATTCGATTTTTTCAATTTTTTATTGGGAATGTTCTATAGCAGAAAGTAAAAAAATATTGTTTTCTTTTCAAAATTGTCGGTCTTTTTTTGCTTATAGCGCAAAAAATAAAAACTGAAGATTTGATCAAATACCACCAAAAGAAAGCTCTATTTGTGGGGGGAAAAAAAGACATCAATTTTATTTGGGTACAGTGTCGCACGACCATGCAAGTGTCAGTTTAAAAAAAAGGAAAAAATGGACTGGTCAGGAAGGGGGTTAAACCTTCCGGAGTTGAAGGGGTTAATTAAGACAAAGATTATTGGCCCATGGATATTATAAAAGAAACCCTTAAAGGGGTTGTAAAGGAATTATTTTTTTTTTTAAATAACAAACATGTTATACTTACCTCCACTGTGCAGCTCATTTTGCACAGAGTGGCCCCGTACCTGGTCTTCTGGGGTCCCTCGGCGGCTGTCTCGGCTCCCTCCCGCAAGGACTCCACAACTTCACGCAAGCTCCCTCGCATGATGTGGAGTGCTCCCGTGATAGAGCCAGCGGCTATGTCCGCTCGCTGTATCACTCGGCCCCGCCCCCCGGTGCACCGCATCATTGGACGTGATTGACAGCAGCACGAGCCAATGGCTGCGCTGCTTTCAATCCATCCACTGTAACCAATCAGTGGTCAGGCTGATCGGCGAAGAGGATGTCAGTGATGAGCGCAGGACTTTCGGGGGGTCAGGTAAGTATAACGGGGGGGCTGGGGGGGCCAGTATTGTCAGATGTTTTTTCACCTTAATGCATAGAATGCATTAAGTGAGAAAACTTTTACCTTTACAACTCCTTTAAAAATAGTCACAAGAGGGAAAAGTTGATCTCCCCCAAGACAATCTAAATCAGGAATCCAGTCAAACCAATGCAATCAAATTATTTATTCGATATAACAGACAACACCAGATTAGACACATCATTGGTGAGTACTGGTACCCACTTCAAGCTGACCCTCAAGTAGCTGAATGTATAAATGGTCATGCCGAGATTGTATATCAAAGGAACAACTCCATGATGTCATCTCATACATAGTCAAATGGGGGGACATGATGAATGCAAATATTTTGGCACCCGTGGATGCGGTAACTGTTCCTACTGTCATTTTATATTACCAGGGAAAAGCCACGAGTTGCCGAATGGAGAAGTCCATCAACATAATCACTTTGTCAATTGTCAGACTGTTGGCATTTTATATTTAATGCTATGTCAATGTGGCATAATTATTAGATGTAGTGTCTGTGTTAGCTTTTATTTTGCCTTTTTTCCCTCTGTTTTCCCCTGGTGATCTGGCCAGTAATGCACTTTCTGTATTTTAGAGACACCACTCTGTATGAATGAGCACAGGGGCAGATTCGAACAGCAGCATAGTCAGTTTGGGGGAAGTGAGTGTTAGAAGTACCAGCAGATTTAAATACAGTAGCAAAATGAAGCTGAACTCCAGTTTATAATCGGTTACATCAAACAGGTTTTTTTTCCTTTTGGGGTAAGGATTTTGTATAAATTAATTAAGGCTGATCATTTTAAGCATCTCTGTCAGTGTTCAATAGTCTGTCTCATCCCTGTAACTGCAACAGAACAACAGACTTACTGGCTGGATGAAAATAAAAGAAAGAAAGCCTAATAAAAGGAGACTAATATAGCCATCACATCTAATGCCCCATACAGATGGTCGGACACTCCGACAACAAAACCCATTGGTTTTTTTCCAACGGATGTTGGCTCAAATCTGTCTAACATACACACGGTTGCACAAAGTTGTCGGAATTTACGATTGTCAAGAAGGCGGTGACGTACACCGCGTACGACGGGACTATAAAAGGGAAGTTCAGCACCACCTGCGGAACCCTTTGGGCTCCTTCTGCTGATCTTGTGTTTATCGCGTGTTGGTAGAAGTTAGGTTAGAGGCGATTCGTGCTTTTCAGACTTGTGCTTCAGATCATTACTGCTCTTCAGTTTGTGCTTCTCAGTGCATATCTGCTTATCGGTGCATGTAGTCAATTCGCATTTGTTTGTTATTGCGTGCTATTTTATATAGTACTCTTTCATATTTAGTGTGTTATTGTCCGCTCGTTGTTGATTTGCAGATCGTTCTTTCAGGCCTTGCTGTTTATCAGTGCTTTCTCCGTTTTGAAGCCAAGCATGTACTTGTCATAGAGTTCGTGCTGTGCAGGGGCTTGGTGTTGGGCTTTTAGCTTTGACCCAAGCCCAGTCCATGAACAGGGCGAGGAGGAGTTCATGGAGAAAGAATTGCTTGCTTCAGCATGACCAATTCTCGCACATGCCTTTGCTTTGTGAGATCCGGGAGAATAATCCTGATGATTTCAGGAATTATCCCAGGATGACGGACCCCATTTTTCACCGTCTGTTGGCTTTGCTGTCCCCTTATATGAGCAGGCAGGATACCTGCATGCGGCAAGCCATCACTCCGGAGCAGAGGCTAGTTGCCATGTTGCGGTACTTGGTGACTGGGAGAAGCCTGCAGGACCTCCAGTTCTCCACAGGCATCTCCCCCAGGCTCTGGGGATCATTATTCCAGAGATCTGTTCTGCCATTATTCAAGTCCTGCAGAAGGACTATATTAAGGTAAGTTTTCTCCTTTAACATCACATTCTAGGTATTTAATGTTTGCTAATGTATTGTATTTCTTTCATCATTCCCTAATTACCATGATTGTAATATGCTGTAATATGCTGTGCCCCTTTGTCCTCATGCATGCTGGAAGCTTTTACATGTCTATATACACACCTCCTGCAATTACTCAGGTGATGCCTAACTGCAGGAGATGACACTGAAAAAGGGACACTTTCTGGTTGCTATGGACAATCTCCAAATTCCAGGCAAAAAAAACAGTATTTATAATATAAAAGTGCATGCAGGGCACTGCACAGACCACTAGGGACAAAGGGGGTGTGTAATTTTGTAATACAGTACTGTAATCTGTAAGATTACAGTACTGTGTGTGTTTTGTGTACTTTTACTTTTTTGAATTTGCCGCCGTTCTCCGCTCCCGTGCGCCATAACGCCGCAGGGAACGGAGCTCATCGGCATTCGGCACTGTGAATCGAGCGGAGGACAGCTCAATCACACAGCACGGAGGACATCACTGGATCCAGGGGACAAGGTAAGTAACTCTCACTGTGTCCTCCCTGCATCCAGCGATACAACCCCAAGTCTGGCTCGGGGTTACTGCTCCTATCAGTAAAATCCTAACCCGAGCCAGACTCGGGATTACCGCTAGGGGGGTTAAAGTTCCTTTTTTGTCCTTCATGCATATTTCCCTTCAATAACCTCCCCAGCATGCTCTCTGGGCCCATACACACCTATAGCCTAGTCACTTAGCAATGTATTTTGTCAGCTCCATAGTAGTGCTTTCCCCTAAATGCACCCTAAAATGTGTACAAATGTTTTGTGTGTGCTTAAATTCATACAGAGTGCCAGAGGCTTTTTTTTTGGTCTAAACTCATTTGGAACCCTCCCTCCCCCCAACCGCTAAATCAGCTGATACCAATCCTCTATCTGCCAACCCATACACACTATACCTACCTCTTTTGTGGTGAGATTTATGGATGAATTCACCAAAGCATGTAGTGCAAGGGCCTGCCTGAATACTTTCAAATGCTACTGTTTAAAGTTTTTTTTTCCTCCTATTAATATCTTGATAGGTAATAGCAGAATGTAAAAATGTGCTTCCATTTGTTCAGTGTGTAGTTTTATTTTTTGTATTATGACACTTCTTACCTGTCCAGTGGGCTGCCAATAGTGTAAGTAAGGAGGGGCTGGCCAAAGTTAACACACATTATTTAGGCTTTCAGCTCTCAATGAAGTGGAGAGGGTTACCTGTCAAAAACATACCCCCCTAATTTTTTGCAATGGGCCATCAGATGGGGTGAGGAATCGGATAAGGGGATCTTATACTTTTGTCTTTAAATACTCATTTCAAAAAATGTTATGCTTATGTTGGACAAAAATGTTTGTGTCTAATCTGCATGCAATGTTGATGTGCAAAATTACTATTTTTTTTTTCTTGTTTGAATCCACAGTTTCCTTCAATGCCACAGGAATGGCAGTCTGTGGCCTCCCACTTTGCCACCCATTGGGACTTTCCCAATTGTGGAGGTGCAATTGAAGGCATCGTCCCACCCCTCAACTCGGGGTCCTACTATTATAATTACAAGGGGTATAATAGTATAGTGTTGTTGGTGGTGGTGTCAGCTACCTATGAGTTCTTGTATGTGGATATGGGGAAAAATGGGCGGATGTCGGATGGTGGAGTGATTGTGCAGATGAAGTTTTACTGGCGTCTCCAGAGTGGCAGTTTGTGCTTGCCACCTCCAGAGAATGTGGAAGGACTCCCCTTCGTCTTCATTGCGGATGAAGCGGATGAAGCGTTGGGTTTTTAATTACCGGCTGGCCAGAGCCAGGAAGAGTGGTGGAGAATGCTTTTGGGATAATGGCCAGCCGGTTCCATCTATTTTTGACACCCATCCAATATAAACTGAACCATATAGTGCTTTCCTGCTGCATTTTGCACAATTTAAAAAAAAAATACTCACCAAACTATGTGGCCTCAGTTGGGCCTGAGACAAACTTTCCGGAACTTGCCAACCTGATGGCACTTGGAGTAGGCCGTCCTGGCGTTTGAACCCCCCCCCCCCCAAAGCGCCCTCGAGGTCAGAAACCGATACATGGAGTACTTTGAGGGTAGGGAGGCCATTGATATGCCAGACAATGTCTGAGAGGCATTTTTTAAATAAATGTATCTTTCAAACTGCAATAATATTTGTTTTCATTTAATTCTTGGGTTTGTTTTAGGTGTCTCCTAGTTTTTGTTTGGTTATTTTTTGGCCCTTTTTCTTCAACAGTGCAAATCAAATTTCTGGAGGAGATGAGGTGACAGTCTCTTCTTCAGATAATATTATGTTGTGGGTCTGCTACACACACACCTTGTTTTTGTTGTTAATGTATGTAGTGTATTACTGACAAAAATATTTCTCATTTTCAGTACCATGACAGAAATGTGCGGAGTCATGAAAATGGCGTGATTAGGGCAAATTAAAAAGCACCGTGGGGGTTATTTACTAAAGGCAAAAACACTATGCACTACAAGTGCACTGCAAAAGTGCATTTGAAACTGCACTTGGAGTGAAAAGTGGATTTGCCTTTAGTAAATAACACCCATTGCTACAGAAAACAACAACTTTACTATAAATACTTTTTCGCTTTGTTGATAATAAAACATTTTACTCAAAGCACATTCACACATGTGCGTTTATAAAAGGGTTTTACAACAAACCAACATATTTGGTGTATATAACATTAATTTTTGGTACCATTAATATAACTAGCCGATTTTTAGAAAACAGGTATGTTTCAAAGCATAACATGCAGAACTCAGGAACTTACAAACTTCAACTTTGAAAAGTGAAGACAATATCAGACATGAGTATGTACAAACTGTGTTGATATTGCCATCATCAGATGGGGTGTCACCCATGTAAAAGGCAAATTTGGAAGATGCATACAAATTGTGCTTCAAACTGGGCATTTTCCTCCTGATCCCATGCCTAATGTCAACATATGCTATCTCCCATTATGGGGGATCAATGTACGTGTTTTGTGGGTGCGACCCCTTCATCTCAGCCACTTTAGTAGCAAGGAAGGGGTTGCACCCACAAAACGCGTACATTGATCCCCCATGATGGGAGGTAGCACATGTTGACGCACTGTGTGCATCTTCCAAATTTGGCTTTTGTCAAAATATAAAACTGTTTTTTAAAATATAAAATCGATGCTAGCTAGTTTTGTGTGTTTCAGATTCTCCCTAAAACATCAATGATGTTTTTTGTTGAACCTCATTGATGTTTTTCTTGAGATTATCTAAATCGCGATTGCACACCATTATCTCCCCGATGATGATCTGGGCATTTTCACTGGCAAAATGTGATTCTTCTTCCACAACATCCACATCACCTAAAAATAAACCAAAAAACACCCCATGTATTATAAAAATGCAGGCATATATCTATTACCTGAATCTGTTGTGGTGCCAATTTCACCAATTTCAACAACCTCTCCTTCCTCCTCCTCCTCTGCTTCTGTTTTTTGAATTTCCCCTTCTTTGTGAGGTGTGGGGTCCCTGGTGTCCTCAGACGTCCCAAGTCTTCTCTCCCCTATGAGAATGTAAAACGTAAAAAAAGGAATACTTAACACACAGATATTTGAGGGCAGAAATAGGAATATGAAACATTGCTTAGAAGTGTCGTACAATTGTCTTTTTTTGAGTTCCAAGCTGAAAACATTATTTTTGAGACTTTCTAAAGCTAGAACACATACCTGTTTTGCACAAATTTCACAGATGGAGACACCCCTATAGCATCCACTGGAGCACGTGTGTGGGACACCCTAATAAAAAAGTTTGTTCTGGTGTCCCACACTAGTGCTCCTGAGTCCAGATGTGTAAACAGCTACTGAGTGTCCTCTCCTTTACACTGAATCAAGTTTGCATTTCATTCTAGTTACAAACCCCTCTAGACAACAAACTTCCTTTGACTAGAAATAAGCCTGAACAAATGTAGTTAACAGAAACTTTCCAAAACATCGTATTTGAAGTGTATGAACGATGTTTACTACAAACGATTGAACCCATGAACATGAAAGTGGCCATTTTAAACTGTACAACACTAAAGAAAAGCACATGGAGCAGTATGCGAGCAATAATAATAATATGAACACACGACAACTACTTACTTTTTAGAAGAACTCTCTTGATCTTTCTGTACCGATCGTGCTCCCTCAGTGTCACGTATCAGGTGTGACCAGAGCTATGTGGACAGCAACAGAGGAACAAACGCAGGTAAGGTGAAAATATATAATATATTAAGATAAGTGAATAAATACAACCACCTCCAATATACAACAATGTGCAACCAAACAATCACCAACAGAACCCCACAAATAGTAACAGACAAATATATACAAGTAAAGGGGAATGCCAGAATCATAAACAGGGCCAGGCCAGGGTCGACAACAGGGGTCAGCAGCTGGGGAAGGAAGACAAACAGGACAAGGAGAGGATGGATGGATCACAGGAGGGATGGGTCAGGTACAAGGCTCAGGGTCTAGGGTTCAGGTAACAAACGGGATCAGGTGCAGATGCAGAGCTTCACAGGTTCAGGGTCAGGGCACAAGGAAGATACCAAGGCAAGGCATCAGTGTGTCTGCCGGGTACATATACACACCTCCTGCAATTACTCAGGTGATGCCTAACTGCAGGAGATGATGTCAGCCCCACACTGCCAGGAACCACCCGCTGGTGGACGCCAGTACTGAGGCCCAAGGATCATATAATACAACTAACAGGGGAAGGCTCCCCAGGCAGTTCCAGACTGCCAGGAGACACCTGCCGGTGGACCACAGTACTGCATGCCAAATGTCAGACAGTATCATCAGTGGGTGGAACCTTTCCTGACACTCAATTTCAGATCTGACCAGCGTTTCCTCAGCTGATCCTTGGACCGTCGTACCCCAAAATTCTTCTGCAGACTCTTCACAACTTTAGTCATGATCTTAGCGTTTCTGATATTTGGGTTTGGATAAGGTCCATACTTCCCATCATAGTCGTTCCTCTTCAATATGTCCACCACCTCCAACATCTGGGATCAGGACGTTTCTGGCTCCGGGCTTTCCTCATCCTCCTTGTTACTGGAATAATTAGCACGCACCTGCTGTGTCTCCGCCATGTGCTCTCCCTACTGCGCCAAAATAGAAGGGGTGGGGAATAGACTAGAAAGAACATCAGGGGCGGGCGGAGTTTGATGCATGCGCACTGTATATAAAACGTAACATGCGTGTGTCGTACGTACCATCAGTGAGCAGAGGATGGATCAATGCAAAAAAAAGTTTTAAAAACTGACGTTTTTTTCAGGAGCACTGATTTTAATAATGATTAAAGTGAAACAATAAAAGTGTAATATTCCTTTAAATTTCATACCTGAGGGGTGTCTATAGTATGCCTGTGAAGGGGCGCATGTTTCCCGTGCTTAGACCTGTCCCTGCACAAAGTGTCTTTTCTGCAGAAAAAAAAGTCCTCGTGGCTATAATGAATTGTCGGCTCCCGTAATACAGAAAACACTCATTGAAAGTCATTAAAAAAAAAATAAAAAGCATGGGGTTCCCCCAAATTCAATTACCAGGCCCTTCAGGTCTGGTATGGATATTAAGGGGAACCCCTCATCAAATGTAAAAAAAAAAGTTGACGTGGGGTTCCCCCTAAATATCCATACCAGACCCAACATTGGAAGGATGCTTTGGGGGTCTGTGACCCCTCAAAGCACCATGTCCTCATGTTGATGGGGACAAGGGCCTCATCCCCACAACCCTGGCCGGTGGTTGTGGGGGGTCTGCGGGCAGGGGGGTTATCAGAATATGGAAGCCCCCTTTAACAAGGGGACCCCCAGATCCCACCCCCCTGTTTGAAATGGTAAGGGGGTGCAAAAGTACCCCTACCATTTCACAAAGAAAGTGTAAAAAATAGTTAAATAAGACAAACACACTTTTGAAAAATTCCTTTATTAAAAATAAAAAAAATAAAAAAAGATTCCAGCGGTGGTAATCCACTCTTGCTATCCAGCGACGGATGATCACCTCTCCGGGGTCCAGCGATGGCTGATCTGATCCAGTGTAGCGCATCCATCCATCTTCTGTCTCCACGGAGGAGACACTGCGGGGATCCCGGCGGCCTGATGTTTGTTATATGCGGAGAGGGCGGGGCCACCCGTCACCTGACCCCGCCCCCTCTTACGCGATTGGGGAAGCCGGGCTTCCCCAATGACGTGTGGGTGACCACGCCCCCTCTGATGCAACGGAGTCCTGCGCTACATCAGAGGGGGCGGGGTCACCCATATGTCATTGGGGAAGCCCGGATTTCCTCACTAGTGCCACCCGTAACCTGACCCCGCCCTCCTCATATAACAAACGTCAGGCCATCTAGAAGATGGATGGATGCTCTGCGCTGGATCAGATCAGCCATCGCTGGACCCCAGAGAGATGATCATCTGTCACTGGATAGCAAGAGTTACCACGCTGGAATCCTTTTTTAATTTTTTTATTTTTAATAAAGGAATTTTTCAAAAGTGTGTTTGTCTTATTTAACTATTTTTTACACTTTCTTTGTGAAATGGTAGGGGCACTTTTGTACCCCCTTACCATTTCAAATGGGGGCCGGGATCTAGGGCTCCCCTTGTCCCCTTCCAGATTCTGATAAGCCCCCCACCCGCAGACCCCCACAACCACCGGCCAGGGTTGTGGGGATGAGGCCCTTGACCCCATCAACATGGGGACATGGTGCTTTGAGGGGTCACAGACCCCAAAAGCATCCTCCCAATGTTGAGGGCATGTGGCCTGGTACGGTTCAGGAGGGGGGGCACTCTCTCGTGCCCCCTCTTTTCCTGCGGCCTGCCAGGTTGTGTGCTCGGTTAAAGGGTCTGGTATGGATATTTAGGGGGAACCCCACATCAATTTTTTTTTTAATTTGACGCGGGGTTCCCCTTAATATCCATGTCAGACCTGAAGGGTCTGGCAATTGAATTTGGGGGAACCCCACACTTTTTTTTTATCAATGACTTTCAATGAGTGTTCTCTGTATTATGGGAGCCGACAATTCATTATAGTGATTTTAAATGAATTTTTTTCTACAGAAATGACACTTTGTGCAGGGACAGTTCTAAGCACGGGAAACATGTGCCCCTTCTCAGGCATACTATAGACACCCCCCAGGTATGAAATTTAAAGGAATATTACACTTTTATTGTTTCACTTTAATCATTATTAAAATCACTGCTCCTGAAAAAACTGCAGTTTTTAAAAACTTTTTTTTGCATTGATCCATGTCCCCTGGGGCAGGACCCAGGTCCCCAAACACTTTTTAGAACAGTAACTTGCATATTAGTCTTTAAAATTAGCACTTTAGATTTCTCCCATAGACTTGTACAGGGTGTTCCGCGGCTTTTCGAATTTACCACGAACACCCCAAATTGTTCACTGTTCGCTGAACAGGCAATGTTCGAGTCGAACATGAGTTCGCCTCAAACTTGAAGCTCATACCTACTTGGTACATCACTGGCCTATACTACTTCTAGATTGATGCCTATATTGGGTCAAGATTAGGAGAGTTTAGCCTGACATTAGGGTTTGTCTTGTGTTGTGTCTTGCAGAGAAAATGGATGGGTTCAATGACCACAGCTTTCTCCCAATATTCATTGATAAGTACAGGGACCTGCCCTGTCTATAGAAGGTGAAACATCCACATTATAATAACAAATTAAAGAGGCAGGCAGCACTGAGGAAACTGCTGGAGTTGGTAAAGCCAGTGGTCCCCAGGGCAGACATCCCCTATTTAAAAGCGAAAATTGGTGGCCTGAGGAATACATATCTGAGGGAGCGCAAGAAGGTCTGGGAGTCCATGAGATCAGGAGCTGCAGCAGATGACATTTATGTCCCCAGGCTGTGGTACTATGAGAGACTGCATTTTCTGTCAGACCAGACTGTGGTCAGGCAATCACTCTCCACTCTTCCTTCCACACTTCCTTCTACGATTCCTTCCACCCCTGCTGAGGCTTCCGACGCCCAACCTTGGACTTCCAGCCAGGAAGAAGTGGAGGAACCCAGCTTGAGCCAGGTATAGTATTGTTCAACATATTTTTGGAGTAAAAATGAATGAGGTTAACTAGATTTAATAATGTGTTTTACATATCAATAGACAGTAGTAGCCAAAAATATTTGGGACAAGAATGAAAAATGCTGGGCTCAGAATGTTAGTCTTTTCTATTTGTTAACAATCAATTAGCAACAGTCATGAGCTGAAAATCGTGTGTGATTGATGAACCAAAAACTAAAAGGACCTCAGCCAGGAGGAGGCAATGGAATGTGGCAGCCAGGAGGTGGCTGTGGGATGTGGCAGCCAGGAGGAGGTAGGGGTTAGTGGCAGCCAGGAGGTGGGCAGGCCTAGGAGCCTGACAGAATCCCAGGTCCCTCCCCTCCGCCTTCCAACCAAAAGGCCCAGAAAGGGGGGAACGTGGAGGAGTCAGTGCTCAGGCTGATTTGGGAGGCTTCTGCAGCCCTCAAAACCACCCCCACTCTTCAAGAGGCCTTTGCCGCCTTGGCTGGCTGCAAAATTGAGAAAATGGAGGAGAGGCAATGCCTCATGTGTGAGGAACTAATTTACCTCACACTAAACAAGGGGCTGAAGGGCAAATTAACCTGAAAAAACCCATCTGTGTGATTTGGACCATACTCCTCCACCTTCTACCACACCTCCAACACCACAGCCACAGCCTGGAAGGAAGCGTGGAAGGAAGACCAGAGTGTGATGGCCTGGGTTCTGTCTGGTCTGACAAAAGATGCAGGCTCTTGTATGACCACAGCCTGGGGACATAGATGTCATCTGCTTCTGTTCCTGATCTCTTGGACTTCTGGAGCAGACTGTACTCTATTATATATGGACTCACCAGGCCACCAATTTTTGCCTTTAAATAGTTGATGTGTGCCCTGGGGGCCAAAGGCCTCGGCAATTTCACCAGTTTCTCCAGCGTTGCCTCCCTCTTTATTTGATTATAATACCTAATAAGGTTTTTTTGGTTAAAGAAATGCTTGCCTATGTATTTTACTTCAAAAACCAACACCAACACCATAATAAAATAAAAAGATAATAATAGTGTTGTGGTAAGTTGGCACACAAAACACACCAAAAAAATTACGAAGATGAGCAAAATTAAAAAAAGGAGATCTTGATTAAAAAAACAACCACCATTTTTTTTTTAAATATTAAAACATAAAAATCCAAAATGATTCAGGAGATCTGATGAATAAAAATATGCTATGCATGAAATCAGGAGAAAGAATAAAGAAAGGAGAAGTCTGTATGAATATGAGCAGCAAAACAACTTAATGGGAATGCAGGCTGCACCTACCCTCCCCGAATACCAAAACTTATATAACCTATTTAAATAATAACTCAACACACTTATTGGCAAAGAATTGGCCGCTGCACTTTAATTGGTATATTCAAATCAATAAATAAATAATAACAATATTCTGATAATTTTATTGCATCATAAAATTCTTATATTTCAAACGATCAACTTCAAAACAGCTCAGTCTTAAAGGACTCGAGCATACATAAATCTTTTAACCAAAGTCCCCCCTACTTCACGTAGGGTGACAGACCACATAAACCTGCTTAGCGACAAGGGAAGGGGGGGTGGGAAGCTTGTTGCACCTTCACTGCCTAGCTGGGAACAGGTGTGAGCACACCTGTGAGAGAGTCCTATATATAATAAGCCCTTTTCCAGACCAATCCCCATGGGTCATATGACCATTTGGGATATCACCAATAGCCTTGTGAGCCTTAACCCCGCCCCCAGCCTAATTTGCCATTCTCTTAAAGTGACATTAACCCAAATACATTAACCTGTATATAGCCCTAAATATTTACACTATTGCTTCTATTCTCATATTAATAAAGGGAGGGGCGACCGCATGCCCATGCTGTCGGGCTCAAAGCCTTAAGCCCTCCTAGTTCATGGGAATGCAGGCCGCACCTACCCTCCCCGAATACCAAAACTTATATAGCCTATTTAAATAATAACTCAACACACTTATTGGCAAAGAATTGGCCGCTGCACTTTTATTGGAATATTCAAATCAATAAATAAATAATAACAATATTCTGATAATTTTATTGCATCATAAAATTCTTATATTTCAAATGATCATCTTCAAAACAGGTCAGTCTTAAAGGACTCGAGCATACATAAATCTTTTAACCAAAGTCCCCACATTAGTAAATAAGAAGATTTAGGGACTTTAAATGAAAATATGGCCTGGTAAGGCCATCTATTTCCATCCTTTGGGACTTTATATGAAAACTTGGCCTGGTAAGGTCATGTATGTCCATCCCTATACTAATCAAAGGGGGAGAGCAACGGGGGCGGGAATTTAAATGAAGTGCGAAATTGCAATAGAGTGAATTGGTGAACAATTGGGAAAATGTATTGAGTTCATAAAAAGTAAAGCATACACATAGTTAAATCAGTTACAATTGGTGAAAGATACTAACAATACATGATATCAACATATATATATATATATATATATATATATATATATATATATATATATATATATACACAATAATATGAACATTATAAAATTCCACAGTTCACCATATTGAAGTTTATGTAAAACCATAAAACATAGAATAGAGCCTGCATGACGGGTAGCCTCAATATTCTGTAAAGTTGATTGTGTATAGCAGCTGTAGGAACTTGAGTATAATTATAAAAAACACGACTTTGGTAGCTCTACGCATTTCGTGGCTAAACCGCCACTTATCAGGAGCAGGCGTGTACGATAACTAAAATGAGAAGGGTATAATTATAATAAAATAATGGTTGCAGACATGAAACAAAGGTGGGGTAATAAAGGACCCCACACAAGGTACATGCTTACACATTGGGGCTCGCTTGATGGTGGCTGACTGTTGGGCTCCACCAGCCCTTCGGAGGCGCCACCCCCCAGGGAGCTGAGGTAGATGGGTCAGCGGGGGCAATCTACAGGGCGCTATCCAGGGCAGGTAAGTACCCACGAGGCAAACCTGTGCGGGGAGTGAAAGAGACAAGTGAGGAAGATCGCCAAGAAATAGGCAGAACGTAGAAGTGGATAGAGTGGTGATGGTGATGATAGGAAAAGTGAAACCAGGACTAGAGTGGCCCTGAGTGCAGGTGTGAAAATAAAAGGAAACCAAGCAGCAAACCAAACACCTGTGAACAAGAGAAAGAAAATGTGATCCTTTAGAAAGTAGGTGGGAGAAGGACAAAGAGCAGTGAATGAAAGTACCCAGTACATGAAGTGAGCCAATAGCAGAGCTGAAAGACAAAAACACTCCTCAAACAGACGTGACATCCGGTGATATATGAGTCTCGAGAGTAATTATACTCAAGTTCCTACAGCTGCTATACACAATCAACTCTACAAAATATTGAGGCTACCTGTCATGCAGGCTCTATTCTATGTTTTATGGTTTTACATAAACTTCAATATGGTGAACTGTGGAATTTTATAATGTTCATATTATTGTGTATATATATATATATATATATATATATATATATATATATATATATATATATATATATATAAATATATGTTGATATCATGTATTGTTAGTATCTTTCATCAATTGTTACTGATTTAACTATGTGTATGCTATACTTTTTATGCACTCAATAAATTTTCCCAATTGTTCACCAATTCACTCTATTGCAATTTCGCACTTCATTTAAAGTCCCGCCCCCGTTGCTCTCTCCAAAGTCCCCACATGCCGGGTTTGAGAATTTCAAGCCCGGCCTGCCCCACAACCACGGCCAATTCAATGCAGTTTTGCAATCCTACATTAAATATATCTAAACCTATATCGGACAGATGAACTCCATCTGCTCTAAATAATCCAGGGAAACCACCCTCTATATCAATGTGTCTATATGAGAAACCCCCAATGCGCATAAATAATAAACATATTCAGACAATTTTATTGCATCATAAAATTCTTATATTGCAAACGATCAACTTCAAAACAGCTCAGTCTTAAAGGACTCGAGCATACCGAAATCTTTTAACCAAATGTGCAGCATAAATCTTTCCATAAACCTGTTCAATCTCTTCCTAATTTTCTCGAATTTTTTTTAAATGAGCTTCTTGGAGCCATACTAGCCAAGGGATTATCTCCAAAAAGATCATTCTGGTATTCGGAAAAGATAACTTAACCTTAATTAGGTCATGTCTAAACAACGACATGAGGTCCAGAGTTCTATCTTTCCCCCTAGGTGTACTGTTAATGCATCCAGAACTGGCCATGACTCAATCAATCTAGAGACATAAAAATAAATAAATAAAGAAATAAATAAAGAAATAAATTAGCCCATTGAAGACCTCTAATTACTTTCCAGAAAATTCTGGAAATTCATGAAATTTCTCCAGGGTTAATAGACATATAGCAGCGTTTCTTGGCTCTTTTATTAGCCCAGTATACAAAAGAGTGGCTCAGGATCCAAACATATCTTCTATTACCTAGAATTTAAAGAAAAAGATCAGGTCTGACATAAATCTGAAAACGTTGAGATTCCCATCTCCCCAACCGTTTGATTATTGCATCATCCAATCCCATCCTAGCAGTTTCCATAGCTGCCCCGATCCTGAAAGAATGAGAAGTAAACTTAAATTGATGCAAATTCAATTTTCTCAAGTAAGCCTTTAATATGTAATTGAATTGATACTGAGTAAGAGGGGACCCATCGGCATTAAAAAAATATATATATATAAATTCCCCTCTCCTATTGGCCTAACTGCCAGGTAACCATTTATGACTCTAACTGGACATATATCCTCATCTCCACATTGACTTAAAGGTACCCAACTGCCTTTTCCTAACCTATCTGTTTTTTGACACCAGGATGAACAATTTGACTGAGACAATCACATTCTTTTTTAGTAAACCCACCATTGCTTTTTTGTTTTTTGGCAGCAACTCAGATATTCTGAGAGCCCCAAAAAAGGCTAGTACAAACGCAGTATTAAATAATATAGCCATAATTTTGTTAATATGAAGAAAAAAGATAAACCCGCCATGATTTTGGAAATGTGACTCAAATTGTATATCCATTTCCATAGCAAAATTACACCACCTATACCATGTGGTTGAGTACTCAACTCATGTATTTTCTGCCACAGAGTGTATCATCACATTTGTAAGAACCTCTAAATTAAGCTCCACAGATTTTTCTGGACACACATTACCTTCCTTGTCCGCATTCTGCAGGAGTTGGCAAAATCGGTATACCTGAAATCGAGATAATGCATCCGCAATTTGATTCTCCTTCTCTAGGACCTGCCTAGCCTTTAAGCAAATATAAAATTTAAGACAAAGAAACACTAAGTATCTTAGTAATTTGACCACTTGTATAGATTTGGCTGACAAACAATTCACAGCATATATGAACCCTTTATTATCCAAATTAATCAGGATTCTTTTATTTGCAAATTGCTCACCCCATATTTCTATCGCAACCACTAAACGGAAAAGCTCCCACACCACTATGCTTTTGGTGACTTTATTTGTCTCCCAACTCACAGGCCACTTACCACAGCACCAGGGAGTCTTCCAAATAGCTGCGAATCCATATGAGCCTGCAGCATCTGTATATAGCTCAAGGTCAGATGAGGACACAAATTGTTCCTGAAAAAATGATCTGCCATTGTATATATCAAAGGATTTAAACCAAACTGACAGGTTCTCCTTGAGGTCAACTGTCAATCTGATGTGGGAAAATGGTGATTTCATTCCAGACATGGCCAAGTACAAGCGCCGCGAGAAGATTCTGCCAACTGCCATAATCCTTGTCGCGAATGCCAGAAGGCCTAATAAAGATTGGAGTTCTTTTAATAACACTTTTTTTACACCTAATCAACACTGAAATTAAAGCTTTAATCTTAAAGATTTTAGATTCAGGTAACTGAAATATCAGATTAACAGTGTCAATCTTGACACCTAGGAATGCTATAATTGAGGAAAGAAAAACAGTTTTCTCGCTAGCTAGTGGGATACTGAAATGATGCGCTACCGCACTAAACAGATGTAACATAAAATAACAGACAGGAAATTGCGCTGGACCAATGAATAAAAAGTCGTCCAGGTAATGTAATATACTTTGGTAGCCAGATTGAAACCCACAACTCATTGGAGAAAGGTTGCAAATTTTTCAAAATATGCACAAGATATGGCACATCCCATAGGGGGCACATCAAAGTAGTATTTTCCCTCAAAATACATACCCAAGGAGTTGAAAGCTACTGCCAATCGGTAGCAGCCTGAAGGCCGCCTTTATGTCTGCTTTCGCAAGCAACGCACCTTTCCCAAACTTCCTAATTTGCTGAATAGCCTCTTCAAACGTGCAATATGATACTGATAATATGCCGGCATCTATTTCATCATTTAACAAGCTACTTTTTGGGAATGATAAATGGTGGATTAGGCGAAAGGTATTTGGCTTTTTTTTTTTTTGGGTATGATGCCTAACGGCGATATCCTAAATGGTGAGAAAGAGGGTAATCAAATGGACCTGCTATCCTACCTTCCTTAATTAACTTCTCTTTAACAATGTGTGCGTAAGTATCCACTGACTTTCAATTTTTAACTGGCTCACGCCCTTTACCCTGAAATACTGGCAAAGGAAAACCTTTGGAGAAACCTTCAATTAGGAACTTGGCTGTCTCCTGGTCTGGATATATGTCCAACCATTGCTGCATACTTGCTAGTTTTACTGGGGTGTGTGCTTTTTGGATAAATATCCCTCTGGGAGCTTTGAATATTGGAATTCCTTTTTGAAACACCTGATCAAAGGGTGGGGTCTAGAACAATTCGAGGACTCATGCTTATACTTGCACAAACCCCCCCATTTACACTGGTTCTCATTGTAAGCAAAGCAGTATACCTTTTTATAAGGGGACACTGTAGATTGTGGCTGCTGCCTAATGAAACCCAATTTCTGTGGCACCATCAGGTTAAGCTATAACCACACGTCCTTATTGCCCCAATTCAATGATGTGTAGATTGATAATTTTTTCTAAATGCCTCATCATATTTAAACCATCCTAGACCTACAAAACTTTTATATGCTTCTAGCACATGCTCACTGTGTTGAAACAACCCGCTGCAATACTCCGGGTGCTTCTCACCTAGCACACTGGAGTATATTGCAAATGACTGTCACCAATTATTAAAAGACCTCGTCACAGGTCTTCTCCTATCACCCCCATCTTTCTCATATGATTTTTTGTCATTTCTGTTGACAAATTCCTTTTTTTTTTTTTTTTTTTATGGAATAAGCGACAGAATATCTACGAATTGACGTTTCCATATTATTTCCTTAGTCTGAGGAGAAAGGTGGTAACCTAATAGTGAGATCTCACATGGTAATGTCTCTTTAAGGCTGGGTTCACACTGCTGCGGGGGGAGATCCGGATGTGATTCGCACCGCAAATCACATCCGATCTCCGTAGCGATCCGAGTTCAGCCATACAGATAGTATGGCTGAATTCGCATCGCTCCCGCAGCAAACTCGCACGGGACCCTATTTTTGGTCCGCAACAGAATCGGATCGCATGGGGGTTCACACCATGCGATCCGATTCCTGTGCGAGTCGGCAGATCGCACTGCGATATGCGGACGGATCTGGGGGTGTCATTAACATATCATTGACACTCCCAGCCGTCCGCATAGGGCAGTGTGAACTTCCGGCGGGAGTAATGCGATGCGGGAAAACGCCGCGGATTCGCGGCGTTCCCGCATCGCAGCAGTGTGAACCCGGCCTAAAGCACACTTCTGGTACCGATGCGCTAGATATATTAATCTCAGCTGGTACTAGATATTGCGAATTAACATTAGCTGATTGATTGTTATTAGCATTACCTATATTGCCTAAGCTGACAGAATGTCTATTTTGATTAGACCATACATTACCATAATTACTATTTTAAATTGCAGGTGTATTCATAATGTCAGCTAATCTGTTAATGGATTCCATAATGCTATTAAGTGTGTGTGCTAACTCACCTATACCGCCAGGGGGGCGCTGGAGCATTTGT
The DNA here is from genome assembly GCF_037356315.1 of Lithobates pipiens. Classification (NCBI taxonomy): domain Eukaryota; kingdom Metazoa; phylum Chordata; class Amphibia; order Anura; family Ranidae; genus Lithobates; species Lithobates pipiens. The sequence goes on along the minus strand of NW_027507758.1, from coordinate 418,968,928 downwards.
TATATCTGAAGCAGCATAATGCTGCTCTCTGTTGCCTCCAGTGGCCATATGTGGGATGTCTGTGATACTCACACTGCTTGCAGCCTCATGCTGTGGTAATAATACACTGGGCAGGGTTTGTTTCTCCTCACTTACAACCGCAGACACTGCCTCTGTCCTCTGTATTGCTGACTCTCCTCTAGCCCACCCAGCACTGCCTCTGGGTTGCGACCAGACCCTCCTCTGTTTCTTTTCTCTCAAGCCGACCTGACGCTGCATAGTGGCTGCTGGTTCTTCCAGCCATGCTTTGCTGCTGTCTTCTCTGTCCTGTGACACCGGCGGCTGCGGAGACAGTTCATGGTGGCGGGTCTGGCAGTTTTAAATGTCATTAACAGCTGTTCTACCTCTGACTACAGGGGAATACCACAGGGCACTGTACTGAATTTACCTCAGCCAAAACACTTTGCTCATTATCATTCTCTGCCGAAGCCAGGCATTATCTAAGTCATTCTTCTCCCCCTTTATCCCCAGCTTTCTCCAACACTTGTCTCATTAAGGTTTTCATAGCCATAACTGAAGTACTTCAGCCTGTTTTCACCTTCACTTAGCTTGTTGCAAAGCTTGTTGCACCTTTACTGCCTAGCTGGGAACAGGTGTGAGTGTACCTGTGAGAGAGCCCTATATATAATAAGCCCTTTTCCAGAACACCCCATGGGTCACATGATCATTTGGGATATCACCAATAGCCTTGTGAGCCTTAACCCCGCCCCTAACCTAATTTGCCATTCTCTTAAAGTGACATTAACCCAAATACATTAACCTGTATATAGCCCTAAATATTTACACTATTGCTTCTATTCTCTTATTAATAAAGGGAGGGGCGACTGCATGCCCATGCTGTCGGGCTCAAAGCCTTAAGCCCTCCTAGTTCATTCTTCTAGCATTATAAAGAAAAAGAGATTGCGCTGCATTAAACAATTTTTAACATTGCAGTGTGACAAATGTGCCATATCCATTACGAACGCCAGTTTTACCAGGCCGATCGCTTCTGTCTCGTCATGCATTCTGAGCATGCGTGGCACTTTGTGCATCGGACTAGGCTACACACGATCAGAATTGACGCGATTGGATCTTGTTATCGGAAACGTTTAGATCCTGCTCTCAAACTTTCTGCATCGAAAAATCTGACGGAAAAAGCCAGATGGAGCCCACACACGGTTGGAGTTTCTGACAACACGATCCGATCGCACATTTTCCGTCTGAAAATCCGACCGTGTGTATGAGGCATTAGAATTGGCTAGCTGCAATATATTAAATGTTTGCTTTTGGGATTAATACTGCGTTAAGGGTTTTTTCTGCAGGTACAAGGACTGCAGGCAGTGGACAGTGTATACTATAGCTAAGCTCAGATGCTATTTAGCATGCCCCTTTAAGTTAAACCCAAAATGAAACACAATTTAGTCACAACCATCATGACCACTGTATGTTTTCTCCATTCCACTTTCTCATGGTTCAGGGTTGGGAGGTATGCTATCAACAATATCTGTTTTAAATTTTTTACATGTTTTTTCTTTTGTAAAATGTGATGTAGAGGAGGCTGGTGACAAAGCAAACCTAAAGTGTTCTTTAGGTCTATTTTCATGCAAGCCTTGTGTTTACAGTAGATATATTTGTACCTAAAATTACACCATTTGCCATAACTCTCATACCATTTGTAGTCCCTCTTACATTCATTTCATAGGGAGAAGGGTGAGGACAGTGTAAACTAATATTTTAATAATACAGTTTACAGAGTCTCAGTTCCAAAGTCATCAGTATAGATCTTCCAAATATTGTAATGCAGAAGCACCTTTCCTGACAGATAAGCCTATACCCATATTAAAAGCATTGTACTTTCCTTCTTGTAGAACTACTTTTGTATTTTTGAAAAGGAAAATACATTCCATGAGCTCTAACCTGTAAGTTCCCGGAGATATAAGACTACCATTAGAACTTTAAACATCCTAGTCTGTAATTTAAGCCTTGGCTTAATTAAGGGGTATATTATTGACTACTGTGTAATCAGGGAAACTTCACAACAAATTCAGACAGCTTTATGAATAGAAAAACAACTTCATTCAGACTGTGAGTATACTTGGCCTTACCTGGAAGGATATGTTTCACAGGAGCAAAGGAGTGGAAAATATTCTTCTCTTTCTGTGATAGTTCTACAAATTATACCAATGCAACCTGACCTGAGAGAATTCCCATTGTACTCCATGCTGACCTGAGCTCCAAATTACTGGCATTTTTCTACCAATGTATACAATTAAAATCCCTTGTGTTCATATAGTAAAGTGGTGATGATAAATCACTGCCTTAATGTTTATAAAAACTTTGTGTCAAGCTGAAAAATTGCCCAGGTCTTTGGCGGATTTCCTTTTTTTATTTTTTTTTATTTTTGCTACTTGCCCACTTTATACATGATACTTTATATATGCACATGACAGTTCTTTGTCAAATTAAAGTTTGTTTTTTTTAAACAGAGAAACCATCCCATCATAATATGCTGTAATAAAGTATTAGTAGAACTTGTCAAACTTAAAGAGGCCAGCAATGATCATATTATGGCCACAAATGACAGTGCTCTATGGGCCTCATGACATCTGACCTTTGTGGTGAAATTTGTGTAGAAGAGAAACAGCTGCTTCTCAACTCATGACAGATACGTTGTGCTGTTCTGACAAAGCCCTGTAATGAGCAGAATTGGCTATTTATTCAGTAAATGAGTGCATATTAAATATTTATAGAGCCTATCCATTACCAGAGCTTTTTCATCATCGCCATGTTTACTACACAAAGAGCAGGCCATCAGAAGAGAAGGGGAGTAGACTAAAATCTCATGGCTTCATTTAAAAGGCATGTAAAATTGTTTATGTATTTTCTTTATCTTGCTGCTTAATGATCAACAGTAAGAGAAAATCACAAACTCCTTCTACTCATGTAATTTTATGTTGTAACAAAATAAAATATGTATTGCATAAAACAGCTTTTTTTGAGGCAAAGGTATGAACAGTCCATCTACCTTATACTGTCAGGGCCATAAAAATTAAATGCTCTCTCAGCTTCCCTGTCCATGCTATAGAAAAGCATCCCAACAACATGCTGCTGCCACCACCATGTTTCACGTTTGGGATGGTGTGTTCAGGGTGATGTGCAGTGACACATAGCATTTTAGGTTCCACTAGGTTATAGTTAGGGGTATCAGAGTAAAGGGGGCTGGATACAAATTCACACCACACTTGTCAGATATTTATTTCGAAAACATTTGGAAAACTATACTTTTCCTTCTACGGCACAATTATGCGCCACGTTATTATCCCAATAAAACATATTTATGTTTTTGGTTTATATATATATATATATATATATATATATATATATATATATATATATATATATAAATATATACAGAGCCTTGCGAAAGTATTCGGCCCCCTTGAACTTTTCAACCTTTTGCCACATTTCAGGCTTCAAACATAAAGATATAACATTTTTATTTTTTGTGAAGAATCACCAACAAGTGGGACACAATTGTGAAGTGGAACGAAATCTATTGGATTTTTGAAACTTTTTTAACTAATAAAAAAATGAAAAGTGGGGCGTGCAAAATTATTCGGCCCCCTTGCGTTAATACTTTGTAGAGCCACCTTTTGCTGCGATTACAGCTGCAAGTCGCTTGGGGTATGTCTCTATCAGTTTTGCAGATCGAGAGACTGAAATTCTTGCCCATTCTTCCTTGCAAAACAGCTCGAGCTCAGTGAGGTTGGATGGAGAGCGTTTGTGAACAGCAGTTTTCAGCTCTTTCCACAGATTCTCGATTGGATTCAGGTCTGGACTTTGACTTGGCCATTCTAACACCTGGATACGTTTATTTGTGAACCATTCCTTTGTAGATTTTGCTGTATGTTTGGGATCATTGTCTTGTTGGAAGATAAATCTCCGTCCCAGTTTCAGGTCTTTTGCAGACTCCAACAGGTTTTCATCCAGAATGGTCCTGTATTTGGCTGCATCCATCTTCCCCTCAATTTTAACCATCTTCCCTGTCTCTGCTGAAGAAAATCAGGCCAAAATCATGATGCTGCCACCACCATGTTTGACAGTGGGGATGGTGTGTTGAGGGTGATGAGCTGTGTTGCTTTTACGCCAAACATATCGTTTTGCATTGTGGGCAAAAAGTTCGATTTTGGTTTCATCTGACCAGAGCACCTTCTTCCACATGTTTGGTGTGTCTCCCAGGTGGCTTGTAGCAAACTTTAGACAAGACTTTTTATGGATATCTTTGAGAAATGGCTTTCTTCTTGCCACTCTTCAATAAAGGCCAGATTTGTGCAGTGTACGACTGATTGTTGTCCTATGGACAGACTCTCCCACCTCAGCTGTAGTTCTCTGCAGTTCATCCAGAGTGATCATGGGCCTCTTGGCTGCATCTCTGTTCAGTCTTCTCCTTGTCTGAGCTGAAAGTTTAGAGGGACGGCCAGGTCTTGGTAGATTTGCAGTGGTCTGATACTCCTTCCATTTCAAAATGATCGCTTGCACAGTGCTCCTTGGGATGTTTAAAGCTTGGGAAATCTCTTTGTATCCAAATCTGGCTTTAAACCTCTACACAACAGTATTACAGACCCGCCTGGTGTGTTCCTTGGTCTTCATGATGCTCTCTGCACTTTCAACAGAACCCTGAGACTATCACAGAGCAGGTACATTTATACAGAGACTTGATTACACACAAGTGGATTCTATTTATCACCATCAGTCATTTAGGACAACATTGGATCATTCAGAGATCCTCGCTGAACTTCTGGAGTGAGTTTGCTGCACTGAAAGTAAAGGGGCCGAATAATTTTGCACACACCACTTTTCAGTTTTTTATTTGCTAAAAAAGTTTAAAATATCCAATAGATTTCGTTCAACTTCACAATTGTGTCCCACTTGTTGGTGATTCTTCACAAAAAAATTAAAATTTTATATCTTTATGTTTGAAGCCTGAAATGTGGCAAAAGGTTGAAAAGTTCAAGGGGGCCGAATACTTTCGCAAGGCACTGTATATACACACACATACAGTATATATATATATATATATATATATATATATATATATATATATACGCACACACACATACAGTATATATATGTATATATATATATATATATATATATATATATATATATATATATATATATATATATTTATTTGTTTATGAATGACTTAAAAATAATGAAGACAAAGCTCAAGCACGCCGTAGGCATAGTCTATGCAACAAAGGGCTGTTTGTACCATATGTAAGTAGTGTAAAAAAACTCATTGGTTCATTGTTGAATGTGGGCTACTCCTATCCATACCCTGCACTAATTAGCTATTTTAAGGAGCTCGGGTACTGTATATAAATGTCCATCTGTGAAAGAGGTGTTTTCTGAATATTTGAATGATCTCACTTACCATTGAGTGATTTATGTCTAATTAAATGCTGCTTCAAGAGCTTTAAGTACTTCTAGTAATGTATATTGTAAAATAAGGAATGGGGGTACTCACAGACAGGAGGTGAACATTGATTATATGAACACTTTCATCTCTGTACACAACCCCGTCTAACTGATTTGATTGGCAAAAAATATTGTCACCTTAGTGCATATGCACATTTGTTTGAAAAAGTGTGTTAATGCTATTATTATGAGGCAATCTGATTTTCATTCATCTATCTTTTAATGATACACCATTTCAGTGCATTTTAATTTGTAAGTCACACTGAGCACATAGGAATAGGAAAGTCTTGTGATAAAGTCACACAATGTGGCAAAACATGCAGGGGTGGGAGTGGAATTATTTTGAGCATGTTGAACTAGGAAGGCTTAAGGCTTTAAGCCTGACAGCATGGGCATGCAGCCGCCCCCGCCTACTTGCTAGTGAAAAGAAAAAATATACATATATATATATATATATATATATATATATATATATATATATATATATATATATATTATAAAGGGTGAGGTCCCTTTAAGAAATTTGAAATGGGATTTGGGTGGAAAAACAAGGTCACATGACATTTGTGAATCTTCCAGAATGTCATGTGATCCCTTGGAATGTTCCAGAAAAGGGTCTTCTTATATATGCCCCCCATACAGAAAGATTATCACCAGTCAGTCAGTGTCGGTGCAACAAGCTCCCCACCCTCCCTCCCTTGATACTAGGCATGTTATGTGGTTCTGTTGAAGGGGGGACTTTGGTTATACATATTCTGTAATGCTCAAGTCCTTTAAGACTGAGCTGTTTTAAGTTTATTGTTTGAAAAGTTAACAATTGTATGAATTAATAGTTAGGAAGATGATGTTATTAATTATTTATTTAATTGGATACACCAACGTGCCATGGCCAATTTTTTGCCATCAAATTGTTGTGTGTCATTATTTAAGTAGGTATTAGCTATTATGGTATTTGCGGAGGGTAAGGTGTGGCCTGCATTCCCATGCATTTTAGTTTTACCACTGGTCTGCTTGAATCAAGTGACTAAAATAAAAACTAAAAAATTCTATCTCCAGAATTTATATTTTTTTTAAAATATTATTTTTGTGATAAATAAGATAAGTTAGAGAATTAATGCATAGACTGATACATTTTAAATATGATTACAGTTTTACAGTATTACATTATTACAGTTACATTTTATTTAACAGAGGAGATATCCAATAAAAAATAAATAAATAGTGTGTCTAGTGAGGCAGGGTACATGGGATGAGTGAAGCATATTATTTACTTAATTTCTAAAGAAATATTTGTTTTTGACAAAGGGACAATGCTGTTAAATGAGTATTATTAAGACCTTTAACTTAAGCTATTGCAGTGCACTGCTGCATACAAGTGCTAAGTCAAGGAGGCAATCCAAAGACATGCAGGTAGGTTAATTGGCTTCTGTCCAAAATTGGCCCTAGTATATGAATTGGGACCTAGGATAGTGGGCTCCTTGAGGGTAGGGACAATTGTAGACACTTACTCAGGTTGAACTGGATGGACTGGTGTCTTTATTCAACCTTACTAACTATGAAACTATGAAACTATGGAGGTTCAACCTTTACTGTAATCACATGATTAGCCCCAGTGTTGTAATAAACTTTGTACCCCCCACAGCCCTGTAATTATGGAATTTCTATAGCAGTAAACCTAAAGGATGGTGTGCTCCAATTGACTCTAATGTAACCTCTATCTCTGCGCAGACTTCTGTAAAAGATAGAGGAATGAGGACTGTGAGATATCCTGTCTACAAACTGAATATATTTTTGCAAGGTTGCAAGGAACAGAATATTTGGCAGAAAAAAAAACATTGTTGGCTTCAGATTAAAATGGAAAGGTAATTTTAAAAACGTGAGGTTACAAAATGGCTTGGGTAGGAAACACATATCTAAGTTTTAACATGCTGGTGTCTTCCTGTAAACATTTTAAAAGCAACTCATTTAAAATTTAAAATCTAATAAAATAAGCCATTTTTCAGCTACCAACAGAAGCTAAAGACACTGTATATATCTACATTTTTGACCTTGCTCCTTTTTTCTTAGTTGAAGCATAGTTTGTTGGATGAAACTGAAGGTATGCATCACACGCTAAGCCGCTGCTTATCTGAATGTTACATGTTTTGAGAGTTTTCACTTACTGCAAGCAGTGCGTATCCTGCTAAATGAGACAGGTTTTAAAAGCTCCTTCTTAGTGCTCCTTGTACTGCTTGATATATCGTATTTACATTAACTGTCAGGAGTAAGTCTGAGCTTTTCATCAGCATAAACAAAAAGAATGAATGTTTTACAATGCCGAATAAAAATAATCACTCTACAAACTGTTTAAGTTAAAGGTAAACTGAAACTAAGATACTATTTTAAAGTCACTGCACAAAGAAACAGTCTGTGATCTCAGCTGACAATCTAGCGGTTATGGCAAAAACCTTTCTGAATCTACTTTAATGACTGCTCATTAAACACTTCAATAATAAACAGGGAGATTATCTGTACATAATATAACTATCCCACTGAAAAATTTCATGCAACATGGTCACTACTGCCAGGCTGAAGCTACACAGAATCTGCATTTATGCATTGTGTGTAAACGTCTCATCTTAAAAACAAAAACCAGTAACTATAAAAAGATCTTCAAAAACTTAAAAATAGTAACATTTTTAAACTTTGCTTAATACTAAAAAAAATACCATATGCAGATACTCCTCATTTAACAAGTTAACTGCTTAGCGACCGCTCGGACTTACGACCAGCTCCTCCCACCCGAACGACACACTATAGATCATTGTATTGTACAGTACAGTACAGAATTTGCATTTGTGTTCTGATCTTGCAAATTAAAACGTTATTGAGCTGGAGTTTTGTGTTTAGACCTTTTTTTTCACAATACAGAACAGTAAAGTAGTTAAGAATTAAAATATTGATTACTTGTGGCTCCTCGTTTAACGGCCAATTCATTTAATGACCTGGTCATTGGAAAAGAACCTGGTCTTTAAGTGAAGGGAGCCTGTATAGGCGGACAGGATGTTAACAGCTAATGATTGACTAGCTAATGGATGTAACAAAGTGGTCAGTTAGTGGGTTACTTCAATGTTTCTCAACTCCAGTCCTCAAGTACCCCCAACAGGTCATGTTTTCAGACTTTCCATTATTTTAAACAGGTGATGTGATCAGTTTCACTGTCTTAGTAATCACCACAGCCATTTCATCTGAGGGAAATCCTGAAAACATGACTTGAGGACTGGAGTTGAGAATTACTGGGTTACTTGATAGCACTTTATTTGGAATGATAGTTCCTGCTGCAGAAAGGTTGTTCTGTAATGAATATAACACTACAAATATGGCCATATATAGTATATAGAGGGACAAAATAGCAGTTAGCTTATTTATGGCTTTTGTTTAGTTTTGTAGAACAGGACATTTTTTTTTTCACATTAATTTTTATTGAAAAATTTTCAGAATATAACAGAGAGTACAGTTATTATCCGATATGCACATAAGAAATTATTTCTGAAAGTTACTGACAGGTCAGACTATAACATCAGTATTGTGAATCAAATATTGAATACAGTTGTATTTCGCAAGTTTATATATTGTAAACAGTTTAAAGAAATTTCACCAATAAATGTTATGCGACATTGAATTCTTGATTGGTCTATCATAGCCCTTCAACGAATTGTCAGAGATGGAATGAAAAGAAGAAAACAACAATGTACATATGAGAATGAAGAAAAAGATCGAGGGGGAAAAAGATGGGGTAAGGTTGAGAAGGGATTAGGAATTAGAATGGACCATTTCTATACCATTATATTATATTTTAGTAATACAGAGTGCTATGCCGTGTTGGTGAAGCTGCCAGTTAGAATTGGTTTAATTACATTATACCTCTTAACCTCCAAGCTCTCCACTCTCCATTACATTTCTTTTTGAGTCCTTGTCTACTAGCCAGTAGGGTTTCATATATGTAATGAGTTTGTATGATTGGGAAAATTTAGGATATGTTTGGCACTACATTACTTTTCCATTTTCTGGTTATAAATAACCTGGCTGCTAGGAATATATGGGTGACAACTGTGTGGAGATCTGGGGGGAAAGTTTCAATATTTATGTTTAGTAGAGCTAATCCATTCTTCGGGGAGGTGAGTATCCCAGTAACAGAAGCTACCAAACGGAACACCCCATGCCAGAAACTTGTCAAATGCTTACAAGGCCAAAATATATGCATAATATTTCCTACTCCTCCGCACCCCCTCCAACACAATTGGAAGTTAGTATGGGAAAACTTTGACATTCGGTATGGTGTTAAATACCATCTCAATGAAATTTTTGGGGATAATTCCCAATGATTTACACACTTAGATGCTTTATATATTGTGTTAAGGGCTATTTGCCATTGTTGTTGCGTGTATGTTGTCCCTACATCTTCTTCCAATTTTTGGTAAGGAGCAGATTTGACAAAAGTGTTTCTATGTTGGAGGAGAGCATAGAATATAGAGATTCCTTTAGTGGGTGTGGTCGGTGTTCTAAGGAATTTCCATACTGTGTCTTATATATATAAGTGGTGAATTTTTAAGGACCTCAAGAAATGAGAAATTTGACCATATGTGTAATATTCCCTAGATTGGAGCTTAAATTATTTTTTAAGGGTATCAAATGTTTTAAGAGAGTCATTTTGAAATAAGTCAGCCACATGCGTTATCCCTTTGGATAACCAATCTTTAATTTGAATGTTTGGAATGGGCTTCCGTTATTATGTCAAAGGGAATTGGAATGTCGACTTTTTTATCTGATGAGGACATATTTTTACAAAGATCTCTCCAGGCCAGAAGAGAGGCCTGGAGGGGTGGAGATAAGTCCTTTATTGGGAAAGGTTTCCACATGTCGAGTAAGAGTAGAGATGGTGAGTCTTTAGTGGGTCTGTTCAATATTACATCATGAGACCTTTGATTCTCTTGTAAACCATGTTCTGACTTGAGTGAGCATAGATGCTCGGTAGTAGTCTAATATAACCGTGAAGCCCATTCCTCCCGCAGATCTATGCTTGGCTAGTAGGACTCTAGAACACCTAGGTTTTTTAGACTGCCAAACATATTGTGCCAGAAGGATATTTAATGCTTTAAGATGTGTAGTTTTGAGAGGTATGGGAAGGGTACGGAATATATACAGGATTTAGGGAAGTAAGAGCATTTTAAATGATGCCAGTCGACCTGACCTAGGCGTTTAGTTTCTTTGGTTAGTTTGTCCAATAATATTTGATAATTTACTTCAGCCAATTTCGTTGGGTCAGCAACTATTTGGAGACCTAAATATGTTATTCGATTAGTGCTCCATGAGTATGGGATTGATGTTTTCAATTTATTTTGGAGTTCGAGGGGAACATTTCTGGGGAGTATAATTGAGTTAGAGTAATTAACTTTATAATATGAAATTCGACTAAAATTTTCCAAAACCTCATGAGCGTGCGGCAAAGATTGTGAAGGGGAGTTTATCAATAAAATAACATCATCAGCAAATAGATTTATTCTATGGGAGTTGTCTTGGAAGGAAAAGCCAGGGATGTTCGGGTGCGACCTATTTTTCTCTGCTAAGGGTTCTATGAGTAAATTAAAAATCGAAGGGGACAGGGGGCACTCTTGCCTCGTCCCATTTGAAATTAAAAAGGTTTGCGACAGGGTATTTGATGTATATACTTGTGCAGCGGGTGATGTGTAGAGAGCTAAAATTGCTTATAGTATGGGTCCTTCAAATGCAATTTTTTTAAGAGTGTTTTCCATGTAACCCCAGTGTATCCTGTCGAACGCCTTCTCTGCGTCCAAAGAAAGGAGCAGAGAAGTCATCCGACAGGACCTTGCATGTTGAAGAATATTAATAACTCTGCAGGTAGCGTCTGATGGTTGTCTTCTAGCTGTAAATCCTGATTGGTCCAGGTTTATCAATAAGGATAAGATATGTAAGAGTCTATGAGCTATGATTTTGGTGTAGAGTTTAATGTCTGTATTTAGGAGTGAAATTGGGCAAAAATTTGAAGGGGTATCAGGACTTTTACCTGGCTTTGGGATGGTAACTACGTAGGCTTTGAACATCGCAGGGGGAAATAAGGAGACCAATATTGCTTGAGAAAAAATGTCCTGTAACATGGGAGATAAGATGGGTGCAAATGATTTGTAATAGTCGTTTGGTAGTCCATCTGGACCTGGGGACTTTCCAATTAGTAGTGTTTGTATTGCTTTTTGTATTTCTGTTACCATAATGGGCCTGTTTAAAGCCTGTAATTGTGCTTGTGAAAGAGTTGAGAGTTTAACATCAGCTAAGAAGGCTTGGATGTCTTTGTCAGAGGGTTGGTGTGTGTTAGAATCATTTTTAATGTTTTATAGAGAGAAATAATATGTAGCGAAAGCATCTGCAATGTCGTCTTTTGCATTTATTAGATTTGGATTTCCCATCACCTTATTTTCTGGTGACCATGGTCAGGAGGAAAAATAAGAAGGATGGAGAGGATTCATCTCCCCAGCATTATACCACCTTCTTACCGCCTGTTTTAACCCCTTGAACCATGCACCAGCAGGCAACAACCATGTGTATTGTACACAGTTAGTGATTGGTTGCAGGGGCTCCCCTGTTCAGATCAATGGATGGAGTTCATGAGGTGGTATTGCCTTCTAAATGTTAATGTGGGGATCATTTTTCCATGTCACAAGGCAAAGTCACCGCATTTACAGCTATGGGGGAGCAGCTGAGAGTGGTAAAAATGCAGTTTAAACATTGGTTTTTATCACCTCCCCAATGGCAAGTGTAAGCTAGGCCTTAGGGTGTCTCAACTCTGAATGGAGGAGTAACAGAGACACCCATGGACAACAACATTGTCAGTCTGGGGAAAGGGTAGTGTTCGATGCACTAGCAGATTTGAAAAACAAATTAAAGCCAAATTCCAGATGCGGTTACAGAAACATTTTTTTTTCCTCTTGCCATAAGAGTTTTACAAATATTTAAAATTTTGAATAAAAGCTGAAGGTATCCTGTCTACTTGATGAATCAGTGATAACTAAAAATCTATTATTTCTAAATTTTGAAAATTGGATCCCATACCTGTTTTTATTTATATACTCAAATAAAAGCTGACCACTGTATGCACCCCTGTCAGTGTTAAATGATTTGTCTCAACACTCTAACTGCAAATTGTGGATGTGGCTAGGGTACATCGACGATGTATTAATGGTATGGGATGGCTCCAGGACAGAGCTAATCCAGTTCATGATGGAACTGGGCAATTACATTGTATCATTCATGGTTCCATGTGAGATCTCCTTGCTAGACGTACTTATTAGGTTGGAGGCAGTTAGGCTGGTCACTAATATCTATCAAAAAAAACAGCAGCCAATACACTTCTTTATGCCAGTAGCCATCATCCGAAACCCCTGATCCGGGGGATACCAGTTGGACAGTTTTTTAGGATCAGGAGGAATTGTTCCACTGATAATGACTACAGACATAAACATTTCAGGGAATGGGGTTATTCCCATCCTACCCTCAGATGGGCTAGGAAAATTGCAATGCAGAGAATTAGACTTGACCTTCTTAGACCCCGAGAAGATTCAGCTGACACCACTGTAGGCCCAGTAAGGATCATCACTCCTTTTGGTGTCCAGTGGGAAGAAGTGGGAAAGATTTTGCAAAATGACTGGCATATACTGACACGCTCTGAGGAACTGAAGGACATAGTAGGTCCAAGACCCTATTTGGTGGCAAAGCAAGCAAGGAACCTGAATGACACTCTAGTCAGGTTGGAGATCGTTAGGACAACAAATACGAATTGGCTCACTGATTTACCAAGATTAAAAGGGATGTACCCCTGTGGCCACTGTGGAATGTGTAGTTTTGTTGATCGCTCAAGCAGGTTCACCAACTCTGATGGTTTACGTAATTTTGAAATTCAACACTTCATTAACTGTGCTACAATGAGGGTCCTCTATATTTTAGTGTCCCTGTAAAAAGATGTATGTTGGCAAAATGAAGAGTCATCTTCACATCAGATTTGGCAAGGAATGGATCAGGAATATACGGAAGCACTTCCCACTTACCAGCAAGGCCTTGTGAATACAGTGGCTGAGGATAATCGGACAGATGTAGCCACGAATAGTGAGACAGATCTACAAAGGGCACATGTAACAGCACTGCAGAGTGGTGAGAGCCTCCGGGCTGAAATTCATAGTCATTTCAGCATTGTGCAGTGAACCAATAGCGGTGTTTCAGTCCTAAACCAACATGCTGTAGAGCCTTCCTGAACTGCCAATAGCTGCATGAGTCCTTGTTTTACCACCATATGCCCCCGCAGCGAGGCCTAACAGCATTGGTTTGATTGTTTATGGTGTCTTGTACGGGACTGTTATGAAGCTGATTAGATACCCTATTCCATAGCTAACGCCTTGTTTTAGGTTGACTGCACTCATAGCAATTATGAGTGCGATACCACAAACAGAGCTATTTCTTTTTCATATATGATGTTCACTGCTCTCATGACCAACTTCTCAGCATTATTGGAACTACTTCAACACTACTATGTAAACTTTTTAAGCATTTTTTACCCAATGTTCAGTCTGATACTTTGAGTTAGCATGCCTTTCCAACACATTCATACAATCAATCCCATACAGTACCAGTTGTGCTGTTTTTCCTGCTGTCATCACTGATAGTCTGGACAATTGGTGGCCACCCCTGTAGCTCTGCATTCAGACCTCACAAGGCTCAGATGATTGCACTTTCTTTTTAGTACCCAACAGTTGTGCAATACCTCACTGAGTTTGCACAATACTAAACCTATTGGTATAGATATTTGGAGCACAGGACATTTTATATTCAACCTGAGTCTCACTCCAGGTCTGTATGTGTGCATGTGTTGCTGTGGTGGACCTTGGAGTGTGGGGATTTGTGTCAATGTTGTTGTTTGATTGTTTTTAATTGGTGGGGGTATTTGAATGTTTAGCATGCTCCATTTTTGTACTGTGAGTCAACTACTTTTCCAATAAAGAGTTTTTAAATGTGTGGTACACTGTGGTTGGTCCTCCATATTTAACTTCTTTTCTGAGGTATCCCCTATGGGTCTCGGTTTTATCGTTTATCTGATTCTATATGTTGAGAAGGTAAATTTTTTTGTTGCGTAGTGTGACCAGTGTTCAAAACTTATTGAGTAAAATGAAAAATAAATAGTAAACAATACCACAGTGATATTGAAACAGAGCTGACTCAAAGCCTAATGCCCCATACACACGGTCGGACATTCCGACCATGAAATCAGCAGGATTTTTTCAGACAGATTTTGGCCGAAACTAGTCTTGCATACATGCGGTCGGACAAAGTTGTCGGAAAATCCGATCGTTCAAAATGAGGTGACGTTCATAACGTACGACGGGACTACATAAAGGCCAGTAGCCAATAGCTTTCATCTCCAATTTTTTTCTGAGCATGTGTGCCACTTTGTGCGTAGAAATTTTCTACACACAATTGGAAAAAGTCTGATCGGATTTTGTTGTTGGAAAATTTTAAATCCAGCTCTCAAACTTTTCGACCGTGTGTATGGGGCATAAGACATCTGAAATAGAACAATTTGATGCCCTAGTTGGAGTCCTTTTCATGTATAATAGAAAGAAAAACACCAGAATACGACCTACTTAAGGGATTCACGTGACTTCAATGTACAGGGTTTAACACCCATATATATAACCATGAACTGATTGTAATTAAAATTCAAAAATATTTTTATTTAGCAAAATCTATGAGATAACACACAGATTAAAAGATCAGGGCTCATCTTAAAATAAAATACCACCAAAATGGATATGACACAAGGTAGCCCAACATAATTCATCATCAGTATGTTAAATCCAAAAGGTTAACTAGCTCACTTTTTTTTTTTTACTTATTGGCATCTGTAGGAGCTTTGTGAGTGGTATATAATACGGGGGCGCAATAATAAACATAAATTGATTTTTTATACAAAAAATAGCAAATTAATCTCAAAAAAGTCCATGTGATTGAAGAAAAAAATAATTACATTTTATTTTTCTCTAAAGTGAAAGGATTCATTAAACCGTCACCACTTGCGAATCGCCCGGTGAATAATAGCAGGTAGCCTACTCACCAACTCACTATGACCCCTTTAATTAAAAAGACAGGTCAGGTGCAGCTTTGGCAGATTAAGGAACTGCCGCCCTTGATGGAAAATGTTTGCTTTTGATGTGCCAGGAAATGCTGGGTCCATCCAAAAAACTCAGAAAAGATGCAAAAAGAGCAGAGTCATAGCGTAATATTGTTTAATAAAAATGTCTATAACATACATAGAGAAAAAATGTTTTTCTCTAGTTCAGGCGGTGGAGCACACGCCGATCGCGGCAGCAGAAGGACCAGTTCACAGCACACCCGGTTTGACATGCTTACTTCCTTCATATATATACATAGATCTCTTTCTTTCTTTCTCTCTCTCTCTCTCTCTCTCTCTCTGTATATATATATATATATATATATATATATATATATAGATATATATATAGATAGATATATATAATATATATATATATACTGTATAGAGTGTTTATTTTATAATAATAAGTAGCTAAGTAATTATCTGCTTTGAGCCAGCACTGAGCAAATGTAGTCGTACACAAGTATCAGGATTGTACTTTGTGGATCTGGCATTTTAAAACAGTAGTATTTACAGTAAGTAAATATAAATACTCGATACTCTATTCTCCAGGAAAAAGGAGAACACAGAAAAAATTGTACTGCAGGGAGTTCCCTTGCGTTTAATTATAGTAAGATATCAGACTCAGAGAAAAGGAATCCCTTTCTAAATGCTGTGTGTAACATCCGTGAATGTTTTTAGCTGTAGAAGCTAGTTTATTTTACTTATTATATCTGAAACTATTTTAGATTTATTACTTAGGGAGAGGAAATGAGAGAGAATAACTATTTATTTGTTGAGGAAGTGCACTACATACCGCAGCTGGCAAACCTACAGTCAGTTTTACCCAAATTCCCTATTCATATTAAAAGAAAAAAGTTAAAAGAAATCTGGAAACATGAAGGCTGTTCATATTTTCTTAATCTGAAACTGCTAGTTCCTAGGTGGTTAATGATTATGCAGGCCTTTAATACCATCTGTGTTACCTGCCTGGAACAAGTATGCTTTTCAAATATGTAAACTTCATTCTAATCACATTTATTGCATGCTTGTTATGTGTCATTAACTTAAACTATTGAAACTAGTGACAGCCAGGCAGCTAGAATTTTCAGAACAAGCTTGGCAATGGCAAACTACATGTTTTTCCAGTGTAAATACAGTTGATACTCGAAGAATTAGAATATCGTGCAAAAGTTAATTTATTTCACTAATGCAACTTAAAAGGTGAAACTAATATATGAGATAGACTCATTACAATCAAAGCAAGATAGTTCAAGCCGTGATTTGTCATAATTGTGAGTTTTATGGCTTACAGCTTATGAAAACCCCAAATCCACAATCTCAGAAAATTTGAATATTGTGAAATATATTGTGAGGTGGCAATCATGGCTGTGTTGGACACAGCCTCCCCGCAACAGAGGAGTCTTCAATGTACAAGTGAAACTGTACAAGGCAACAGCTCTCTTCTAAGCTGACATGCCACCTTATTGATGATGACAAATGAATTTGGTTGGCAGGATATATCATCTGCATCTGAAAGTATCACTGGAGGTCAACCAACTTTTCACCATGAACACGATGCATCGGCTGATTCTGCTGTCTCCAAGCTCACATGCTCTGGATTGTCCCAGGAGACTGCTGTACCCCACTCCATCAGCAGTATGGAGACTATCAATGTGCTCCAGATGCTTTCCTCCAACCGTGTAATGCTCCTACTCATTACCGCTTGCCCGTTTACAGCACTTCATTATTAAATACACAAATGCACAGTATGGCGTTGAATCTCCTTGCATGCCTGAAGATTTGTTTGTGACTCTGGAGGCTGGATGTCCCAGGGTGTATAGCTAGGCAGTCTGAGAATACCTAGGAATTCCACCACCCTTTTGGGATCTCCAGATTGAGGATGAGATCTCCAAATCCAGGATGAGTGGACAATCTCTGAAGTGAGTGTTGAGCGCCACATTTACATAAAAGTGAATTTGTTAGGCCTGGCTATAATCGCCCCGTCAGCCACCAGATTGGTCACAAGTACCCTGTATCAGGAGAATGGATTTGTTTCCCTGCCCCTGCTTTCTATTTTTTTTTTTTTTTTGCTGTGTAAATGTGTGTTGCGTTGTTCACCTGTTGTATTAAAAAAAAAAAAATCCTTTTGCACCATCATGTTTTGTACCAATAAAGTGTACATTCCTATTTTGCAGAAGTGAGGTTCAATTGTAGATGTGATGTGGGTTTTGATCCAAGGTTGTATCATTCACAAGGGCAGAGGAATGTAGGCAGGTGCCTACTGTTAGGGTTTACACTACCTCATTCGGATTGTGTTTATAATAAAGTCTATGTTACTTAGTTTTTGTATAATGGCTGCCCAGGCAGTTATGAACCTAGCCCGTGGGTACGGAGGAAGAAAGAGAAATGGATCTAAACAAAGTGTTAAAGTTAACTATCAAGTCGGCAAGCATGAATGGCGGATTCCTCATATTGTCACTTGGTGTAAGGTGACAATCAGGGCTGGGCTGGTGAAGCGGGACAAATACAAGTGAAACTATGCACTTTTCTAAGTAGTGTTCTGCCTTAATGCTGAAGTATGCATGACTGCAGCTAATGGGGCCTACGTCCCAAGCATTAGCAGGCACGTTTATGAGAGTTTCCACATTGATTGCTTAAGCCCCATCCAGGGGAGTGCTGGGCCAGGGTGCAGGGATGCAATTGCCCCCTGGGCTGCTCTGATATGCGGTGGCAAAGGCTGCTGTGTCGTCAGCTCAAAACCGCAACATGCACAGTCCTTGAGCTGGCCGAGTCCAGTACTGTGAGCCAGCGATGTCTTCATGTCAGGGCTGACAGTCTGTTACACAGCACAGCCCCGCCCAGCCTCTCCCTACTCCACACCATTGGCTGGCAGAGGCTGGACCTGCTCTCTGCTCAATCTGAGCAGTTGGCTGGAATCCAGGGAGGCTCCTGGGAGGTTGGGACCATCCAAGTAAGTGAGCTGCTCCTCTCTGCAGCCAAAGAGTTTTTTCTAGCAGCCTGTGCCAGTACCTTGCCCTCCTAGGGCTAGGTGGTATGACGTGGGTTCTCACTGACATGCTGCAGTTTGGCTGCAGTGCTGGTGTATTGGCAGTCATCCTGCATGTTGCCCCTGGGACATAGAGGATGCACATTTTTACTGCATGTTCTGAAAGTGCACAAAACATCCTGCATGCTGCATGTTTGGTGCACTTTCAGAACATGCAGCAACAATGAGTAACCTAAAAGAAGTCTGAGGGGGTGTGACACCCGCCAGTACACCCGCACTGCAGCCAAACCGCAGCACACCAGTGTGAGCCTAAATGCTTGTATTCATTTGCAGCAGCCACTGCCACTCCTCTGAAAAGTGATCCATGCTCAGGTCACTTTTCAGAGGCATTTGACAGGCAGTGAATAGTTGATATCACATTTCATCCCTGCCTGCTTTAACCCCCCTAAATGCCAATCCCTGCAGGTAATGACACAGTTCACTTTGAACTCCACCTTATTTCCATTACTCTCTGTAGGTATGAGATGTGGCCTCACCTTTTTGTTTGCACATCTAATACCAAAGGGTACTTTCACACTGGGGCGATGTGGGCGGTAGTCTTACAGCGCTGCTCGTTTTAGTGGCGCTTTACCATTGTTTTAGTGGCGCTAGCGGGCACTTTTAACCCCCACTAGTGGCCAAAGAAAGTGTTAAAAATGGCCGTGTTGCATTCATTTCAATGGGCTGGGCACCTCTCCCAAACCGCCCCAATAATGCTGCTTGCTGGACTTTTCAGAATGTCCTTCAAGCGCACTGCCCCAGTGGGAAACCTGGGGTGGCATAAGAAGCGCTTTACAGGTGCTATTTTTTAGCACTAAAATGCCTGTACAGCGCCTTCAGTGTTAAAGGACCCTAAAGAGAGTTCTGAAAATAAGGTGGAGTTCAAAGTGAATTTCTACACCTAAGCGGAGCCCCCCTTTCAGAAGATTTGAGGATATTATTAAACCCAGAGACTGGTGGACTTAGGCCACAATAGACAGATTGAAATTCTGCCGGTTCAGCAGACATTTCAATCTATCTCTGTGCAGACTGGTTGTACAGAATTTGACTCCATCAACTGACAGTACAACCAGCGTTTCTTTATGTTTTTTAGCGATCAGTGCTGGCTGCTATAGCTCACTGTATTCTGATGGCTTGGAAACTTTCACCTCAGAGCACACACCCACACACGGCTCTTACAGAAGCTTGGTAATTCAAGTTCTGGGATTCCCTAACATTACAGCCCTGTGGGGCTCTGACCAAGTCTGGGCAAGAGCTGGGATATGACATTACTTACCTCATATCCCTGCCACTCCTAAACCTGCTCCACTGCAGCACCAGGCCCACAATGCCCTTAATCTGGCCGGTGCTCCGGCGTGCACCTGCAGGTGCATTTCTTACTATCGGCAATTGAGAGAGGAGGAGCCTGCACCCTGGTGAATCTGGTGTTCATTCCGGGGAGACAGCAGGACTTGCGTGTTTAGCCTGCTGCGCTCACTGTGACTCTCAGCTACTCCGCTTGCTTAGCTTGCCCAGTGGTGTGGTGCTCACTCACCAGAAAAGCTCCGGACTCCACAGGTAGTGCTTAGTGTGGTGGCAGTGACAGCACAGTCTTTAGTCTTCATCTTCCTGCAGTCTCATTGGTCTGTGTACTGGGTGTGGGGAAGGGGCAAGCTCTTTTTCTCAGTCTCTCTGGGGGCAATCATGCAGTCTCTTTCTGAGAGACTGCTCCATTCTCTGAGAGACTGCTCCACTTCACACTGCCTGTACAGAGACTGACTGCTTCACAGTGCCTGCACAGAAAGTGACTGCTCTCTCTGTGCAGGCAGTGTGAAGCGGGGTCTGTGCAGGCAGTGTGAAGCGGGGTCTCTCTCTGTGGAGGCAGTGTGAAGCGGGGTCTCTCTCTGTGCAGGCAGTGTGAAGCGGTCTCTCTCTGTGGAGGCAGTGCGAAGCGGTCTCTCTCTGTGGAGGCAGTGTGAAGCAGGGTCTCTCTCTGTGCAGGCAGTGTGAAGCAGTCTCTCTCTCTGTGCAGGCAGTGTGAAGCAGTCTCTCTCTCTGTGCAGGCAGTGTCAAGCAGTCTCTCTCTATGTGCAGGCAGTGTCAAGCAGTCTCTCTCTCTGTGCAGGCAGTGTCAAGCAGTCTCTCTCTCTTTGGGGCAATGTGGAGCAGTCTCCCTCTCTCTCTGTACGAGGAATGTGGTGTAGATGTGTGGTGAGCTGATTCAGTGGTTCAATGGGCCACTTGACTGGACTTGCCCCCCAGGCCTAAGGCTGCCAGCCCTCCCCTTGCCCCATCCACAGGCTGGTGTCAAGAATGTCCTAGCTGCACTGCTTAACTGCAGAAGAAAAAAACTGAGGTTGCAAGCTTGGCTCTTCTGTTTCGTATGGCTGTGTAAATCTCAGAACTGGACAGAAATACAGATCCTTTGGCAGCTGTAACAATTTACTGTAAATATATGTATTTCAATGATGTATTTGGTTTTTGCCTGGAGTTCAGCTTTAGGTCTCATTCACAAGTTTGTTTGGAACCAGCTATGATTTTCTGCAGGAGACTCAGTGGGGTTCCCAGAGAACAGCTGCTGGTGGGAAGCCCCATTCAAATCAATGAGAGGCTGATAGCACTTGCAGCTATTCGCAGCTGTTCACATGTAATTGAACATGTAGTAATTACCTGTGGATGATTGGATCTGAACACAAACAGTCTTCAGCCAGGGCCAATCAGTCTTCATACAGTGCTGTCAGCCCTTCATTGATTTGCATGGGGCTTCCTGCTGTTAGCTATTAGCAGGAAAGAACCCATTTTGAATTTGAAAATCCTGTTCATGAGGTGGCATCAAAGTACAATGCAGTCTAGGATACTGAATAGGTACAGATAAGCACACGTTAATTTGGTTACTAGCACTTCCCGTACAGAAAATTTAGAAAATAGTGGAAAAGAGAGTCATTTATATCCCCTGGGCATGTCCAGGAGCACAGAGGATTGTGGGAAACTGAGGTAATGCAGTCTGCATCTGCATATGTAATGGCACACCGCTATATGTGCACATAAGCAGGTTTAGGAAGCTTGATTAACTAAAATAAACACTAAATTAAATTACCCCCCTCCCCGCGAAAAGGTACCCTCAAAATGTTGATGGTACGTGGCCTGGTATGGTTGGGGGAAAAATCGTGTTTGCTCACTCCCACCTTTACTGACCAGCCAGGATGCATGCTCAGATAAGGGTGTGGTATGGATTTTGGGGGGATTTTTTGTGTGGGGTACCCCTTAATATATATATATATATACATATATATATATATATATATATATATATATATATATATATATATGACTTGCATGATCTGATATGGAATTTGGGAAGCCCATACTATTTTTTGTTCTGTGTTGGGTTCCCCTAATGCTGCGTACGCACGACAGGACTTAAGTCCGGCAGACTTTCGACGGAGTTCTGACGGAGTTCCGACAGAGTTCTGACGGACTTTTCGAATGAGCGGACTTGGCCACACACAATCACACCAAACTCCGACAGATTCGAACGTGATGACGTACGACTGGACTCGAATAAGGAAGTTCATAGCCAGTAGCCAATAGCTGCCCTAGCGTCAGTTTTAGTCCGTCGGAATAGCATACACATGAGCGAATTTTTCGGTAGGAACTGGGTCCGGCAGAGTTCTGGCGGAAAAATTTGAAGCATGTTCCATTTCTAAAGTCTGTCGGACTTTTGCGAATCAAAAGTCCGTTGCAGCCCACACACGATCGAATAGTCTGCCGGAATCATTCCGTCAGACTTTGGATGTTGAAAAGTCCGCTCGTGTGTACGGGGCTTTACAATCCATACCAGACTGTGTATAAGGATCAGGTATAGAACCCACAGTTACTTTGTTTGCAAACAGAACAAAGAAGCTTAGAAGTGTAATTTAGCAGCAACATGTTTCATTGCAGAGGATGGCATCCTCTGCAAAGGCCTAAGATGCTGACATCATCACATCTGCTAGCGCTTGAAGGCAGACTTTGAGCTTGTTTCATTTATTGTCTTGTGAGCACCCACCATACTAAATAAATGCAGAGGTTTTATACCAGGGATGTGCAGTCAGGGGAGGCAGGGGAGGCAGGGCCTTACCTGCCATGAAAATCAAAAAAAAATCAAAAACAAATCGCGTTTCGAGGTTTGTAGCTCAGCGACCCAAGGTCACATAGACCACAAATTTTTGGGGTATGTAGCCTAAGCCCTTGTACACAAGGTCAGACATTCCGACGGAAAATGTCCGATCGGACCGTGTTGTCGGATAATCCGACTGTGTGTGGGCTCCATCTGACTGTTTCCGTTGGAATATCCAAAGGACAAAGTTTTAGAGCTGGGCTATATAACTTTCCGACAACATGATCCGATCGCACTTTGTCCGATTGTGTGTAGAGAATTCGGATCGGACAAAGTGCCACGCATGCTCAGATCAAATTCCTAGACCAAAGCTATTGCCACTCAGGCCAGTTCAGACACTTCTCTCCTACATGTAAAAAATCACAATTGCTTTGCTATAAAATTACCCAGAACCCCCAAACATTATATATATCTGACATCTGACGCTCCATAGACCTCTATGGAGCATCCGTTCAGGTCTGCCTGAACAACTGACAGGCGGACCTGAACAGATCGGCTGTGTGAGAGAGGCCTTGGGCCCTTTTCACACGGGACGGATCTGTAATGATCCGCCGCGTGAACGTCTGCTTGCTCAGCGGGGATGGCTCAGTTTATCTGTGCAGGGACCACCCTGTCAGATCTCTGCTCTCCTCTATGGCGGATCAGATGAACATGGACAGACAGTCTGCAGACGGATAGAAAAATAGGATTTTCCTCATTCTGCAGAATTGGACCATAGTGCAGATGGACAATATCGGGTGTCAGCGGATGTTCATCTGCTGACACCCCCTATCCCATATGGATGCATGTATGTGTGTATTTCATCCGAAAATGGATGGGTGAAATACGGACATACTGTCCGCATGTGTGAAAGGGGCCTTAGGGATCAGGACAATGTTCACTTGACTGCTGATTAACCACTTTCCGACCACCTCACACAGATATACTGAGGCAGAAGTGCACGTACAGGCAGATTAACGTACCTGTACGTTGCCTTTAAGAGGCAGCTTGCAGGCGCGTGTGCGCCGGGAGCTTGGTGACCTTGATGGCGGGTCCCACAGACTTGATGTCCACGGGCATACCCGTGATCATGTTACGGTGAGGAAGAACGGGGAGATGCTAATGTAAACAAGCATCTCCCCATTCTGCCTAATTGTCACTGATCACCGGTATCTGTAATTGGGAGCGGTGATCAGTGATGTGTCACACATAGCCCCTCCCCCCCACAATTAGAATCACTCCCTAGGACACACTTAACCCATATAGCGCCACCTAGTGGTTAACCCCTTCACTGCCAGTGACATTTTTACAGTAATGATTGCAATTTTTTAGCATTGATCACTGTATTGATGCCAATGGTCCCAAAAATGTGTCAAAATTGTCCGATGTGTCTGCCATAATGTGGCAGTCATGATAAAAATAGCTGATCTCTGCCATTACTAGTAAAAAAAAAATATATATCAATAAAAATGCCATAAAAATATCCCCTATTTTGTAGACGCTATAACTTTTGCGCAATTTTTTTAACCAAAAATATGTAGAAGAATACGTATCTGCCTAAACTGAGGAAAACATTTTTTTATATATATTTTTGGGGGATATTTATTACAGAAAAAAGTTAAAAATAATGAGTATTTTTCAAAATTGTTTTTGTTTATAGCGCAAAAAAATAAAAACCGCAGAGGTATTCAAATACCAACAAAAGAAAGCTCTATTTGTGGGGAAAAAAGGACATCAATTTTGTTTGGGAGCCACGTCGCACGACTGCGCAATTGTCAGTTAAAGCACCGCAGTGCCTAATAGCAAAAAGTGCTCTGATAAGGAAGGGGGTAAAATCTTCCAAGGGCTGAAGTGGTTAAAAAAATAGAAGGTACATTGGGTTGATTTTAATGTGTGTATTAATATGTTACATTTCCTATGCTTTTAATTTTTGACTGCACTACTCTTTGCTTGCTTGTTTTGAGTGGGGTTTACATCTACTTTAATACCTACTGCTTAAGTAAAGATTCTAGAATTAATAACAATAATATGTAGCAAATATTATACATATTAGAATTATTCAAGATTTAAAACGGAATAACCCACACGTCTGAGATATGTACTGTACCTAAAATGTAGTATTTCATTTTTACTGCTGGTATAATATTGTCTCAGTGACAGAGGTTAGTGATCTGAAATAATGTTTTACTATTGTACCTTTTAAAGATATTTCTTGTTGTGGAGACTTGAGAACAATGGCGTCACAATGTCATGCTGGCATTACTGCAGTTGACCTTTCATACTGAATGTCTTAGCATTTTTAAGACTGAGATTATGTAACCAGCACCTCTAGGTACTTTTTCCTATCATTGTGTTGATATCAATCGCTGACTTCCACTTTTTCTCCTGGTATTATATAGAAACGGGTTTTCCCACTGCCCTGATTGGAGCCAAAGCCATGCATGACTGAACTGATAACCCCACTGAGATTAGACATTGTAGAAATGAGATTAGTCAGGACAATTTATAAATACTAATAAAAAAGACAATCATTCACTGAATAATTTGTTACAGATGAAAGCATAATATTTAGGTCATAAATTGAAGGTAATCATAAAATTGTATCTAAATTGCAGTAAATACGGATGCAGTTTACTATGCACCTAAGAGAATATATTATGTTATTCTCCTTGATCAATTAAAGTAGTAGTAAAGGCTTTTTTTTATTTATACTTACGCCTATAATAAGGCTTACCTGTAGGTACAATAAATATCTCCACATGTACCATTTAGATGACATTTACTTTAGCAGAGCCAGTATTCTAGCTCCTTGTGGGTTATAAAAGTACTACGACAGCTAGTTTTCTTGTGTCTTCAATACAATATTTGGCTAAAAGCTAAATATACACCTGGGAGATTGAATGTGATAGCTGATTCCTTGTCCCGGTTTCAGATGGAACATTTTCATTGTCTGGATCACGTGTGGATGTTGATTTTACCTTGGCATCAGAGGCTATCCAGGAATTGGTGGCGTCTAGAACTTGGGCTGGCTATTCAGCAGCATGGCGGAATTGGTTATCCTTTGCCGGCTCTGCAGGCTTGAATGGTGCCAGGCCGTCAGAAGGTGGGATTCTGGCATTCGTGTCTTCCCTAATGCAGCAAGGTTTTTCTGGCAATCATTTGATTAAGTTCTTAGCCGGGCTTTCTTTTTTCTGTTGTTTGAAGGGTTTGCCATCCTGTATGTCATATTTTTCGGTTAAGCAGGCAATTAAAGGGTACAAGAGGAGGTACGATTGTTTCTGACACCAGAAGGCCAATTTTGCTTAGCGGCCTTTATGCAGCTACCTAACCTGTCTGCTATTCTGGGTAAGCAGGCTTGCTTTTCAGAACAGATTTTGTGCTGGGATTTTTTGGTGCTTTCCGCATTTTGGAAATAGCGCCAGGCTTGAAATATGGCGGCTCGGGCCTCCTTTATGAGCAGGTGTATTTTGTGCACTCAGCTATTCTCATGTTGCTGCAGCGTTCTAAAACGGACCAGTGTGGGAAGGGTATGTGGATTACCTTGCGGGAGCATGGAGATAAATCAGTGTGCCCAGTCTCTGTGGTACAACAATTTGTTGGGGTCGGGTCCCAGGTAGCCGGACATTGCCTCATTCATTCTAACTTAGTACCAGTGTCACAATTTCAGTGTAATTTTGTGTTAAAAAACTATATGGGCATAATGGGTTTCCACGGCTTCAGGTTCTCTTCCCATTCATTTAGAATAGGCGCAGTCTCAGAAGCGGCCAGAAGGGGTCTGGATGAATCAGCCAATAAAGAATTGGGGAGGTGGAAATCTAAGTGTTTTAAATTGTATGCAAAGCCTAATTTGTTTCATTAATTTTCCAGACTTGCACGCACTGTATGGATTCTGGGACAATCTTTTGTTCACTGGGCACGGAAAAGAGGGGCTCAACGTAATTATTCTATGAACTTACCGTCCTTACCGCCGGAATCCTTTGAGTTGTTTTGGAAGGGAGTTTGAGGCCTTCAATGGCATCAGTTATATTTTTAGTCATCCAGATTATTTCAGGTTTGGTCCCGCCCTCCATTTTACTGATTCATGTAGGGGGTAATGATTTAGGTAATGTTCGGATGTTAGATCTGTTATTTATGATAAGAAGGGATCTTCACCGCTTTAAGATTTCTTCCCTGGATACGATTATCATATTTTTGGAAATAATCCCACGTCTTTCTTGGCAGTCCTCAGAGCAAAGTGATGGAAAGAATGAGAAAAAAGGGTGAACAGAGCCTTGTAAAAATTCATGCCTAGTTTTTTTTCATGGTTTGTCTTACAGGCATATAGACTTGGAGGGAGGCATCCCTGGATTTTACAGGGCCGATGGTGTTAACCTCTCGGATGTGGGTGTTGATTTATTTAATTTAGGCTTGCAGTTTGGGATTGAGATGGGCCCAGTGGTGGGGTGGGTCTTGATTTCAAGTCCGGCTGGTGGGGACTTTTTGATATATGAAGAATGTTGATCACTTGCTGCTCGAGTTCTGATAACTGGGCAGTGTAATTTTTTGGTGTGAATTAAAGTTATGATAATGTTAATTTTTGAATAAAACGAAGGTGCCGTGGCCAAATATTTTGCCAAAATGGTGTGTGGTGTCATTGTATTTAGCAGAACTGTGAAGTGGTTATGTTAAAAGGGAGGGTGTGTGGCCTGCAATCTCATAGCAAGTGCCTGAACAAGGACCTTCCCATGGCAGAAACATCAGGTAGTGTTTTAATTAAAGATGATTGTAAAAATATTGAAAATGAGTTAAGAAATAGCATCAACATATTTTAGCTTATATGAGACTTTAGTGAACGAGATTACATATACGTTAAAGTGTAATCAGTTATGCATCCTAAGCTTCTTTGTAAACAAATGCTCTTCGACAACTGTAGTGTTCCTGTGTGCTATTGAATGTGAGAGCTGAAGCCAAACAATGAGGGTGATGTCAGAGAGTAACTTGTAGTTTGTCAACTGAAAAGGGAGTTGGATGTACAGTATATATGAAAGTGTTGGGTCTCAGTGTGAAGGGTTGTATGCTACTTCATATATGTCACTTGGACTGCAACGCACTGCTCCAGAAAGATCTGCCATAGTGGAGTCATCCATTTTAAAAGCTGACAAACATAAATATTTAAAATTGCAGCAAAATTAGGCTCTTCCTGCTCGCTCTTTAATAAACTCTACCTATTTATAGCGTTGTTGCATTAGTTGCAAAACACGGCACCGCCATGGCATATGTAAGCAAGTGCTGGAAGTCTCATTTGTGGTTGCTCTTGGGAGAACCGGTTAAATGTTTTGTTCATAATGCTTTTTCTGTACTACGGTCAAATTTATTGCATTTATTAATAGTGAATGAGTGAGCAATTTGCTCTCTGACCAAAAAAGGTTTGGCAAATTCCTTTGTCTTGTATAAAGAGTAACTGGTGAGTGAAATTTCTGTTTGTGCTAGCAGCCAGGGGCATACCTAGAACATTTGGCAACCAGGCTGAATCCTATATCTGCCCCCACCCCACATTAAAAATGTAAAGACATGCAAAGAAAATTGTCATTGTAAAAATATGAGCTTAACCTACCTTAAAAGTGGACTTCAGGGCTGGTGCAAGGTTTTTTTTTTCTACACAAGTGAGAGTGCAGTTTGTATTACAGTTGCTCCACTAATATTACATTATGCTCCACCACTAATATTACATTATGCTCCACCACAAATATTACATTGTGCTTTATTCCTAATATTACATTATGCTCCACAGATATTACATTATGCTCCACCACTAATATTACATTGTGCTCCATTCCTAATATTACATTATGCTCCACTACTAATATTATATTATGCTCCATCACTAATATTACAGTGCTCCACCACAAATTTTACATTATGCTCCACCACAAATATTACATTATGCTCCACCACTAATATTACATTATGCTCCATCAATAATATTACAGTTGCTCCACCACAAATATTACATTATGCTCCACCACTAATATTACATTATGCACCACCCCTAATATTACGTTATGCTCCATCACTAATATTACATTATGCGCCACCCCTAATATTACATTATGCTCCATCACTAATATTACATTATGCGCCACCCCTAATATTACGTTATGCTCCATCACTAATATTACATTATGCGCCACCCCTAATATTACATTATGCTCCATCACTAATATTACATTATGCGAAACCCCTAATATTACTTTATGCTCCACCACAAATATTACATTATGCTCCACCACTAATATTACATTATGCGCCACCCTTAATATTACATTATGCTCCATCACTAATATTAAATTATGCGAAACCCCTAATATTACGTTATGCTCCAACACAAATATTACATTATGCTCCATCACTAAAATTACATAATGCAAAACCACAAATATTACATTATGCAAAACCACAAATATTACATTATGCTCCATCAATAATATTACATTATGCTCCACCACAAATATATTATGCTCCACCACCAATATTACATTATGTTCCATCACTAATATTACATTATGTTCCATCACTAATATTACAGTTGCTCCACCACAGATATTACAGTATGCTGAGTTCCCTTCTCTGAAATTAAGGGGCCAAGCCCAACCCCTGAAAAACAACCACACCATAATCACCCGTCCACCAAAAGATTTGGACCAGTGCACAAGGCAAGGTCCACAAAGACATGGATGAACGCATTTGGGGTGGAGGAACTTGACTGGCCTGCACCGACAGAAAGCATTTGAGATGATTTAGTGCGGAGACTGCGAGCCAGGCCTTCTCCTCCACATATGTGCATGACCTCACAAATGCATTTCTGGAACAACAGTCAAACATTCTAATAGACACACTCCTAAACCTTGTGGACAGCCTTCCCAGAAGAGTTGAAGTTGTTATAGTGCCAAAGGGTGGGCCAAATTTTTTTTAATCTTTTGCTTTTTAAAAACATTGTTTACTTCCATCCTGGACCAGAAGTGACATCATGATATAGCTCTGGTTCTCCAAGGCCATAGAGGTGATGATCTAGTCTTTTATCGCCTCTTTGACCAGCCAGCTGCATTGTAGGATAATTTGTCAGGCACAACAATGGAACAGTAAGCCAAAGAAACACCGGCGAGCAGCTGCTTCTGAAAGCGTTCCAGTTGCTCATAAAAAAAATGTATAAAATCCCATGTACATAAGTATTAACGGCCTCTGCTCAATACTTTATTGAAGCACCTTTGGCACCAAGTTTTTTTGAGTATGACGCTACAAGCACGGCACACATATTTTTGGGCAGTTTCTTGCAGTCTTATTTGCTGGACCTCTCAAGCTCCATCTGGTTGGATGGGAAGCGTCGGTGCACAGCCATTTTCAGATCTCTCCAGAGATGTTCAATCAGGTTAAAATCTGGGCTCTGGTTGGGCCACTCAAGGACATTCACAGAGTTGTCCCATAGCCACTCCTTTGTTATCTTGGCTGCGTGCTTAGGTCGTTTTCCTGTTGGAAGATGAACCTTCGCCCCAGTCTGAGGTCCAGAGCACTCTGGAGTAGGTTTTCATCAAGGATGTCTGCTGCATTTACCTTTCCCTGAATCCTGACTAGTCTCCCAGTTCCTGCCATTGAAAAGCATCCCCACAGCATGATACTGCCACCATTATGCTTCACTGTATGGATGGTATTGGCCAGGTGATGAGTGGTGCCTGGTTTGCTCCAGATATGACTTTCAGGCTTGCCATTCAGGCCAAAGAGTTTAATCTTTGTTTGATCAGAGAATTTTGTTTCTCATGGTCTGAGAGTACTTCAGGTGCCTTTTTGTAAACTCAAGACAGGCTGCCATGTGCCTTTTACTGAGGAGTGACTTCCGTCTGGCCACTCTACCATACAGGCCTGATTGGTGGAGTGCTACAGAGATGGTTGTTCTTCTGGAAGGCTCTCCTCTCTGCACAAAGAAATGCTTGAGCTTTGTCAGAGTGACCATCAGGTTCTTGGTCACCTCCCTGACTAAGGCCCTTCTCCCCGATTGTTCAGTTTGGCTGGACTGCCCGCTCTAGGAAGAGTCCTGGTGGTTCTAAACTTTTTCCATTTATGGATGATGGAGGCCACTGTTCTCATTGGGACCTTCAATGCTGCAGACATTTTTCTATACCCATCCCCAGATCTGTGCCTCAATACAATCCTGTCTCAGAGGTCTACAGATAATTCCTTTGGACTTCATGGCTTTGTTTGTGCTTTGACATGCACTATTAACTGTGGGACCTTATATGGACAGGTGTGCGTGCTTTCCCAAATCATGTCAAATCAACTGAATTTACAACAGGTGGATTCCAATCAAGTCAAGGACGATCAGTGGAAACAGGAAGAACCTGAGCTCAGTTTTGAGTGTCATGGCAAACTTCTTCCAGGTTGTTATTATGGGGTTTTGTTTGTAGAACTTTGAGAAAAATAATGATTTTAATTAATTTTGGAAAAAGGCTGTAACATAACAAAATGTGGAAAAAGTGAAGCACTGTGAATACTTTCCGGATGCACTGTATACCTATTGAGGTTGGCAAATGGATATTCACCTATTCTTCAAGCTGCCTAGGTTGGATCCTTTCTAGCGCTAACATCCTTTTGTATTTTTTGAATGTTATTTAAATGATTTGAGTGTTTTTAATGTTGGCCCAAAGTCTCAACTCCAATGCCCTTCTCTGGACAATAGCCTGTAGCAAGTAGATTGTGAAATCCTCCACTCAACTGTGTTTTACTTCAGAATCAGTGTGATTCCTCAATGTCATACTCTTCACCATTAGAGGCAACAAAGACTCTTACTCTATGAGGTCAAGCTGTGCTTATGTATAAAATTATTCCCATACAAGAATAAATTAGGTCATAAGTAATAATGTGTTATTGTAGTTCCTCTCCAGTGTACATGTAAATAAGAGGAAGGCTCTAAAATGGTGCAGATAGTCCAAAGGGTTTAATAAAATACACAATATAATTGCCAAAAAACAAAAAGAATGCCA
The DNA here is from genome assembly GCF_037356315.1 of Lithobates pipiens. Lineage (NCBI taxonomy): Eukaryota > Metazoa > Chordata > Amphibia > Anura > Ranidae > Lithobates > Lithobates pipiens. The sequence goes on along the minus strand of NW_027507758.1, from coordinate 418,937,060 downwards.
CTAAACAGTCTCAACGTTAAACATAGGACATAAGACATGGTGACATCAGCATCCAATGCTTCACCCTAATCTTTCCATCACAACAGGACATTGTCAGGGGCCATGAATTTTGACTGACACCATATCAGTATAAATACTTCCACTTCCTCCATCCTTCTACCTATGCTTCTCTCTATGCCTCCCCTTTCATTCCTCTTGCAGCCACACAATGGTTGGTCTGGCTGAGCAGCTCCTTCCGTGTGTGTTTATGCTTGATTGCCAGGGGTCCCTTCTGATTTTCATTGTGGTTGTGCTGGTTTTTGTGCTAATATTTATACTTGTATGGCATTAGTAAATGCCCATGGCCTCTGACAATGTCCCCTTGTGATGAAACACAAGTGGAGCAGTGAATTTCAGAGTGGAGCATTGGACACTGATGTAACCACAACCTACCTTTGGCAGTGGGAATGTTTTCTGGTATTCTTTATGATTTTTGGCATTTATATTGTGCATTTTAATAAAGCTCTTCAATCATGTGGAGACAACATTGCTGTTATTTGTATTTCCCTAGCAAATGATTGAGTATTCTTTAACCACTTCAATACAGGGCACTTTTCCCCCTTTCCTGCCCAGGAAAATGTTCAGCTTTCAGCGCTGCCACACTTTAATTAACAATTGCGCGGACATGCAACGCTGTACCCAAACAATCCTTCTATTTCCTCAAATAGAGCTTTCTTTTAGTGGTATTTGATCACTGCTGTTTTTTTTTTTTTTTTGGTAATAAAATGAAAAAAGCCTGAAAATTTGGAAAAAAACGTTTTTTTCTTTTCTGTCAGTAAATTTTATAAATGAGTCATTGTTTTCCTTCACTGATAGGCACTGATGAGGTGGCACTGAAGGGCACTGAATAGATTTTACTGATAAGGAGGCACTAATATGCCGCACTGATGGGTACTGATAGGTGATACTGATATGCCACCCTGATGAGCACTGATAGGTGGCACTGATGGGCACTGATAGGTAACACTGATAGGCACTGATAGGCAGCACTTATGGGCAATGATAGGTGGCACAGACATGTGGCAGATGAGCACTAATGGGTGGCACTGATGAGCAGGCACTGATTGGCACTGAAAAGCAGCACTGACTGGCATAACTAATGGGCACTGATTGGTGCTATTAATGGGCACTGATTGGTGTCACTGATGGGCACTGATTGGTGTCATTGATGGGCACGATTGGGAGTGCACTTATAATGTGGGTAATTATGATCAGTGCCCTGATTACCTGTACAGTCTCCCCTGTGACGAGAGGCCTCTGATCGGCTCTTCTCGCCTCACACTCTGTCAGTGTGAAGCAAGGAAAGCCGATAAACGGCACTTCCATGCTTACATGTGATCGGCTGTGATTGGACACTGACGATCACATGGGTAAAGATCTGCGTCATTGGGTCTTTACCAAGATTGGGGTTCCACCGAATCATGCCACAATCGCTGGGGTGAGGTCATATTGCCCCAGAATGAGAGAGCGGTTTTACTACATGGCGGGTGGGAGGTAGTTAAAAAAGAAAAAAAAAATCTCCTAACTCACTAAGTTCTGGGGAAAATTACATTCCAAAGTGCAGCTTCCATTTCAAAGTGAACAGCTTATTTGTCTTTAACCGCTTGCCGACCAGCCGCTGTAATTTTACTATGGCAGGTCAGCACGATCCCGCAAACCATCGTAGCTATATGTCGGCTTGCGGGTTCGGGATAGCAGGTGCGCCCACTGTACAGCGGGGTGCCGATGCTCATGGCCGATGGTCACGATTACTGCTGGCTATGATCAATCATGAGCAGGAGACACAGAAAAGGGAAGTGTGTGTGTAAACACACACTTCCCTGTTCTGTTCTGAGAGGAGTGACAGATCGTGTGTTCCTATTAGCTAGGAATCACTATCCGTCACTTCCTCTAGTCAATCCCCTCCCCCTTCAGTTAGAATCACCTGCCAGGGAACACATTTAACCCCTTAATTGCCCCCTAGTGTTAACCCCTTCCTTGCCAGTGACATTTTTACAGTAATCAATGTATTTTGATAGCATTGATCGCTGTATAAATGCCAATGGTCCCAAAAATGTGTCAAAATTGTCCAATGTTTTCATCATAATGTTGTAGTCACAATAAAAATTGCAGATTGTCGCCATTACTAGTGAAAAAAATAATAATAATACAAATGCTATAAATCTATACCCTTTTTGTAGACGCTATAACTTTTATGCAAACCAATCAATATACACTTATTGCAATTTTTGTTACCAAAAATATGTAGAAGACTACATATCGGCCTAAACTGAGGAAAAAATGTGTTTTTGTTTTTTTTAAATGGGGATATTTATTATAGCAAAAAGTACAAAATATTGTGTTTTTTTAAAAATAGTCACTTTTTTTGTGCAAAAAAGCGCAAAAAATAAAAACCACAGAGGCAATCAAATACCGCCAAAAGAAATCTCTATTTATGGGGAAAAAAAGACATCAATTTTGTTTGGGTGCAGTGTTTTACAACTGCGCAATTGTCAGTTAAAGCGGTGCAGTGCCGAATCGCAAAAAATGGCCCGGTCATTCAGCAGTCAAATCTTCTGGGGCTGAAGTGGTTAATAAATCAATACAATCTGCATTGTAACAAACACTATGTGCAATATATAAATACTGTAAATAAAATTAAATATAAACACCTATGAGTGATTAATTGATTGCAATAATAGTGAAACAAGTTGATCAATCCCTCTAATAAATCAGACATACCATAATTTATAAAAAGAATTATAAATAACAAGTGTTAATAATGAAATTCGAAAAATCCCAGTGAAGTGATAAAAAAGTCCAATAAATGAAAAATAGCCTAGTGAAAATAATAATAAATACCTAAATTTCATAAGAATTCATGTAAAAACAAAAAATATTAGATTAATAGTAACAATAAAAATGAAATGTAAAAAAATATATATTAGTGATAATAATAAAAAAAATGGTGATAATATGAGTGTAATAATAATGTAAAAATAAAATAAAAAATTAAATTAAAAATAAAGTGTTCAATCTTCTGTGCAACCAAAACACACCAAGGATCGTGACCACTACCACACAAAATATGTGCTTACCAAAAGGCAAGCAATTTCATGCCCATAGTCAATCTCACAGTAGGCTCCCTTATGGAATGAAACAGGCCGGGCCATCAACAGCAGCACGTGAAGCAGAAAGGCAGTACTCGGGATTCCAGGGAAATGGAAAAAGGACTCACCATAGCATAATTCTGTATAACAAATTTAATAAAATGAAAGAAATACACTTACATAGAAAACAGTAAAAACGCCCATAAAAAATGGATACAATCGCCTGTCCAACCTACGCTGTATCGCGATGACGTCAGCACGTCTGCCACCTGACGTATGTTTCGTCGTAAAAAGATTAGTGGGGACGGGGATTCATTTTTATTGCTACTATTAATCTAATATTTTTTATTTTTCCATTAATTCTTATGAAATTTAGGTATTTATTAAGTTTTCACTGGACTATTTTTCATGGATTGGACTTTTTTGTCACTTCACTGGGATTTTTCAAATTTCATTATTAGCACTTGTTATTTATAATTATTTTTATAAATTATGGTATGTTTGATTTATTAGAGGGGTAGATCAACTTTTTTCACTACTATTGCAATCAATTAATCACTCATAGGTGTTTATATTTAATTTTATTTACAGTATTTATGTATGTGCGCAGCTTTTTTCTTTTGTTATCTTATTGTGTTTACGTGTATCTTGTACAACTGAGCTGCAGCGATTTTTAGTTGTACTAGTGTAGATTTAGTGCAGTATTTATTTTTATTTTTTGAACTATGTGCAGTATGTTAGCAGAAAGTTTTTCAGGCTTCTTGAAAAAGTGCCAATCTGACATCAACCTAATACAAAATGAAACATGTTTTCTCTCTGCTAAGCTAAGAATGAATGGTAGCTGTTCTCTCCAGGTCTCTAAAATAATGGACATAATCACCAGCTTCCAAAAACATTGTGTGCCCAAACTCATGTGATGAAGGAGAGCTTAACATTTATGTAAATGCTAAGCAGAAGCAAGACCTCCAGTTATTTTCTATGCAGTGAAGTAGTTTATGCCAGCTTACCAACATTATTTTCCCCATACACATGTTGGGCTATGCAAAACATCTGCTAATCATGAAATTCAATGCAAATTTTTCTCAGTGTCAGGTGAGCCATTTTTTCAGAAAACACTATACATGAGCAAAGACTTCTATCTGCCTTATTGATCTTAGGGGGCAAGTATGGAAAACACGGAATTAGAGAAAATAATTAAAATAAAATAAAAAATCTGTTATGCCAATACAAGAGCTACAGGATTACCTTTCTTTGTGCATGGTCGGACTGTGTCATTTTCATCCTCATAAAATCAATCCCATGCCCTTCTGTTTCTCAGCCTCCTGGCAGTAAAGTAGTTAATTAAAACTTGGCAACCAATGATGCAGGTAGTTTTAATAGTATGAAAAATAAAATAGGGGCTCTGCAATCACAGACTGCCTGCAGGGCAAACAGCTTTCAAGCCCCTGCTCCTACCTTTCTTGTGGGGTAGAACTTGAGCAGGACAGGCCAGGACCTGGCTTATTACAGTATTATTGCTCAACAAATTTGATAAATAGGCTTCTGTGTTCTGTATCAGTCCATGCTTTGACTTTTTAAAGTCCCCACAAAATAAATAAATCAATTCCCAAATGGAAAATTACCTTAGTTAAGCAATTGTGAATCAACTTTCTTTGGAATAATAAGCTGAATTTGTTAAATAAAAATATACAACTTGCCGTTCCCAAACAAATAAAAAGTCAGACTTTTTAAAATCCTCTATATATGTTCTCCACATCTTTAGGAGAAAAAAAAATCTTTTAAAGTGAGCTAAGGAGAAAGCGAGAACAAGCTTTCCTTTATCTTGCCTAAAACATCACAGTCTTTATGAGAGGCTGTTTGGCTTAATGATCCCATTATATTGCATGCCACAGCCCAATTAGTGGAAGGGAGAACTTAACTTATCTACTTATAGTCTTTAAAGGAAAATAAGGAATCAGTGTGTACAGTTTTATTTGGTCCAGAGTATGAAGAGCAATATTTTTTAGTCCTCTTAAGATCTGTGAAATAAATGAACCACAGATACGAACTATGACTTTCTATAATTTCTATAATTAGATATTGCTCTATAAATTAGACTTTCTATAATTATTCCCCTATTTCAATATATTGCGTTTTTAAACAACTTGATAGCCTCTTCTTTTTATTTCCTCTGGTTCTCACAGAACAGTGCATTATTGTGTTTATTTTAGGAAGAGTTTTGCCTTCAATTTTTCAAAAACATAATAGTAGTACGTATTAAATAGAATGTACCCTAATTAAAATAACTGAAACAGTTGATGGGGTTAGACAAAAACAGCACACTAGCACTAGGGGGCTGGTGATTATGGTTCCTCAAAAAATAGAATCTTGGAAAGTTTACCTGTTTTATTCTCATAAACAGTATACCTCAGCAGAAAATGGTAGGGAACATAGGCATTTGTTTTTTTGGGTTTTTTTTTTGCTAAAGGGTGAAGAGTAAAAGTTACAATATGAAAAAATAAAAAAATAAGCAGTGCTAACACAAGAATCACAAAAATCTTCCAGCTTGGGGCATGGCCACCATCCGGAAAAATGGAAGCCTGAAGAAAGAACTGCACGCTCATTGGGAAATTCACCCTGCAACCAAGCCACCCACTTAGCTCTCCTGCTACAACCTATATATTTGGTTTCTTGACACCCTGCACCTCGATGTAAAAGGGAGCCTCTACAGCCACAGAAACTGTCGGGTTTCTTCCCAACAGTGAATAGGAGACTACTACAAAATGATGGACCTCTTTCTTCTCAGGCCGCCATCAGACCGCTACTTTTCTGTGGTCTTCTGATGCAGAGGCAACATCGACCAGGGAATCTGCTACCTCTGGCTTTTCCTCTCCCACATTTCACAGCCTTGTGATGTCCAAATTACACAGGGACTCTCCTGATGTCGATGACAATGATATGTTTGCAGAGGTAGGCTGAAGATCCACAAGCCTCTTTCAGACCAGACCCCATTGCCTCATTCCCTACTAATGGGCAGCCAGTGTCTGATACAATGTTGAAAGACATACTCATTTCTCTAAGAGCTTCACTGCAGGCAGACATACTAGCATGTATGCACCAATCTCAACTGGAACTGAGGAAGCTAGGTGACCATGTAGATTTTGTGGAGCGATCTATGAGCGACTTCACAGCTAACTATTACACTCTGGTAGAAGCCCATGCCGTAAGACATTACTTGGATCAAGGCAAAAGTAGAGGACCTTATAGATAAATTCCTGTATTTAGGCAACCATCTCAACTGCCCCATTTTGTACTCAATTTATTTTTGGTGGTTATTCCGTCCATTTCTTCAGCAGACCTCAATATCGATAGAAAACATTGAGTGCCTGAACCATCCTTTTTTACTTGTAGGGACATCATTCTACTTTTTTCAGGTTATAGAACAGGTCTACTAATACTGTGTAATAGATGTTGCATGGCGCTGTCCTCTAACCTCTATCACAGTACATATAACAAAACACGGGTCCCTAAAGACAGGTGACCCAGAGAAAAGTAAGGCTCACTGAGGAACAAAGCACTAAAATCTAAAAAAATAAAATGTAATTCATTAGAAATTTTTTTGAAAAATATAATCCACTTTAATATACAAAATGCACTTATAATTCACTAAAACACACTGGAAGGTCTATACACACAAGCCCCCATAAAGTAACATAATGTATCCACTGTTGTTAAAACCTCGAATCTTTACTTCCTAATTTGGCTCGAGCCACCAGGGGGGATCTGAATCTGGCCCCATATTGCTAATTAGCAACTGGTATTTGCATTTTTTGGCACCAACCTAGGACTAGCTTTGGATCCCACTGGCGTCCGGACCTGTATGTTTTGTTTTATGTTTGATGTAAGTTTTTTTGTGTATATGTTTCTTCCTTGTCTGTGCCTGTGCACATTTTAGTCCTCTATATCCAAGTCAGATGTGAGTTGTAGATGGTGACAATATGCATTATTTTGACAAACCAGAGGCTGTATTAGCCTGGTTGGACACTTGCTGATGATTATATATAGTGGAAAGTGAAAATATTTTTTTTTCCTCTATACTAGCTGGTTATCTTATTGTTTTTGATATTATCTTGACATGTCTGTTAATGATTGCTTATAACACCCCTTTTTTTTTGGGGGGGGGGCAGTGTATCTAGGTGTACATGGGTGTGTATTATTTGTGAATATTTATGTGTATGCAAGAATACATGCTTCCCATATACTCTACATACCACATACTACTACATATTACTATATACTTTATATATACTCTATATTTGTTATTTCAGGCATGTGGTTGTTTTTTTGCACTAAACTTTATGATATTATTTAGTATCATATTCTAGGCTGGTCTGTTGTTGGTCTTAATATGGGGTTCCCCCCCCCCCCACCCTCCCTTTTTTCCCCCTCTTTTTCCCCTATTTTTCCCCTCTTTTTTACTTACTTTTCTAAACTTATAGAAATAAATGTCAATTTTCTCCCCAGCCCCCCCCCCCCCCCTCTATTTTGTTTCTCCCCCTTTCCCTTTCCCTTTCCCCTAGACCCTTTTAGTGTTGGCAAAGGCTGATAAGTATTGGGAAAGCCGCATTGTTTGATGCTTGGAGCGGGTTTTCTGAACCAGATTTCCCTTACCTAGGTGATGGACTACAGCACCAAGTGGTTATTAACCAACTGTTGCTAACTAAATTTTTAAGGGTTTTTTTTTCTATATTCGGGTAAAGCATGATCTGGTTATTCTCCAAGTTTTGAAGATGACACCAGATGAGGGCAGGATCAATACCTTTTGTCATCATGTGTATTGTTTATTGGGTATGTTAGTGTATATGTTAGTGTATATGTTTTTTTATGGTTTTTTGTTTTTGTTGAATGATTGGTCTTACATTGGTTATGCTTCTATTTGGGTATAGGTTTTTTGAATCAGTGTTGCTCCTGAGATGTATATCAAGATTTATATTTGGGTTAAATTCATCTCTTATCTCTCCTTTTTTCATTTGTAATCTGTTGTATAATGACAGTACGTGATACTCCCGCTTTTGGGATATTATTCTGGAATGTTCAGGGACTTAATTCTAAATTTAAGAGAGCGATACTTTTTAAATACCTTAAGTTACATTCTCCACATATGGTGCTTCTTCAGGAGACACATCTCATGAGCAACAAGTGTTCGTCACTGAAAAAGCCATGGATCCAGAAGGCCTTTCATTCTTCCTATTCTACATATGCAAGAAGAGTAATGATATTAATCGGTAAATCTCTTCCATGTGTAATGGAACAGGTCCATACTGATCCTCAGGGTAAAAATGTAATAATAATAATATTTACGGTGTGGGGCACTTGATATATAGTAGTAGGGGTGTATATTCCCCCATATATTCAATTTTGGATCAGGTAATTCCTTATTATCCAGCAAAACTGCTACTTATGGGTGATTTCAATGCCATCATGGCCCCCGACCTAGATAGACCTACTCCCCCAAAACATTTTTCTGCAGATTTAATTTCTTGGGCTCAGGTAATGGGCGTAACAGAGATTTGGAGGTGGAAACATCCTGAGACTAGAGCGTATTCCTGTTTTTCTGCCACCTATAAAACTTCTATTCATATTGACCTTGCTTTTGCTAATCTGAGTATGTCGTCTGATGTACTGGATGCATCATATTTGCCCAGTGGACTTAGACACTACTGCTCAATATTTGTCTTCCATTTTCTAGAACCGCAGCTTTATGGCGTTTGGGGGCCCACTGGCCTTCTCATACTGATTTCACAACCACTATTTCACCACGATTGGCGAAATATTGGGAGTTTAATGAGGGATCCTCCTCTATCGCAATGATATGGGATGCCTTTAAGGCTTTCACTAGAGAACAATATATTTCCTCTATTGCTGGAATCCGTAGGGAACAGGCTGCTGGTACAACAGCATTACAGCTAGCTGGGAAATGTCAGTCTGATATTTATATAATGGACCCAATTGATACTCATTTTGACTTCTTGAATGCCGCAAAACGTGAGTTACATTTATATCTCACAGAGATCACTAGATTAGATCTACATCGGAATAAACAAAGTTTCTTTGAACAGGGAGACCGTAATGGTCATCTTCTGGCCATGTTGGCACAGTCCGATCATCTTCCAACAGTGATCTCTAGTGTGGTGTCTCCCTCAAGTGCATTGGTCTCTTCATTACCAAATATACTAGAGGCTTTCTGTCAATATTACAGTTCCTTGTATACCTCTGTCCTGCCCTCTGATTTTCAGCTGAAGAACTTGGCATCCTGGTTGGCTCCACTGGTATTTGGCTGGCTTTCATGGATGGAGAAAGAGAGTCTTTGGTGAGGCCAATTACTTTGGAGGAGGTAAATATTGACAAGGAAAAGGGGGAGTAAGGGAGAAAAATAAAAAATGAAAATAAAAGAACCTTCACATAAAAGACCTCAAAAGAAAAAATGTGGTGACTAAGCTCAAAACCTATACCTATATATAAAAAAAAAAAAAAAAAAAATTTTATTTTTTTTGCTCAACAATTACTCTTTTTCCCTTTGTGGAGAAATGGTTGTGTAATCAATCGTACCAACTTCCCCAGTCTCCTTCGGAAATGTTGTTCTCTCTATATGGGACACACTCTATGAAGGAATGTAAGTATTGATGGCTTGACACTATATGATATGAAATAGGAATGTTATATCCGCCCCCACATTGTGGTTCCCCAAAAAAATCCCCCCCTTTTTTCTTCCCCCCTCCTCCCCCCCCTTTTTTTTCCCTCTCCTTCATTTCCCCCCCTTTTTTTGAAACACCTCAGTACTCTGATGGGTGATATAATGAAATATGTTATATATATTTGGATATATGTATTTTAATTTTAATGTATGCTTATATATGTGTTGTTTAGTATTTTATATACATATATGTTTTTTTCTCTTTTTTTATTTATTTATATTTTCTCCTTATAATTTAGAACACTGTTATCAGCTCCTGAAGAAGCGTCATCGCAGACGCGAAACATGTAGAGCACCAAAAATATATGTAATTGCTGACTGTATGGTTGATATCCTTAATCCTATATTTATATAGATACATATTTTGTCTTTTCCTTTTTGGAAATTTGAAATGGATCTTACTGTTTTTGATAGGATGTCAATTAGGTCTTAAATGTGTAGTTACAAGGAGGAAACATTTCCTTTTTCTGTGTAAAAAGGAAATTGAACTCTTTATTTTCTGTTTTTATTTTCTGTTTTAAAAATTTAAAAATAAATAGAAATAATTCCTTTTGAATATACTGGTTGTGTCTACAACTTTCTTTATGCCTAAAAAGTCCAACTGAACCCACATTTTTTCTTTTGAGGTCTTTTATGTGAAGGTTCTTTTATTTTCATTTTTTATTTTTCTCCCTTACTCCCCCTTTTCCTTACATTCACAAAGTGATAACCAGGACGTGGCATTTTATTTATCCGTGTATCCACAGACACCACCCTGTGATAGATACACATTTGTTCTATTTTAAATACTTTGGAGGAGGTACTGAAGGCGATCAGATCTTTTCCATTGGGGAAGTCTCCAGGTCCAGACGGCCTTCCCATAGAATTCTATAGGCCATCGCCTTACCTTAGGGAACCTTCTTCTTTACACTAAAGAGCTGTACAATGTGTGGAGGTGCCATCATGGTGGTGAAAGGGACTATACTTTATTCTCTTCCAGACACTGCTTCTATTCTAGAATAGATAATTTTTTTTAATGACAAGTGGTTGCTTCATCAGGCCTCATCCTCCTCCATATATGGCATCACATGGTCTGACCATGCAGCAATTCTGCTGGTAGTGGAACAGAAGAATGCTTGTTCTCCAACCTATATTTGGTGTTGTAATAATTCTCTTATTCAACACCCTGCCAACAAACAGAAGTTCTCCCAGCATCTCCACACTCTGTACTTTTTTTTACCAATGCTACCCCTGATCTTGGTATCTTTTCTTTATAGTATGCCCATAAAGCTTACATATGTGGGATTATCTTAGAAATGAGTGCTAGACTCAAATAACATCTTAATAGTAAGCTCACAGATCTATTAACATCAATTCACAATCTTAAAACTCAAAATAAATTGTCTCCTTTAGAATCCATTTGTTCTTCTCTTGTTAAACTACATTAGAACCTTAGGACACTACTGTGTTCCCAACATAATAGCTTCTTACGGCAGCTCAAAATTACCTACTATGCCAATAATAAAGCTGGAAAACTTCTGGAAACAGGTTAAAAGTTCATAATTCTAAATTGAAATTACCATTTACCATTCTCAAAACAAGAATTATGTAATCCCCAGCATATAGTCAATGCCTTTGCTGATTATTATTGTGCCCTTTACAACCTCAAAGAGGACTTGAATACCCCTCAACTTTCTGTGGATGATATTTGTAATTTTATAAAACAAATCAATACCCCCTCTCTATCACCCACTCAATTTGAGTCTTTAAATGCCCCATTCACTGCCCAAGAAATTATCAATATGATCAATACACTACCTGATGGCAAATCGCTGGGCCCTGATGGATTAATGAATGTGTACTACAAATGTTATTCAGATGTTTATTCCTGTATATGGTTCAACTTTTTACAACAGCTGCCTCTACTACTTCATTCACCATGGAGATGCCGGCAGCCAATATAGTTACCCTTTCTAAACCTGGCAAGGATCATGTTACTCCTGCCAACTTCAGACCTATTTCTTTATTGAACACTGACATAAAATTGTAAGCCAAATTAGTTGCGAAATGCCTTCTCGATGTTCTCCCAACTTTGATCAAACCCAAGCATACAGTTTTTACTAAAGGAAGGCAGGCCTCTGCTGCCACTAGACATATTCTGGATTTAGTGTACCATGCTGAGTCAAGTCAGATGCATACTCTGCTCTTATCTATAGATGTGGAGACAGGTCTTAGAAAAGTTAGGATTTTCTGGAACTACTCTCTTTGCTATCATGGCTTTATACTCTATGCCAGTGATGGCAAACCTTGGCACCCCAGATGTTTTGGAACTACATTTGCCATGATGAACATGCAGTATAATTGAGTATCATGGGAAATTAGTTCCAAAACATCTGGGGTACAAAGTTTCGGCCATCACTGTTCTACCTCCAGGGTTTATTCCTCCAGCCCATTGTGCAAATCTTTTACCATTTCAAACAGAACCCAGCAAGGATGTCCCTTGTCCTCGACCATATTTAATCTATTGATTGAGCCTCTAGCGGAATTCATCCAATCTCACCCCTCCATTTCCCTCCATTTCCTGTTCTTGCAATCACTCCCGTGTCATCAACCTTTTTGCTGATGATGTAATTTTAATTCTCACTAACCCAATTGAATCCCTTATAAACACATACCAGGTGTTGAGCTATTTTAATAACATCTTCTACTACAAAGTTAACTTCTCTGAAACGTTAATTTCGGATTTAGGTTTCTTGAGCTCTACTCGGATCTTCCTAATCCAACATTTACCTTATTCCTGGAAAGATAAAGGTATCCCATACTTAGGGGTCACTTTAACACACTCTTTATCTAGTCTAGTGGGAACTAAATATAAGCCTCTTATCACAAAACTGACTAAAGAAATTCACCAGATTTTTTATCTTTTTAGAACCTTACCCATTCCTATTAAACCCGAATATTTCTGCTCCTTAAAAGCCCTTCTCCAAATTTTGTTTGGAAAAACATAAGAGCATGGTGTTGCTATGCGCATCTTACTAAACATAAAAAAGTTGGAGGAATTGGCTTTGTGGATATCAAGGATTACTTTTATGCTTCCTTACTCACTCAATTAAAATATTGGTTTTAACCCTCTCCAGATGCCCTAGGGTTAGATATTAAATGCACTTTAGCACAAATTATGGATTAAAGCACTCCTTATAGCTTATCTCTGACTATCTCCACGCCTTCTATGATTTCCTCCCACAATAAGGGCATTCTTGCTGGCTTGGTGAGTTCTGGCCCAAATATCAGTTTAAAAAACACACATCAATGAAATCTTGACCCCGCTCTCCACATTGGACATTCTTATACCACACTTACAGACTAAGACATAGCGTGAGTCTGGGATTCATTGGGTGGAGAACCTCCTAGCTAATAAGAAACCTAAAACCCTCTCAGAATTAATAACTGCTTATAATATTCCCCCTATTGACTACTTCTAATAAATGTATATTGCACATTTTTGGAAGATAACACCTAAGTCTTTAATGTATACCCTTATTAACCGGTTCCCGACCAGCGCACGCTGATGTACGTCGGAAGAATGGCACGGCAGGCATATTGGCGTACAGGTAAGTCCAATCTTCAATGCCGCCCTGCCATTGCGAGCACGCCGCTGGCAGCACGCTCGCGTGCCAGTCGGGACCCCCGTGAGTCCGGTCGCAGGTATACCCGCGATCGTCTCACGGGACGGCTGAATGGAGGAAATGCCGTGTAAACAGCATTTCTCCATTCTGCCTAGCAACTAGTGACGCTGATCTCTGCTCAATGTGATTGGAGCAGAGATTAGTGTTCACTAAATGAAAGCCCAACCCCCCCACAGTTAGTAACACACCCCTAGGAACACTTAACCCCTACACTGCCACCCACTGGTTAACCCCTTAACTGCCAGTGTCATTTACACAGGAATCACTGTATTTATATAGCAGTGATTACTGTATAAATGACAATGGTCCCAAAAATGTGTCAAAAATGTCCGATGTGTCCGCCACAATGTCGCAGTCACAATAAAAATCACTGATTGCCGCCATTACTAGTAAAAAAAAAAAAAAAAATTATTAATAAAAATGCCATAAAACGATCCCTATTTTGTAAACGCTATAACTTTTGCGCAAACCAATCAATAATCTCTTATTGCTATTTTTATTACCAAAAATATGTAGAAGAATACGTATCGGCCCAAACTGAGGGAAAAAAATGTTTTTTTATATATTTTTGGGGGATATTTATTATAACAAAAAGTAAAAAATAATGTGTTTTTTTCAAAATTGTCGTTCTATTTTTGTTTATAGCGCAAAAAATAAAAACCGCAGGTGTGATCAAATAACACCAAAAGAAAGCTCTATTTGTGGGAAAAAAGGACGTCAATTTTGTTTGGGAGCCACATCGCACGACCGCGCAATTGTCAGTTAAAGCGACGCAGTGCCAAATCGCAAAAAGTGGTCTGTTCTTTGACCAGCAAAATGGTCCGGTCTGTAAGTGGTTAAGCTTGGAGGTTTTTATAATAACCCATTATCTAGTACTAAAGGTGTCTCCCTAATCTACACTCTCCTCCAGCACAAAGAGACCTTCCAAAAAACGTCACCTATGTAACATTGGGAGCTAGACCTACAGTCTACCTTCTCGGACTCTCAGTGGCTAAAAGCAATATATATTGTCTCTCACTGCGTTAATCACTGGGAACTAACTCTTAAAATTATGTCTAGGCGATATCTCACTCCTCACAGACTTTCAAAATTGTATCCGAGCCACTCTCCTTTGTGCTTGAGGGGCTACAGTCAAGTGGGTAACATTCTCCATATCCTCTGGAACCTCATTAGTTTTTAGCACCAGATGTTTCAACTGATATTAACAATAAGCGGAATGTTGACCACTCCCTATCCAGCCTTTGCGTTGCTTAATATAGGCATTGAACACTTCCCACCTAAATACCACACAATTCTACAACATGTGTTCTTATCAGTAAAATCTTTAATTACCAGAATGAGGAGGGATGATCTCGCACCCAACATCTCAGAACTCATTGCCTTGATCAATCTCCACTATACATATGAACGCTTGCTGGCTATCAGAGCTAACTTATTCCCTAGATTTGAATAGGACTGTAAACTTTGGGTCTACCGGTTATCTACCTCAGTGGTCATCAACCCTGTCCTCAGGGCCCACTAACAGGCCAGGTTTTATGTATTGCCTTGGGGAGATGCAGACTAGAATACTGCAATCACCTGTGATGTATTTCAGTTATCTTGCAAACCTGGCCTGTTAGTGGACCCTGAGGACAGGGTTGATGACCACTGATCTACTTGATCTTGACTGATATACATACATGAATGTTGCTATCTGTCTATTATCGTTTGTTATTTACTTTGCTTTCTTTTTTTATTCTTAGACTACTGTGTAATACATCCTCGAGGTTCTGCTAACATTGTTAAGTATTACAAGGTCTACTCTACTTGATCTCTATACATTTGTAATGTATTGTAGCGCTACCCCCGCAGGAGCTGCTGGATACTGATTCCTCCTATTCCTGCATAGCCAGGAAAAATGCATTTCCAACTTGCATCCAGAGTCAAGAAAAAAGTCCATGGGCTTGTTTTTTTTTGTTTTATTAGGGAAAACAAATTGGATAGGTAATAGGGATTATTAGATGCCCAACTTGACTTGAAAAACAACAGATGAGGACAAACTTCCTTCCCTGTGTACACAAAAATGATGATTTTGGACTGTACTCCCTCCGGAATGATCACAGTCTCTATGGATCAGTGGCAATCAGTCCCCTTTAATGAAATTGCACAAAGTCCCAAACTGTATGCAGGAGTATAGTGTTTGCTCAGTAAAACCTCACACAATTCTGATACTGCTTGTAGATACCACCAGCCCTCTTGGCTGCTTGACTAGCAGTCCACGTGGCAGCTTCTGAAGAACGCTCTAGAACAAAGGATTGGGATTTCGCACAACGCTGTCTCTGGTAGACATGTGCAGAACGGAAAAATGCGTTTAGTTTCATTTCCAATAGATTTGTTCTTTTACTAATTTCATTTAATTGATTTGTTCTGGAATTAGTTTTGTTTTAATTTTCTAACGAATTCCAAATTTCCCTAACAATTCGAATTCTGTGTGAAGAATAGCTGGTTTGTTAAGGAGTGGGGCGGGAAGCTGCCTGTCGTGTCCTTTAACAACGATAATTCATTCGGTGACATTTATTTATTTTTTGTTGTTTTTTAATAAAGGACTTGTCAAAAACTGTTGTTTTTTTATTAACTTTTTGCATTTTTTTGATGAATGAGTAGGAGTACTGAGGCAGGATTGCAGGATCTGGGGGGCCTCTTGTTAAAGGGATCTTCCTGATTCCAATAAGTCACCCCCTACACCCCCACAACCACCAGGCCAGGGTTCTGGGGAAGAGGCCCTTGTGCCCATCAATATGGGGACAAGGTGTTTTGGGGGAGCAGAGCCTCAAATCACCCCCCCCCCCGTTGAGGGCATGTGACCTAGTATGGTTCAGTGGGGGGGGGGGGTGCTCACTCGTTCCCTTCCCCCCCTTTTCTAACCTGCCAGGCTGCATGCTTAAATAAGGGTCTGGTATGGATCTTTTGGCATGGGGCTCCCCTTAAAATGAATTTCAGTGAAAATCATTACTATTTCATTCAGAGATTCAGATACATCTGAATAACCAAAAATGTGTCCAAATTGATATGCAGACCGAAATGAATTGCACATGTCTAGTCCCTGGAAAATATGCTACGTCTGGCAGTCTCTCCCCTTGTATGCCCCTGGGTATGCTGAGGTGCTCACACTGAACCTTGCCTCCTGCTTCAGCAAGAATCCTGTTCAGGCCTCCAACTGATCAAATCAGATCTTTCCATGCCAGCCAGAATGTATTCTGCACAAGATCCAAAGGTAATGGAGATTCATCTCTTAGGCTCCCTCTCATTCCTTTTCTCAGCTCCAGCTTGGAGGAAGAGCCCACAGACCCAGGGTCCCCTCCCAGGCCACATAACAGCAACCTCATCACTCTATCTTCTACCCAACTCCCCTACTGCTCAGGCTCCACTATGTTCAAGGGCTGATCCAGTCACCCTGCCAGTGCCTTCTGCCTGGTGATTGGCGAAATTCCTTCAAGTATGCAGATCAGGACCTCCTACCCTCCGCCCACTAACTTCCAGAAGCTTCTCTAAGCTTCTAGGACCAGGGGAAGGTACCAGAGACCTGCCCTGCAGAGCCATACAACCTGACCTAGAGTAAGCCGACCTAATTCCAGACTCACACAACTACCACTAGTCACCAAATAAATTTACCTACACCCTAGAGGGGCGCTACAGTATTATGTATCTTAGTCCGATTGCTGAACTGTTCTCTTTCCTAAAACTCAATAAAAATGTATCGTTGAAAAAAAATAATCCTCCAGCTTTCTCTCTTCCCAAACAAAAATAACACCACGAATATCTAACTCTCCCAAGGGCTAGGTGCTTCAACATAAGCTGATAAATAACATAATAAACTACTTACAATACAATACATATATTAGTGCATCTCAGCATAGCTGAGATGCAACAGGGTGTAAGAATGAAAAATACAAAAACAAGTATCTATTGAAAGCTGAATTCTGGGTTCGCATCTATGGTACTTTATTTCCCTTGGCGACAAAGCATTCAAATTTCATGTGTGGCTTAGCTGAGCTCAAGAGATCATGCGAATGTTACTTGCTGAATGTTGACTTCCCTTTTCCAATTTGAGTACTACTTAATGACAATATAAAATCTAAGGACCAGTTTTCAGGAGTAGTAAAACTAAACATGAATAAGCTATTTTGCCTTGTACAGATGAAACCAAAAGCATTTAGTAAGTATCTCCCAAGCTTCACCAGGTAATCACCTCCCCAGGTAGTCTGCTAAAGCTTGCTAAACATCTGCTGAAAAAAAAGAGATATATTCTGAATATGCAGAAGATTGAATTTAGGGACATTTGCCGAATTAATCAAAAAATATGTGTATTCTGAATGTTAATGCAAACACCTTTGAAATCAATGGGAGACAAATCTTAAATTTCAGTTCTCTCCATTCTCAAGAGTAAAGGGCAAGAGATTGTCAAAAAAGGGCACAAAGAGCTGGGCACTGCCAGGGGTGATATATGCCAATACTAAATGTATTTGAAAAGGAGGAATATTAAAGAGGAGCTGCACCTTAAACAAAAAATATTAAAAGTCAGCAGCTACAAATACTGCACCTGCTGAATTTTAATAAATGGACATTTACCTGTCCCAGGGTCCAGCGATGTCAGCAGCAGATGACGAGCAATCGCTTGTCTCTCGGCTGCCCCGCTGCCATCCTCTGTCAGGGAATCGGGAAGTCGAGCGTTACGGCTTCACTGCCCATTTCCCTACTGCGCATGCGTGAGTCGCAATGCGCGTCTTTTCTGGTCCCCGTTGCCTCTTGGGAACTGTGTGTTTCCCAGAACACAACAGGGGAGGGGGGAGGGGCACCTGTGGATAGCTGCTGCTAGCTGCTGCTAGCTATTCCTGGAAGTGGGTGCAGATACCTGGATTATACAGGGGGGTGGGTTCCGATGAGCAGAACTTTCACTTTAGGGTGGAGGTCCGCTTTAAAATGTATGGTTGCTTTAAATAGCATTAAAACATAAAAGGGGCTTGGCGCTAAAGAAAAGAAATGGGCAGCTTGCAATAGGTAAATATACAGTACCCAAACAAACCAACAAAGGAAATAATAAAGCGCTTCCAAATACAGAATTTTTACAAACTTAAAGCATATGCTATCAACACAGCATTCACAATGTGCAAAAAGCATCCACAATATTTAAACATGATAATAAAAAATAAATCTGTGTGAATAAAGTCCAATGGAGTCCAAAAATATGTTATAAATATCATCGCAAAGAAAGTATCTTCTACCAGCTAATGGAAATCCTCCCCACCACGCATGAGCAACAGAGCTAAAATGCACTCACCGACATTAAAGTTGCCAGAGGAAATCAGCGACATGCGCGTTTGTGTCAACAGGATCCTTCACATGTCGTCAACCAACTCCATTCTTACAAAGGCGCTCATCCCCCCACCCCCCGGCATTACCGCATTCTTTATGCTTTTGTGATCACAGAGCAGATTACTTACTTTTTATTCCAAATTAACCTGTAATCATATGGTTTTTCACTATGTGTACACTTTCTGAGCCACCTCAGGCAACCTCCACCCAACATGTGAGAATATGGATCAGAATGGCAATGTCCCAGATGGTAAAAAAAAAACCTCCTTCCACCACAGAACTGTTTGGTAGGTATATGGTTAACAGCATCCATAAACAAAAGAAAGCCTACACCTAGTGAAAAACGTGCGCCATTTAGGAGATATTTACCTTGTAGTGCGCTGATGATATCATCGGCACATGCGCTGTGAAGAAACAACCCTCTGAGCCGTTTCCACCCGAGCAAGTGCCATGACTGGTGGCTCCGGCACAAAAGCATGGGAGTGACGTCATGCGGCTCTGGCCAGACACGTAGCCTGAGTGTGTGGCTCCGGAAGCAAGAGGGGCGAAGATGAATGCAGCCTGCAGCACGGACAGCATGGGCTTCGTTTGCAAGTAAGTGCCACATAATGGGCTAGTTTGAAATTATAACTTCAAACTTCAGTAATTTATCTGTTAAGCTACCTGCTTGAGTACAGTTTTTGAAAATATAGTAAATTATCTTAAAAACAACATATAATAATTATTTGTATATTACTTATGGTAATTAACTACTTACTGCCCAGGACAATTCTGACACTTCTCTCTTACATGTACAATACATTTTTGCTAGAAAATTACTCAGAACCCCTAAACATTATATATATTTTTATAGCAGACTCCCTAGGGAATAAAATGAGGGTCATTGCAACTTTTTATGTTACATGGTATTTGCACAGCAATTTTTCAAACGTGTTTTTTGGGGAAAAAAACTGTTTCATGAATATAAAAAAAAAACTAAAGTTAGACAATTTTTTTTTCTATAATGCAAAAGGTGATGTTGTGCCAAGTAATTAGATACCTAACATGTCACGCTTTAAAATTGCGCACACTTGTGAAATGGTGCCAACCTTCGTTACTTAAAAATCTCCATAGGTGACGCTTTTACAGGTTACATGTTTAAAGTTACAGAGGAGGTCTAGTGCTAGAATTATTGCTCTCGCGCTAACATTCACGGTGTATGTAACCTGTTTGTATCTGGCTATGATACTAGCCAGTGCCTCCCCAGTCACTGACACATCCCTGCTGCATAGGTACAGCATTTTTTAGGAGAGAGCCATGTTGATTTGATGCAAACAAAACTGCGGCTTGAGGGAAGGCCTTGGCTGTCACAGGTGGGTGTGAATGCATCTGGAGTCTGTAATGTATACTATAGGCATGTAAGGGGTTAGGTAGGGTGTTACAGTGCTTTTCCTATTAATTTAATTTGTTCTGTAAATATCTCTGCGGTATTATAAAAACGGATGGGCTGTTATGAGTAAGGCAAGCCACAGATGGGCATACTGCTCTGCAAGAATAATGGATGATGAGACTTATCTGACTGCATGTTTTTTATTAATGTAGCCCGGTGCTGAAAGTCAACTTAAGGAGTGGGTTGTGTGTGCTTGGGCCCGCTCTCTTCATACACCCCCACCACTGTGATGCTGACAGAGAGCAGCGTTGAGCTGTGTGCTCTTTAGCCAGCTCTCTCCCCTCTCTTCCCTGCCACAACATAGTATCAAAGTGACTTTATTCTTGATTCCCCTCTTGTCTTCCCCAGCCACTGGCAGCTGTGTGTGTGGGAGCTCTGTCCACCTCCTTCTCCCACATGGATGTGCCTTCTGCACTGGATTATGGGATATGTAGACCAAAATGAAGCACTGTGAAAATAAAGCTATAGGCTGTGCACCTTTAAAACACAGGATTCACTGCATATCAGGGGAGGAAAGGACAGAACTTTTACTGGGCAAATCTACTGGGATTGGAACAGAACAGCTTGGAGAGCCAACGAGTGCAGACCTGTTGATGGGGTCTGTGCAGGACACCAGGCAGACAGTGTGGGGAAACCAGTGGGAGTGGACCTGCTGTGCTACACTGAGGACAGAACCTGTGAGGACCAGGACAAGAAACTAAGTTGCTGTGCCTTGGAAGCCATCATGGAACACCTATTGCTGTGTGTGTACCCACCTCAGAGAGGATCTGATCATGAGGAGCCAATTGTGAGGAGAATGTTGGGCAGATGACCGCCAAGCTTAAAAGACTGGACCTGTTGCAGTCCAGGATTGGTGAGTGGAACTACAGAGTATAAACACTTACCACCCACAGTTAATGCAATAGGGACAGCTCCTTACCTAACACTCCATTAGCGATCTATTGTGACTAGCCTTAAAGAGAAAGCTACATGGCACCACCTTACAGAAGGGCCCCAATGGCAGCTGGCCAACATTGACAATTAGGCACTTTAGACACCACCAGGGGTACCCTTTGTAATTGGGGCTGCATGCTTAGATTTTCCCCAGGCACATCGTTTAAGTAGCTATTGCTAAGAATTACAGGGAGATTTATTTTATTCCATTAATGCTTTTAAAGTGGAGTTGCCCCCCAAAAAATAAAACTACTTAAAAATCTTAAAAAAAATCCAAAAAAAATAATTGGCAAAAAAAAAATTTTTTACTCACCTCTAAATACCGGTTGCTAGGGGGTCCCTCGTAGTCTGCCTTCTTCATTGCCCGGGCTGGTGACATCACTTCCCCTCGCGCCGCACATTCACCTGGGACCTGTCACGTGTCCCAGGTGACTGTACGGCGTATCACGGCGCCCTGCGCCGCTCGCGCATGCGCAGTGGGTGCCCGGCTGTGAAGCCACAGCCGGGTGCCCACAGTATGCATGACGGCGCCGCGAGCGGAGCGGGGAGCGAGGGGGGGGCTTCGTTCCCCCGCATCGCTGGAACCCGGGACAGGTAAGTGTCCGATTATTAAAAGCCAGCAGCTGCAGTATTTGTAGCTGCTGACTTTTAATTTTTTTTTTTAGGGGGTACCCCACTTTAAGGTTGATGCTATTCCTACTGGTACAGTTTGGACTAGTGTAATGGGGCTTAGCCTTATTGTAATCTAAGTTAATGGCTGTAGGTGAGGCTAACCTACCTGTCAGGTAATTCAGTGTATTCTATTGTCCTGTTTGTTTGTTCTATGCATTGGATTTCCTTGCCTTTCAATAATACATACATCTTGGTAATTATCAAATTGCTAGTGGTCTATTTTCTGTAAACTGTTAGAGCAGTAGAATATTAACGCTTAAGCTAAATAAGTGTGAGCAGCCTACAACTTAATACCAGGTATGTCTGTGGGGACTGAGCAGTTTAAGGAGTCGTGCCAGAACAGGGAACCTATCAACCAATCAAACCAAGTGGCTCCTTCCGGGGTAAAATAGCATTTGTAACAGCAATGGCAGTCTACATATTTAGTAATTGCAGCCTGCATATGCCTTTCAGAACAAACTTCCTTTAGGAGGCGTGTACATCTGCAAATATTCTACTTACAATTACTCCAGATGTTGTTCTGTTAAAGCATGTTCATTTATTCACTTTTGATCCATTTAACAGTTGTTTTTATGCTTTTAAAAGACAGACATTCTATGGACTTTATTTGTCAAATATAGGTCAATAAAGTCAAACTGCATTTCTGGCATTTTTAGTACATATTTAATGCAATGAAACTTATGAATTTGGCTAATAAATAATGATTTTTAACATAAACTGTATTTTACAGCACTGAAAGGAAATGTAAAATGATTATGATATGAATGAGTCTATATAGCATATCCCTACAAACAGCCTCAGCATAGAAATGATAATAAAGTATACCAATGCTTCATTAAATATGGAAGCTGCCATTGCAAGCAGTCTTCTGCAAATGTTTTGTGCTTGTCTCGCTGTATCTTCAGAACTTTTTGAGTCACTGACCCGGAACAAGCATAGAGCTAATGAAGTTGGAATGAAGTCAGAAGTCCTTATCTGCATACGTGTTCCAGGTCAGTGGCTTAGAGAGTATTAAAGCCTATTGAACATAACTAATAGGGTAAAATATATTTTTAAAGAATTCAACACTGGCCTTTATATTAAAGTGGTTGTAAACCCTTACAAACCACTTTGATCTACAGGTAAGCCTAGATTAAGGCTTACCTGTAGGTCCAAGAAATATCTCCTAAACCTACACGGATTAGGAGATATTTACAAAAAGACAGGCACCACTGTCTACACCGTAGACAGTGGCGTGCAGGCGCACTGAGCAGGCCGCAGATCACAGTGATATGCCGCTCGTTTCGGCTCCCATGCGCATGCGGGGGAGTGACATCATCGCGGCTCCGGCGAATCACTCTTTGGAGCAGCGAGACCCGGAAGTCACTCCGGGATACATGGCAGCGGTGAAGATGAAGAAGGAGGACCACTTCGGGGGCTTTGTTCTCAGGTAAGTTATTCATAATGAGCTAGTATTCTATGCATACTAGCTCATTATGCCTTTGCCTTGCAGGTTGCATTAAAAAAAAAGTGCCTTTACTTCCTCTTTAAGGATACTGTAGAACATCAGGGAACAGGGATTAATCACGTGCAGTGATAACCCTATACAACTCTAAGCCCATAAACCCTTCTATCATATTAGATTGTAATTTTTTTTTCATATCATATTAGATTGTATCTAACATATTCTATCATATTAGATTGTAAATCATGTTATTTGTAATAGAGCCATGCCATTGTGCAGTAACCTTTATGCTATTACCATGTCTCATTTAGAAATCTAATTTATAACCTTAAAGCCTTAAAGTGGAGATCCACCCAAAAGGGTAATTTCTGCTTTAAGCACCCCCCCCCCCCCCCCTATGCCCCATTTGGCATGTCATATTTTATTTGGATGGAAAGTTGGGTACCTAGTTTTGATAGGCATCTATCAGGTTGAGGTCAGGGCAAAGGCAGGCTCCCCAATACTTTTGGTAATATAGTATATATACACTATATTACCAAATACATTGGGGCGCCTGCTTTTACACACACATGAATGGCATCCTTAGTCTTACTCTATAGGGTTTAATATTGAGTTGGCCCACCCTTTGTAGCTATAACAGCTTCAACTCTTCTGAGAAGGCTGTCTACAAGGTTTAGGAGTTTGTCTAAGGGAATGTTTCATCATTAATCCAGAAGTGAATTTGTGAGGTCGGACACTGATGTTGGACGAGAAGGCCTGGCTCGCAGTCTCCACTCTAATTCACCCTAAAGGTGTTTTATCAGGTAGAAGTCAGGACTCTGTGCAGGCCAGTCGTGTTCCTCCACCCCAAACTCGCTCATCCATGTCTCTATGGATCTTGCTTTGTGTACCATTGCATGATCATGTTGGAACAGAAAGTGGCCATCCCCAAATTGTTCCCACAAGGTTTGGAGCATGAAATTGTCCAAAATATCTTGGTATGCTGACACCTTAAGAGTTCTCTTCACTGGAACTTAGGGGCCAAGCCCAACCCCTGAAAAACAACCCCACACCATAACACCCCTCCACCAAATGATTTGGATCAGTCTACCTTATCTTCATTTATCCACCTTTACTTTCCTGTAGTTAGCTTTACTGATCTTAGAGTGGTTCAATGTGTTAGCAGCTGGCAGATAAAGGCGTCTGATATGGGTGCACTATATCAGATGACTCATGGCTTCTACAATGGATCACTATGAACCGGGAAATAGCGTTATAAGTGCACTGTGTTCGGATGCCGGACACAGTGCGACTTATGGGAAGCGCCACGTCTATGCAATAACCGGGACACAGGCTGGACAGAGGGACACAGGCTGGACACAGGGACACAGGCTGGCTGCATTTCATGGACCACAGGGACACAGGCTGGACACAGGGACACAGGCTGGCTGCATTTGGTGGGACACAGGCTGGACACAGGGACACAGGCTGGCTGCATTTGGTGGGACACAGGCTGGACACAGGGACACGGGCTGGCTGCATTTGGTGGAACACAGGCTGGACACAGGGACACAGGCTGGACAGGGGCACACAGGCTGGACACAGGGACACAGGCTAGACACAGGGACACAGGCTGGCTGCATTTCATGGAACACAGTGACACAGGCTGGCTACATTTCATGGGACACAGGCTGGACACAGGGATACAGGCTGGCTGCATTTGGTGGGACACAGGCTGGACACAGGGACACAGGCTGGCTGCATTTGTTGGGACACAGGCTGGACACAGGGACACAGGCTGGTTGCATTTCATGGGACACAGGCTGGACATGGGGACACAGGCTGGCTGCATTTGGTGGGACACAGGCTTAAAAGAGGGACACAGGCTGGCTGCATTTGATATGGCACAGGCTGGCTGCATTTCGTGGGACACAGGCTGGACACAAGGACACAGGGTGGACACAGGGACACAGGCTGGCTGCATTTCATAGGGCACAGGGGCACAGTCTGGCTTCATTTCATGGGACACAGACTGGACACAGGCTGGTTGCATTTCATGGGATACAGGGACATAGGCTGGCTGCATTTGGTGGGACACAGGCTGGACACAGGGATACAGGCTGGCTGCATTTGGTGGGACACAGGCTGGACACAGGAACACAGGCTGGCTGCATTTGGTGGGACACAGGCTGGACACAGGGACACGGGCTGGCTGCATTTGGTGGGACACAGGCTGGACACAGGGACACAGGCTGGACAGGGGCACACAGGCTGGACACAGGGACACAGGCTGGACACAGGGACACAGGCTGGCTGCATTTCATGGAACACAGTGACACAGGCTGGCTACATTTCATGGGACACAGGCTGGACACAGGGATACAGGCTGGCTGCATTTGGTGGGACACAGGCTGGACACAGGGACACAGGCTGGCTGCATTTGTTGGGACACAGGCTGGACACAGGGACACAGGCTGGTTGCATTTCATGGGACACAGGCTGGACATGGGGACACAAGCTGGCTGCATTTGGTGGGACACAGGCTTAAAAGAGGGACACAGGCTGGCTGCATTTGATATGGCACAGGCTGGCTGCATTTCGTGGGACACAGGCTGGACACAAGGACACAGGGTGGACACAGGGACACAGGCTGGCTGCATTTCATAGGGCACAGGGGCACAGCCTGGCTTCATTTCATGGGACACAGACTGGGCACAGGCTGGTTGCATTTCATGGGATACAGGGACATAGGCTGGCTGCATTTGGTGGGACACAGGCTGGACACAGGGATACAGGCTTGCTGCATTTGGTGGGACACAGGCTGGACACAGGGACACAGGCTGGCTGCATTTGGTGGGACACAGGCTGGACACAGGGACACATGCTGGACACAGGCTGGCTGCATTATTTGATGTGACACAGGCTGGCTGCATTTTGTGGGACACAGGCTGCATTTTATTTGACACAGGCTGCATTTGATGTGACACAGGCTGGCTGTATTTCATGGGACACAGGCTGGACACAGGGACACAGGCCAGACACGGGGACACAGGCTGGCTGGATTTCATGGGACACAGGGACATAGGCTGGCTGCATTTCATGGGACACAGGCTGGACACAGGGACACAGGCTGGCTGCATTTGGTGGGGCACAGGCTGGACACAGGGAAACAGGCTGGATGCATTTGGTGGGACGCAGGCTGGATATAGGGACACAGGCTGGACACAAGGATACAGGCTGGCTAAATTATTTGATGTGACACAGCCTGACTGCATTATTTGATGTGACACAGGCTGGCTGAATTTTGTGGGACACAGGCTGCATTTTATTTGACACAGGCTGCATTTTATTTGACACAGACTGCATTTGATGTGACACAGGCTGCATGTAAGGAGGGACTCAACTGGGGGAACCTGATGTAAGGACGGACTGCGCTGGAGACACCTGATGGCATCTGGTGGCAGGCGATGTGGCTAGTGAAACGCTCAGGGCTCCCACTGATTCTGCATTATGGTGAGTTGAATGATTTCATTTTATATTACAATGTAATAATAGAAATAATGTTCTTCAATCATCCACAACAACCATGGTGACGGGATGATTGAAGTGCTAACACCAGGTGTTTGGAGTATCTTTATCTGCTGATTTTAAACTTTCTAGAATGCACATATTTCTATTGTTGTGTGGGATCTGGGCCTGCTGTCCCTCCCTCTCGCCCTCTCCCCCTAAATCTTTTAATATTGCCTTAGACCCACTACATGATAAGGGAACATCACATTTATCACATCAAATATTATGCAAAGTTAAGGAAATTTTACATCATTGGTTGATAGTTGGAGATCAGTTCATCCCGCAGATTAAGATTTTAATTTTTTTTCAGGTGTCCATCAATCTTATTGCGTATCGACTATATTTTCATTTCCCAAATGCTACTGCCCTCATCCATTGATGAGTGTTATTGGCTCTCTAACCTTTTCTGACCACATGCCCACCTTCTATACCCTTAAAGGAGAAGTCCAACCTGAGCTAATTTGGCTGGACTTCTCCAATGGGTCACAGTAGTGCAATTCATTTTGCACTCCTGTGACCCGTTTTCAGCAGAGGGGTCTGAAGTCCACTCTCTGCTGACATCACACAGATTAGTCCAGGCACTGCATCATCCTGACTCTGGAAGTCTGGTTCCCCCAGGTGCCTGGACAGATGGCTGTCTCAGCCTCTCAGTGAGCCACTGAGAAGCTCACTCCCCACCCCTCCACAGCTCAGCGCTACAGTGAGCGTGGAGGAGCAGAGCAGGAGAGCTGCTGATTGACAGGCAGCAGCTTTCCACTCAGGGAGCCAAGTGAACTGAGCCATTGGTGGTGCTCAATGGTTCAGTTCTCAGTGCAGAGGTGCCAGGGGACAGATGTAGCATCAGACCGATGCTGCATTCACCTAGATAAGTATAGTTATGGGGGGAAAAAAAATCCTATACTTGTCTTTTAACTTAGGTGCTCCATTCTGTGATGACTCGTCCTGGCGTCCTAAAGAGTCACTAATATCGGATCCACAGACACAAGGACTGGTAACAACAGAATTGAACCAATTCTTTCAAATAAATGACCAGACACATACAGCTCCCTTTATTGTTTGGCAAAGGCATAAACGTTATATTAGTGGTATTTTGATATGTCAGGGAGCACAAAAGAAAAAAAGAATGCACCTCCCAGATAGAGTCCTTGCTAGATAAAATCAGGCAATTGGAATTGGAGTCATAAACTATTGCTGGCCCATTCAGTGGCAGTAGAGCTTAAGGTTACAAGGGAAAAACTCAATAGCCTCCTTTTAGTTAAAGTTAAGGTGAACCTGGCTAAATGTCATAGGACTTATCACAAACATTCCAATATACCAAGCAAATTATTGACAAAAGCTTTGAAGAAACTCAGCTCTACATCATATATTTCACAGATGGGGATGGTTCACAGTTCTCCACGAGCAATTGCTAATGGTTTATCTGATTATTATAAAACTCTGTATAATTTATCCCCCCCCCCCCCAATCATAACATTTATCATCTTCCCATGTAAACCCTACCCAGGCCTACTTAAAGAAATGGTCCCTTCCCAAACTTAAACTGACTGATAGGGCCAAATTGGAATCCTCCATCTCGGAAGAAGAGACAACAGCTGCTCTTACATCTATGAAATCGGGTAAAGCCCCCAGACCAGATGGCTGCAAATTAATATATTATAAAACTTTTCAACAAAACTTGTTTCCAGTTTTTTTGAGAGAATACAGTTCCCTTTTGGAGGGTTCCTCCTTCCCCCGAGATATTCTATCAGTCTACATTTCAGTGATTCCCAAAGAGGGCAAGGGTTTTAACAACTACCACGCCATAGCCCTGTTAAATTTTGATTTAAAATAGTTCACTAAAATACTGGCTGACCATCTGCAGCTGTTCTTGTCATCATTAATACATGTTGATCAAATGGGTTTTAAACCACAAAGTGAAGCTAGGGATATAACCCTTAGGATACTGAATTTATTTCACTATGCGACTACATTAAAAGTGCCATTTCTACTCTTGTCTATTGACGCAGAAAAAGTGTTCGACAGAGTAGATTGGCATTTTATCTTGGAAACACACTCGTACGTTGGACTAGGCCCCAATATGAGTAAATGGATATGGGCTATTTACTCATCACCCACAGACTTGGTCAAAGTAAATGGAGGATTGTCCCACCCTTTTACAATAACTAATGCTACATGCCAGGGCTTTCCTTTGCCCCTGTTCATTTTTGTGCTCACAATGGAGCCCCTATTGCAAATGATCTGTAATAATCAAGACATTCAAGGCATCTCCATTCGATCTGGCCACCACAAAGTGGCTGCCTATGCAAATGACATTTTGTTTTTTCTTACTAATCATGAAACTACACTGCCGGTACTTATGGCACAACTTCAATGATTCCCTAGGTCAGTGGTGGCGAACCTTGGCACTCCAGATGTTTTGGAACTTCATTTACCACGATGCTCATGCAATCTGCAGTGTAGTTGAACATCATGGGAAATGTAGTTCCAAAACATCTGGGGTGCCAAGGTTCACCATCACTTCCCTAGGTGTTCTATTACCGCAACAGACAGTTAACAGACTTTAAATGATTTTCTCTTTTAAATGGCCTGCTTCATATTTAAAATACTTAGGTATTAGATCTCATGTACACACGGGGCGTTAGAAAAATGGAGATGTAAAGCCACTACCAATGTCAGGAAAAAGTGACTGTAAAAACACACTTTTAGTAGCTTTTTGCATTGGCGTTATGTACCGTATATACTCGAGTATAAGCCGAGATTTTCAGCCTCTTTTTTGAGGCTGAAAGTGCCCCCCTCGGCTTATACTCGAGTCATCGCTGTCTGCCCGCTCGATCAGCGTGTCGAGCAGACAGACAGCGGCCATTCTAGGATTCAAAAGCCGCGCCTCCGGCTCCGCCTTCGCCTGTGATAGGCGGAACACTGAATTTCCCAGCAGCCTGTGTTCCGCCTATCACGGACATCGTATCATCCTCGTACTACGGACGAGGATGATACGATGTCCGTGATAGGCGGAACACAGGCTGCTGGGAAATTCAGTGTTCCGCCTATCACAGGCGAAGGCGGAGGCGCGGCTTTTGAATTTTACAATGGCCGCCGAGGCGCCGACGAAGAGGGCACGGGACGGAGGCAAGGCAAGGCAAGGCACGGCACGGGACGGGACGGGACGGAGGCAAGGCAAGGCACGGGACGGAGGCAAGGCACGGGACGGAGGCTCGGGACAAAGGCTCGGGACACAGGTAGGCTGGACACACACACACACACACACACACACACACACACACACACACACACACACACGGATGGATGGAGACACACACACACACAGGGATGGATGGATGGATGGAGACACACAGGGATGGATGGATGGAGACACACACACACAGGGATGGATGGATGGATGGATGGAGACACACACACACAGGGATGGATGGATGGATGGACACACACACACACAGGGATGGATGGACGGACACACAGGGATGGACGGACACACAGGGATGGACGGACACACAGGGATGGACGGACACACACACAGGGATGGACAGGCATGTCTCACCCTCGGCTTATACACGAGTCAATAAGTTTGCCAGTTTTTTTGGGGGTAAATTGGGGGCCTCGGCTTATATTCGGGTCGGCCTATACTCGAGTATATACGGTATGTATGTATGATATGTCACGTGACATCACAAGGGGTGATGCCATCCAGTGATGTCACGTGACATATCATAAATACATACATACATAACACCAATGCAAAAAGCTACTAAAAGTAATCTCATGGTGATGCCACTGGATGGCCACGCCCCATGACTATATAAGAGAGCTGAGTTGGCATAACGACAGGAGACAGCATCGGAGGAGGACTGGGTCAGTGTCAGAGAAGACAGCAGTGGCAGAACACCAGAGGAAGAACACGGTAGGAAGAACAGAGGGAGAAAAACGGTGGGAGAAAAATGTAGGAAGATTTTTAAAAAAGCACTTGTCAAAACTGTCTCATTTTTATTTATACTACACTGCCTTTTTTGGGGGTGAAGGGGTAGGGGTACAATGTACCCCATACTCATTCACATAGGGGAGGACTGGGATCTGGAGGCCCCTTTGTTAAAGGGGGCCTTCAGATTCCAATAAGCCCCCTGCCTGCAGACCCCAACAAGCTCCACCCAGGGTTGTCGAGAAGAGGCCCTTGTTCCAAACAACATGGGAATAAGGTGCTTCCATTCAAATGAATGAGATAAAAAGTCAGATCATTTAAGACGGCTCTCATAGGGACCTTTGATTTTGACATGTAAAAAAAAAAAACGCTTGATGCGGCTTAATGCTGTATCCATCCTTAATTTACGTTTAGCAGCCTTTAGCAGCATCTAGCAGCATAAGACATTTTTACAGCTGTAATGCTGGTCTTTAGAACATGCTGTCCCTGAGTTTTTTTTGCAGCTTGAAAATGCCTAAATTACTTACAGCTCCTAAAAGCCTGTGTGTGCATGAAGCCATGAAATAACATGGATAGGTGTTTTTAAGCTGCAAAAAAAAAAACTCTGACGCTGGTAAAAGCAGCTGTACAAACGCCCTGTATGTAAAGCCCTTAATGTTCCAGCCAACTTTAACAGCATTTTTGCATTGAACTTTAAGCCTTTGTTGCAAAATATTAAAAGAGATCTTGCCAATTGGCAACAGGGTACCTTTACCTGGTTTGGTCCTAACAGTATTCTCAAAATGAATAAATGAATGTAATGCCCAGGTTAACATACCTCTTTCAGATGTTACCAATTTCTCTTTCCTCAAAGACCTGTGGTCCACTTTTCTAGCCTTTTTATGGGCCAAAAAATAAGCAAGAATTTCTTTCCATATTCTTAGCTCCTCAAAACATAAAGGGGGAGGTCAAAAATTGACCCAGTAAGATATTACTAGGCCCTCATCTGGCTAGAATACTGGATTGGAACATTTTGTATTCCTACAAGCCCTGGATCCAACTTGAGTAATAATTTACACCTTTGTTCCTGAGAACCCTTCCTTGGAACTCAGCAAAGCTCCCATTGAACCTCAATCACCATCCGTTGATGTACGGTAGCTTAAAAAAAATGAATCTGCTTCAATTTCTTTACACCCAGCTCCTTTATCTCCTATTTTGGGCTGTTCAGCCTTTATTCCAGGTTATATGAATTCTACGTTTCTTAACTTAATCTGTGCTGGTATACACTGTGTATTCCATTTTACTTCAGAGGGTACATTTTATACAACTGGCCAGCTTAGTTCGCAATTGCTTTCCCAATTGGGAGATTGGCATTTGTTGCAATTAACCCATTTTTACGAACTATAACCCTTGATAATAATTTGTTTCGGGATACTTCAACTTTCTAGAAATTATGTTTAAGTTCTTCTCCGCACAGGCGTACACTCTCTTTAGTATATACTATTCTTCAAGATGCAAAAACCTGTACACCCCCTTCATATATTCAAGCTTGGGAAAAAGATCTCAATTACACTTTTACACAAAGCCAAATAGATCTTATGCTTCTTAAAGCTGCTATCTCCAAAAAAATGAGGAAGCAGGCTATAAATTACTCACAGGACCCCAGAACTTTTGAATAGAATGAATCATGTTTCTCCTGTGTGTTGGCACTGTACAAAAAAAAACCACAGAGGAACACTCCTACACATTTTCTGAGACTGTCCTGTCTTTACAGCTTTCTGGTTTTCAAGTATTATGCTATATAGAATCTAGGATGAAAAAGGACCTGGGGGTCCTAGTAGATGATAGGCTCAGCAATGAAATGGAATGCCAAGCTGCTGCTATCAAAGCAAACAGAATATTGGTATGCATTAAAAAGGACATCAACTCCAGAGATAAAACAATAATTCTCCCACTGTACAAGACACTGGTCTGGCCGCACTTAGAGTATGCTGTCCAGTTCTGGGCACCAGTCCTTAGGAAGGATATCCTGGAAATGGAGCGAGTACAAAGAAGGGCAACAAAGCTAATAAACGGTCTGGAGGAAATTAGTTATGAGGAAAGGTTGCCAGCACTGAACTTATTCTCTCTGGAGAAGAGACGCTTGAGAGGGGATATGATTTCCACATACAAATACTATACTGGTGACCCCACAATAGGAATAAAACTTTTTTGCAGAATGGAGTTTAATAAGACTAGTGGCCACTCACTAAAATTAGAAGAAAAGAGGTTTAACCTCAAACTACTTAGAGGGTTCTTTACTGTAAGAGCGGCAAGGATGTGGAATTCCCTTCCACAGGCGGTGGTCTCAGCGGGGGGCATTGATAGTTTCAAGAAACTATTAGATAAGCACCTGAACGACCACAACATACAGGGATATACAATGTAATACTGACATATAATCACACACATAGGTTGGACTTGATGGACTTGTGACTTTTTTCAACCTCACCTACTATGTAGCTCACAGAAGTCAATCTGGGCAATGCTCCATTAGCATTTCTCCTGCACGTATCCCCTTTTTCAATTAAAAATGATAAGAAAACATTATTAATTCATCTGATAAATGCATCTAGGGCTAGTATTCCTAGTCTTTGGAAGCCGGTTTCCTCAACAAATTTGTTCCGGTGGTTCGCCTGGATAATGGAATTATGCAAATGGTAGACTTGACGGCCTCTCTCTATAATAGAGAGGAGAAATTTAAAAAGATATGGTGCCCTTGGCGTGAATTCTGTATGTCCTCTGCATATAGCTCTCATCTTCCCCAATACTTCTCTTGACTTATTTAGGTCACTGTACTGCCTGTTCTTTTTTTTCCTCTTTATGTATTTGAAGGAGGAACTTAACTCAAACTTGTTTTTTAAGTGGGATCCACTGCAAAATTAGTTTCCTTCCCCCTGTTTTGTTTCTATCATTCCTTTTACCTTTTATTTCTTACATAAGGACTCTTAAATATGGGAGTAACTGTAATTTGTGCAGGTTATGCTCTGTTTTCTTTTTTGCTTACAGTGTTGAACTGTGGAAGTGTAGTACATTCGATTTTGGCGTTTCAGTTACACAACACAGTTTTTTTCTTGTTTACGGTTACTATACAATTGATTCACATTTGATTTGTAAGACTATGGTATGCATTTGAGAACTTTTTGAAATAAAACAAAATAATAATAAATGTAAAGTCTGGCGTCACAATACTTTTGGTAATATATATATATATATATATATATATATATATATATATATATATATACATGTACCATATATACATAACTAGTACAGTATGATGATAACAGTGTTTCTGTTCCTGAAAGAGGTGGAACTAATGGAAAGGGAGTGGCATGGTATTTGCCATGAGTTCATGTACATGGACTTTAAACTCAGGAACAGGCTATATTCTGTACACTTTCCAGGTTAACCACTTTCAGACCGGACCATTTTGCTGGTAAATGACCAGAGGTCTTTTTACACTTTGGCACTGCGCTGCTTTAACTGGTAATTGCGCGGTCATGCAATGTTGTACCCAAACAAAATTTGCGTCCTTTTCTTCCCACAAATAGAGCTTTCTTTTGATGGTATTTGATTGCCTCTGCGATTTTTATTTTTTGCGATATAAACGTAAAAAGACCGC
Organism: Lithobates pipiens; assembly: GCF_037356315.1. Lineage (NCBI taxonomy): Eukaryota > Metazoa > Chordata > Amphibia > Anura > Ranidae > Lithobates > Lithobates pipiens. The sequence goes on along the minus strand of NW_027507758.1, from coordinate 418,902,581 downwards.
AAATTTTGAAAAAAAATGATATTTTCTACTTTTTGTTATTAGAAAAATCCAATAAACTCAATTTTAGTCATACATTTAGGACAAAATGTATTCAGCCACATGTCTTTGGTAAAAAAAAAGTCAATAATTGTATATTTATTGGTTTGCGCAAAAGTTGTCACATCTACAAACTAAGGTACGTTTTCTGGAATTTACGCAGCTTTTAGTTTACGACTGCCTATCTCATTTCTTGAGGTGCTAAAATGACAGGGCAGTACAAAACCCCCCCAAATGACCCCATTTTGGAAAGTAGACCCCCTAAGGAAATTGATAAGAGGCATGTTGAGCCCATTGAATATTTTATTTTTTTGCCTCAAGCGATTGAATAATGACAAAAAAAAAATTTTTTTTTTTTTTTACACAAAGTTGTCACTAAATGATATATTGCTCACACATGCTATGGGCGTATGTGAAATGACACCCCAAAATAAATTCTGCTGCTTCTCCTGAGTACGGGGATACCACATATGTGGGACTTTTTGGGAGCCTAGCCGCGTACAGGGCCCCGAAAACCAAGCACCGCCTTCAGGCTTTCTAAGGGCGTAAATTTTTGATTTCACGCCTCACTACCTATTACAGTTTTGAAGGCCATAAAATGCCAAGATGGCACAAAACCCCCACAAATGACCCCATTTTAGAAAGTAGACACCCCAAGCTATTTGCTGAGAGGCATGTTGAGTCCATGGAATATTTTATATTTTGCCACAAGTTGCGGGAAAATTACAAACTTTTTTTTTTTTTTTTTTTTTTTCACAAAGTTGTCACTAAATGATATATTGCTCATGCATGCCATGGGCATATGTGAAATGACACCCCAAAATAAATTCTGCTGCTTCTCCTGAGTACGGGGATACCACATATGTGGGACTTTTTGGGAGCCTAGCCGCGTACGGGGCCCCGAAAACCAAGCACCGCCTTCAGGCTTTCTAAGGGCGTAATTTTTTGAGTTCACTTCTCACTACCTATTACAGTTTTGAAGGCCATAAAATGCCAAGATGGCACAAAACCCCCACAAATGACCCCATTTTAGAAAGTAGACACCCCAAGCTATTTGCTGAGAGGCATGTTGAGTCCATGGAATATTTTATATTTTGCCACAAGTTGCGGGAAAATTACAAACTTTTTTTTTTTTTCACAAAGTTGTCACTAAATGATATATTGCTCACGCATGCCATGGGCATATGTGAAATGACACCCCAAAATAAATTCTGCTGCTTCTCCTGAGTACGGGGATACCACATATGTGGGACTTTTTGGGAGCCTAGCCGCGTACGGGGCCCCAAAAACCAAGCACCGCCTTCAGGCTTTCTAAGGGCGTTACAGTTTTGAAGGCCATAAAATGCCAAGATGGCACAAACCCCCCCCCCCAAATGACCCCATTTTAGAAAGTAGACACCCCTAAATTTAGGGGTACACTAGTGAGACTAGGTAATAAATGGCGGGTGCCCTGAAACTATAAAAAAATAACTAACCAACCAGCGTCACCTGTAACAGTTATATGGTGATCACTGGTGAAAGGGTTAACTAGGGGGCAATCAGGGGGCTTTATGCGGTAGTATATGGGGGTCCCTGGCGCTATAAAAAGCTGCGGCGAACCTAAATACCTACCTGCCTAACTAGCGTCACCTGTGACACTAATACAGCGATCAGAAAAACGATCGCTTATTAGGCTGGGTTCACACTGGAGCGATGCGGGAACGCCACGAATGCGCGGCGGGTTCCCGCATCGCATGCCTCCCGGCGGCAGTTCACACTGCCCTATGCGAACTGCTGGGAGTGTCAGTGAAATGTTAATGACACCCCCAGATCAGTTCGCATATCGCAGTGCGATCTGCAAACTTGGATCGCATGGTGTGAACACCCATGCGATCCGATTCTGCTGCGGACCAAAAAAAGGGTCCCGTGCGAGTTTGCGGCGGGTGCGGCGGGTGCGACACGAATTCAGCCATACTATCTGTATAGCTGAACTCGAATCGCACAGAGATCGGATGTGATTTGCACTGCAGTGCGGTGCGAATCACATCCGTTCTCATAAACCGCTGCAATGTGAACCCAGCCTTAGTGACACTGGCGACGGGGGGTGATCACGGGGTTAAACCTTTATTGGGGGGGTTAGGGGGGTACCTTAGAACTAAAGGGGGCTAACCCTAACTGCCCTAACAGTTATTAGTCACAAATGACACCTGCCGGGTGATCAGGGGGTTAAACCTTTATTAGGTAATAAATGGCGGGTGCCCTGAAACTATAAAAAAATAACTAACCAACCAGCGTCACCTGTAACAGTTATATGGTGATCACTGGTGAAAGGGTTAACTAGGGGGCAATCAGGGGGCTTTATGCGGTAGTATATGGGGGTCCCTAGCGCTATAAAAAGCTGCGGCGAACCTAAATACCTACCTGCCTAACTAGCGTCACCTGTGACACTAATACGGCGATCAGAAAAATGATCGCTTATTAGGCTGGGTTCACACTGGAGCGATGCGGAAACGCCGCGAATCCGCGGCGGGTTCCCGCATCGCATGCCTCCCGGCGGCAGTTCACACTGCCCTATGCGAACTGCTGGGAGTGTCAGTGAAATGTTACTGACACCCCCAGATCAGTTCGCATATCGCAGTGCGATCTGCAAACTCGGATCGCATGGTGTGAACACCCATGCGATCCGATTCTGCTGCGGGCCAAAAAAAGGGTCCCGTGCGAATTTGCGGCGGGTGCGGCGGGTGTGGCGGGTGCGGCGGGTGCGGCGAATGGCTGAACTCGAATCGCACAGAGATCGGATGTGATTTGCACTGCAGTGCGGTGCGAATCACATTCGTTCTCATAAACCGCTGCAATGTGAACCCAGCCTTAGTGACACTGGCGACGGGGGGTGATCACGGGGTTAAACCTTTATTGGGGGGGTTAGGGGGGTACATTAGAACTAAAGGGGGCTAACCCTAACTGCCCTAACAGTTATTACAGTCACAAATGACACCAATGCAAAAAAAAAAAAAAAAAAAAAAAAAATGACATTGGTGTCACTGTGACTGGGGGGCAGGGGTAATTGGGGGGGGTGATCGGGGGGTAAAGGGGGGGTGTGAGTGTGCCTGGCATGTTCTACTGTGTGTGGGATGTGTTGGTGCAACTCACTGATCCGCTCTCCTCCGTGTCGGAACGAAAAATACCGACACGGAGGAGAGAATACATCACTTCCTCTCCTGTGTTTACATTACAGGAGAGGAAGTGATGTCACCGGGGATTTCCATTCGTCGGGAGCGATCGCGAGGGGGTGGCCATGAATGAATGGCCGTCCCCTCGTCCGGGATCGCTCCCGAACGAAAACCGACCGCCGCAGGCACCGGGCGGGGGCCCGATCGGGCCCCCGACCCGCGGGAGGCAAATCACGTACATGTACGTGCTTATGCCTGCCCGTGCCATTCTGCCGACGTACATCGGCGTGCGGCGGTCGGCAAGTGGTTAAAATTGTGGCTTTTGAGTTGTATGTCACCGTATAAGTTACCTTAAGCTGCTTCAAAATTGCTTTGATGTGTTTTCAGATACTTTAAAAACCGAATTGACTCATATGATAGTTTGTATCAAGTGTCTCTGTGCACAAGCTTTGTTGGGAGATGTTGTTAATTATTTGATCTAAAGCACAGTTGTAATCCATGAAGTATAAATGGCTTTATATATCTATTATCATTAAAAGCGTTTCCTGTAGTAAAATTAAAATCAATTAAAAATTTCTTGTACACAGACTCAGCTGAATTAACACTGACCTCCAACAATGTAGTTCTTTATTTTCATGTACTTAGTCCTCCCAAAATAATGAACTTGAATGTGTAACAATTACAATTGTACAAAACAATTAAAGAAAGTACCTCAATTATTTCAAAATGAGATTACAAAAAAAATTAAGGAAATTAAATCTGGTCCCTCAAAAGTGAAAGGAAAAAAATAAAATACACATATTTAAACAGAAATGGAACACTTCATTTTACAAATAGGATTAACAGGAACATAACAACTCACAAGCTTGCAGACAAACAGCATAAAATAACAGGTACAGTTTTAATCAGAGGAATCATGCGCTCATGGAAGAAATGAAAACAATTTGTACAACAGAAAAAACAATTGCATTACAAAAAATTAAGCATCTATTTTTCATCTCAGAGCAAAGGAAATGGTAAAAAACTGAAACACAACAATCAGCACATACATACAGAAATTTTTTTTCCAGACACTGGAAAATCTGTGAGTGCCTCTGACAACTTAACAAGTATAACAGTGCTATCTTATGTTGACCAAAAATCATAAGTTGAAAAAAGAAGAAATAAATACAATTACATGAGTAAAAAGTCAAAACACTGACTGACAATGATTGTCTAAAATTAAAAAGGTTAAAACAATGATTGGGCAAACATTGAACGGTACGATATATTAGTGGTATCAGTGGCAAAAATGACCCTTAATGACTTAAGCTCTCTTTGAGTATTGAACATTGTAAAATTCACAATATACACATAATTTCTTTCCCCCCACAAAGTAATTAAGACATAATTAAGGAAAGAACAAATTATTCCCTGTTATTTTTCTACATTAAGTGATAATGTACATTTGTAAATAGCTACTTCTGTTTAAATACATGAAGCTTGTGTAATAGAAATTGTCTGTGTTGAAGCGACTCTTTATGTCACACTTGTAGTAAAGTAGTGTGTATAAAAAAGATTCTGATTTTCTTTTTTTTTTTTCTTTTTTTTTTTCTTTTGAGTGCTTGTAAATGTGTTTGGATAACACAAAAATTATCTGGAAGACTCAGGGTCCACCAAAGTCCATTAACTTCATAGTCCACCTTTTTTTTTTTGCTCTGGAAATCAGCAGCTGCCTTTGCTGTGCAAAACAAAACAATGAGAATAAATAGTTTATTTTTTTAATTAAGGTCATCAGACTTTTAGATGACCCTGCAGGTAATAAGGCATCCTGCTCCTCAGTCTTTTTCTTCCTAAACTCTTCCATGTGGAAGAGACATGCTAGATTTTGGACTTGGTCCCAAGGAGGTACCATCGCTATGTCATACATGACTAATAGAGTGTAGAGCAGTGGATTCGGCAGCTGCCCTTGCCATGTTGTGCCACATGCTAGGAGAATTATGGGTTGCACTATGCAGTGGTTCCTGGTCTGATAATGACAGCATCATAGCATATGCCTAAAACAAAAGCAGAACATTGCATTACACACATTGTAAAATAACTTTGTTTAAGCAGTTACATACAGAGCCAATTACAATTTCCATGCATGCTGTAGTTTAATAATGTGATACATGTGAATGCTGGAAAATTAGATAAACACAAATATGAGAATGTTTGTGCAAGAGGCATCATGAGGGTACCTTGTACCCAGGGGCACGTCTTTGCATTTTCTGATGAGTGTACCAAGTCCTGATGCTGTGACTACCCATCACTGCCGCAGTAAGTATTTCTCCTCATATATTGCCTGTCAGAGTGCAATAATTCACAGCCAAGGGCTCCACCTCAGCTCTGATGTGCCACATGTCTAGGGGGAGACTGGGAGGATTCTCCTCGCTGAATCTGTGGTCTGGTAAATTCAAGTAGATAAGGAGGGTGAACTGTGATCATGGCAACAATTATCTGGAGGGGAGGGGTGAAGCTTTATGCTGGCAGAAGTGATTGTTTTTTTTATTTTGGGGAGGGATGAAGATTTGTGATGAAAGGAGAAATGTGGGGGTGAAGATTTGTCCAGGGAGGAGAGATTTTGGGTGGGGGAGATGAAGATCTAATCTGGGAGGAGTTTTTTTTCTTTTTTAGTATAACTTATGCTGGAAGGGAGGATTTGGGAGGGATTTGTGCTGGAAGGGGGGATTTTTTGCATTTTTGGCTTGCAGGGAAAATGTGTGCTTGTGTGTTACACACCCCCGGGCCATACTTCTTGTGTCTTATGTATTCCAGACTCTTGCATTCTATGTGTTACAAACCTCTGGCAATATTGATAATGTTGCACCTGGCATAACCATCAGGTTTGCACTAGAGTTCAGCAAGGGCTGAGAGCTGTAAGGCCCTGTGCAGATGAGCTTTCATTCACATCATATGGGTTTAGCATTTCCTTACAAGTCTATAAAGAGGCCAAACCCATTTGAAACAGGTCAAATGCAAGTCAAAAGGAGGTCAACTGCAGGCCAAATTCAGCTGTCAATGAATTTGGAATGATCTCAGAAGCATCTGAAATGGATTTCAAACTGATGGCATTAAGACCCCTTTTACACTGGGGCAGTGCAGGCGTCAGCGGTAAAGTGCTGCTAGTTTTAGTGATGCTTTATTGCTGTTGTAGCAGTGCTTTTCGGCCACTGGTGGGGTGCTTTTAACCCCCGCTAGCGATCAAAAAAGGGTTAATAGCACCCGTGTTGCGGAGCTGCTGAAGCACTTTGCAGGCTTCATTTCAATAGACTGGGGCAGTGGAGGAGCAGTGCATACACCGCTCCTACACCACCCCAAAGATGCTGTTTGCAGGACTTTCTTTTTTTCCATCCTGTAAGAGTGTGTGATAGCACTCTGGCTTTCAAACTGAGGTGGCTTGAAAGGCGCTTTACAGGCACTATTTTTAGCACTAAAACACCTGAAAAGTGCCCTGATGTGAAATGGATTTAACAAAAGCCCTGAATGCACTCTGGCTTTTCCAAGTTAGAACAGTCCTTAAATGTCATTTTTTACTCCTAAATGGTAAATTTGAAAAATAGATTTTACAATCCTTAAGAAATTATAAAATTAGTTTACCTGGGACTTGGATTTTCTATATAGTGGCTGTTTTAACTCCTCTGCCAATTGAGAAGCAGTGAAAGCAGCAAGGTCATCATCATTATATTGACCGTCATCCATTTTTCTCATCTTAAGACTATCTGTGAAGTGCCTTATGTGGTCTAGGGCAGACAGACCGGTTTTGAAATCTTCATCATCATACCTGCAAAACCAATGGGATCAGCCAAACATCTTTAACCCCGGATAAAAAAACATTTACAAAACAAGAGGTATTCTAACAAGGCTGGCTTTACACAATTAACACAGTAAAATGTGCATAATAAAATGCATTACACACTGTGCCTTATGTGCTGCCATTTATTTGGAATGGCATTTCAATGCACAAATTCAATACAGCAGACTACAAAAAACATACATGCCATGTTAAAAAAATGTCATGCCATATTTAGTTTTTTGTCTGTTATGTGTTGGGGGACAAATCAAAATTACACATCATAGGTGATCATACAAAATACAGATCCTTAAAGTGGTTGTAAACCCTTACAAACCACTTTGACCTACAGGTAAGCCTAGATTAAGGCTTAGCTGTAGGTCCAAGAAATATCTCCTAAACCTATACAGTTTAGGAGACATTTACAAAAAGACAGGCACCGCTGTCTACGGCGCATGCGCAGGCGCACTGAGCAGGCCGCAGATCATGGCGATATGCCGCTCGTGTCGGCTCCCGTACGCATGCGCAGGAGTGACGCTGTGATTAGCTGGAGCCGCAAGACCACTCCAGGATACATGGCAGCGGCGAAGATGAAGACGGAGGATCGATTCGGGGGCTTCGTTCTCAAGTAAGTTATTCATAATGAGCTAGTATGCTATGCATACTAGCTCATTATGCCTTTGCCTTGCAGGTTGCATTTTTTTTTTTTAAATAGCCTTTACTTACTCTTTAATACGTGTGAGGCATTCTAAAAAAAATCTATTACAAAACCTTAGCAATGCTAACCAATTCATTACAGTATAGGTGCAGTCATTACATGTATGAGCTCTGCTACCTGCGTTATAGTACTACACAATGGTTGTGTTTTATTGCTTCTTATTATAATGCAAGACTATGAGATGGAAAACTCAGTGAAAACAAGGCACTCTTTGTAGCAGATGTCTTATCTCAATATGTATTAGAAGAATGATAGGATAATTGCACCAAGCTAGTCAGAGCTCCCCAAAGTACTACAAATGTATATATTTAAAATATCAAATACAATAATTGGAAAGCTTGTAAAAAAATTTAATTACATAAAAATGATTGTTTTGCTCACTGGAAACACAACACTTTCAGTAGCAAATTGCTAACACTATGCCTGTGTTCCTGCGCGTGGGCTTTCCTGACTATTCATGCAACATACTAAGTTCTTGAGCCTACTTAATAACAAATGTAATCTATCTGTCCCAGGGTTCCATAGCCAACTGAACACTAAACACATTTGTAAAGCATATTACTGCGCTTTATCAATGTGCCAGAGTTTATTTTAATGGATCCTTAGTCCAAAGCTTGCAGTGAAAATTAATGCTCTGAAAAACACATTGGGTCAGTGGTGGAAATAAAAGAGAATTCAGATAAACAAATGCACCAACCTGTTGGGGGAGACTTTGCAGTTCAGTGTAGCCTTACTCTCTTCCTCAAACTCATTGTCACGGCAGTTTTCAAGCAAACTTGAATTTGGTTCCTTCAATGATTTCTCTGCAGGGTCATTCTCCTCATCATCTTCATCCAGAATTGCGTCATCCTCTATCTCATCATCATCCAAGATGTCAGAATTTTGACCAGCCAGCATAATTTTATCATGGCTTCCATTCATTCTAGGCAAAAATAAAATATCATTAAGGTTAATATAAATCTCAACAGAATGGTTTTGAGTTTTCTACATGACTGTTTAATAAACAAATGTGACATTTTGTTTAATACAATCATTGTTTTCACCTTTTTTCATCCATGTAATCTCAGTGCTCCTGATCTCCTACATCCCTTTTGCAGTCTTGTCTTTTTTACATGCATACAGTCTAGCAACTGCTGCATGTCGTTTCTCTGGTTGTGAACAAGGCCATTATGGCTGAAACATGTTAACATCTGCTATATGTATTCATCTTTTATGGAGTTACAATAAATTTGGACTTATTGAAGAGCATGCATGGAGTTGCGGATTGTCTTTTATCCATTTACTTTGTCAGCAGCTGAGCGACTGCACATACAGCACTCGACAGCCCAGGAGGATCTCTACATAATCTGGGGTACTAGCACCTTTTTCTTATATTGACTGATATCGTTTCTCAGGTCAGGTTGCATCAGTGAATCATGTCTGAGCTATGTGTGACAACATTGCCATGTGTAGTCTTTATTATATAACATGGGATAGCATGGGATTTTTCTGCATTGGAAATGCATGGATAGTAGGGTATATGGTTTACAATGGCATAAATCACACCAGTGTGGTCAGTTCCAGTGCATTCCAGCACAGAAAAAAAGTAGAACATGTTGCATTTTTTCTGCACTGAACAGTACTGGAATGCGGTAAGAAGCATCAAAAACGCACTGGGATGCACCTAAATGCACCAAAAATGCACCAGAAGGCACATTTCCCCATTTAAAGAGGGTGTCCACCTGGAAAAAATTATTAAAAGCCAGCAGCTACAAATACTACAGCTGCTGACTTTTAATAAATGGACACTTGCCTTTCCTAGAGTCCAGCGATGTCGGCAGCTGAGGCCGATCAATCGCTCGGCTCTCGGCGGCTGCCGCTGCTATTCTTGGTAAGGGAATCAGGAAGTGAAGCATTGTGGCTTAACTTCCCGGTTCCCTACTGCGCAGGAAGAGGGACAGGAAGAGGTATAGACTCCCGTGGGAGTCTATGCCCAGAAGTGGGTGCAAATACCTGTCTTATACAGGTATCTGCACCCCCCTGTAAGGTGCCAACTGTGGCCCGGGGGGGGGGGGGGTTCCGATGAGCAGAAGTTCCACTTTAGGGTGGGACTCCACTTTAAGGTGCAGAAAAAAAGAGGTGTGAAAATGCGCTGGAAAGCATCAAAAAAATGCATGCATGAATTCATCTGAAACGCATCCGGACTGCATTTCTATGGTGTGAACTGCTCCCAAAATAATTAAAACACCTGGGCGTCTCCTAAAGAGATTAAAGGACCCACCAACTCATCAAAACTTGATAACACTTGCTAGATGAGAGTCCATAACCCTACCAAATTATGTACATGTATAACTGCACAATTGTTCCTGACAATGCAGGAGTATAGTAGAATGACAGAGCACTGTCACCCTATGATAGGAAATGCCTGAGCTTTGATTAGAAGGTGCATATTTAAAAATATTGAAAATTACTTTTGAAATGAATTTAAAATGCTAAAGCTTATATAGGATTTTGTGGATTGGGTTTATGTCCGCTTTTAATACAATGTAGCTCAATATATGCTTTAGTAATTAATTTTAACATGAATTACACCAGTAAGAGTGTAAAAAATGCTCTTGTCTTTCCTTTAGAAAGCTATTGTTTCCTCTAGTTGGTTGGCCTTTACCTTGTGTTGGGAATGGGAACCAATATTATCATTTTGTTTTTATGAGTAAAAAAACTCTCACTGTATTATACACCTACTGTAGCTCTACAGCTCTTAAGCTGCACTCACTAAAATCACTTACTCAATTTTAGCATCATCTAAGCAGTTTGTATATAATGCTCTCTTACAGCTATGTTAAAGTCAGTTAATAATTTCTAAGATTCCATCCCAATTATAGGACAGAGCAGCTTCTATAGCTACTGAATAAGGGACTTTTTTTCTTAGCAAATAACCTGTCTGCTAAATCATCTGTAGCCACATTGGAAATGATTCAGTAATTCTCCAAATTATCTTGTACACTTCCCAGACAATGGGTTTCCTCTGTATATTAAGACTTGACTATTCAAGGCTCTGTTTTTCTTTGACATCCCTCTCTTCTTGAATACTTCTCCCCCACCAGGATACGTGAAAAGTCAACACGGTTAAAAAGGGATCAATGTAAAAAGTCAGGAAATGATTTATTTAAAACTGAAAGGCTGAATAAGCAATGAATCCATCGGCCTCAAAACAGGATAATTACTGGCAAGTTCAAAACACATGGTGACTACCTCTATCTTTTATCTGAGTATAATGATTGTGCATTTGGACCACCAGCAGGAACTGGAAAAAAATAGTAGGTGGCATTGCCAAAATAATGGTGCTAGTTATGCTACATCACATTTCTCATGGATGAATGTTTCATGAACTGGACCCAAAGAAAGGAAAGCTTTATGATTGAATAAACAGATTTGCTAATTACGTCTCCAAGTTCAGTAATTTGCCAGGGATAAAATATCCATCAAGCACAGTCAGAATGCTGAATTCTGAAAAGGAAACACTGGCTGACCCTATGACCCTCACTTCTTATTAACTTCCTGTTTAGGGACATGTTGTGGCCAGATGTTTAATGCAAGTCACCAATCAAAAGAGAAAGGAAATATGATAAAAAAAATACATTCAGACTTTTCACCACAATGAATTACTTAAAAATGTGATCATTATTTTTTTTATATTAGGTTCAATGTATTTTAACATACTATTGACGTACTTCTCTCTTTAATGAACAAGGCTGATGTGTTTTGTGCATCATATAATAATCATCTCTGCTAATAATAATACTTTTTTTAATTTGAATACAAATCAAAAGACACCTACAGTATGTATTTTCTAAACTAGTTATTTATTATTTGTATTTTATTTTGTTTGCTGTATCTTTGTATCATCTATAGTCTGAAAAAATTGATAAGCTATCCATCATCCATTTTTGCAAGATAATATTATGACTACTGGCCATAAGATGACTACTTGGCAGTGTAAGTGTAAAATTACAATCACAGAAAACTTTGATCAGCAAAGGTAGATATAGCTGTTTATTTAAACGTTAATAATCGTTAAGTCTCATATACTGTATATACTATATATATATATATATATATATATATATATATATATATATATATATATATATATATATACATACATACAGTATATATAATTCCACGTATCGATTTAGCAACCCATTGGTCAATCAGTGTCTGAGAGCTATTTTATCTCGTTCATGATAAGGTAGAATAATCATTCTCTGCTTTCTGCTCCACAACTAGATGCAGACTATATCAGGACTATATATTGAATTTGCTATAAATTAGAAATTTTATTACAATTAATTACATTTACGGTTGCTATTTCAGACAACTGGCTAAAGATTAATTATAATAACTATTATATTACAGTACATCCTTACCTATCTTCAGAGTTTAAAGGTGACTGCTTGCTATGGCTGCTGTTGCCAATGAAATTTCGGATTTCTGTAAAATAAGAATCTTCTTTGTCATCCAGAATGGCTCCTGTTCCTTCGGACTCTGAATGGGGGGATGATGCAGCTGTACCTATGGAGGAAATAAAAAGGTACATTCTCATACTCCCACAGTGTAGTAACACATACTGTGCATTGTGTCGATAAAGGCTGAGCTGAGTCTTCAGGCATAGGGAGGTTTGGGAAAAACACCATTTAAACAAAAATGTGTCTAGGGTCAATGAGTAGAAAAGATGAAATCCATGTGTACACTCAACTTCCTATTGTCTAAAAAACAGACTCCCTCCTGCAGCCAGACTAATCATATAATAAATATAGCAACACCGCTGTCTCACAACCACACACATGTATGAAGTGTAGGGCCTTACATTTCTTTCAGGCAGGTTTTACTAGAGGATCAGCAAACACAGCTTGGCCTTTGCTTTATGTTCATTTACAGTAATACTTGCCCCTGACAGTTCATTTTTCATTTTTATTTTCTCAGTCACATTAGAAGGATAAAGCATTAAATGAACATTCTTATGACACTCATCACAGATTAAATATGACATACCAGAGAGGTTTCCATTCTCATGCTTCTTTAGATGTCGATCTAGGTTCGTTTGCTGACCAAAGCATCTATCACACAAGTGGCACTTGAAGGGTTTTTCCTTGTTGTGAATGTTGCGGACATGCCGTTGGAGGTTGGAGGAGATACTAAAAGATCGGTCACAGTATTTGCATCTAGAACCAGGAGACAGAGGTTGGTGAGCAAGCTTTAACACAAGACGCATTAAACAGCAGGTTAAATCAAACAGCGTGTTAATTTATGTTAATCCAACTTTGCAGCTTGGACTGTGATGTATTATATTTCTAGTATAGCACTCCAGAGAAGAGAGTATAGAAAACATTAGCTGTCCCAGGCACCTGATCGGCTCCTGATCAGCACTCTCAGCCAAATAAGATCCTGAACTGAGCGATCACATGACCGATGATTGCTCAGTTCTCAGTCTTCACTGAGCAGAGAGTGGTGACTGTCAGTCACCAGCTTTCTGCTCTATCCCTTCAGAACTCACTGGAGTGCCGGGCTGTGGAGTGGGTGAGAGAGGCTGGCTAAGGCTCTCAGAGGAGTAATGAGAGGCTGAGCCAGCTGCTAATCAGGAGTCTGGGTGAATCCCAAAAGTATTGTTGAGATCCTTCCAGAAGCTGGGCCGGCTCTTTGACACCAGCAGACAAGAGACTTTTGCCCACTGATACTGAATCTGGGTCACAGGCATGCAGAGATAAATGCACCCCTGTGACCCAAAAGAGAAATATAGACAAAACAGCTTTGTCCATACTGCTATATTTTTATAAATGGAGATAGGGATTTAATTCTTCAAAGTATCTTAAATGTAACATATATTTGTAATCATTCTTTGTATGTAAATGTATTCAAATATTCTTCTCGATGTTTTCAAAAACCTTATTTCTATGTATTGTTTCTAATTATATATGTGGCTGAGGCAGCCATATTTGACATTGTATGTTTAGGCTCTGCTTTCTACTATACATATCAGACTTGCTTTATTGCTGCTTCTTACAGAGCAAATCTATGAGTCAGCAACTCACTGAAAACAATGCACTGCCTGTGGAGCGGGGTTTTTATACAAGTTGGGTCAAATACAGAGCTTCCTACTGGTTATTTAATAATGTTTCTATATTTGATACAAATAAATATTACTTTTAAATTGAAAATCTAGTCAATTTTTTATTTTATTTTGGATAAAGTGGAAACTGGTACCTTGATATATAACATGATAAATGAACGATATATAACATATGATAAAAGAATAAAAGATCTACGCATTTGCCACTACTCAGTATTGCAAGTATATTAAAGTTCCATTTTGTGTTATCAATAAGCTAAAATGTATCAATATTATATAACTATATATAGAAAAAAGGGCAATCAGTGCAAACAGATAAATAAACACAAGTGAATATAAGCTGAATGCTATAGGTAATCACAAAGCCTATATAAAATCAATAAAATAATCCATTCCACATATGGGGACTGACGATCCCTTGTGAAAGAAAAGGAAATATTTCTCCAGTAATATATTGGTGACAAGATCCTCCACCACAGACAGCCAGATGCGCTTACTGGATCAGATGGGCCTCTGTATTACAGGAGGTCATAGGTGCGTGTATCCACTCAGGGATGTGGCTACACTCAAGTACAACTCTAGGGGTCCCAGATCAAAACACTGAGAGATGGCAGTGGGTGACATCCGTGCTTAAGCTCCTCCCCTATATGCAGTGTTACGTCCACACAGGACTTCATCAGCGAGGGGGACCTCGAAGTTCTATGTGGACGTAACCCCACATACGGGGGAGGAGCTTAAGCGCAGACCTCACCTGCTTCCATCTCTCAGTGTGTTGCTCTGTGGATCGTGAATTTTAGGGTATACATAGGGTATGTATTGTAGGGTAGGGACTGATTTGAGTGTGCAATGTACAGGGATAGGGACAATTGTAGACACTCACTCAGGTTGAACTGGATGGACTGGTGTCTTTATTCAACCTTACTAACTATGTAACACTATTTAATTATGTAACTGTATTTTTTATCTGCTGGCAATTTTACTATTTGCGTGTGTCAGCATTCGTTTTTTTATGCCCTTTATTGACTTAATAAACATATGAAGTACACTTAGAATGTGTTCTTATATCCTTTTACATATTTGGGACTGTCGTTTTACTACACTACAATTGCCGGTTTTGAAGCTAATATCGATGCATTCTGCTACTGGATTGGCATTTCATCGTGCTGGATTGGGGACCCTTAGGCCGCGTACACACGGGCGGACTGTTCGCCCAACTTTGTCCGCTGAACAGTGTTTGGGCGGACAGTCCGCTCGTGTGTGGGCTTTCAGCGGACAGTTTCAGCGGACAGTTTGACGAACAAGGTTTTTCGGAAATTCCGTAAAACTGTCCGCTGAAACCTTGTTTGAGCGAACAGTCCGCCCGTGTGTAGGCTTGTTCGACAAACTAAGTTCCGCGCATGCTCAGAAAGGCTTAACACGCCAAAAGTTATAATGCAGTGTATAGGACGTCGTATTTTTCGTCCCGTCGTACGTGCCGTTCACGTCATCGCGCACGGTTTCAGCAAACTGTTCGTTCGTCGTGTGTGGGCATGTCCGTCCATGCTAATTTTGAGCGGACTGTTTGCCGAAACTGTTTGACGGACAAAGTTGGGCGAACAGTCCCCGCGTGTGTACGCGGCCTTAGAGTTGTACTTGAGTGAACCCACATCCCTGAGTGGATAAACATGCCTATGACCTCCTGTAATACAGAGGTCCATCTGATCCGGTAAGCACATCTGGCTGTCTGTGGTGGAGGATCTTGTCACCAATATATTACTAATGTAACATGAAAAAAGAGTCTATCATGAGCCCCCTGCCAACCTACAGTTGGTTTGTTTTATTCCAAAAAGTGACTATGTACTATAACTTAAACTTTTCTAGAAGCCTCTTTGCAAATTTCAGTAAAGCTGGAAAAACCTAACAATGTATCGCTGTCATAATTAAAGCAGACTTGAATCCTATAGAAGAACTGGTTTGTAGAGATAGACAAAAATCATTGCATAACAGACACATGAGTGTGCCCAGGCGTATATAGAAATCCAGAAAATTTCCAACTGGGCCAATATGAAGAAAGAGATAGTAGTTGTGCAATCTACATGGCTCAAAGTAAGGGTAATGCAAAGATGTTCAACAGAATGCCTCTGACTTGTTTTTTCATAACGGTATCAGAAGTGGGCCATGTGTCAACTACATTGGATACAAAATAAAAATAAAACAAATGGGGTGGGGTTCAGAGATTTCCTCTATCTTCCTGTTGCAACTCAGGAGCAGGCAGTAAATAGAGATTTATCTAATTGTACCCAGACAGCAAAAAACAAAAACTGACAGGTTTTTAACCTTTCCCTACACCATGATGAACTAAAAAAAGATTTAGCTGTACACATACCTTAAGGCAAACACTGCAAAATATCACACAATGGGGTTTATTTACTAAAGCTGGAGAGTGCAAAATCAGGCTCATTTCTACTTAGAAACCAATCAGCTTCTAACCTCAGCTTGTTTAGTTAAGCTTTATCAATAAAACCTGGAAGTTGATTGGTTACTAAGCAGAAACAAGGCTGATTTTGCACTTTATCAATAAAGCCTGGAAGTTGATTGGTTACTAAGCAGAAGCGAGGTTGATTTTGCACTTTCCAGCTTTAATAAATAAACTCTGATGTCTGCTACAGCCAAAATGATTTGGATGTGGATTTTAAAATAAATCTGCCAATCTGGATCCAGTGGCTGATTGTGGGCAACAAAGAAAGTCAACACATCTCTACACTCAAAACACTGACATTACCACACTCAAACACATTTGCATATACATAAATTATCACTGGTCAGTTTATAACTACAATTAGTGCAGCATAGTGATTGACATACCAAATTGAAAAGACAAGGAAATAGATTCTCATTCTAAACTACCACAACAAGTTATCTTATTTAAAGAGACCATACTATATGTTTAAAAAATCAAGCTACTTACCCTCTGAAATAGAACATGATAGAAAATGATGCCAGAAGGTGGCAAGTAAAAGCGGCCTTTTGTATCATGCTGCTAGCCAACATTTCCAAGCATGTTGGATAACATGTCCACCAGCTGGGCAATGGGATTCCCCCAACTAGCTGCTGTTTCCTATAGTGAGGAGAAACCCATGCATCCAGAGGGGGGACACGCTATCTGACACACTCAAAAGCGTTGGCAGCAACCCCCAGAGCTCATGTAGACAATTAAGATTTCACGTTGCTTAAAGAGTAGCCAAACAATGAATGGATCACTCTTATAGGTTACTGTGTTTTGTCTTCTTAAATAAGTCTGTCATTTTCTGTGTATATTATGCCAAGGAGTTTATAATGGACACCACTTTTAAGTTTCCAGCTAATGTATAATGTCTTTTGAAAAGCCAAGAAATGTTAATATGTTCTTTTGATTAGGAGGGATTCCATATATAACTGTGTTTCTAAATGTTCAACTTATTTTTCAAATTATTTTGTCAATGGCTGGCACCAAGGTTTTCATGTACACATGCCCAGTAAACAGAAACAAAATTCCTTGTTCTTTCTACTTTTTTCCATCATGATTTTATTCTAAGTATAGGATAGGGATTGTTAGGGAAATAGCTTGTTTGGTAGGATACTACAGTGTGCTAGTATTGGCAAAGGTAATTTGAATTGCAAAATGAATACCATGTGTTAAAGGGATAATTTAGGAATAGATGATGGTAAAGATTTCAACATGATCACTGATCCACCAATCCTCTTTCATTACTAAGCTTCTATAAAACTTACAATAGTTTTAGTCATTACATGGAATGAATCTGAAGGGATATGCATTCAACCCTAGCCTCACTGTCAAAACACAGCAGCTAGTACAGAATGTTTAGTCACTTCCACCAGTCTCTCCATGTGAGGTGTGTTAAGGAATTGTAATCACATGACCTAGAGATAAACCTTGAAAAAAAGTATATATAGAGTGATTTTTTATATATGTTTTTTATAATTTAATTTAAAAAGGGTCTGCTATTACATGCCTGTCTTATATTATAGGCACTGATGACTTACAACCTTTTTAATACTACATGAAAATGTAATATGTGTTATTTTCAATGGTAAAATATTTATAAACGTGGAAATTTCCATTCCTTCTTCCTTACTTACAAAAGGGGTCTGCTTTTCTTAAAGTGGACTATAATGTTTCATTTATGTTAATGTTTATATATTTTTTTAAACATAAGCCTGATTCCTGCTTTTTTGTTTTATGAATAAAACCACCCATTACTCAGGGTTCACCAAGAGATATGAGTTTTCTAAAGATAGAGAACAGCAGAAGAAGTTCACATTTAGACTCTCTGACCTTTATTAATCCAGCTGGCATTTGACATAGGAAATAGCACCTAAACAATTTACAGTAACAATGATTGGCAGGACACTTTAGCATGTCACTTTCATTTTTTTTAATGCTATAGCAGCTAAATAAAATAGGGCCTCTCTGTCGCATAAGTCACTATTCCAAACAATTCTCTTGTGTGTGAAAATCAAATTTTCAGCTAATGAGCTTTTGATCTCTATAAGCAACAGTTTTTTTCAGCAAAGCAGATAACAATAACTTAGAAACCCGTGAAAAGGAACCTAGAGCTTTACTCTGGCTAAAGGGAACAAAACATGTTCATATATGCAGTTTTTGACTTGGCTGTAATAAATATAGAAAAGTCATACATACATAACCACTACCTTTTATACCCTTTAAAGGATAAGACTATAGCTACACCAAGCTCTGAAAGCAGTAATATTGTGGGTGAATAATTTCAAGTAGTTTAAGAGTTTATTTGAATAGCAATAACAAAACTGATAAGATCTTAAATATTTCATACCGGTAAGGCTGTTCTCCTGTATGAGTCCGTAGATGCCGTGTTAGATTCGCAGATCTTGGGAAAATCTTCCCACAGTACCTAAGTAAATAGATAAGAAATTCACTTTCCTACAAAAGAACATTACACTGTTTTATTACTTGTTTCACCCCCACAGAGTTAACCCAGAACTAAAGTGCCTATGAAAAAATGCCTCTCACACAAAGGACTCTACAAATCATTACTTTAACTTCACCCTTTTTTCAGTTACTCTGTCAACATCTATAGGCTCTTCCCCAATGTACATACTATTATAATAGTCTTTATGTCTTTTTCTCTTCCCTGTTCACTGCAGCAGGTGTAAGCCATCGGAGTGAAGCTACCATTCTCAGTGCTTTTGAATGTTGTAGAGATTTCACAAATGTGCATATGTTTCTGCCCTACAGAGGTCTCCATGCCTTGCTCTACTTGCTCTAAGCTCCAGTATATTTAACAACTTGCTGGGGCACTGTTCCAATAACATCTTATAGGGTGCAAGTGTATTACTGGCATGCCTGCCCCCTATTGGTGGGATTTCCAAAGTATAGAACTGGGCTACTGTGCATTTTAAAACAAGCTCTGCCCATGCATGCAGCTTTTCACCAGAAATTATGGCTATTTTTCCCAAATTCTGCCCTAGATAATCATCATTTCCTACCTTTAGGTCATTACCAACATTATTCTTTTTACCAACCCTATATCCATATATATGCTATCACAACATGTCCTTACTTAATTTAATCCACTTTCACTTGAGCTTCTTTAGGTGGCCTTAGACCTCAAGCAGGGTCTAACCCTCAGTACAAGTTTTTCTTGTCGATGTCACAGAATATATGTCTGTTTGGATCTCCTGTTGAGCTCATATTATTACATGCAATGCTATCACTAGTAATAGCACAAATATTTAAAGTGGCAGTTTCCTTAGAAAAAACTACAGGGTCCTCCATTACAGACCATCTTTTGAAAATGCTACTTGCCTGTCTATGTCTGGCTTTAATGCATGCTTGTTCTGGGTCAGACATTCAGAAAGCAGTGAAGCCAAAGCAGCAATACGACCACTACGGAACTCCCATTCCCAAGGGAGAGGTCAGCAATGGCACCTGCAGTGCATTACTTTTCTCATGACAGAGCCCTTGTCTGAAGAGTTGTTTTCTCTTCCCTGAAAACAATAGGCTGCCGGTTCAGTTGAAACAGGCTTCATTAGGCAAAAAATATCACCCTATGGACAGCATTTCATGTCCATTTCTGACTACTCAATCATTCTCTCTCAATTGTTATGTTTTTGTACCTGCAGGTATATCGTTCTTTTCCTTTTCGAAGGATATTTTCTGGAAGGGCAGACGATGAGGTTCGAAAGTTAAACATGGAAGGAACAGATTGAATAAGCTCACTAGCCTCAGGTTTAAGGGCATTAAAATTCTCCAGCTTTTCCGCCATGTTTTCTATTGCCGACATCTGCAAGTAATAACAAAAGCATACTATTAAGCTTTAGGATAGGATATCATTTATTAAAGGTTCTAAACTGCCAAAAAATAAAATCTTGTTATCTTGTTAGCATAAAGTTTATTCATTATAGTAAGGTGCCCTATTCCAATCAGCAGTCATCATCCGTGTAAGCATACAGCAGCCATATATCACATATCGGTCTACTATTTTTTTCATATCAGTCTACTATATGTGTCAGGGGGTTTTCCTGTGAGGCAACATCCTGTGAGTAAACCATAGTAGAGGATGTCACTCCTTGATTTTTTTTTTTGCCGAACCTGTTTGCTAACACTAGCTCTGCAACTTGTATTCATAGTTAGGTTATGGCTGCTTCCATGAAACCTAATCTCACAGGTGTTTTGCATCATAACAGAATTCCTGTTAGGAACGTGAAATCTAAATGAGTGTTATAAGTTGTACTTCAACTAATAATAATTATTGTTTTTTGTGCTACTTTAAACTAAAGTAAAGTATGATAAAACTAGCACAATGTGTGCACTATTAAGACAGTACAATACTATATTAAATACAATCTTCAAAAGCTCACCAGCAAATCTAATAAGTCTAGGTTATGACTCACACAGTAAAAATACTATGTCCATTTCTACAGTATAATGTAACATTATATTTAAATCCAAAGTCAATAAAAAAACTTGAAAAGAAATTCAGGCACCCAATTAAGTTTGCTTGCATGTTAGCATTTATTTCAGTGTATTCTTGATAAGATATATTTTATGTTTAACAACCATTTATATAACCGTGCGGATGCCAGCTCATTTTCTTTCCACACAGGTGGTCTGTTCAATAACAGATGTATCCCAAAATACCATTAACAAGACAAAAAAAAATTCCATCTGCTTGGCCATGTTCATAAAATCCTATATAATGATAGATTCCATATTGAAAAAGGGGATTTAGAGTAGGGGCTCTCTTCTCATTGTAAACTGTTAGTTTAAAACACAGTATATAAGTCTAAGTACAAGTACACTGAAAATGACCAGAAACCACTTGCTGGAGGCTGCAATGAAATATCAGAAAACTCTATTATGCAAACACAAATATTAAAAGTATATGTAAACAATAAACTATTCTTATTTGTGCCCCTTTTATTAATTATACCATTAAAAAGTGCAAAAAAATGGTGATCTGTCAGAAATTCAGAGCTGCCCTGTGTCCTATGTTCTATGTCTGTGTTATCTCAAAGAGTCTATTTAGCCCTTCTGGCCCTTGGACTACAAGTCAATCAGTGCCTATACTTTAGCGATAAAGACCATGAGAGTTGTTGAGTCGTTTAGCAAAAGAAACTGGGCAGAGCTGATACCATTTAGTCCACAAAAATGCTGTGCGATATCAGCCCACAGTTGGAAACTTGTGGATCATTAAAGGGATAAAACATGATCAAATGTGCATGTGTTGAAGAACTATACTACGTTTTTTTTGCCTTGACACATGCTTTGAGATATGACATGCACAGTCTTTTCTAATTATTGACATTGTTTAGTCATTATACTGAGTGAAGCTGCTGGGATGGAACAAGGCAAGACAAGAAGCACTGTTTAGGAGTCTATTCAATGTGGGGAAAGTCTTTTGCCCCAAAAGCTAATAAACAATTGGCTGCTATTTCTACCTGCTGTAACATTAATGTAACCCAGTACGATATGAATGTTGTCTGTAAATAGTGAAAAAAATAGCCAGGCCTCAAGTGCCATTGCTAGACAAGGTTCTGCTACTACTCCTAATATTGTAGTTATACCTTTGGGGAAATCCAAACGAGCTTAGAGAACTGCAGATCTTTCACTATCTTCTGGCAATGCCTTAGGTTTTATTCTGTATTATGTATAATATTCTCTGTTTTCCCTGTGACATTCAGCCTTGCCTTGCCATTCCATGCTTACAGCTTTTAATGATAGTTACAAATTGCAGCATACAGAATACCATTCCCAATTTGCTGTGTGTCTTTCAAACACAGAACGGGGGGAAAAATCTCTAAGGGAAGTCAAGATGCATTTACTTGTCATACAGCAAATACAACAGGCCTGGGATGCAGTGAGGGTTGCAGGCTCACATAGGTTTGATTCATAATCATGCTGCTGCTAATACATTCTCCACAGATGCTTATGGACAGCACATTTGTCAACATGAAGGATCTTGACACCTACTGATCATAGGGCAGACAGCTCTGTAATGTTACTGCTGATCTCATAGCAGGTAATTCCATCCCAGCAGAGCAATGCCATTATCTATCCCAAGCATCTGGAGAATTAGCATTTTCAGCTTTTTTCCCCTTCTATTTTTTTATTTATTAAAAATCAATTTTTTATCACACGCATTCCGAATTTCAGAGCTTATAATCTAGTCTGACTGCTCTGGGTAAGAAATCAAATCAGTATTTGGATAGGTATAATGCGAAAATGTTTTGTGAATGAAAAATTACCTTTACCCTTTAGGCTGATTAGCAATGACGAAAAAAAGCGCAAAGGTTAAAATAGCACATATTATGGTTAGGGATAATAAGTACTTCACTAAAGATAATAAATATCTTTTATTTATATCCATTTAATACTCTACTCAGTTTCATTATCTAGAGGTTTTAAATCACTTGACATTTTTGTGCTCTGAGAGATTCTAAAATCATAGCCCATTTACATGGGAAATAGCTCACAAAGCCCATTACTGTAATATCTATTGATAGCTGCAAGCCATGTTCAGGGCTGGTTTTATTTTCAATTACTAACATTACATATAAAGAGCTTCATAAGATCTGGCTCTAGTCTTGCCAGCACAACGCTGACCTCACATGCGCCTATGTAATATACACAGAGGCAATGCAATCTTTGAGTGTAATTATTAGAATGAGCCGCTTTGCCTTCAAAATGTTATGGAATTCTTCCAGGCCGCTAGGAGAGGCTTGCCAATGATAAGTTTTAAGAGTTAATTTTCAAACATGCCCAGGGATTGTAACCACTTCCTGAGAAGCTTTGGACATTAAAATTAAATCAGCATTTTAAAACAAATTCCTCTACAACGAAGGGTGTTATGTTACAAATTATACGGATAATATATTCCAATCAATATCATCCACTTAGGTAAATTACAAGTCATGGCTGTATGTATATGACCACAGAAATAACGTTATACATGTGTATATATATATATATATATATATATATATATATATATATATATATATATATATATATATATATATATATATATATATATATATATGTATATATATCTACACTCATATGCACACGCTCATAGATACATGTAAATGTATGAGTTCTGTATCTAATTATCTGCAGAAACAGGGTACAGCATTCTTTTCAATCTTCTGCACTACTGAGATAAACAATCTGGATTCACTAACCACATGCTGTAACTTCAGTCAGTGTGATCCCTGACTCGAACATGTATTGTTAGACATACAGGTCAAGCTAGGTTTTTGTTATGTGGCCTCTGGATTTGTTAGTGTAACAGAAATGTGTAGGAAAATGTTCAGCTTATTATAAAGTTGTAGTCACATTTCCCATCTGTCTTTTCTCTGTGGCTGACCATATATGGCCTAGGGCCAAATTTAAAGGATATCTATATCCAAAACTTTTTTCCAATTTGGGATAAAGTGGGGAAAGTTTAGAACTCCTAGGGTCTCGGGCCTCAATAAAGAGTCTTCCCCTCACTTCCTGTCCTGGTGAGACCTTTTTTACCAAACAGGAAGTGAGGTAAAATCTGTCCTGGCTACTCCCCCATTCCTTTACCATTTTGGTATCTATACGCGTGAGTACCTCATTTGGGGATTGTATTTTAGTTCTTTAATAAAATTTTAAAGCAATATCACACTATCAAGTTTTTTTTTCTCATATACCCTTGCATATACACTGCAGTGTGTACCTGAGATCCAGCAACCGACATAGAACCCTGGGGTGGTTCATACGCGTGTTTAGACTAAGCGTAATTACTGAGTCACACGCTTTAAGGTGAGCGTGCATTACTAGGGAGTCAGTGGATTGCACCAATGCATGATCTGCAGCACGAAGGGATATAAGAGCATGTTGATAACAATATAACTGGATTTCACGCACAAGCACTTTAAATATGTTCTTTCGATTGAACTATTCACAGGATTTTTATAAAACTTTCACAATAAGGACTGTGGCACAGAAGCGCCTTTTTTTTTAATTTACTACTTTTTTTTTAATTTTCTACTTTTTTTTTAATTTTCTACTTTTTTTGGAATTTACTTTTGTATATGCACTTTATGCATGTTTTTTATGGTTTCACAATAAGTTTGCCCCATTTTATTTATTTATCATGGAAGCACTTATTGAGATATAGAGGAATTGTGTATGCCCCCAGTGAACCATACAAGTATCATTTATTATTTGAAATTATTCACATAAGCTTATTAATTGCCTATATGCATCTTTCATTTGATTGTTTATTTATTAGTACATGGTCCTGTAGGTACACAAGTTGATAGGACAGAATGCAGGCTTACATGTTGTAGCACGCTTTAGCGCAGCGTTAAATGTATCTATTTACTAGAACAAAAAAAAATTGGCTATATGTACAATGTAACATTAGGGACGGTAGGACTGTGTTTGTAGGCAGAAGAAGCAAAGAGGCAGCTTTTCCTAGTTTTTGTCCATACTTTTTTCCCATCATCCAAAGAAATGCACTTGTCTCATGAAAAAATTGTTTACACAATATTTTTTGAATAATTGTTATTAAGATGATCGCAAAAGAAATACAGGTAGAAATTTTGCTATTGTTTGTGACTCAAATGATTTTAGGGTAAATGGACATTCTTTCCAATTCTTGCACTTTGGATGGTGGTAGATATTTGTGCCCTGTGTGTTAAACAATTCATTCAGCTAATGCATTTTATCATTAGAAAATTATTTTCACAGCTGTCTCCCATAATATCTGTTATCTGCGTTGTACTTAAAAAGCTGAAATGCTGTTTTATTAATTGAATATCTTTTGAGTACTACGTTAATGTCCCCATAATCAGCCTGTCAATACCCAGCATTACCCTTAAAACACAGCTGTTATCTACCCACTTAGAAAGTATCCTAAAGAGGTACTTAACCCAGGTATGGGAAAATTAAAAGTCCTCATCTAAAAGTACTGTAGCTTCTGTCTCTTACAAAATATATGCTTATCAGCTCATGATGTCAAGCTTGTGTTCCAAGCAGCTTCTTGGGGCTTTTCAACTTCTGCATCACAATTTTGTCTTCAAGACCCAAGTGTCACTTTCTGAGGACTCATGACCAGCCCCCTACTGCACATGCACAAGATGGTGGACTTCTGTAAGTCTGGTCCTGTAGCCTCCTGGGATGCATGATGTTATGTCAGGAGGCTGAAGGTGGTGGAGAAGAGGGGGCCTGGCCAAATAAATGTCATCCTTGCCTAGGTGAGGAAGAAGGAAGTGGGAGTGGGTACTACCAAGAAAAGGTGCTTGTTCCCATAAGATTATGAGGGCAACTTTTACTTTTGGGTGAAGTTCTGCTTTAATACAGCAACTGCATGTTAGATTGCATATTAAAAAAAATTGATTTGGGACACAATAAATATATGAACAATGGATTGAGAGACACCTTCCCATCCTCTGTAAGATACCGTTCCGCTATGAAAAGAAGTGGTGCTTTTTTCTTTCCTCTTATGTTATTAAAAAATGGGATGGATTGGAACAGGGACAGTGGAAACTTAACAAATTGGAAAAACTTTGCAGGAATAACAAGCTTTTCTAGAAAGCTTTGGTTGGTCATTTGTTGGCCCTCTAAAGTAGCTCTAAAGTGCCCAATCTTTACCAAAATGTAGCATCAGGTTTCTTATTGGGGTAGGACCATTTATGACAATTTTTAACTAGGCATATTACCAAACGATAACAGAAAACTACCACCAAAATGAAATCTGAGAATAAATTGCACCTGCACACCAATGTTTAACACATTTTCTAAAGCATATGTAAACTCTAAAAACTCTATTATTTGTTAACTTTCGGTCTGCTAAATGAATTGTTCAAAGCATTTTGTTATATCTGTTTGAAAAAAATAACTGATGATCTTATCAAAAATTTGTAGCTGTCCCGTGTCCTATGTTTTTAGCCCTCTCATTTCTTATCTTGGTCTACCGAATAGTTAGCCCATTTGTTATGGAGACTTACAAGTGGGAGGGTCTCAGTAGTTTAGAAAAAGACCCTGGAATGGCTGGCAACACTCATCAACTGAAAACAGAATATAAGGGCTGATTGCATATCAGGTAAATAAACAGATAGCAGGAATAAGGCAAATAGATATACCGATTTTTTTATTTTGCTTTGACATTTGCTTTATGTATGTATTGCTTAACAAAAGCCATTGCTTACTAAGTATCCCATCATGTAGGTCAACTACAACTGCATACTTTTACTCCCAAGTATATCAATAATATATAAACATTTTTGTAAACAATCTCATAGTTTCTAAATAGGAAAAGGTGAACATTTAAAAAAAAATTCTGGGACAAACCATACTGTTGCACCAAAGTAACTTGTCACCTTCAATTATGCTCTAGAGAAGAATGGTGAACTACCTTTTCAGGCTGTTTCTATGGTTTATTCAACATCACATTTTGCTCTAAGCTTTAATTAAAAAAAAAAAACAAACAGGCCTGCATTGGAAGATGGAGTCTGTTCTAGGTTGTCTGTTCTAAAAAATCACTACTGTCCCTGTTTTTACAAATGAATGACTCACAAACATGGGCTTGAGATTCTGTTACATGACTTGTTACATGGAAATAAATCAGTACAGATAATATGACAATATTAAAATTTGTTTTACCTGATTTTGCATGAAATTAATTTCATATAGTTATGTTGTCAAAGAAAAAAAATATGTAAATGTCTGTCTCTACTTTTTTTATATAGATATATTTATTTATTTATTGTTATATTTATTAAAAATGCATGATTACAATTATGACTACTGCAATGTTTTGGAAAGACTAAAGTTCAACAAACAGGTCACCTTCTCTCTAAAGGTGATGGATTGTCTGTATGATACTGTGATTATAATATAATTAATATAGCTTTTCCACTAAGAAGTTACTTAAAATGAACTTCTAAGGAAAATCAAAATATATCAATAACACATCTTTAGAACAGGAAATAATTGTAGAAGGCTAGCCCATTCAAAACTATATCCTGCAGACATTTTACTATGTGTTAAGTTTATTTTGGGACACATGTGATATTATGGCATTGCACGGAATCACAAGCACTGCCATTAAACATTTTAGCAACATTTATACCTACTGTATATCAAAATTATACGTACAAGAAATACAGTTAACTTGTTTGAAATTGGTCACAAAAACACCAAAATGACTTACCCATGTTCTTTGATCAGGCATAGGGAACTGTCAAAATTATAAAAAAAAAAAGGAAAGGTTAGCTTTTAGGGTGGTGAGTCTGAGCAGATCAAATACAGTATTACAAATTATATCAATAAACAGAAATGCAGTATAGTAATATGCTGTAATGTAATCATTCATTTTACAATATTGCAATCAACAAACTTTTAAAAGGTTATTGAAAGGAGCAATGATAGTTTGCAAACTACAGCCAGTAACCCATATGCCCTAGGTATTCCAAAAAATTTAAGATGATTGGCAATTGCTATTGGCTGCTAATAGTTACTGCACTTTGCACATTGGTCTTTGCATTATTTATGGAGTCTGTGTATTTGTTCTAGAGGGGGGTTTCAAAGAACTCTGAATACCCATAAATCTGTTTTGAAAATCAACTATGCTTATGAAAAACTGATCCATGGGCATTGTTTGGAACTCATGCACCATTAAGAATCACTAAGCTGTGTAAGAAGCTAAAAATATGCGGTAATTAAAATGATACACATTTCCTTTTTTGCAATTGCTTTTAGGATTTTGATATTTAGCTAAAGTAACAAGGCTTTGACTAATTAGTGTAAATTGGTATTTCTGCTACTTAGTTCAAACTAGTTTTGTCTTTATACAACACTTAAAATGTTGTTAGATCTCATGTATACCTAAATTCTGTATTATACAGCAGTGCTATTAATTGCTTTTCTCAGGTTAGTAAAAGAAGTGGCACTACATAAATTAAAAATGATGCTACAGTAGGACAAACAACACAGCTATGCAATTATACAAACAATACAGTTTCTAAAATGTTGTATATGCACCATAGATTCTTATAAGAAACTAGCATTAATGCAAGTGCCTAAAGATGGCAGTGTTTACGATGCTGAAATATAAACCAAAGCTAACACTTCAAATACATCCAAAATACATTTTTGAGGTTAGTGTAGGAATCTCGAGATACACAATAATATTAGGCGGTTCTTTCCTTGTAAATGAGTGCATACTTGGATGTGGACCAAATGCACTTTTAAAACTGTCCTTGCAAAAGTCTTCCAATATCACACTATTAGGTTAATACATTTTCTCCTGGCAAACAAGCCCGGCTGATGCATTTACTCCCTAGTGGAGAAAGGCCTCTTTGTTGAGAAGAGTGAGTGCACCTGTCTGGAGATGTCAATACATTATACTAATTAGAAAGAAGCTGTAAGTCACTTTCTACGTTATTCATAGCCTCCGCAGTTGTGTCTTGTGCATCCATAAAGGTAACATTTGCTGGTGATCCATTGCTGATTCAAGCAGCTCATGTTTCAAAACAATCTCATCTATTTTGTAGTTTACTTGAGCTCATTAACCATTCTATATGCATCATGATAAAAAGTTTAACAGTTAAGTGCTTATCTAATCTTAAAGGAGAAATCAGTCATTATAAAATAAATAAGCACCCAGACATCTGATTATAAAGGAAAAGCACTGTCATAGAGTTAATATGTCTATTATATTAGAGTGCGATAAACAGGATGTGTCAAATACTGCAGTTGCCACTTCTAGATTTTTAAATAAAGCAAGAGTCGTGTTGGTAATTTGAAATAATTGCCCCATTCTGGTAACAGCTTCAGTAACCAACATGCATTTTTTACAGTGATCAATTTCCACATATGGATCAGCTAGTTAAAACCTATGTAAGGACTTTGAATATGCTTTAAGAGTCACTGTTTGGGGTCAGCCTTTATATAAGCGATCTCTCTGATAGATCACACAAGGCAACTGAAACAGTGGCAAATAAATAGTTGATTATCACATAAACATAACTAAATTATGCTTGAAACTACATCATAAATAAAGCTGAACACCTCTGATATTGGCAAATATTTCATAATTTATGGGCTAAGTTCACCTTTGTCCACCTTTTTTTTCTCTAAATTCCAGCTCCCCTATGAACAAACATAGCATTAATGTACTTTGCAAAATAAAACAGCTTTCCGTTAATTTTACAAACGATTACCTCACTATCTTAATAGCTGTTTAAACACACTGCTCAATTACTTCTGCCTTACTTCCGGTCAGACTATAGGTCATGACACAGGAGGGCAGGGAGTTGACTAACTGATCTCATTAGCACACACCCTGTATCATCTACCCACAGCTGGTTAACTACTTCCTGTGTCATGACCTAAAGTCTGACCAGGAAGTAAGGGAGAAGTAATCCAACAGTGTGTTCAAACAGCCATGAAGAGAATGAGGTAAGCCTGTGTATAATCAATAGAAAGTTGTTTGATTTTTGCAAAAGAAGTACATTAATGCTACATTGGTACATAGAGGAGCTGGAATTTAGAAAAAGAAAAAGGTGAACCTAGCCTTTAAAGCTTTTAATGCACCAGTTAGGTCACTTTATATTTATGCCCATGTTCCAAAAGTTGAAAAATGAGTGCCATAAGAGATCTTCTTTCCATTATGATTCATGCATATGCAATTCTAAATGTTCATTATGTACATACCTGTGGATGGAATAAGAATCCAGGAGAAGGCCTTAAATACTTTTCTTTTAGAATTTCAAGAGGATCTAATAATTTCCTTTTTTCTACCCTAAAACATAAGACACATTTTAAAAGGTGGGGCTAATATTGGTTTAAACATGTACTTATTTATAAAATAGCATCCAAATATTTCTTCCATAAAAGATAATACATTAAGATTTTTAAGATCTAAAATAAAGTATAGTATGCAGTGTAAATGTCATTTGACAAAGGCCTCTTTGACCATTTCTCTTGATAACATACTGCTGGATCCTCTGATGGGACTTAAAGTGGAACTGTACCCATAACAACTTTATAAAAAATGTTTTTTTTTAGCAAGGAACATACATTCCACATTAATAATTATGTTACCAAAATTAGTGTGTGCTATAACTTGCCTCCAGCATTGTTCCTGTTTCTTCTCGCCGGAGGCTGCCGTTTTGCTGAAGCCCAGAGCCCCTGAACAGCAGTAAATCTTTAGGCTGTTAGCAGATCGGCCTCTACATTTTTGGCACAGTGATGAAAAATAGAGAGCAACTGAGCATGTGCAGAGCAGGGTGAGACAGTGTATTACTGGATTTTAAACAGTATAGGCACTTAATTGTAATGTTTTACATAGCTATACATGCAAAGGGGCCAGCCTGAAGTGATCTAGAAGGACTTAATTTTCTGATTAAAGTTCCACTTTATTTGTAAAAAACAGATTTCTAGCCTTAAAACTATATCTAAACGCTGACAAAATACTTATTCTGCTTTTCAAAAGAATTCATCATAACAAGTTGGATAGTCATCAGTGTAAATTCCTGCCAAGAGTTTTACTGAACGTCAATAAACTTATTGAGGTTGTACAAAGTAATTGTATATTTCCCCCGTTAACTGCCCAACTTTAAAAAAAAACAGGACTACCTTTAGAATGTGACTATTGATGGTTTAGAGTGTATGTAACTCAAATGTATTTGAATCAGTAAACAGATAATTAAAGAAAGTTTATTTTATAGCCTTTTAACTTTTTTTCACAGATTGCCCAACTGTATTCAGTCTCTCTGTTGTAGCAAGAGTAAACTTTATTGAACCACACGTAATATAATTCTGCATTCTATGGGTCCAACTCATCCTGAAGTGAAGGCTGGCATTGCCCTTTCTGCATTTTCTTTTATAAGGATTACTACATTCTTTGCCATAAAAATCACTGGATTGATGTATTCAATTCACATACCATGTAAACAATATAAAATCATTGATATGGTTCAAACATGTTACACCATTTTATAGCTCAGGCAGTAGATGCATTTTTTATGAGACATAGGTCATTGGGACTGCAATTCTTATAAACTAATTTTCATTATCATATGTACTACTGGTATGTAACAGTATTGCTCCTTAGTGTTAACAAGCAAGGGAACGCCTTAGATAAAACAGGCTGTTTTATATATAGAGATTTTTAAAATCTACCTGTAGATAGGATCCATGAAGAAAGGTGCAGGTCTGGCATGTTGCAAACAGTGATCAGAATGTTTTGATTGATCTACGTCACAATCTTTTTTGTCTCCAAATATATGGTTCTTTCGGGATGGCTCTGCTTGTTTTGTTGGCCCAGCTCGACTTCTACTCCCCATACTCAAGTCCAAAGGCTGGTCAGGACTAGAAGAAACCGGGGTTAGTGGCTTTGAGGGTACATTTGGTACCGCCTTTTCCTCTTTACGCTTCACGGTAAGATCAAAAGGGGACTCTGCATTACCCTTTTGAACTTTCTTTATTTCTTTTGGGGATTCTGGTTCCACTTTTAGAGGTGTAGGTCTTACATCTCTCTCTGGAAATGGGTATACTGATTGGGAAAATGCTGGAAAAAAAGGAAGGGGAAACATAGATGGGTAAGGTAAAGATCCACCCTTTTTGTCTGGTAAGCCTACAAGTCCTGTTGATCCAAAATACTTTTCAGCAATAGAGGCGATAGCTTTTATGGAGTCATTCACAGCTCCAGACACAGCAGTCTGTTCCTCCAAACACGGTGAGAAAACAGAATGGCTGTTGTATTCTCTCTTGCTGTTTAATGCAGCAAGATTCTGCAGTGGGCTCATTTTCTCTTTATATATTTTGCCATTTTCTTTGATTTTTTCCTTATCACTTTCAACATCACTTTCAAGATCAGAGCCAGAAGTGGTCTCTAAGTCACTGCCGCTTGGAGTGCTGACATCATCAAGGTCACTGCTCTCTGATTGGTCGCTGGTTTTGTCATGTGGCCTTTGGTCAGCATTATTGTCTCCTAAGTATTCTGTGGATTTGGAATCACACAGAGATGAGTGCTTACTCAGTGCTTTCAAAATGTCCTGTGTTGCTGGTAAGACCTGAGGTCTGTTCATATGGGGACTCTTGTTTACCTGGTCAATACTAGGAAGTCCTTTAACTGGGGAGCTGGCAGGTATTAGAGGGGGCCTATGATATAGACCTGAGGGGAAAAGACCAGGGAAACCAAAAGAGAATCCAGGAGCTGTTGGAAATGTAAGGCCAGCAGTATGCCGGCTAGCACCAAAGTAATCAGCAAGCCCTGCGTTTGCATGGTTCATATTGATCATAGAAGCTTTGTCCAAAGATGAAGCCCCTGGAAGTGAAATCCCTTGACCAAATAACCCTCCAGCCGCAAAGTGATTCTTCCCTTCACAAAATCGTCTGTGCTTATTAAGTGATGATGTCGTGCTGAACATTTGTCCACAGTCTTTGCATTTGATTTGAGTCCTGCAGTCCGCATGCATACGTTTGTGTCGGCAAAGATTTGAAAACTGAGTGTAAGACTTATGGCACACTTCACCTGTTCAAGAAAAAAAAAAAGCAATAACTTAACTGTTATGCACTTTTATTACTAGACACCTGCCTAAGACTCGCCCTGTGACATTTGTATGCATACCCTTAGTCTAAATAACTAAAATACTAAATGTTTGATTTACTAAAGGTGTAGTTCTACTTAGCTTAGAAAATATGGTGAAACTTTGTGCACTTTGAATAGCATTTCTGAATATTGTATGCTATAAAATGAAAATTCATTTTGCAAGTGAATAATCTCTACTTTTCTAATACACCGACCCATCCAAAAGAACCCATCGTTTAGCCACTAGAAACAGAGTACACAATCATGGCAAGAAAATTACTGGGAACAGCCATGTGGTAATATATATAATTAATACCATCTATAAGGCAACAGGTTGTCAAACAGTGTAACTAGCAAACTGGACAGCATATGGGTTGATTCACCAAATGAACAGAGGATGTTCATTTATAAAGATGTGTTTGTTCATTTGGAAGGAGAATTATAGTAAATAAGGTGATCTTTTTTTTCAAATACCCAATCAAACCTAAGGGAAATTAAAAAACAAGATTTTTTTTATAGCACATGACCACAAAGAGAATGATAGTACATAGGTTGATCCTGTGTTCACTTGGAAATCTCAATAATGTGTCAGAGGAATTTAAAAAAAAAATTTTTTTTATAGTATATGATTAATTGGTCGAAGTGAAAACAGATTAATGTTATTTACAAAGATGAACATTTGCTATTCTTTTAGAAAATCAACCCCTCCCCCCCGCATCAAAAGCAAAAAGAGCATCCCATTATACTAGCAGGGAACCCAGATAAAATATGAGTACTACAGAGTGGCAGCAATGTCATATACATACAGTCATGGCCAAAAATATTGGCACTGCTGCGTTTCTGTCAGATAATGCACCTCTTCACCCAGAAAATTATTGCGATACAAATGTTTAGGCATTCTCATGTTTATTTCTTTTGTTTGTATTGGTAAGACAAAAAGGGTGGAGAAACAAAAAGCCAAATCTGACACATTCTACGCAAAACTCCAAAAATGGACTGGACACAATTATTGGCACCTTCTCAAAATTGTAAGAAATAATTGCATTCCAAGTTTGTGGTGCTCCTGTAACTTGTAATGAAACTCACCTGTATCAATTAACAGGTGCTGACAACATAGAAATCACACCGACAACCAGTTAAAATGGTGAAAAATGGACTCAACCTTTCTGTTTTGTATCTCTGTGTGCCACACAGAACATGGAGCAGGGAAAAGAGCAGCAAAGATTTGTCTGAAGATTTGAAAGCAAAAATGGTGGAAAAGCATGGACAAGCTCAAGGTTACAAGTCCATCTCCAGAGATCTAGATCAAGAGGTTTACAGCCCATGGCACTGTAGTAATCTCCCTGGATGTGGATGCAAGAGAAAAATTGATCAAAGAGCCAAAACTTACCTGAGGAAGCCAGAATCCTTTTGGGAGAATGTGCTGTGGACAGACGAAACAAAATTACAGCTTTTTGGTAAAGCCCATCATTCTACTGTTTTCAGAAAAAGAAATGAGGCCTTTAAAGAAAAGAATACAGTCCCTACAGTAAAACATGTTGAAGGTTCACTGA
This sequence comes from Lithobates pipiens, assembly GCF_037356315.1. Classification (NCBI taxonomy): domain Eukaryota; kingdom Metazoa; phylum Chordata; class Amphibia; order Anura; family Ranidae; genus Lithobates; species Lithobates pipiens. The sequence goes on along the minus strand of NW_027507758.1, from coordinate 418,868,117 downwards.
TATTTTGGGTTTGCTTTGCTGTTTCTGGCACTGAATGCCTTGACTGTGTGCATGACATTTTGAAATCTGATGACTACCAAAGAATTCTAGGGGGCACTCTAGAGCCCAGTGTCAGAAAGTCGGGTCTCCGTCAGAGGTCATGGGTCTTACAGCAGGAGATCTCAAAACAGCAGTTGGTAAGAAGATCCCTTCCAATCTGAGAGACCCGGAGCAGTTGGCGAAAAAAGAGTAGTCGGAAATTCCAGTAGAGACGTGTAAGAAACTCATCGATGGCGATTTATTTTAGTTTTTTCTTCCAAGGGGTGTGATACCAAATATTAAATTGAGGGTGCCAATAATTTTGTCCAGTACGTTTTTTGAGTTTTGCGTGGAATGTATCACATTTGGCTTCTATTTCTCCACTTTTTTGTGTCATACCAATACCATCAAAAGAAAAAAAACATGAGAATGCCTAAACATTTTTAATTGCAACAATTTTCTGGGCGAAGTGGCCCATTAGGTGATAGAAGTGCAGGGGTGACAATATTTTAGGTCAAATAACACCAGGCTAACCCTAAAGTTTGCCATAGATGGAACAATATTTAGCCAGTTCAATCCATCTATAGGCAGGCTGCTTGTGTTTTTTTTCCATTAAATGACTGCCAACAACTATAGCTTTCAGCATTGATCATTGTATTCTGATGACTGGGAAACCACACGCTGTCAGAATACGATAGTGAAGGGGGAGGGATTCAATCAATTTTCTTTCCTTCAACCTGTGATTGAAGGAAACAAAATTGCATAATGTATGGCCTGACTAAAGCCTTGTACACACTACTACGCCTTTTTCGTTCAATTCAGCGGGCTGAATAAAAAAACCTGACAGTTTAGGAGGTGCCGCTGTACTAACTATGTGATGTTAAAACAGCGAACTCCCCTGCTGTGCTATTGTGTTCTGACATGTTGGACGTCCCCCCCACCAGAACACACCGGTCAGTGCTTCCAGCCAATGGATGCAGATTGGCAGACCTTTTTTGGTCATGCCCCTTCAACAGAAGTCAGGCATACGCCCGGTTTCTGTTGGACTGGCTGCCGTACATGTGGGTCAAATGTTGGCTTGTTTTGAAACGACCGATACCACCTGATATTCGGCCTGTGTGTACTAGGATGTACTTATAGTGCACTATAATATCACAAAGAGACCTCTTGCATTACTTTGATAATACTTTTTCATCTATAAATAGAGATCTAAAGGAAGATAGTTTCATAGTTCATTGTTAGTAAGGTTGAATAAAGACACCAGTCCATCCAGTTCAACCTGAGTGAGTATCTACAATTGTTCCTATCCCTGTACATTGCACACTCATGTCGGTCCCTGACCTCAAGGAGCCCACAATCCAAGGTCCCCATTCATATACTAGGGCCAATTTTGGACAGAAGCCAATTAACCTACCTGCATGTCTTTGGATTGTGGGAGGAAACCGGAGTACGCGGAGGAAACCCACGCAGGCACAGGGAGAACATGCAAACTCCAGGCAGGTGGTGTTGTGGTTGGGATTTGAACCAGCAACCCTTCTTACTGCTAGGTGAGAGTGCTAACCACTACACCACTGTGCTGCAAGATGTTCTTGCTTTCCATAGTAAATACATTTCCAAATGATTTACTAGTTCATATTACAAATGAAAAGATTAAACTGATTGGTGTTATGGGGAAAAGTCAGTTTCCCTTACAATGTAATGAGCATATACTGTGCATACAGTTTTAACTCTTCTTGTAAATCTCACTACAGCCCATTGTAATGTATTGCATTGTGTACTCTTTCTTACTGTATTTCAATATTTATATTTTTCATGAGCTATCTTGAGGTAGCCATATTTAAAGAAATATGTTTAAAAATGACCAATAAGCACTTTTAACAGTATAGTTTAATTGTGACTATTCCCAGAAATCAACTACAGTGGTGGGTGTCATTTACAGGGAGGATTGCTTGTACCTGCAGAGGATGTATTACAGATCACAATGTTCTCATCATTCACACATCAAAGACACAGAACTATAAACAGTGAGCATTCCGAGCCATTTGTAAGAGTCCTTTTGCAGGGTTAGAGACAGGCTGCCCAAACTGACAATAGCTCTATTTTAAGCATGTGAAGGAAACCAAATTGAATGTATCTCATCCTGCATTGCTGGTTCCCATGAACTGTAATCACGTCCCTGACTTCCACTCACACCAGGGCTAACCTTCCAGCACTTGGAAAACCCTTGTCCTTGACAATCCAGAGCACTTGCTGTCATCTTTCAAATATTTACCCTGGCATCACCTCATATTATAAATAGAGCATCACAATAAGAATACAAAGAATTACAGACGCATCTGCACTTTAAATTTACGTTTACTCAAAATCTGTCTGTAAATTCTTGAAATCATAAATAAATGAGCAATTGTCATTTGTGCTCATCTCTGCTTTTAAAGTGTTACTAAACCCACAACAGTAAAATCAGTCTGTATATGCAGTAAAGCATGCTTGTTATACTCACCGTGGAACCTAAGGAGTTAACCCTCTACATTGTGTATAAAGGCTGTTTGATCCTGTGTGCACAGATCCTCCTCATCTTGCACTGTCTCCAAAACATGTGCAGATAAGACAGAGTGAATGGAGTCAGGCTGCACATGCTCAGTTTAGTGTGTATTGCTAGAGAGTTATTTTTTGGTTGGGAGAGTGCATGTGATCAGCACAGGACCAATCAGCACTGTCCAGCCAGAGGATCAGGGGACCTGCATACTGATAGGACAGCTCAGTGCAGTATGAAAACCTCTCCTGAAAAGAGGGGATTGGGTTAGCGCTAAGGGGAGCGATGGAGGCAAGTGTCAAATGGGGGTATGAGTATAATGGGGTGGTGCATACACCACATCAGCAGTTATATGGGAGAATATTGATAGCAAATGGGCAGTCCAGCCTTAAAAAAGTCCATGTATTTGTTAGTCAGGCAGCCAGCTAGCAGAGAAGAAGTAGCTCTGTGGAGACAAGATTAAGAAACAGGCACTGCATTTTTCCTAATTTTGACAACTCCTTCTACAAGCTTTAACCACTTCCGGACTGCCACATGACGATATACGTCCTAACTTTGAAGTATAATATCATTGTTATGGCAGCAACTAGGTCCATTTCCAATAATAGTGGTCTCTGCTGCAGATTTTCCCGCAAGATCACTTTTATCGGTGGCCGCTCTCCAGTGCTCTACATCGCTTACCGAAGCCGTCGGCAGCAGCGGATGCGATCGGATCTTCTCCCTTCCTGAGTATGGAGATTAGTGAGGGGAAGATGGCCCCCACCCATCTCCATAGCATTGCTGGGCAGAAGTGACATCAAAACATCACTTCCACCCATAGCTCTTAAAGGGCCATTTTTTTTAACATTTTTAAATAACAACTTTTTTTTATTGCATGTTAGCGTAAATATGAGATCTGAGGTCTTTTTTAACCCCAGATCTCATATTTAAGAGGTCCTGTCATGCTTTTTTTCTATTACAAGGGATGTTTACAGTCCTTGTAATATGAATAAAAGTGACACTTTTTCTTTTTTTAAAGAACAGTATAAAAATTAAAAATAAAAGGTAAAATAAATAAGATTTTTTTTTTTTTTAATGTGTCCCGTCCCACCAAGCTCGCGTGCAGAAGTGAACGCATACGTGAGTAGCGCCCGCATATGGAAACGGTGTTCAAACCACAGATGTGAGGTATCGCCGCGATCGAGTGAGAGCAATAATTCTAGCCCCAGACCTTCTCTGTAACTCAAAACATCAACTCAAAACAACCTGTAACATTTTTAAACATCACCTATGGAGATTTTTAAGTGTAAAAGTTTGTCGCCATTCCACAAGTGGGCGCAATTTTGAAGCATGACAAGTTGGGTATCAATTTACTCGGCATAACATTATCTTTCACAATATAAAAAGAATGTGCTAACTTTACTGTTGTCTTATTTTTTAATTTAAAAAATATATATTTTTTCAAAAAAAGTGTGCTTGTGAGACCGCTGCGCAAATACGGTGTGACAGAAAGTATTGCAACAACCGCCATTTTATTCTCTAGGGTGTTAGAAAATAAATTTATAAAGTTTGGGGGTTCTAAGTAATTTTCTAGCAAAAAATAATGTTTTAAACAACAAATCTCAAAAAGAGGCTCGGTCCTTAAGTGGTAAACCAGACATTGATAGAAGTCATAAGACTGCTCTATACTGCTGTTAAGAAAAGGTATTTAGCAGTTTATATTTACTAAAACTATTGCATTTCCATGTTCTGTGTACTGTGGGAGACCAGATACAGTGAATACAGGGTCCTAGGTTTAGTAACATTTTAAGAACTAGCAGACTGGCTGAATCAATAGAATTTGGGTTCATCCTAGTTCACCAGAGTAAATTATTGTTCATGATGTTAGGGATTAACCCATTAATGCCTCTTGTTCCAATATTGGAACAGTAGTGATGTGGGAGTTATTTATATTCTACTGCTCTAGGTAACATATGAATTGTATGCGCAAAAATTAAAAAAAAAATTCAACCTTAGGTATAAATGGTTTAAAACCATATTTTTCTTTTCACATAGAGTGTATTTTACATTTATACTCATACTCAGTCCCAGTATAGGGGAGAAATGTTGGAAAGGCATTTATTGGACCCACCTTCATTTTAAAATGATCACTTCTTAGAAGTCTAGTTTGTTCATTGACTAATGAGACAATACAAGAAAAAGCCTTAATGGTTACTTGCTAATGACGGAACAGTAAAAATGCTATTATACTAATTAAGAAGATTAAATCCACAGAGAGTGAAGGGACAGGCAATGTATTATATTCCTCTGTGGTGATTGGCCTCACACATCGCACAAGAAGGGATTCTGCATTAATGTGGCCTTTGAGCAATTTTGGAAAACAGAACAAGTCTCTGTGAAATTACCCTGTACATATTATTTGGCTTTAAGTAAACCAGATGGGCTAATAGTTTCCATACAGTACACTTAACCAACAATAGACACTCTTCTTCTGTCCCGCCACCTCCAGTACTGATGTTCACATGGAAGAACGTACATGATCACATCCTTTACTATCTTTCATCACTTTGCAACAACCACTACAACTTAGACAAATCCAATGCCCCCGTGAGCATTATCCTATCAACATCTAGCGTGCTCAATTTGTCATTTATGGGGAAGACTGGAATAAGATAGCAGTCAAAATTGCATATTTTCTGCTTATTAAACACATTAAGCAGTCTGCTGAATATTCCAGACCAATTATAGCATGTGGTTTCTATTTGGAGGACCTGAACAGTTTGCAAAGGCAGTGAGTAATTACCTTTGTTTCGGTGAGCCTTTGCTCATGTTTGAACAGAATAGTGTAATAAGAGACAGTTGCCATAAACAGACTAGTGTGCTGTACACTGTGTGTGGCCCTTGGATGGAAACAGATAGCACCTTAGCATGTAAAACACTTTCACTGCACAACTTTGAAACATTCCAAATTATGTAATCACAGGAAGAAAGGATGGAATTACTGGGATGTTTGGAACATCCCAGAATATGTAACGTGAACAATTTGAAGCACAGGAGTGCTTTATTAAGTATACAGCATGCACGATTCATCCAGTATATCTTGAGGCCACTTCTTGGACATGGAGTCATCCAAGAAACCTCTACAGGGGAATGGTGATTATAACAACCATCAATGTTGCAGTCTTCAATCATTTTAGGCATGGTGTTGAAAGACTTAAAGAAGAAGTCTATTAGGTGGCTGTTAACCCTTACATGTGCCCAGTGAAGTGACTAGCCTCAGGTGATACTCAGAGATGAAACAAAGTCTTCTTCACAATTTGTACCTGTTGATCTGCAGCCATTTCCAGAATGTAAACAGCTGCACAGCCCAGTGAGGAGTGCTGAGTTTAATCTGAGACCTGAGTGGAAGGAAGGGACACACACACCCTGTGTGCTGAAGCTCCCCTCCATTGCCCCCTCAATCTCTTGTCAACAAGGCCTGTCAATGTGATTCATGTACACAGCAGAGGAACCAGACTGCGGACAGAAATTATTCTCAGTGCTTTGGATTGAGATACATACACACTATACAATGATGTACTTTGTTAATTTTTCATGCCAGAGGTGAAAAATAAGAGACAAAATTTCATAAATGTGGCTCAAGGCTGGGTACCTTGCTGTCATAAATACCTTGGCCATGAACTTAATGACAGTTGCTAACACTGCTTCCTTTGCTACAGCAAAATTGTGTAAGTAACCTTCCATCCTGTGCCTCCATTCTATGGTAGCAATGCTACATGTCTCTGTGGACAGCAATAAGCACAAATATGGAATAAACCAGATGTCTGTGATAGTGTAACTTGGGCTGTAGCTCATAGCTGCTGTGGAACTTCTTCCTTTTTGTTGCTGCTTCATCCTTCTGTAGTGTGGACAGGGTTAAACTGAATATTCATTAGTCCAGAAGTGCAGCAGTCATCTTTAAAGAGACCACTTTGCAATGCTCTTCTATGGAGTGTCTCCAATGCAGGAGGCAGCCATCTTAGCTGGGTCTGGAAGAAGGTGGTTGCAACAGAGCAAGGAGAAATTTGACTGGACTGTTGGAAAAAGGGAGCTTTGTTGTGCCATCAGCCTGCAGAATGCAGAGAGAAAGCCAATCTTGGGACCATGTGCTGCTGCACACCATTTCCTTTGCTGAGCAGCTCTGAGAGGACACCCCAAGGTTGCAGTGAAAGGGGAACAGTGGTGTACGACAAGAGTTTGCTGTAGCTATCTGATGCTGTGCTGCCCAGCAGAAAAGGGCTGATCAGAGACTGCTGCTGCCTTCATACTATGTGCAGTGCTACATGTGAGGGGACCTGGGTTCCGAGAGTCTTAATTGGGATCAATATTTTACTGTGACCATCAGCAGACCCCTGACCATCAAGAGAGGACCATTGGCTACTACTGCTGGGTGCTAGCCTACAAGAGAGGACCCTTTAGCAAATCTGCTTAGATATGCCTGGAGTTCAGGGAGTGCCTACTGTGCTGAGAGGATTCCAAATCCAGTGCCCCTTTGAATTACAAAAACTGTACTGGAGAGCAAGCCTACAACTTGTAAGGAAGGAAAAGAGGGATTGTCTCAGAAAGACTGAAAGAGAAAGATCATCAGCAACTTCTATTTCTGTCTGACTTGAACTGTACTTTTAGTGAATCAAAGCACGTTTCTGGAGACCCAGAAGAGTATGCCCTGACACTGGTAAGAGACTAACATCATACAAGTTAATCTGTGGTCTGCTGGGAACTGTTGTGCTTTCTTCAAGGGCCCAAACTTTGCCGACCAACATTTTTTTATCAACATTCAGTGACCAGTGTGACAAAATGGGGACTGTAATAGCAAGTTCGGATTATCTTTATATACTGTTGCTAGATGCAGTTCGGTTCTGTTAAATGCTGTAATTCAGAATACTGCACTTGCTAATCCTCTCTTCTTTTAGGCTATGTTTGGCCTAATAAATTCTTTAAAATACCCTAAGGTGCGTCGGTAAGTGCTGGGTGAACGAGGTGTGTCATCTTCAGGTATGTGGAGAAATCACAAAACAATTCAGCGGCTCTCTGGGGGGGGGGGGGGGTATCATTAAACTAGCAAAGCCTGGCCACACTCGCAAGACTACTTAGTGCTTTGAGTAGTTTAACTGAATAAGGCTATACATTGCATTGTTAGATAAAGCTGAGTAAACCAGCACATCTAAACCCAAATTGGTAATGAATCAAGGGCTATCTACGTTGACTGGATGGTCATGAATCATAGATTTGCTGCACTGAAGAAATTCATTAGCTTTCACCTCACTACAGCTGCTCCTCTAGACTGTAGTACCTCCTTGTTAGGTATATTTAATCTCAGTTGTTGGGGAATCCTACCCTACAAATCCATGCACACTGTACAACACATTATAAGCTAGATCCATATTTTAACCCACTCATAGACCTGACTTCTGTGAGTTAGAGTCTGGCACCTGCACTGCACTCACTTAGAGAATTAGGTAGGTCTTAAATGGATCCCTTTTCTAGTTTACCATACAACCAGCAGATTTCACATATCTGTCCAGCAAAGACAGAGCAAAACAGTTATATTAACAATTCATTAAAATAGAACAATATTTCTTATTTGTACATTTTCCAATTGTAAGAAGTCCTTTGTTATTTGTGTGTGCTCCTCTAATATCTCAGTGTATGTGTACAGGCTATAAAAGTCTATACAGTACAGGAAACAGTTTTTTGATAAGATTCAATAACAACCCAATGACCAAGGATGACAATTAAAGCTTTTTGCATAGCAAAATGACAGTTTGAAAAAAAATAGTGAATGTCTGCAGAATTCTTTACCAGCATGCTGCAAAATAATTGTTTGCAGAGGTCATTTTAATTTATTATAAGTGCATATCATTGTCTGATGATTAAGTGTACAGAAACCAATAGGCAGTCTAAAAGGAATATGCTAGTGTTGAAAACACAAATGATTTATAACTTTTGCTAAATACCTTCAATAATTTGATACAAAATGATATTATAATATGCTATTGTTAATTCACTTACAGGTCATTTGTTCAATTCCAATAAATCAAATCCTGAAAGCTCACAAATAATTGGCCTGGCTATGGCTAGCATTCTTTGCATAGCTGCAAACTGGTTAAATTTAAAAAAAGTCTTCTAAATTAAGTTAATTTCTGTCAGCTGTTTGAATGTGTTATTATATTCTTCACTGTATTGGCCGTTCTTTACGATCAGCACAATGACTATCTCAGGTATACAATGAACAGGCTTCTGTTGAGTCCTGAGGGCTGTTCCTACAGGATGTTCCCATCCTTTGCTTCCTATTTGTTAATGTCTTGTGGAAAAAATAAAAACAACAACAAACTTTAAAGGAAAAAACAATACAAAGAATGTTACTTACATACAAAGGGCTTTACACTACTGTGGATGTGCTTGTGTTGCTTAAGACCTGATGAAGTTGCAAACGTTTTACCACACTCTGAACAGGCATGAGCCCGAGCACCAACATGCTGGGACCGTATGTGCCTTTGGAGGTTGCTGGGATCCGTGAAAACCTGCTAGGAAATGAGTGCACATTAGTCAGGTCTTCTGTAAAAAAAAGAATAATGATGTCTCATCTTTACAATAGTAATTTATTTTAAAGCAGAACTGTAAGCACAAAAACTTTCATTTAGATATTGCCACAAAATATAAATATACTTTGCATGCATCAAATGCCTTCCAAAAATCAGTTATCACATTGCAAAAGTAGCAGTGACATCATCACTGTGCTGCACATAACTTGTACAGAAAGCAGAGCTCTGGGAGGGACCCAGCAGGCCCCACCTATTACAGGCTGCCTGTAGAAATCTACAGAAAGGGGTGGATACAAGGCCAGTCGCCTTTCACAAGGAGAGAGGGCAGCAGTAACTGGTCTTTATTATAGGAAGCTCCTGCACAGAGGCAACATTTCATACTGGATTACTGCACAAATCTAGAAGAAAATACCCAGAGCACAACAAGATTCAAATAAGAATATGCATGGCTCTTTTATTCAAATAATATTTTGCTTATCTCAGTCTATCATGGATGATGCTGCCAGACTTATCTTATTTACTGACATTCTTTGCCATGCACTTCCCTGGCTTCCATTTGTCCAACAAAAAAAATTCAAAACGCTAACAACATACAAAGCCAACCACAACTCTGTCCTTCCAATTATCACTCAAATTGTCCTCTTCTCTCCTCCCAAAATCTTGTGCTATCTAGGCCATTCATTACCTCCTCCTATGGTTCCCTCCAGGACTTCTCCAAGACCTCTGGGATTCCACCCCCCTCTTATCTCTTCAGAGAAGCCTATCTCTCCTATACCTAAAAACTGAACTTTCTCCATCAGCTAGTCACTCACAGCTATTACCTTTTACAGTAAGTCGCTTGCCCCTTCCTTTTAGTTTGTAAGCTCTTACAAGCAAGGCCCTCTTAACCCCTTTTGTATTGAATAGTATTGTAGCTATACTGTACCCCTTTATTTTGGAAAGTACTAAAAATAAATGTTGGCACTATATAAATCCCCAGTTTATAATAATATTAACAATTAACAATCCTGGAGTTCAGCTCTAATAACTGTAGAATTCTGAATAACAAACCAATGCATCTGGTGGTTATTTATGTTTCTTATAATACCAATATAATCACATGGAAATTTAATGAATGTGCACTCTGTAATGTACCAGTAGGCCTATGGTTCAACATTTAGAAGTAGACACAAATTTGCAACAAAATAACAATGCTCGGCTTGAGACCCACATATTTCCAGGCTCATGCAATCAGCATTGTCATGTGTTATGAAAAAAGGGGCCAGACAGCGCACTCTGATGTACAACTTTATTGATCGGAATGCCTACTCAAATCCTGCCTAACTCCTCCCTCTGATGCACTGATGCATTTAGCCGTATACAGAGCTTACTTGTATAGTCTTTCTATTATTGCATGAAAATAGACATATCGATATTCTATGATCTGGGGGGGGGGGGGGTTAAAAATAATTTGGAAGTTATTCATAAAACTATGCAGCCAGCCTCGGCTCATACAATGAAATGACCAAACACAAATTCACATTACCTTGGAGCAGTTCTCACATTCATAGTGCTTTCCAGTATCATGTGACATTTGATGGCGAATCAAGTTAGACTTCCAGTTAAAGGCTTTGGGGCACTGGTCACATTTATACTCCCTCTCTTCTGTGTGGGACAGTAAGTGCTTGTCCAGGCTAGGGACAAAAAATAAAGGCATGATATATGAAACTGAACAACTTTATTGCTAAGACTGTATGAACATGTGAACAAGGTTGGTTCTGTGAGTGAGTTATGATGAAGTAAAATGATCAGGCATTCTTTAATAAATAGGTATCTGTTCTGTATCCTATAAGCAGGCCCATCGGGGGTGTCTGGGGAGTGTGGTTTGTTGAGTGTAGACAGTATGTACTGTATGTATGAAATATGGAATAAAGCAATAAATGGATTTTTATGATGGAATGCTCTTATTCAGTATATAATCTCACATTGGAGCAGATATGGCTCATAAGGGTCAGCACCCTAATAGCCATGAATGACAGGAAGGAATTCTGCTCCATAAATGATGTCAATGGAAGGAATTGTGCCCCATCGTTGGTGTCAGTTGAAGGAATTCTGTTCCATCATTGGTCTCAGTGGGAAGAATTGTGCCCTTTTGATGGTGTCAGTGGGAGGAATAGTGCCCCATTGTTGGTGTCAGAGACAGGAATTATGCCCCATTGTTTGTGTCATTGGAATAGTGCCCCAGGGGTGGATGAAGGCAAACAAAGGGCTGCATCCTTCCCTCTGGATGCAGTTTGGAGACCACTGTTATACATTGTGGCTATGTTTTGACTGTACCTGACCATGAGACAGCCATTCAAATGTATTATATAAGCAGGCTTTGCTGCTGATTCCCTTGTCTTACTGATAAGGTCTGCCTAACTGAAAGAACAGAAACTCTGTAGTTTCTAAAAGTGTGCATAGCCTGAGACTAGTCTGCCAGCTCCTGATGGCAAGAAAGAGGTACTATTTTATTCAAAGGCATATTGTGATTTAATATTGCTTTTATGTGTCCTATACATTTATATAACGTATGATTTTGGGAAACATTTTCTTCAATTAAGGCTGGGTTCACACTAGTGTGAATTGGATGTGGATTTCTCAGCATCCAATTCGTGTGACAGGAGATTGTAATCGGCTCGCTATGGAGCTAGTTCACATATCTTCGTAGTGGCTGCAACGCTAATTGCGCAGGAGTCCTATGCGTCTTTTGCTCCATTTCAGGGCCGAATTCAGGAAAAAATGTGGCTCTGATTCGTCCTTGAAATGGAGAACAGGGACTCACCGGACCCCTGCTGTGAGCCCCATCTGACAGCAGTGTGAACCCAGCCTTATACACAACAAAGGGCTTAAAATTACCTTAAGTAGCTATACAAAGTGATGATCTAAAAAACGTGGACAGAAAAAAGAACCACAGAACTACATTCATACTATTCTGTGGTATGAAGCTGCCCCTCACAATGGCAATATGATTCATTGCTGAAATTCCCTAAAGAATGACAGCAAAGACATCTGTTTCTAGGTTTGGATAGATTGGAGAAGTATTACAACTTCTGTCAGGTTTTTATTACTGTGTCTCATTGGTGAGATTTTGTCTCATTTCAGGTGCTAGAAAACAGCTAGATCGCCCTTCAATTTCAGTGGTGGATACACCTGGTGGATACGCCTTACCTATTATGTTCAAAATAAAACAAAAATATATTTTGGGTGAGGTTCTACTTTAATGGTATGCCAGAATGGATCAGGTAATTTCCCAATACAATCCAGTTTGCTGGAAATTCTTATGTCAACCAATCTTTGGAATTTTAATTGTATATACAGCCCAAACCACCTTTTTATTTTTAGTTTTGGATAAATTATGGATTAGTTAAACCCCTAACAGTTTGTTTTTTGCTGTCTGTGTACCACTGGGGAAATTTCCATTCTCTTCCTGTTCCAAAGCAGCAACAGGTAGTTAGAGGAAATTTACCAAATTAAGGACAATTCCCCTCTTATACAGTTGCCCCATAACAGGTTTGTTTGTTAGAAAATTGCAATGACAATATTTGCCAGCACCCCACAGATCATCAAGTTGAGTCCAAACTGTTTTTATTGAAGCATGATCACATCACAATAAAGACAGTTCTACGTTTCGGAGTCATGCAGGACCTCTTTGTCATCACATGCCCGACGAAGGGGTCCTACGTGACTCCGAAACCTTGCACTGTCTTTATATTGATGTGATCATACTTCAATAAAAAACATTTGGACTCAACTTGATGATTCGTGGTGTGCTGGCAATTATCGTAATTGTGTCTTTCTGATCTAGTCTCCAGCTGGTGGTTGATACAGCACCCCAAACTCTAGAACTTTCTCCAGGAACGTGTGCAATGGAAATATGGAGTATTACTTCTTGGAAAATTACCACTTAAAGTGGTACTAAACTTCCAAAAGTTCTCACCTCCACCTTCCAATGATACCAGGGTTACATCGCCAGGCGCTGTCATCTTCTCGCAGGCTACTTCCAGGCTTCTTGATTGCCCAAAGGAGGATGGCATCATCCCACACAGCCAGAGTGTGCACATGCACAGCTCAGTGTACATTCATTAGAAGACTTCAGGCAGGCAGGTAAATGTGTGTTATTGCAAAAGAGACAAAGCGTGTATCTTCTGCAATAAAGACCTTTAAGGCTTTAAGGCTCCTTTCACATGGGGCAGACTCTGTTCTGATCAGCAGGGCACCTGTATGATGCCCACTGATCATAGCAAAGCGGGGCGGATGACACATGTCTGCTTTGCATAAACTGCTCTGCTTTGTGGGCAGTAGGGTTTGCCAACTTTCAGTAAATTTACAAACAGTAAAATCCATAATTTTTGTATCTGTGCGTGAATGTCCATTACCACAGATTGCATGTCCATAACGGACATTCATGGACAGATGCCAAAATTACGTATCTTAAAAACTGTTTGTAAATTTACTATAAGTTGCCAATTCTGATGGGCGGCCAGGTGAAAATGAATGCTTTTCATCACATGCCTGATGAAGGGGTCCTGCTTGGCTCTGAAACATTGCACTTGTTCTTTTGTGATGTGATCTCTCTGCAATAAAAGCTTTGGACGGCATTTGAAGATCCATGGTGTGCTAGAGAGTATGTGCATTGATCTGTGTAATCCAATGTCCAACTGGTAGTCGCTACAGCACCCTCTACAGATCAGATTAATGATCCAGGAATGTGTGCGACCGGAATATAGACAAAGCAGGAGAAAATTAACTCTGCTGTCTGTTTACACCCAGCTACTGTTGATCAACTCTGCCAAAATGGTTGAGATTGCAGTCTTCCACACCCAATTGGACCCAGAGATAGGCAGGTATAAAAAAAACACAAGTCCATTTAGACCCACCTGTCCATAAAGGGGAATGGACCTTCCAATCAGGTCCACCTGAAAAGCTGATAGGCAGACCTGATCAGAATGCCCGTGTGAAAGTTGCCTAACTCTTGTACTGGGGACAACTCTAAAATTTTGCTTTTCTCCTTACTTCCTCTTTCTTAACAACAATGGTCAGCAGAAAATAGAGGGGGGATCTCCCAATGCCGACACAAAGAACAAATAAAAACTTGACAAAGGGTCATACCTTTCCTCACCTCCTTTTAATGAATATATTATCATTTATTCTCTTCCAGAGTATCCCAGTTTAAGAAAATTATGATTTAATAATACGTATATAAAATGATATCTGACCTTTGCATATCTGGAAAGACTTGATCACATTCTTTACACTCATGGGAGTGCTGGATCTCAATGAGGTCATTGTCTTCATTTAGATTCTGCTGAAAATTATCCTCCACCAGAGAAAATGCAGAGTGAGACGTATTACAGGGAAACTTTTGGTGGTCGTTCAGCTCAGCAATGGACTCAAACAGCTGATCACACTCTTCACAACGATACTGATACTCCTCTGTATGACAAAGTAAATCATCACTGCAAAGTCACAGAAATCTTACAGTTTTACATGTAGAGCCCATAGCAGCCCAAAAAGGTTCAAAAGAACTTTCCTTATAACAAAACACACAATACATTAATAAAATGACAAATCAAAGAAGTGAAATAGATGATATTTCTGTTCTCCAAATATAATCCATACACACCCATTACTTAATGGTCCTGTAATCTATGTTTTCATGAAATTGTTTCTGTGTTTTAGAACAAACAGTGCACTGCTTTATGCACACTACACATCCTATAGTCCATATTCCCTACATACAGTGGGGCCATGGAGAGCAAAGGTAGCCACCCTCTAACAGGAAGCCAGATCACAGTAGCAAAGGAAAAAAATGAATTTCAAAATTTGGAGAAGGCTGAGAAGCACCAGAAGGTACCATTTTGGGTTAAGAATACATACTTAAATAGAAGTTTTCTTTTTAGACCAGTGTCACTTTAAGCACCTAGGACCTTTTTTGATAAGACAATGCAGAGAACTATAGTGTGCCGTAACCCACAGAAACCAATTATAGTTCACGTTTGGTGTATTATGTCATTAGACTGATAAGGATAATCAGTGATTAGTTGCTGTGGGTAACTGTTTACCACTGCTCTTTGTACCAAGCCACTAAATTTAATCTTTTGTGTCTGACTTAATGGATGACTTTCTTCCTCCGGGTCACACCATGTGGGCACTAAACAATGGAGGATGGAGTGGCGCTTACCATGAATGTCAGGAGCCATTGTTGCATGAGTATAATCTTCGCTCTTCATAAACAATAAGAGCTCCTCGCCTGGCTCAATGTCAGCTACAACTCTGTAGAATAACTGTAAAAACAGATTGTTTAATCAGTGCCAGCGCAGAAAATTATCACATATACCAATCTGTATAAAGCAATAGGTTTTAGATGATGAATCAATTATGGTGCAATTCTGAATCAGTCTGGCTGTTTATAACATACCTATGATGAAAAATCAATCGATCTTAAAATGTGAACATTGAAGTCAAACTTCAGGCAGCATATAACATATCATTAATACAGTTATGTATTATTTACATAATCATGAAATGTATTTTTAAAATTAAACTTGTGCAAAATGCAACTAAGTATTTAAAACAGTCTTGACGATATTATAATTCTTACAGTAGAACTAAAAGGGCCCAATTAAACTTTTGGTTGGGGGTGATAAAAATGTGGTTAAACAATGTTTTTACTGCTCCCCTCCCTCCTCAAACCCAACTGTCCCCCCCCCCATTCCTTAAGCTGCAAAGATAGCAGGTGGGGTGTACACATGTTGTGATGCTTTGCTTTGAGGCCACAGCAAAATTATCCCCCCCCCCCCCCATCACTTTCAGCAGCCAGTACTGTCTCTGCTAGTGAATAGACAATGTGTCCTCAGATGCTTCTGAAAAGTGACCCAGACCATAGATCAATTTTCAGAGACATGGCAGTGACAGCCACTAGTGCAATTGTAGCTAAACTAAGTAGGATGTTTAGGATGGGGGGGGGGGGGGGGGGGTGGTTAAAGTACAAGGGATTAGTTAGGTTCAGCTGCAGTGAACATGTGCTGCTAAATAAAATTCTGGCAGAAGGAGAGAGCAGAGTGATCAAAGTTCATCAGTCTGCTCCTTCTTCATTGTGCAATCACAAGCTGGGGACAAGGAGGTGACCTAGCAGTGTTAGGCCCTATCACACATGCCGACCGTTCATTTCATAATTTCAGTCAAAACGGATGACATATTCATCAGTTTTTCATCAGTGATCATTAAGTTTTCATCTGTTTTTCATCAGTGCTCATCAGTTTTTCATCCGTTTGTCAGTTTACATGCGTTTTTCGTTGTTTAACCAAAGAAAAATAGAGCTTTGACTAGTTTCAAAAAACGGATGACGGATGCGGATGTAAACTGATGTAAATGGATAATCATCCATTTACATACATTTTTTCTATAAAGACGCATTGATGTCCATTTTTCATCTGTCAACGGATGGATGAAAAACTGACAAATGGACAATATGTGTGAAAGAGGCCTTACATAACTGTAGCAGAGAGCAGAGAGCAGGTGGATCATCATCATGAGTCAGCTGTCTAAGAAGGCTGTGTAAATTCCAAGACTAAATGGACATAAACAAATAGTTTAGCTGGTAAACAGATACCTACTAAAGTATTTCCAGTCATTTTGGAAGTACTGAAGCCAGAGGATCAATATGACGTTGGCATGATGATGTAGCATTGGTAGCCTGTATATATTTCCTGGTGCAAGGTGCCTTTAAAATATGCAAAACAAAACACTCTGCAAGTGGTAATATGCAATCCCACAGTGGGGGAACCCCTCATTGCTCCAGGTGTAGTTAGCAAGTCTCACTGGGGGAGATTTACTAAAACCGGTGGAGTCACAATCTGGTGCAGCTGTGTATTGTAACCAATCAGCTTCTCTCTTCAACTTGTTCAACTAAGCTTTGACAATAAAACCTGGAAGCTGATTGGCTTCTATGGAGAGCTGCACCAGATTTTGCACACTCCTGTTTTAATAAATCCCCCCGCCACTGAATCTGCTATACATCACCTACAATTGCAATTTAAGCGATCACTTTACACTTATTAAACATGGCTTCTCACTTTAACTAACAATTTAAAGACAGAATTTCAAACAGGGGTAATACAGTTTTATTACTAAATTTCAGAATAAAATAACAATGTTTAACATTCATTTACCCAGTGATGATTTTCCAGTATGTTTTAGTGCACTAAACATTTTTAGGACTTAACATACAGTATTTGATTTTTGTATTTTTATGTTAACATCACAGCTGCAGTTTGAAAATAAATCCAGTAGATGGCTCTAAAGGCCAGCTATGCCATAATACACTTTCATACATCACAATATTTTTCTCACTGTAGTAAAATTGATATTTGTAACTTTAACTTTTCAAGTTGTACCTGAATTATTTGAATTAAGGTTTTTAGGGAGCAAAGCCTACCACATCAAACAAGATCACGCTTATTATTGACAGATTTTTTAACATACAATGGTTATATCATGCTGTTCCATGTCTCTTTTTTTTGTGCTGCCTAAATACTTAGATCTACTTTTACTTATTTTCTGGTATTTGTTTTGGAATATTTGGTGGTTATCATAGGTAACTATTTTGGGTAGCAAGAAGGCCCTTTATGATTATTATGTTGATCTCTGTAGGTTTTGATTTACCTTGCTACTAGTAAAAATAAAGACATAATAATAACAACAAAAAAAAGTTTTTTCATATGGAGCACTATATGTACTATCAAGTGTGTATTTCTATAAATTCTCATACAGAAAATAAGCTCTTGTATCTGATCCTTATATTTTTCATCCTTTCTGCTTTAATCTCCCTCTCTACAGCACTGTTGACATTTTTAAAATTAGCAAAACTAGTTATAAAAATCAAATAAGCATGTAGATAACCAGTGGATGCAAAAATCGGTCATATATTTGAATATAGGTTTTACCCTTTTAATCGGCAGTCCTAAATAGGTGCTTGCTCATTTAAAAACATTTAAAAAAAATGTATTGTCCCTAGCAACAAATCAGCTTTCAACTGCCATTTCTGCAGTCAAGCATTTAAGATCAGACCCAATGAAACTCATTGGTCCATATACATATACTATCCAGTCAATATTATTACATGATTTATATAGTGCCATTATGCCCTCATTTGATATTTGCTCAATTTGTAAACTTAGGTTACTTTTAGTGCATATTGCCTATGCATGTTGTCTATATGATGATTATGTATAAAATTACTTCTAAAAAAGCTTAACCTTAAAACTGTTACATTTCTTTTAAACAAGCTATAAATGCAAGATCATAATGTTTTATATTCAATTGAAATAATGTGCAAATTACTCGTACATTTTACAATAGATATACTATTGGGAGTAGGTCCTGCTTTACACTATTTTCTTCCTGTCAACATGGGACACCATCTTTTCCTAGTTCTGATAATATACTCTCCTTTAGCATTCTCTTTCTTAAAATCCATTGCATCAGCAAAAGACTCACTTCACGGTGTAACAAATCAGGTCCAGACTAGCATTTCTGAAGGGGAGCCTGGCAATGGTCTCCACATGCTCCTTATGAAGGGTTTCCTTCAAATCAGTCAAAAATTCGCCACTCACACTGAATTAAAAGTGAAGCTGTGGGAAAAGCTAACACTTTACAGAAAAAACTTTAGCACAGATCTAACAACATGCTGTTTAATTCCTGCATTACCTACTGGATACTTATACTGACTTTCTTAAAGTCAATATTTGCATAGGCATGACCCCATGTAAAAATGCCTGCCCTGCCAATAGGTTGCTTAGATGGTAGGTATGGGGCAAAGATGGGAGGAACGTTATCTCCCAATACATGGAAGAGAATATACTATTGAACTAATTCAGGCTGAGCTATGGAGTTGGAATAAAAGATGATTTACCAACCTATGCTGTCAGCTCTCTTTTAGGATTTTGGATCCTAGATTAAACCATCTCCACAGGTTTTCTTTTGTACTGTTTTCTAGCATTAATCAAAGCCCTGACAGAATCAGCATAAACATATTACTTTATTCAGTTACCGAATCAGTTCACGTCCAAGTGCTCTTTACTAGGTGATAGGCTTCTTTCAACAGACAACAGCAGAAAAATGATACAGCATTATCATAAAACTGTCTGGCACACCTTCTATGTTACCAGGTGATAAATGCAAAAATAAACAGCTATTGATCCATCATTTGTTCTACATTATACAATTTTCACAAGTAACACTCAACTTTTATTATTTTTTTGCAAACTCTACTGATGAAAGTTCACCTCTATTTTGTTTCATGTCTGTCTTGTTCAAGTCCACAAGCATCAAGCTAAGGCATCTTCTAGACAGATCCTGGCTATGAGTTCTGTGTTTTTCATATAGCATACTGTTTACAAAAGAATAAAACCTAAGAGAATATTTTATTCTAACACATATTATATAGCAAGAGCTTTGTAGACACCCAACCACACACTTAGAGTAAATGGGCTTACTGGACATCCCATTTAAAGACCATGGGCATTAATATGGCGCTGCTTCCCCAACCCCCTACTGAAACTGCTACAGCCGCCATGCATCTTAGAGAGCTTTCCATTCGATTTTGGAGTGTGTCTTGGGAATTTGTGACCATTCTGCTAGTAATTAGCATTCAAATTCATCTCAAAGGTGTAAAGCAGAGTTGAGGGTTGAGGTCAGGGCTCTTTGTAGGCCACTTGAGTTCCTCCACACCAAAGTCTTAAAACCAGGTCTTTAAGGACCTGGCTTTGTGCACAGAGGCACAGTTATGTTGGAACAGAAAATGGATTTCCCCAAACTGCGGCCACAAGGTTGGAAGTGCACAATCATCTAATATATCTTTGCATGATTTAGCATTAACAGTACTTTTCACCGGAAACACCTAAACTCAATCATTTGGAAGGATGTTCACATATTTTTGGTCATATATTAGATGTGATGGTTAGGCATCCAAAAGAGTTTGCCCATATTATGTACAGTGGTTTTTGTATGTTGAGAGAGGTCTAAAAAGGCTGTGAAAACTGTTGTTGCCCATCAGCAGAGAACAACTTGGAATCAAACAATGTTTTCTAACCAACAGAACCTCTCGAATATACAACACAAGTCTTTCCAGGAGCTCTTCTGTGACTGATTAAACCTCATAAACAGGGAAATTGTTCATGTTCCTAAATTCTTCAAAACATACAACATTACCATGTTAATAGACATCATTTCTTTTTATAGCATTGAAAAAGATGTTAAGTGCTATATATAGTATAAAAATGCTAAAGACTATATATATGCCTGGAGTCTGCATGTTCTCCCTGTGCCTGCGTGGGTTTTCTCTGGGTTCTCTGGTTTCCTCCAACACTCCAAAGACATGCTGGTAGGTTAACTGGCTCCTGTCTAAATTGGCTGTAGTATATGTACTGTATGTATGAGTGTGAATTAGGGACCTTAGATTGTAAGCTCCATGAGGGCAGGGACTGAGGTGAATGTACAATATATGTGTAAAGTGCTGCGTAAATTGACAGCGCTATATAAGAAAATCAAAATAAAAGATATGCAGGCTTATCAAAATAAGGTACAAAGCTTAAATTCAAAGTGAAGAAAACCAAAGTTATCCAACACAACCAATCATATTTAATTTTCCTGAAGTCAGTTCACTAGAATATGAATTTAGTTTCTTATGGGTTGTCGCACTACACCGTTCTGCCATTTTACCTGTTTTCTTATAGCTATTTTTACAAGGTTAAAATTTTTCATTTTAAATAAAGTTATGTGCCAGTTACAGATTTGTGCTAAAAGGATGAGTACTTTCATGTGAAGAAAACATTTAAATAGATGAAGAAGGTTCACACTGGAAGCGTACTTCCCTTTTAGGAACAATGAACTTCTCTCAACACTTAGCATCACCTCTTTTGGCAGCTTTCACAGGTTCAGCTTATTGGCTTCCTTTCCGGGAGCATGTTGACATTTGAATTGTGACATATTAGAACTTTGCATTGGCTTCTCGGAAACAGGCAGGTTCAGAAGACAATACTCCCCAAGACAGTTCAATTTTGCAATACTCCCTTTTCCCTAAACATGATCACTGCTGTATACTGCTATTAAGGAATGCCTTTGCCTCCTGCAGAAACTTTGAAGGACAATAGCACAAAAAAGATATAACGTTCTTGCATTACACTGTATGTTTGGGGGGGGGGGGGGGGGTTGTAACCGTGGTATGTTCTATAACCAAATCGGCCAAAACTTCAAGAAAAATTATACAAATAAATAAAACATTAGAAATCTATATGGGCTCTGCATTTTAAAGTTGAACTCCAGCCTTAGTCTTGCACAGTTGTACATACTCCTGTGCTGAGATTGCATACTCTGATTTCACTGCACACTATGAGCTTCTTACAGTGTGCATTAGAGGCTGTAGCAATTCAGATAGAGCACACATCACCTTTCCTGGCTGTTAAGGGTCCAGCATAATCTAGTGCTTCCCCAGCCTTACTATCTCTGGTCCATCACTTTCATTCATTATATCTCAATTCTTTAAATTCTGGACACTCTGCATCACGTGTGGTTACTACCTACTAGGAGTCTGCATGCAAAAGTAGCCTACATCAGAAAACCCTCTCATTCAGAATGAAATTCATCCATATATCCATACATTTTGATATTTGCATACCTCCTCCCACAAGGAGGCTCCTGCCGCTGCCTTTCTATCCTGTGAAGAGAGAGAGTCCAGAGCTGCTGCAGACGGGCACAGCAGGGGGGGGTACTTCTACTGGAATATTTTTTTACCTATTGCAGGGAATGCATTTAGCTAAAAAGTGTTCTACCTTTAGAACCACTTTAAAGGTTGTAAAAACTGATCAGATCTATCACTGTGGGCATCATAGTAATACTGAGACCAACTGCAATTTTCTCCCTGTCTTATGATTAGGTATAATGTTTATTTTCACAGTTATCATTCAATATTCTCTGAAGCACTCTCTTTATAACCTCTTTACAGCATGAGCATTGCAATTTAAAGCTATTTAAATAATTATTGGCAGGTGCGGGCTGAAGCCATGTCAACAGCTCCCAGCTCTTTATAGTTTCCACTACAGTATCATAGGTGAGCAAATTGATCGACAGTTAATGGAAACAGATCAGATTCATGAGCCTGGTGGTCCTTTCTGATGGATTATGAATCTCTGAATCTGGTTTTCAGACCAAATTGAATGCCATACATTGATCTTTGCCTTATGTGACAACAGTAGCTTTAAATTAAAACATCTATACTGTTTCAGTGTATTATGCATAACCCACCCCCTTGAGTCTCCTTTGCACACTAACACTTACATTATGATATGCAAAATTCCAAAGATTATTTTCATTGGTTACTGAACTTTGCTATTTGCCATGCTTAAAGTGAATGCAAACTCTACCAATTAACTTTTCTTATTTGTTCCATTTTAGTCTATAAAAGTGGTTCTAAAGTCTTAAGGATTCTTACCTTAATACAGTCTCTGAATTAACATAAAAACTCTTCTGCCCCCCCCCCACTTTACCCCCAGAACTCCCTTATAATTATCTGAGCCCGATCTTGATCCAGCGCTGTGCCTAAGAGCAGTGGCTCTCGCTTCTCTTTCCCTCCACACAGGGCAGAGGGATAGCAGCAGGCTGCTGTCAATCAAATTTTGTGACAAGGGAGCCAGGGACAAGGCTGAGCCATGCTGTCTATGATAGGGAACGTGGCTCAGCAACAAGCTCGCAGGTGTGCTACCATAAGAAGCGGCTTCTTGTGGTGGCACACCAAGAAGAGGAGGAGCCAGGAGAGCTGACGGGGAACCAGAGAAGTAGAGGATCGGGCCGCTCTGTGCAAAAACATTGCTCAGAGTAGGTAAGTATAGACATGTTTGTTATTTATTTATTTTTTAAAGAAAGTTTATAATCACTTTAAATATACTATAGAAATAGTTTTGTTATATCTGTTTTATAAGAGAAAAACATATCTATTGATTTTGCCAGAAATTTTGTGAGCTGATAACTTCCTGTGTTTGTGTACAACAGAGAAGAGGGATGTGTTCTTTGTAATTCATCAGAATTGAAGTAGGCAGGGCTGACAACACATTTGGAATTCAGAGCCAATGTGCAAACATTGTGTTGTCACGTCAAAGAGAAATGTAAGAGCACAGCATAACTTCTGGCACAACCAAAAGATATTTTCCTGTATTTTTCTCAGCATGTGAAAAAAAAATGATAAAACATGGGAAATATGTGAATAATGTTTAGTTACATTTTTCCTGGATGTACATTTTAATATATATTTTTACTGGCCTTACTCTTCTTTCACTGTGTTTAATCAATTAAGATAAGAATAATTGTTCTGTAATTATAATGAATGCATATTTCAAAAAATACAATACATAGGTTAATATAGCAAAGGCTGGCATGTACTAAAATGTTTAGGTGAATAGGAAAGGAAAATTCAATCATGAAGAGAAAAGCAAATACATCATGCTGGCACATTTATTCCATTTAGGAGCCTCAAGATGCTGGTAAAAGTCAAATATCATACAGAATAGCAGAAGCAGAACACTGTCTTGATGTAGTGATCTGCTTTCATTCTCGACCAAATTCTGGATCTGTCATTGTTTTAATAAAGAAAAAAAAAAGGATTTCTCTTTTTATGCCCAATGTAATTTTTATGAAATGAAGTAATTGTATGGCACGTTCCAAGACAATTCTGAAATATACAAAATGTACTTTGTTGGTTTCTCTGTAACAGAAATGTTCACCATAAAAACCTGTCAAATGATACCAATAATTAATGGTATATAATAATTGTGCTGTGTTAATTCTAGTCTATGAATATTATTATTAAAAAAATATTTGATGAGTAAACTTTTGTTTTGAGTGGAATACAATCTATTCCTTTCATATTATTGCTCAAGCTCATGCAAACATTTGTGTGGGAGGGGCTTTGACAACCTCTAATGAGTCTTGTGTGAGCAGGAAAGTGGTTCTCCTGCCTGACAGCTCAGGTAGGCCATGGATAATATTTTAATTAAAGTTGAACACAAATTGTGTAGGACAAACTTTTGAAGTGTTTCTGCCATGCATGAAGCAAACTTTCAGGGTTTTGTGGTGTGGATTAAAACAATGTAAAAATAACAATACCTTTTAAAGTTCATGACTCCATTGCATAGCAATCATCTGTTGAACTCAAAGGTTTTAAAAGACATATAAAGAAGACTGAAACCCTGCAGAAAACACTTTTTATGTTTCAATTAATGCTGTTGTCAGAGATTCGGGTGCCTTCTGTTTGAAATTCCAACTCTTACAAGGAGCAGCTTATTAGTTTTGTAGTAGCTGCATGGAGTGCATAAACTCTACACTGTCAGGTATTCAACATGGCAGCTCCCAGCTTAAGTTTATTAATTGTAACATTAATTCAGAGATTGGTGTACTCAGAAAGACATTTTACTTTGTCTAATTTGTAAACTGTTGCATATCCAAGCATTCCATTATAAACAAATATCTGACTTTATAGAGTATGCAGCTCCTGATTCTGTAAATTTATTTAATATGGCTATGCCCACACTGAATTTAGCAATAAATTGTCATAATAGCCTGAATATTGAGAAAGTACAAGCTTGCTGCTGCAAATAATTAATTGAACTCCCACATGTCGAACTGATTAAATGAAAGCGTGTTATTAATGAATATAAAAACAAAGGTCATTGAAACTATTTATAGTTGTAACACTAACCCTGTTATGAATCCATTAGGAAGCCTTAGGAATCTGTAATTGTCAAAGATTTGTAAAACAATAAAATACCTTAGGGTGGATTTATTAAAACTGGTGCACTCAGAATCCAGTGCAGCTCTGCATGCTAGCGAATCAGCTTCTAACTTCAGATTGTTCAATTACGCTTTAACAATAAGATGTGGAAGCTGATTGGTTACTATGCAGAATTGCACCAGATTTTGCACTTTTCACTTTTAGTAAATAACCGCCACTGTATCGCTGTCTGCATGGGCACAGGCAGTTAGTAGACCCAGACATATCAAAGGTTCATAAAAGACCTACACTTTCGCATATTCAAATATTTTGAAGCATTCTATTTGTATTTCCAAATCTTTAGGGCTTGTCCTTACGAATAGGACAATGCAAAAGAAGAATTCATTACCTTTTTGCATGTTATGCCAAAATGAAAGTTTACACCGCGCTTGCAATCAAAAACCTGACACATACCCAAAACAACATCAATACCTAAACATTGAAAGGCACGGTTTACAGCTCCAGTCCAGCTACCGCCAAGAAATAAAAAAAGCAGTTAAACTATTTTTCTTTCCAAACACGTACTATTTATTCAAGACTAGAGCAAACAGATTTCCAGAGGCATCTTCTTTAATCCGATGCATTTGATAAGATGGCCTGCACTGAATCCATTTTACATTTAGTGCAATGGCACTTGGTGACATGTGAAGCTGTTGGCGCCCCAGTGATGTCATAGTCAACTCTCTAAAATAGGAGGGACTTTTTACATGCTGCTGTAATGTTTGTCAGATTTCACTTTTAATTTGCCAGCCAGTTTGCTAGAGGAAGAAATGCACTTTTCTGAGACATAAATTAAGTGCTTTTCTACCAGAAGGCCAGCGAAAGAAGAGCAAAAGTGTTTAAAAAGCAGCAGTACATGAGTGCTGAACTTCATGCACCATAAATTATGTTCACATAAATACGTTTTTATGCAGCCAGTCGCTGCCCTTTTACACAGGTCTTTATTTATTATTTGACGTGGATAAAATAACCTCTTCGCTGCCAATAGGAACTATGGCAGACGTTTCTGTCAGTATCTTGTTTGAGGAAGCAACAACTTCACTTTCTTGTTTTTTTTATATGCGCATATAGTTATTTTGATGGCTTTCCAAAACATACTAGCCTAAATTTACCGCCTTTAAAAATTTACACTTGAACCTATCAGATTAAATCCCACACAGGCACCAACATAGACGCCATCAATTATGGTCCACGCTAGCTGGGCCAGCATGATTAACTTTTGAACTTGGTGAGGCGGACTGTGATGTGCAGTGTTATATGTTCACTGTCTGGTCATACACAGATCATTTCGTTTTGGATTAATAGACTCCATTGCCATTACTAAAAATGACACGGGCGTGAGTTATGAATGACCTTTGACCTATGCAGGAAGTTGTAATAATTGAACTAATAAAGGAAAACGTTCCTTTCAGTGTTGCACCAACAAATTTCCAGGCTGCAGCCAGAAGTTTTCTTTGAAGCGAAATGTTGATTTTTGACATGCTTGAGTGCAAAGTATTGCATGCTCCCTGTACAATACAGCTTTATTTATGGGCCATAAAACAAGGCCGGGTATAAGTGCAATGTAAAGCAGCCTTAAAGGACAAGCAGGAATGATCGTATTGACTGTGGCACTCTATAGGACACGACAGGCTTTGGAACAAAACTCACATCCCAGTGCTTCACAGCAGGATTTTATCTGTCCCAAGATACATGAAAATATGCGCTTGTGTTTGTCTTTTTTACCCTACAACGGCATCCAAGATTCCTGTTGTGAAACAGATGACCATTAAGCTTCAGCAATTCTATACTATATAAAAATAGCTGCATTCTCCAGCAGAGTGCGGGCTGCTGTGAAATCTTTAGCTTCCACTAGTGAAAGGGTCATGTTCTGGTGCAAGCATTGAGACCAATACACACACACACACAATACAAAACAAACTGCACACTGCATAACAAATACTAAGGAGTAAGTTACTACTTTAAAAAAAAAAAAACTTAAAGATCCTCCTTCCCCTTAACTTCAGAGAAAACTAAAATAATTTAACAAACTTGTGATTTACTACAGTAACATTTTTAGGTTTGCTGTGCTCACCGGCAACACCTAGTCATGCTAAAAGGCCAATATAAAAATGCATATATGGTTAGGTGTTTGAAAGTTTACCGGCAGAGTAAAAATAATTTCCTTTGTAAAGCACTTTCTCAGCCATCCAATATTTTTGACTGTTTTATTTTCTAGTCTGACTATAGATTATGCAATTTTTCTTGTTCAATTTCCCTTAGATTTACCTTCAACTATATAGCGCAAAGGGCCTGCCTAATTGCATACAAATTGAAAGTTTAGATTTGACCACATATTATATGGTTTTAGTAAATCTAAAGGGAAATTATACATGAAAATTGTATAACGTATGGCCAGCTTTAGACTTGTTCCTATTAATAAAATTACAGCTTAATATAATAGGAAAAAAATGTCAACGTGCATAAAAACCTAGCAAGATTTACACTAAATGAAAATCAAATGTTAACACACATTGCTAGCCATGTGCTGTTAAAGCCTGCAAGCTATCTTCAAAAATAAAAGCCATTAATAATTTTTTTTTTGTTTGTTTTGTTTTTTAAGATTCAAGTTTAAATGTTTAAGGCTGATCTACAAAATAAATGAAGTTAAATTTGATTTGTTTTTGTTTTTTGCCTATCCTGGTAGGTCTTTGTCTTATACATGGTTTAAAGGGTGGTGAAAATTTTCTAATAAACAACAGGGTTGATTTAAAATTCCTTTGCACATTCTCAAACAGCCTTTGTCTTTTACAAATGACTTAGAGTGGTATAAAAAAATATTTAGTGATTCATAGTTTTCTCACTCTAAATAGTGTATTTTACATTCTTTTAGAAAATTAGCGCAAATCTAGAAGACTCGTGAACAATTAAATATGAGTACAGGACATTTTTCTCATTATGTGCTGCTTGGGTCTAATACTTTCAGACACTGATTTATTGTACCTGTATTGCTCTCTAGGTAATCGTTACAGTTTTAAAGAGTGGATGGTGAGATCTAAGCAAAACAATAGAACGCAGGTCACCTTAGTGTTAACAACACAGGAATGCAGGGGTTAAAAGTGGGGACCAGAAAGGTGCCAGCACCACCTCATTCATATGAGGCTTCTGTGGAAACATGCAACATTCTCACCTGTGCAGAAAGCAGAGTAACCTTCAAAATCAATCGTTCCAAGGAGTCGAAAAAGCACAGTCACACATGGTGCAACTGCACGATGGGCAATTTTATGGCAAACTGGGATTGAGTTTACAAAATAAAGATATCAAGAGTACCACAGTGAATATGATACACCACATTTTTTCTAGGACCAATGTTTTAATCCAAAGCTCCAGAGGAGTGGTTTGAGGGAATTTAAATGATTTTCCCAGAACAATAATTAAAATGCAAATAAGCAAGACAAAGAGGCCTACAATTTACATAGGGAAGTCAGCATGTGTTTCTGACTATAAAGTTTTAGTACAAAACAAAACTACACCACAAAAAAAAAAATATGCTGGGAAGTAATGATGTCACTTTAATTCATATTTATGAAACACAATAATCTCCAAAGTGGACATGCTTAATGAGATTTATAATAGCATGGAATTGAAAGAAATCATACATAACAGCAGTTGCGAGCCTTTTTCATTATAGACACACTGAGCATAATTGTGCTAGCTTGACAAAAAGACACCGCAGGGGTTAAGGTCAAATATTTCAAAGATAGATGAAACAGGATGCTCATGTATTGTAAAGACATGAACAGCTTTGTCCTGAGACAATCTAGATTACTGGTTTCCTAATAGCAGAAATTATTTTATGCTATACGTCTAACTTTCTAAAGTTTCTGGGAAAAACCAAGCCACCTGTGCATTTATAGAATAGACTCAAGAAGTTTAATGGGCTTACTCTGTACAACAAACTGACGCCCCTACCTACGCATGCATCATCAGAAATATTCTACCTGTTCATGTCTGCATAACAGAACTTAAAAGGATCTGTTATAAACACAAGGGCATACAGTAGTTCATTCATTGGATAAAGCAATTATTTTTGTCTTTCTATATATATATATATTATGCAATGCAGTGGGGTTCGTTTACTAAAACTGGAGAGTGCAAAATCTGGTGCAGCTCTTCATAGAGACCAATCAGCTTCCAGGTTTTATTGTCAAAGCTTCATATAAAAAGC